>NC_084861.1:10763403-11395179 GCF_951802175.1 Populus nigra | reverse complement strand
TAAAAAAATAAAAACAGAGTATAAACTACGCCGATCATGATAATTTGATGGTACCAAGAGAAGTTAATGAGGGAAATTTTTGTAAACAAGGTAACGAGTATGGTTTACATGATTTCGGGAATGGTTACTGAAATTTAGCTCTAAAAAATTTACACGGAGTGGATTATTCGATCAACACAGTAAACAGAGCACGCCAGTCAAAATCCTTAGCATAAACTCTACCTATCCAGCCGTATTTTTATCCACAGCTAGCTCGATCCTGTGCCTAAAAGCATGAGAGACAGGGGACAAAAAAAAGCTTCTAGGCAGCACTTTGTTAGCAAACATTCAAAGCTAGAACCCGAACGTATCAAATATATAGGAAGTTAAACAGAATCCAAGGTGCCTTGATTAGGATGCAAATCAATGATTTAATTTACTTTGAACATCCTCAATCACCCTGTTATATTATATTTTTTTGGTGCCTTCATAATTTGTTATAATCATATATACCACGGATCATAATACTCACATTATGCATGTAAATTAAAGTAAATCTATTATAAAACGTACTCATGCTGTAGATTTTGAGGCAAGGAAGACCCTTAACTTTGTGCGCATAAAGGTAGAAGCTTCCTCGATATGTGCACTCATGAAAGTGTGTTGCATTCCTCCTCTCCTTTAGGCTTTATTAGCTTTTCTTCTTTCTCTTTGTGTCTGTGTGGAGAGAGTGAGCTTTCTTGACAACTTGCAGTGGCCAAATTTTTTTCTCTGCGACCAATAAAGGTAGTGGTACCACCATCTTTTTTCCCCATCAACAAAGAGAAAGAAACCTCTGCATGTTTCTCATCTTAGCTACATCACCAATATTCTAGCTAGTGATATATATTTTATTTGGTTACTATATGTAGGTTACTGATAGTCTGCCTACATATATACGCGTGTGTACGTAAGAACATAGGCAGATATTATCGAAATGGGATGAAAATTCGAGTTTCTGGTTCAGCGCATGATAAAGAACATTTTATCAATCAAAAGCATAGACCATAAAACCAGCTAAAAATTGCTTTTATTATAAATATAAACCGTGCGATGGCTCTAAGAAAACTATGATATCAGGTGAGGCAAAATCTTAGTTAAGATTTATGCTGTGTGTTTCATCAAGTCATGCTGATACAATGCATTCAAATATAATGGGAGGCGTGCCCTACAGTAATTTGTCCTCTTCCTTAATTTTGATACCCTGAAACACATAGTAGTAAAGAAGAAAAGGGACATGCATGAAAGATAGATACTCCCTGTCGGGTTCTCTTAAAGGAAAATTATTCCTCATTCAAGGTAAAAAGAATTTTTATATATATATATATATTTAATATATCCCTTCACTCGGAACAAATGGGTTTTTAGAAACCGTTTTTTCTCTTATCTTACTGTTGTATGTGCGATTCCCGAAGCACATAGAGGTTCTTTGTTCTTCTTATGTTCACTTCCCCAATATGGCTTTGTCTGCAATGATAGGACTACGTCACTGAGAGCAACTAACTTAGAAAGCAGCGGTTAGAAAAAGAAATCTGTACTAGTAATAGGCATGGGGATGGAATATGTTAGACTGTTAGTGGTTGGATTTATTGTTGCTTGAGGGTGACAGATTGATTGAAAGCTCACAGGCTAGTGGATTTTCAAATGGAATTTACTTGAGATTTCTGATGATGGCGATAAGTGTTTGCTGCAAATTCAAGTTCCAATACTAGTGTATGTAGACCTCTCTGCTCGTTATCGTTTGATCTTGAATTGGATTTCCCTTTGTATATCAATTAATGTTTTTTCGATAGGTCTGGGTTGTCTTCTGTGGTTTGTTGCTCCCCTATATACACCTGCAGACAAAACTCTATTTCTTTGTCCTTCGTAACCTTTTGCTTATCAAAAAAGAAAAAAAGTAACAGGCATGACGTCCATTGACCCACATGGAACTAACGTGACATTGTACAAGTACAAGCTTCGAATAAAAGCCCCCATCAGAACGAAATCTAAGGTAAACACTTATCCTTTTATATATATAAAAGGATATGAAAAAGAAAAGAAAATGTCATGAATTTCACTCCTCGATCCATGCTACACACACACACACACACACACACACTCAAATGGTTTTAGTTTTACATAAAATAATATGACATGTGCTTTTTATTCAAAATTTAGGAAATTCTTCTTCTGTTTTGCCGTTTTTATTTAACTATGGTTTGCCCTTTCTTAATATTCAAGATGATATTCGCCGGGCCTTGCAGCCGCTGGTTAAGAAGGGCGCTGCTTAGTTTCTGTTTTCGTTCATGATGTTCGCCTCATTTTCTTTTCTTTTTCATATCCAATGGCATTTTTATTGTATAATTTTTATATACTAGAAGATCTAATTAACGAGTCCTCGATTACACAATGACACAAGTACTGTTCTTTCATCCTTAAATTTTCATCATACCCTTTTCAGGATTTTGAACATAGACTTTCTAATTAATGCAAGTTATAGATATCGGCTTATCTCGGTCGTTCCCATGTCACATATATAGTTTGATGATACCCCGATGCTTTTGAATGGACGCAATTAGCTAAGCACGCATGAATTTGATTTAATGCAAGGAAAAGAACACAGGAGAAAGGTGATAGCAAGAATCCGTAGGTCTTGCATTTTCCATCATTCTATGCACAAATTAACTAGAAGGGTTCTGGTACATATTTTGTTACCGATTTCGTAAAGAGAGATAAGAGGAGGAAGGAGAAAATGAAGAAGAAGAAGAAGATCAAGAAGATAGATGGAAAACTCCTTGTTGCGTTGACACCAAATTAACGCATGGGATAAGCGATTTAATTAATTACCAAAAAAAACAATAATGATAATAATAATGGGAGTTGTGAAGAAATATATTGAACAAAATGATAATAAAAATAGGATGTTTCAAGAAATATATATATTGAACAAATCAAGTGTGAATATGCATGCTACCACATTCCAAACCATCATGAAATATAAGACGCGTGAGGGATAAAATTAAGAATTGAAACCAAGTGCCAAAACAAGTGCAATTTTAATGTACTTTGTCAATTCATCACAATTTGACTGGATTGTTTTCCACACATGGCATTGTACTGTTAGCTCAGAGTAGAAACCCTAATTTAATAAATTGCTAGTAACTTAATTTCCAGTCCAAAAACCCTACATCTCATACTTATAAGAGCTTAATAATTAATATCATGTCACTTACATCTACATAATTCATAAGTCAGCTTCAACCAAATGGTGAGTTTCTGCCTTGTGGCATGGCACCGGTATTGATCATAGGGCTCAACCTGTCTGCTGCAAGTGGTGCTCTTCTTGGTGATGGCCTTTCAGTCTTTGCTGATGCTTCCAATTTCTTTTCATCCAGTGCATCACCCTGATGTACTGGCTTTGTTTCATATAAATCGGATAACGAATCCAGATCAGTGCCACTATCCATTAATGGTGGTGCAATCTGGCTCTGGTCACCTTTCAAAGGATCATCTTGATGAGGTCCAAGACATGACAGTCCCGATCCCAAATCTTGCAAACGCAGATCGTCCGACCAAATCAAAGGGCTCTTGCCACTACCAGCATAAGGATTAGTCCTCTTCTTTCCCAAAAAAATGTCGTCATGATTGTTGGACATGAAACCATCAAGTGATGGCCTATCCATATTGTGTAGAAGGTCAAGCTGGCCACTCCCATAAATGTTAAGGTCTTGAAATGGTGGAAAATTAAGCGGACCAAAGTCTTTCATTGCACCCATATCAGGAACTCCTTGATTCCCAATTCCCTTGTAGCTTCCAGAAGCCAAGTCTTGATCACCTGCTAGGGTTTGGCAAGCTTTCTCCAACAAACTTTGTATATATTTTCCTTGAGCTTCAGTCCTTAATTGAAGGTGTCTTTGAACCTGGCATTAATTTATGTGCATAAAATTAAGTCCATATAGACAGTCTTCATTAATGAAATGAAAAAAGAGGATGGTGGGGTGGAGGTGAAGTTGAGGAACATTTGATCTGTGCTTACCTCTAATTGTTCGTGCAGTCTTCTCTGCACCTCCATTTGCATCCTAATCGCATAAATCATGTGTGAGTTACTGTTATATACAGTTTCACAAACATATTCCACAAAAATGAAAACAAGACACTTAAGCGACTTTGTTTATATTGTTATTATATATCTTTAGAAAAAAGGGGACAATTGCTAGGCCACAGCTCGCTGAAATTCGTAATTGTTTGGTTTTTTTGCATGTAATACTTACTCATTCATACTGCGGCTAATCATGCCGGATGAAGATGCTCCGCTTCGTTGAAGATCTAACGCCGAAGCTGCATGCATGCCATGGAAAATTATGAACAAATCAATCTGATCATTTTGATCCCATTATATTGTGCTTGTATAACACTCAAAATATTGTGAAACAAAGGGAAGAAATGGAACAGGTTGGCGTCATTTAGATTAATGTTACTCACTCTGCGTAAAGCAAAAGGAAGGACTCGGATCCGAGTCTATCTTCCCTTGCCACCTTTAACAACCGAGAGAATAAAAATAAAAACAAAAACCCTAGATAGATAGATTGATGGATGGCATAGCTAGCTCTCTTACCATCCTTGATTGAATGATCATTGAATTCTTTGTGTAGTTGCTTTCCAAGTCTGAATTTCTAAATTAAAAGAAAAGAAACATTAAAGAAAGGAAAATTAAAGATAAAAGGAAAAGAAAGAATGAAATCAAGCCAACGCTACATCGAAAATGGCGCAAAGGTGTCAATACAAAAGCGAAAGAGGCATGAAAGAATGTCCTATTCGAACCTGAAGATGGCTTTTGAGGTGGTAAAGGGTAAGACCCTTCACACCCATGACTCTCATGATGGTTTTTGGAGTGGCCTCTGCAAATTTTTTGATGAAGAGTAGACAAAAGGGGCGAGAGAGAAGGCAATAGAACACGTATTAGAGAGATTGAAGCTAGAAAATGATCAACAGAAATAAACAAACAGGAATAACAAATGATCGACTGCTTAAGATTAAAAGATAGATCAAGTACTGTCAGGGCCTCCAAGCTGAGCTACAGCATCCACAAAGCGTTCATGGAGCTCAACAGTCCAGCGGAGACGGGGCTTAGGGTCTGTGGTGAGGACAAGACCAGAGTCTTGAACACACATGGGTCTATCATGGGAATTCATAGTTGAGGGTTTCTTGGTATGGAACATTCTCTCCCTCCCTCCCTCCTTCTCTCTCTCTCTCTCTCTCTAAGAGACCCTGGGGATACAAAGAGATTCAAGAACAAATGCGATGCAAATATGGAAGAATAGGGTGCGTTTTTTAAGAAGATCAAGAGAGGTTGGGATTTGTTGCTCTCTCACACACATACTAGTAGAAAGCAGAGACTAGTTAACTTTGCATCAAAGAAAATGTATAATAATATATACCAAGAAAAAAAATAATTATAAAATAAAGTACCCATCCCAATGTGCAGCCCTACAACCTTTGTCAAAAGATTCTCGATCCCTCTCTCTTGACTGTAGCAATCTACACTAAATTGAAATACATTTGCCAAATTACTTTGGTCGTGCCCTCTCCGAATAGAAATTAAATTCATAGAGATATATACAGGGCGAGAATCTCTATGTTTTGCGGTGGATGTACGTACCTGTGTTGTCTGATAGGAGAGAGTAGAAAACCTTTTGTTATCACCAAAAGAAGAGTATATCTTTTTGTAGTGTTATTCTTCTACCATGTGAAGCTTTTTTCGGATTAAGGCATGAGAATGGAGGCCTCTTTTTTTTTTTTCTTTTTTTTTTTACAAAGAATTGAGGCCCTATTGCGCAATCATGATGACCACAATACGTGCTGTTCTTTACCTCTCTCTCTCTTTTTTTTCTTTTTTTTTTGGTGGTGGGGAGTTAGAGCCATGCTCTGCATATATAAACCCAGATCTTACTAGCTAGACATTACTTTGTGCATGGGTGGTCACTCGTCATCATTTCTCCTGTTTCGGAGGACGATCCACTTTTTAGCTTATTCTGAACCGAGAAGATTATAATTGCCAAGATGGTTTTAGAACACAAAGACATGCTTTAATTTATGTATTTGCCAGCAAAAAGGTTTTAATGATGCTTTATATGATTAAGACAGTCTCTATCTCGGTCCGATCGAGGCTTTTATCGAACTCATTCATTGGAAATGTTTTCCTTTTCTTGTCATAATTATAGTTATCTAATTATTCTTAATTTGATTAGAAAAAAAAAAAGGTTTTCCTGCGCTAGCTCTCCCTCTCTCTTTGTCTATATATAGCTGTGTGTTTTTCGTATTCATGTATATATATTGATTTAAAGGACTAAACTTGATCTCCAATTAAGTCAGAACTAAAGTACTGTAGACCCAATATAGTTTATTGAAAATTTAATAAATTAGCTTTATCAAGATTCTAGAACTCCAGTTTACGAATAATATCCGGTGTAGTCTTAGTCTACAACATACGTCCAGGAGACCTCATCCATGTGCATTTGTGATCACTCAGAAAGAGTGATGTAATTGTATCTGCACTAGCTTAGAGGTTTGACTTGAAAATCTCAGTAGAGGATATTTTAAAACCCTAATATATGGAATACTGCTTTCCTCCCAGATTCTGAATTTATTCGTGAGACTTTCCATGCAAGACTGTATCTGACCTATATATTAAAACAAGTGTTTAGTATGTTTGTAATTACCATCTTGACATTCTACTGAGTTTAAATTTTTTAGGTATTATAATAACAATTGCAAGTATTTTTAATTTGAAAATATATCGAAATAATATATTTTTTTAATTTTTAAAATTTATTTTTAATATCAGTATATATTTTTATATATAAATACTAAATTTATCGGTTCTGGAAGAATTCATAAAGAAAAATCGCAGGTCGACAATCTAAAACTTGGATTTCTGATAATTAATTAAAAAAGAGAACACACTCAGCCCTTCGTGGAAATTGATTGTTGGAATAACTTTGATCAATGAGCATCGTTCAGGATGATGGATTTCTTCACACGTGTGCTGATGCCTCTATCTGCATCATCTGATCAGTTCCTATCACTTTTCTAGGATTGGTACAGTACGAATAAGTTGATAAGGATGAGAAACTACACCTCCACAACATGCATGAAACAATGGAGACCCCATCGGGCAAGATATACACCAATTGAAGAATGCCTCGTTAATCTCTTGTTAATTTCTTTCTGAAAGTACGTAGACATGCATGAAACAATGGAGACCCCATCGGGCAAGATATACACCAATTGAAGAATGCCTCGTTAATCTCTTGTTAATTTCTTTCTGAAAGTACGTAGTTAATTAAGCTTTTTATACGTGGTGGTTAATTGAGCTTTATATGATCAGCGGGGACCCTTTTTGCAATGGCAGTAGATTTGCTTTCCGTGCCGGAGTTTCATTAGTTCCGATGTCAAACGAGCTCTGACAATGCAGCATATATCAGCACTGAAATTAGGGGATAAATGTAGTTAAGCACCAGATAAGGATAAATGTAGTTAAGCACCAGATAAGGTGGAACCAACTTTCGGGGTGCTCTTCGAGGGGTGCTGCTGGAAAAATATTTTTTAAAAATATTTTTTATTTGAAAATATATTAAAATGATATTTTTTTAATTTTTAAAAATTACTTTTAATATTAAAATGATATGAAAATATTAAAAATATATATTAATTTAAAATAAATAAAAATATTTTAATTTTTTAAAAATATTTTTAGATCTCAAAAACAAATAAAGTTTAATTTTATTATGAATAGGATAAAACATAACCTAATTTAATTTAATCCAAGTTGGATATGGAGATAGGCAAGAGATTTACTTGATTAGGGTACTTCCACCAGCTGGGTTTATTTACTATTTTCTAAAATATATGTACAGATTTCTTTTTAAATATTTTAATTCTCATCTATTCATGAAATGTTATTTTTATATTTATTTGTTTTATAATCTATAGATTTTATTTTTGAAAATCATAAAAAAAGAAAAAAGAATTCCATTTTCCGAAATCTAATAAAAGGGAATAAATGCTTCCGTCTCTGACAATCAAAGGAAGATTCCCCTCCACCAAAAAGATCTCACACTCAAAGCCTCGTAATCAATCGTATGTATCGACGAAGAGTTTTTTTTTTTTTTCAAGTGCATGTATATCCATGAAGAGAAGAGTAAAAGATCTCAAATGTTGTTTTTTTTTGTTCTTTTTTCTTTTCGGAAGCCATATAATTAATTATACGCTACACGTGTCGATTTGGTTAAACTAAAACAAATAATTCTGACGAGGAACTGTTTTTTATTTTCATTTTTTATTTTGGCACCTTTTAATTCAATCCTTACGTGAAGAGGATGAAATTTCATTTAGCTTTGGAGATTCCTAACGTTATGGACCAACACATTGCTCCACTGTTAGCTATACCTTTACAATAGAAGCAAGCAAAGTAATGGCTTAACTTGTATAGTTCATTATGCTTGAAGCCTCTAATCCAGTGGGAAAGTGGGCGGCTTAGTTTTAGCCTTTAGGGGCATGCATGCTAGCCAGCTTCAATTTCAAGCATCTTTAAAATGAATATATTCTCTGGAATATTGAACATATATATATATATATATATATATATATATATATATATATATATATATATATATTCCTTTGAAGGTGAATTTGAGGGACCCATATCTTATTGTATAATTAATTAGCATAATTTCTTTTCCATCCCGAGAGATCAATCGATGGGATGGGATGGGAATTCACTCAGCATTCTAATATTCTATTACTAGAATAATTAAAAATATTCCACAAATCATTTGTAAAACTAATTATATATCTACGTTACGTGATAGTATGTTTTTAAAATGTAAAATGTCAAGAGAGAGGTTAGGATTAAAGGATTTGTTCATGCTTTGATTCAAGATCGAGCCCGTTGCTAATATATCGATAACTAAAAATTTATATAATTATTAATTTTAAAATTTATAAAATTAATTCAAATATTTATAAATTAATTCAAATATTCATATTAATAAAAAAAAACATCATAAACTAAACACGTACTTATAAATTCATGTTTGAAACTCCTTGCAACCAAATCAAGAAGCTATAATTGCGATTGATTCTCTCTAATTCATAAAGAACAGGGGGTTATCATGAATATTAATTATCACGAAAAATGGATTAACTAGACCTGTTCTCGTGAAATGTGCTTAGAACCTGTACAACGACAATGAAGAAGATTATAAGAATTCATCCAACATAAGAACACTGGAGAGTAAGTTTGGTAGTGGAGAGATTAAAACAATAATTTCACCGCTGTCCTGTAGATACACACGGGACACATTTAGTTCAAACCTGACCATGTGTCTTCGATGTGTGTGTGTGTATATAGATATATAATATTTGTTTATTTTTTTTTGGCCCCACGAGAAGATTCTAATCCACTTCCTTTTTCAATGCGGATAGAGAAGCAAGATTGCTAGGCCGGCGTACTAAAGAGAAACAAGATAGACTGTCGAATTTTTCTAGCCCACTTCCTTTTCAGATGTTTTTCTTCATTTTGTTTTCCTTCGTTTAGGGAAACCTTCTTCTCTTTAATTAAGACTATTGGAAATAACAGCAAGTCCAAATTTGAGGAGAAGAAAAGGGACAGAGAGGATATATTATTTCTGTAAAATGGGAACTTATCTGGGATAATGGTTCAAATTTGCATTTAATTACGTTCACATGCTGTGATGCTCTGTTTGCTGGTCATCTTCTACACTCACGATCCAAAAGTTGAGGCTGCACACTCTCCAACTGAGCTACCTTAAAATTATGTGCCGCGTTATTTGCCTGAATAAACCGAACAGCAAGCATCCTGACTGGATTTAAATTTAAAAAGGGGGCAACCAACCGGATTCCAACTACAACAGACAATTGGTGACTAATACAAATCTTGGACCTCAATTTCTGTTCATTTAGCCTAAGCAGACATATTTGATCTGCACAGCTTGAAAGAATGCCTCGTTATGGCAGTAAAAGCGGTGCAAAGTAAACCAAGAACTGGTTTTCTGGGAATTGAAAACCAGGGTAATAGGAGACAGAAATGTAGATTTGTATGTGTACAATGAAGCTGATAAACAATGCAGTTCTGAATGTCCCAAGGAGCTTTCAATTCAGTCATCTCCCCCGACCTGGATTAGTCGCCAGTCAAAAATCAAGACCTCCAGTTTGGCTTGTCAAAGCACATTCACCTCCGATCTGCAAATTAAATTTTACATGTCAAGGATTAAGGATGAGCTCGAAAGCCTAAAAACAAAACATGAGTGACCATGAATAGAATTGCAGAGTTAAATCACGTCAAGTAATTGTTGTAGGGATAGTGGTGAGAGGTTTGATAAACGAAGTAGTTGATCAAGGTTTGTAACTACAAAATATATAAACCACAATTATTTTTTACCAAGTGCAGGCATGGATTTTTTGGTTAGTAACAATACTATAGCATGATGAACAGTAATTATGCGATAATTACTATAGTCATCAATAATTTTGGGACAGCCCAAAACGGAAAGATGGACAAACTCTTTGGGGGAGAGGGAGTAATAAAGATCATAAAGCAGTTTAACATGTGTCACCAACCACTGAAATGCCATCATCTCTAGAAACTGCTAAATCTAGGAAACAAGGAATACCAGACTAGCTTCACACAAATTGAGATTCTACAAGTGAAAAACAAGCTACAACCCCTACCTGCGCCACTCCTTCACTAAATCCATCTCCAACTAGCATACTCTGAACAGCCTTTGAAAAAGCATCTGCAAATTTGTCAAAGATACCTGAACGTAAAGGCACAGTATATCACAAAGGCTGCATATTACGCATAAAATTGGAATCAGAGGGGAGAAAGCAATGGCTTTAGTTCTGTAGTTTGATACCCTCTTGCCCGATTATTCTGTTTGCACAAACACATGTTTGTCCACTATTACGGAACTTTGATGCAAGCTGCAAAATGTGAAATTGATTTTTAAGATTAGCATCACGATGACATTACCTTCCAATAATGCAAGCAAAACAAAGAGCTATATCACGAGGAAAGAACACGTTCTCAAAATCCTGAATCAAAGTCTCTGCACCAAAAGGCTGCCCTAAACCCAGTAAATCAAATGGCCTCACCATTGTAACTCACACAAAAGGTTACACTTCCAAACAAGGAGGCATGGACCCCATGTCCAACCAACAATTAACAACCCTCAGCACCAAAATCCATCCTAGTCGGATGAAGCCTTTTGATTTCCTGAGTTTAGGAGGCTTGGTGTGTCGAGTGACTCAATATGTCTAAGCAAGCAAATTCAACGAGCATTAGCATGCACAGAAATATCCAGGACAATACCACAATTAGTATTAGTATGCACAGGGAACCACTCTAACTTGACTGATCCTTTAACTGCCACGTCTAGGTTTGCATCATCAAATACTATGCAGGGTGCATTCCCATCAAGTTCCAGAGACTACCTAGAAATATCAAGGAAAAAGACAATTAGCCAAGATGATTTCTGAAACCTCATCACATCAATATTAGCATCCTATGCATACCCTTTTAACAGTTCCAGCAGCACCAGCCATAAACTTCTTTCCCACAGCTGTTGATCCTGCGAAAGTAATTTTTCTTACCTTAAGCAGATGTATAAAGCAAGAAATATCAACATTATGTCGTTTGGATATCCAATTACTCTGACCAGGACAATGCCGTGCTATCATAAAGAAAACAGAGAAGAAAATTGACGAAGGGCAGAAAACCTCAGGACTTGCACATGATGCATCGCCAATATCAGGAGCTTTCCCCATGACCACATTCAGAACACACTGAAATATTAAAAATTAAGGCCCTTAAAAACAAATGAAGTAACAGAATTCCAACAAATTTAAACTCAGATTAGCTAATATAACACATAAATCATATCTGACATGATTCTAAAAATGCAGACTAGAAAAGGCCACATTCACTCTTATCGTTATGCGTTCAAAGCAGAATAAAGTATAATCAGGACAATATACCAGATCCTGCTGTTTCCCTGTGATGCAAGGACACGGTTAACCATGGTGATGTAATGGATCTAAAAGGTTTTCCGGCGATGAACATTTTCTGTTTCAATGCTCGGTAAGGATGTTCAACTGATTATTAGCATAGGTTAGCGGTCATTAGACAGGTATGCTGAGATGTAAAATACAAATGAGCATTTCACTCTACATTTGCCAATTTTAGTTCTTCAGCAGAAGCATCAACACAACGTCAACAAATTTAACAGCCATCAAGAGCATTTGTTTTCAGTATTTTGCTTCATTGGAATCTTGTGAAGAACATCTAATACCCATGCGATGATGCTTGGATTTTTTATGTCAGCTCTCGCATCCAGAGTCATCCTTGCTTTTTAAGCACTCTTTAGTCAAATTTCCCAAAATTTAACTTGATGCAGCTTCTTCTTGCACTGAAAATTTTCTAAGATCTCTAGAGCCAACCTATACCGTATACTCCCGAATCCTAAATTATCAGAAAACCCCAAAATGCAGAACCAGTAAATAGAATATTCTGAGTTTCAAGTTTTTGGATGCTGAGACAAAAATCCTACATTACAAGCATCCAAGTTTCCAACCAAAACTTCCTCCAAAAACTTCATTGCGTCACAAAGGACAAGTCTTTCTCAATGAATCAACCATAAAGTACCAACTCTATCATCGATGTCTAACAGCATGCAATTTTCAAAGATGACAAAAGCCACAGTAGGGACCTAAATCCATACCCCAAACCCTAGTTATTAAACCCCAAATCAAAACTATAAACCCTAAATTCTAAATCTAAATTTTATAGAATTGGGACCCAAATCCTAAATTCAAACTAGTACCATTACTTTACTTTAACGTTTCCATACCCTAGTTAATTAACCTCAAATCCAAACTCTAAATTCTAAATCTAAACCTTGTTATAGAATTGGGAGCTAAATCCTAAATTCAAACCTTGAAACTCATGGGTAGTACCATTACTTTAACGTTTCCATACCAGTGGAATGTTAGACTGGCCCCTTAATAACACAACAATGGCTGCTGAAAACAGAACATCTGTGATTGCATTATCATTGCTCCAAAGGTCAATGGCAGTGCCTGAAAAATCTCTCACCTGAACCCCTTCCAAAAGTAGAATGTTGCCCTAGGAAGCAACTAGATATGAAGGTCCCGTGGCCCCCTTGGACTAAAATTCCTTCTGTTGTGAAGTGTAAAGGGAAGGAATTGTTAATCCGAATTCTGGCTGAATCGACAATGATGAATTTCAAGGTTTGAATTTAGAATTTAGTCCAAATTCTACATGGTTTTAATTTGAAATTTAATAGATAATCGACAATGTGTTTAGTAAACACCTAACATTACAAGATTAATAAATGAATTTTTATAGAATTTTATGTTGATTTTTGAAATTTATCAATAACTTCATTTTAGTTCAACATTTTATTTTTATGATATTTTAGTTCTGGTTTAATTTTTTTATTTTATGTTATATACAAATTAAATCTCTGAAAAAAAAATAGCAACTAAACCTCAGTGAGGAAATACTTGTTTTGATAAAATATAATCAAACTGTAGTCAAACAAATTAAAAAACTAGCACTACAGAAAAGGTGGGAAAAAGGAGCGAGTCGGCCAAAAAACAAAGTAGATACAGAGCGGAAGGGAATCAAAATAATGAATATTGAGCAATGTGGATAAAACATAGTCTACCAACCAGCACTACAAAAAACCTGAAAGGCATGGCCGTCTGTAATGTTTTCATGCAAGAGACTATGCATCCTTTCTAGAGATGAATAAAAAATCAAGGCCTGCGTAGCACTCCAAAACTAGAGTATACAACCTGTAAATAAACTAGTGTTTTTTATTGGAACTTCAATATGTTGTTATTTTTTATTATAAAGTGAAAATCGCCGGTGAAAATTTCTGATATGTAGGCGATTCTGTCGGTATTTCTATAAACTTACCAGAAGAACTGCAATTGTTGGAACCTTCATCTTATCAGCCCAAAATTGGAAGTTAATTGAAGCCGTTTCTCATCAACCCAAAGTTTGAAAACAAGTGAAATCAAACAATTGACTAGTCAGATATATCATCACAAACACCTTAAGATCACAATCTAGAAATAGAAAGCTAAAATTCAATTCGGCGGATTAAGAAAACTAGGGTTTATAAAATTCACAATCGAATTAAAATTTCCTCATTATCTAAACAGGAAATTAGAAAACAAAAATCAATTCAGCTTCAGCTGCTAAGATTTTCTCAGCGAGTAAAAACAGCAAAGAAAAAGAAAAAACTCGGAGAGCGAGTTCTCCGGCCGAGGAAGCAAGGGACGACAAAGTCTTTAGATCGAAAGTAATAGAGTTCAGATCTGGAGGCGAAGCATTCTCTTTAGACGATTTGGTCCTCCGCGATGGCGATGTTTTTGTCTTATGAGAGCTAAGGTCTGGGGACTGCTCATTGTGCGTTGCTGCTTCTCTCAGATTGGGTTTGGCTAACTACATTATAAGGGTTGTTGTAGTGTTATGTTCAAGGACGAGGAGGAGGAAGAACAGATGGGGAGAGGAGATGAACAGTCGGTTTTTAATTCAATTTAAAATTATTGTTGAAAAATTTATCAATAATTTAACATGTTATTAATACCGATATTTTGTCATGATTTTATTTATCAATAAAATTATTTTTTTCATAAAAAAATTTTGTCATGATTTTTATCAAAAAAAAATAAAAAAATAGTGATAAACATTTCTATTATTATTTTCTAGGAATGCAAGGAGAAAATAACACGTGAAACCTGGCTCCATGTTATTTAATTGATGCCATATACTTCAATTTATATATCAATTAGAAATAATACATATCTTTCAACACTACCTAGAAAATAAAAAATAAAATAAGTAAATAAAATAAACACTTATATATCAACAACTAGCAAAGTAATGTCCCCTGCACAAAACCTTTCCACTTGAGAAAATTAAACTCGGAAGATTAATGGCACATATATATGAAACACGCGATGGATAAAAAGAATCAAGTATGATATCAAATTCAATAGATGGATTTGATAAATGAAATAATAATAATAATAATAATAATAATAATAATAATAATAATAATAATAATAGATGCAAGAAATTGTTCGCGAATTCATCAACTCCTGCACAGGCGTGCAAATGATCATCAACAGCCAGCCACGATTATATACACATAGGATTTTCTTACGACGGTGGTCATTTTTCAACCCTCTTGATTTTAACCCATTTTAATCATTTTCTCCGAGCTCAGTACGTGGTGTTGATCCTAATTTCCAGGGAATGAAAAAACTGTTAGGATACTGTCATGCAAACCCGACAAGATAAAAGGTAAGAGATAGGATAAAATGAGAAATGAGACACACAAGAATTTACGTGGTTCACCCAATTTGGCTACGTCCACGGGCAAGTATAGAAGGATTTTACTAAGTAATGTGGGAATTACAACCTCTCTCAAATAATAGGAGAACAACTAAGAATCTCTCTATTACTAGGAGAAAACACCTCACTTACTCTCTCACAAATACCTCACAACTTTGTGGGATTACTCTCTCTTCACTCTCCTCTTCTTCTTCTCTAACTTGGTGTGCAAAATAAGCTTGAAGGCATTGCCTATTTATAGGCAAGAGTGAGGGGACAAATGCCATAAATCATGGCACCAATTATGCCACAAATTATGCCATAAATCATGGCACCTAATTATGCCAACAACTCCACTAATATTTGTCTTCCACCAATTAATTAAGTGGTGGCTTCACATTCTCCCACTTGAAGACTTTGATGATTTAATCAAGTCTTCACACTTGATCATCTGTGATTCTTCTATCCTTTCTATACTTGCCATCTTCATGCTGCTTACGTTTCTGCTAGGCCAGAAGAGGATTTACACCATATATATTTATCAGTGTTGACTGGTTTGGTCAAAGCATCTGCTAGGTTTTCCTTTGTGTGAATCTTTTGAAAGTCCACACTTCCATCTTCCACCACTTCGCGAACAAAGTGATACTGAACATCTACGTGTTTTGTTCTTGAATGAAACGCTGGATTCCTTGCAATATGCAAGGCACTCTGACTATCACAATACAAAGGAATCTTCTCTTGTTTGTGCCCGAGCTCCTCCATAAGTTTCTTCATCCATATTGCTTCTTTACAAGCTTGTGTAGCTGCCATGTACTCAGCTTCTGTTGTGGACAATGCTACAACAGTCTGAAGTTTAGAGATCCAGCTCACAGCTCCTCCTGCAATTATGAACACATAGCCTGTAGTGGATTTTCTTTTCTCAAGGTCACTAGCAAAATCTGAGTCAACATAACCTCTGACAGTAAATTCTGATCCTCCATAACATAATGCAACATCTGAGGTACCCTTGATGTATCTCAAGATCCTCTTAATAGTATTCCAATGCTCTCTACCAGGATTTGCCATGTATCGACTAGCTGCTCCCACTGCTTGTGCAATGTCTGGTCTTGTACATATCATGGCAAACATTAAACTTCCCACTGCTGATGCATACGGTACTCGAGACATCTCCATCCTCTCTGCTTCATTGCTAGGAGACATACTTGAGGATAATTTGAAGTTAATAGGAAGTGGGGTGGAAATTGGCTTACAATCTTGCATGTTGAAGCGACGCAAGATCTTCTTCAAATAATTCTTCTGAGAAAGCCAAATCTTCCTCTTACTTCTGTCTCGGTGAATTTGCATCCCTAGAATCTTGTTTGCTGGTCCCAAGTCCTTCATATCAAACTCCCTAGCCAACTGTGCCTTCAATTCTTGGACTCGATCTTTGTTGGGGCCTATCACCAACATGTCATCCACGTACAACAACAGAATGATGAAAACATCATCTTCTTCAAACCTCTTGTAATACGTACAATGGTCTGAACTGAGTCTGTTGTACCCAAGGCTAATTATAAAGGAATCAAATCTCTTGTACCAACACCTCGGCGCCTGTTTGAGACCGTATAGAGATTTGTTCAACCTGCAAACCAAGTTCTCCTTGCCTGTTTCAGCAAAACCCTCTGGTTGGAGCATATAAATTTCTTCTTCAAGTTCTCCATGAAGAAATGCAGTTTTCACATCTAACTGCTCTAGGTGAAGATCAAATATAGCACACATTGCCAAGACTACTCTGATTGTAGTAAGTCGTACCACCGGAGAAAATATCTCATTGAAGTCTATTCCTTCTTTCTGAGCATATCCTTTCACCACCAATCTTGCACGATACCGCTCCACTTGATCATTGCCATCACGTTTTATCTTGTAAACCCATTTGTTGCCAATGGCCTTTCTTCCTTGTGGTAGCGGAACAAGATCCCAAGTGTTATTCTTGTGCAGAGCTTCAATCTCCTCTTGCATTGCTGTCATCCACATAGATACATCTGTGCTTTTGATAGCCTCATGGAAAGTTGATGGCTCTCCATCCTCTGTTAGAAGACAATATGCAATATTGCTCTCAGTACTATATTCTGAGTGCCAAGCCGGTGGTCTTCTTTCACGAGTCGACCGCCGAACTTCAGGAGTTTCAGACTCTATTTGTTCTTGCTCTTCATGCTCTGGTGCATCTTCAGAAGAAGTATGATTCTGAGTATTTTCAATCTGGACTGCTGTAGTCTCCTTTAGAATGCTATTATGTTCTTCCATTTGCATTTTACCTTCTGCAAATATGACATCTCTGCTGATGACTACTTTGTGGGCAGTGGGATCCCACAAGCGATACCCCTTCACTCCATCAGCATATCCCAAGAATACACATTTTCTGGATTTTGAATCCAGCTTGCTAACTTCTTGTGTATTGTACATCACGTACACAGGACTTCCAAATATATGCAATCGAGAATAATCAGCTGGTTTCCCAGTCCACATCTCCATCGATGTCTTCAGCTCAATTGCAGTTGATGGAGATCGATTTATCACATAACAGGCGGTATTGACTGCTTCTGCCCAGAATGACTTTCCTAGACCTGCAGCCTTCAACATTGCTCTTGTTCTTTCTAATAGAGTTCTGTTCATCCGCTCTGCCACTCCATTTTGTTGTGGAGTGTATGCCGTTGTGAACTGCCTTTTGATACCTTCATGTTGACAGAAGTTATCAAATTCATCACTGGTATATTCTCCTCCATTGTCAGTCCTCAAACACTTGATCTTCTTTTCAGATTCAAGTTCCACCCGCGCTTTGAAAGTTTTAAAGATTGCGAACACATCTGCCTTCCTTCTAATTGGATACACCCAACATCTCCTGGAGAAGTCATCTATGAATGATACAAAGTATCTTGCTCCTCCCAAGGATACAACCGGTGCTTGCCAAACATCAGAGTGAATCAGGTCTAAGATGCATTTGCTCTTAGTTGTTGATGTGCCAAACTTTAACCTGTGTTGTTTACTTGTAACACAGTGCTCACAAAAGGGTAAAGTAACCTTTGTAAGCCTAGGGAGTAACTTCTGATCAGAGAGAACTTTCAAACCTTTCTCTGACATGTGGCCTAGTTTTTGATGCCACATCATCGTCTTCTCTTCTGCAGGATTGGCTGATGCGATTGACGCTTCTGCCCCATGATGTGTTTCTCCCATTAATACAAACATGTTTGCAACTGTTTTTCTTGCCTTTAAAACCACCAGCGCTCCTTTGACAATTTTCATTATTCCATTGTCTGTTCGGATCTTACAGCCAAGACTATCAAATTGTCCTATGGACAAAAGATTCTTCTTTAAGTCTTTCACATGCCGCACTCCTGAAATAGTGCGAATCAAGCCATCATACATCTTCAATTTGATGGTGCCAATGCCATCAATCTCTACAGCATGATTATCACCCATGAACACTTTGCCTCCAGAGATGGGTTCATATGTATGGAACCAATCTCGATTAGGAGTCATATGCCATGTTGCTCCTGAATCCATTAGTCAGACGTCAGTAAGCTCTTCTTTATCTGTAGAGATTGTCGCTGCTTCACTATATAAAACCTCCCCATCTTCTGAGGTGCTCGCAACACATCCTTGAGGTTTTGATGACTCTGCAGTGTTCTCTATACCCTTTTTAAACCAACAATCCCTTTTGAAGTGCCCTTTTCTGCCACAGTTGTAGCATTTCACAGTCTTCTTACTTCTTGATTTGGACCTCCCTTGCCTTTGACTCCCACTGGAGCCACGCTCCGTTGATCTCCCTCTTGACACCAATAATGCCTCTCCTTGGTTTGAACTATTTCTGTCTCCTTTATTTTTGCGCCTATTTTCTTCTTCCAAGATGGCGGCTGCAACATCATCAAAGACTAAATAGTCTGTGAGGATATTATTGGTCAAGTTGATAATGAGCTGATCATACGAATCTGGAAGACTTTGAAGTAGAAGCTCTGCACGTTCACTTTCCTCTATTTGTTGACCCAACGTAGTGAGTTGTGAAAATAGAGTCCTTATTGTGTTGATGTGGTCAGTCACCGCCGTGGTTTCTGCCATTCGAAGGGTATAAAGTCTCCGCTTTAAGAAAATCTTATTGTGCAAAGACTTGGACTCATATAGCTTTGTTAGAGTCTCCCATATCTCCTTAGCTGTTTTCTTCTCCGCCACACTTGATAATACTTCATCAGCTAATGCTAAATGTATGTTAGCAATAGCATTGCCATCCATCTCATTCCATTTTGCATTATCAGTGATCTCCGCGGGTCGATCCCCAATTGCTGCCAAGCAATTGTCTTTCCTTAAGATTGCCTTGATTCTCATTTTCCACAATGAAAAATTGCTCCCCTTGAACCTCTCAATCTCGTACTTTGCTGCCATTTTATTCACCGTGATCTATTCAGCTATCACCGTTTCACCGATCTGTAACGTATATAGAACTAGTATCGTGTAAATAATACTTCACTAAGTAAGTTCCCAGGAAAGATTGGAGGGGTCACAAATGGTCCCGCTTAAAACCCAATCTCCTTAGACAGAACTTCCTAGCCTGTATTTATTTACCGCACTGATTTTCTATAGTGCCAACAGTATCGTATGTAAACAGTATCGTATGGATGAATAGTGTCGTATAGGTGAATAGTAACCGTATACACGAATGACTTTTGTGTATTAACAACACCAACCAAGAAGGCTCTGATACCACTGTTAGGATACTGTCATGCAAACCCGACAAGATAAAAGGTAAGAGATAGGATAAAATGAGAAATGAGACACACAAGAATTTACGTGGTTCACCCAATTTGGCTACGTCCACGGGCAAGTATAGAAGGATTTTACTAAGTAATGTGGGAATTACAACCTCTCTCAAATAATAGGAGAACAACTAAGAATCTCTCTATTACTAGGAGAAAACACCTCACTTACTCTCTCACAAATACCTCACAACTTTGTGGGATTACTCTCTCTTCACTCTCCTCTTCTTCTTCTCTAACTTGGTGTGCAAAATAAGCTTGAAGGCATTGCCTATTTATAAGCAAGAGTGAGGGGACAAATGCCATAAATCATGGCACCAATTATGCCACAAATTATGCCATAAATCATGACACCTAATTATGCCAACAACTCCACTAATATTTGTCTTCCACCAATTAATTAAGTGGTGGCTTCACAAAAACTTATCCTCTTTATCATATTCCTCGGTGCTCCATAGCCCGTCGACCACCCATTTGATCTTTCCATTTTCCGTCCACGTGAACATAATGCAATCAACAGCCCGCGCATCTCCTCTGCCAAATTATGAAGGCTCGTCGTTTCCACACAGAGATCTTTGGCATATCTTTCTTCGTCGTGTCCAAGCAGCAGCTGATTTTTCTCTTTGTGGGTTGTTGTTGCTTTCTTGCTCGGGGTTCAGCTAGAACTGGATGTCGTTGTTGATGATTTCAGGGTTATTATGTGGTGGTTTGTTTCTGGGTGTTTGAGCGTTGATTTCTAGAAAGGCCATGGCTGGTTCTAGCCGGTGGTAAGGAGCGCCGGAATGGTTCCACACCGTATCATTCATTCTCTGCCATTTTATTTCTGGCAAATTGGAATTGGACTAAGGAGGGGATAAGATCTCATCCATAATAATTGATGCATGCCGCCAGTGGTACGATGGCGTTGACAAGAATTCGTTGATTTCTGCTAATTGTGCATGTAGGCAATTCTTTCCTCTGGTAAAACATGAAGAAATATCGAGTTAATAAATACGTTGGAAACGACAAGCATTGAACCTAGGTACCAGGAGGACCATCTAGATATTTCTGGCACGGCTTGACTCTTTCTAACAGGGTCTGAAACACGCCGAAATTAACAAAGGCACGTCTATTTTGACTGAATTTTTATTTCAGTGGCATCAGAATTAAATAACATATATAGAATCATGGAGGTCCGTTCTCCCTTGCGCCTCCGCACAGTAATCTGAATTCAAAACATTTAAAAAGCACACCTTTCCTTTCAGGTGGGGCGTCGACGGCCTCCGATGTTATCTAGCGTCCAAGGGTGACTATGGCTCGTGATTTAAATGTGATTCAATATTGATGTCTGCTAGCTCCGTCGCTCTTTCCTCTATAAAAAAAAATCTGCGAAGGGCGGCCAGCGCCAAACCTCTCTGTTTTTTTCTTCCCGTAATATTCTCGATTGTAAATTGATTTCAATGACTTGACTGCGCATGCATGGTGCAGAGATTTTTATCGATGGAGTTGATTTGCAAGCCAAGAAAAACTACAAATTTCAAGTGAGATTTTACACTTCGTTTAAAAAGAATTAAAAAAGAAAGTTATAATCATCACGTAAATATGGTTCATGGGAACAACCCAATCACATTACATGGATTAATTCAATCCCGTTACATAATAATACTTAGGTCATTTAGTTCATGAATAAATGACGAGGTCGTTGAAAGATTCTACTGGCCGACGGCCTACAAATATTTGATATTCAAATCTCATGCGGAGAATGCTAGTTTATTTAATTTTGTCTAAATATCAGTGATTTTATTTTCTCATTACTGCAAAGAAAACAGGTTTTTGGAAAACCTTCAGCTAAACATTCAATTTGAATAGCGTCCAATTACATCGTTGACCTACAGTACGCTGTAAGTCAGATTAATTTTTTTAATGTAACAATATATTAAAGTGTTATTAACGTATTTTATAGCAGAAAAAAATTAAACCGTATGGATATTAATTCAACATAATCCGATCAATTTAAAGGATCAAAAAACAATTTGGACAACTGTTAAAAATATAATTTAACTAAAAGAAACTTCAATATAACATTTTTTTCTTCTAAAAACAACATTTTAAGATGAAAACATATTGAGTCGATTTAAATCAATCTAAGTTAACCTATCAAGGTCACAAATCTGGATCATGAGATTGGGATAACCCCATAAAAAAAATCAAAATAAATTATGAAATCTAATTCTAAACGAACTAAATATTGAATGATGAATTAAAAAAAAAACTTAAGTCGACGTAGATTGCCTTGTCAGAGTCACAACTCGAATTATGTGACGGAGATAACCTTATAAAAAGTAAATAGAAGCAAATTATGAAGTTCAATTCCCAATTATTCTGATATTAAATGATGAAATTGAAAAAAAATGATAAAAAAGGGACACCAGAAAACCTGAGTTAACCCGCTAAACCCATGACTTGGTAATGAGATCGATTAAACTCCATAAAAAGCAAATAAAAAAAAATAATGAAATCTAATTCCAAATCAATCAAATATTGAATGATGAAATTGGAAAAAAAATTCTATTAAAAAAAGAAAAAAACAAACCTAAATCAACCCATCAAACCGGAGACCTTGATCATAAGACCAGTATAAGTGAATTCAATGTTGAGGGATAAAATTAAAAAAAACAAAAAAAATACCAAGTCAACTTAGATTAAACCGCCAACCTCATAACTTTACTAACAAGATCATGATAACCTCGTAAAAAATAAAAAAAATATAAAATTTAATTTCAAATCAATCAAAATTTAAAATATAAATTAAAAAAAAACAAAAAAAAACTCGAGTTAACTTTCTAGACTATAAACCCGGGTCATAAAACCTGAATAAATAAATTAAATATTAATAAATTAAATTAAAATTAAAATCTTAAAGAAATAATAAAAAAAACTTTAAAGTGCTTCACAAGTGGGATAACATCTGGTATCCCCTTCTCAATTAGTTCATGATAATAATTAATGAGAAAAGGGTATAATTTATTACCTACCGTTCTAGAAGATTATTCAAACCATAAGTGGACTCCGTCGTCCAAATTCGTTACCTCTCTATAATCCTGGAAACCTTCAATTTCAGCCTTGGAGGCCCCCAAAAAAACGACAGAAAAACCATTACGATAAAAATATATATTAGATGGCCTTAATCCTCTCTGTATTTAAAGAAAATACAGAAAAATCGAAGGTGAAAAGTATTATTAGACTATGCTAATAATATCTAGTCATTCTACTTATTCTAATAATTAAATAATTGCATTCTAGAAAAATAATTAAATAATTGTGGCTATATAATAATAATAATAATAATAATAATCCCATATTCTCAACACGCCGGTTCAGACAAGGCACCGTGTTTTCCACATTGTGCACTATCCGGATAGGATTTGACCTTTCAATCTGATAACTAAGTCTACAAGTTATAATTACCAGTAATAATTATCAGACAGCGGTTCCTTTCAAGTAAAATTATGTTTTGGTCCTTGTATATCAATCATTTCTCCTTCAGGCACTTAATTGTTCAAAAACTCTCAATGTGACCCATTATTAAATAACCTCTACTACCATTCCAGGGCGAGGAGAAGTATTTTTATTTCGATGGGAATCTGAGACAGGTCTAGAAACTCTCTAGTGATGACGAGCATAAGAATCTAATTATAAACGAGAATGTGATAATTTACAAAATAATGAGTTAATTTACGCATATATTAATTTTATTTGTAACTTGAATAAGATATTAAATATTATAAAACAAATATATCAATATATATATAAAGCCTATTGTGAAAGTGCGTGTATGATAAAATTATTTTTGAATTAATATGATCAATCGAATATCTATAGACAAAATATTAGAATTCTTTTTGAAATCTTATAAAGCTAATGAAGAAGTTAAATCAATGGAGACCAACATGCAATATTTCTGAATCTTAAGGGGCTAAAATAAAGTTTATCATTCTTTTTATTTGCTTCCTCCTCTACTAAGAAATTCTCACCTTCCAGAAAGAGAGAAAAATTTCAGAGTTGGTGATCAAGTCTAGAGAGAGAAACCAGGAAGCATCCTCGTCATTTACTGAAGTCAAACAAAAACTTGCAGATTCAATTCAAGCATGTACTGCTGACTTTCTCTATCTAGAAAATTTATTTATTTTTGTTTTCCCTATCTATGTTTTCTCAGTCTTTAAAAAGTCCCTCTCTTTCCTTGATCACATAATATTCTCCGCCACCTCTTTCTTTCTCAAGTTTCTCTCTCTGGTTGTTCTTGTGGTCTATTTGAGAGATAAAGAGAGAAAGAAACTACAAGTGTTTCGTCATTTTACACAGCCATGAGCAGTCACACGGCTTCGTCCAGCAATGGAGGCAATGGATCGGGCGATTCTGGTGCTCCAAGAAGGAATTCAAAGCGACCCAAATGTGATTTTTTTCTTCTTACTCCTGTTTTAGTTGTTTTGCTATTTTTGGATAAATTCATGACTGCTCACCTGTGATTACGTGATTAGTTTTTTTCTTACAAATTTTCGAACCTTGACTTATTTTTCTTGGTGGTTTGTTTCAGAGAAGCAAGTTTTTTTATATAATTATTTTGGGATCATTAGTGAATTTTATTGGTACCCAATTATCCAAGTGGAGGTCTATGTATATTCTTTGATGGGTTTTTGCTATTTGATTTGCTGTTCGTTTTGTTGCGTGAGATTAGATGTGTGAGCTCTTTGGTTTTTATCATATTGTTTCATATGAAGTATTACTGATATTAGGTCTTTTTTTTTTTTTTTGGAATGAGCATTACCTTTTTAATTCCTCAAGAAGATATGCTTGGAAATTCTCCTTTTGTAACAGGAATATGCCTATTAAACTTTATTAGAAATAAAATAACCTAAATTGGGTTTGATAAAGCACAAGATAAAAATGCTATAACATGCGATGAGATAATCAGGCCTTTTCCACAAAATGAATTGGAAATCTAGTAATTTCAGATGTATTAACTATTAATAGTACATATATCTGAGTTGACGCGCGTATGCTCATGTAATCCACATTAAGATTGTCAAACAGAATGTTTCCAGTGTTCAGGATAGTTGCCTGACTGCTTTGTTGCTATCCTGCAAAGCAAGCTAGGTCTTTAAATCAAATGAAGGGATAAATATTTCAAAATCTCAGGGATGTAGCTTTTTTTCCATTTTATAAAATGCACTTGTTTTCTTATTGTAGTATTTGTGTTAGAGAGAGAGCAAAAGCTGTGAGCATCTTCTTTGTCTGATGTTTTCTAAGGGCAACACAACTCACAAATTCTCTTTCACGGCATAAGCACACGTAGATATACCTGTGATTTTTAATGAACTAAAGATGTTCTGTTTTCTTTCAGATTCAAAGTTTACACAACAAGAACTTCCTGCATGCAAGCCAATTCTCACACCACGATGGGTAAGTTTTCATCATTCCTTTTATCTGGTCTCGTCTGGGAGGCAAATGGGTGCTCAAAGTCATTAACCTCAAATATATCTCCTTCTCCAGGTGGTGTCTGCATTCCTGATTATTGCCATTGTCTTCATTCCTATTGGCATTGCTTGCTTGCTTGGTTCCCGAGATGTAAGCTTGAGTGTCACCTAAATCTTTGCAATTCCAGTTATGCTATCACTTATGGTTGTTTACGGGTCATTCTCCTTTTATCAGGTTGTTGAAGTTGCTAAACAGTATGATACAGACTGTATTCCTCCTGCAAATAGATCCAGTAAGGTCCAATATATTCAAAGCTCTGCCAATAAAACATGCACAATATCAATGACGGTAAGTTCTGTCTGTGGAATTATTGGCTGTTGTGTTGTCGTCATTTTCTATATCTGTTATGAGCAGTGCTAGTGGATTTATATAAGCTAACAAGGAAAGACCTACGCCCATATTATTTCCTGTCATACAACTTACCTTCATGCTATTGTTGTCTGTCTACTAATGGCACTGCCTTTTTGCCAGATTTGTATTGGCAGTGTATTAGTAGGTGACTTTATGCTACCATGCCAATATCCTTCTGTCTTGCAACATGTCTTCAGTGCCAAGTATAGAAATTACTCATCATGACCTGAGAGGTTCAGCAAATGAATGACGATCTTTCTTTTTCTATTGTTGTTTTTCTTATCAGATCCCTAAGCGTATGAAGAAACCTATTTATGTTTACTATCAGCTTGACAACTTCTACCAGAATCATCGTAGGTATGTCACCAATATCATGCAATCTATCAACTTATAATTTCTGATGGGTTCAAGTAATTATGTCTATAATCTTACATGATGGTTAGAGGTAAATTGTTCATATGATCATTTTGGGAGCATTGATATTCAGGACTATCCAGGTGCATAAATTAGGTAGAACATTGGTGCTGGTCAAGAGAACAGATTACAGCATGTGTTTCGGGAAGTGTACCCATTAGATTTTCCTGTCACATTTTACAACTCAGAGTGTGATGTTTGTGATTTTCAAGAAATACAAACATGATAACCTAGGACCTAGGATGCTGTTACATTCAATATTGTGTGTGTGGCCATTTCAGTAAAGGATATCATGTATCTGATCTCAGAATAGTGTGGATTTGACTATTTGTTAATGGTAGCCAATTACATTCTTTCATTTGTTTAATAATGAAAACCAACCCATCATTTTATAAGATAATTACTAAAATTAGATAAGCAGAATATCAAAACTGTTGAACATGCTGTGAACCATCATGATTATCATTATCATAAAATGGAGGCTTACTCATTGAAAGTTGCAACGCATATAATTGTTATGACTGCTCTAATAAATCAGGTATGTGAAGAGCCGAAGTGACGAGCAGTTGAAAAGTTCGGGCAAAGAGAACGATACAAGTAGTTGCAAGCCAGAAAATACCGCAGTTGGGGGGGGGCCGATTGTACCCTGTGGTCTAATAGCTTGGAGTATGTTTAATGATACTTATAACTTCTCCAGGCAGAACCAAGAATTGATTGTGAATAAGAAGGGAATTGCTTGGAAGAGTGACAAGGAGAAAAGGTTTGGTAAAGATGTCTTTCCTAAAAATTTTCAGGGTGGAGGTCTTCAAGGTGGTGCAATTCTCAATGATACAGTACCAGTAAGTCCTCGCCTATTACTCATTTGGTCAAATTAATCTACAAGCAACTCATCTAATCACAAACTAAATGACCTCTTTCAACTTCATCCTGGAAAATACCTTTGAATACTTTTAATAATGTTAATAACACATGGACATTAATTGATTTCAACACTACATTGCTGTGATATTCATGAATGAATGAGTTAATTTTTTTTAAACCCAGGGTGTTAAAGCATTAGGTTTGTACCTTAGAGACATGATAGACTTGGTGCAAAAGTTTAAAATCATAGAATGTAGTTGTGTATTATTCGCCCTCTTCTACTGCTAAAAAAGTGTGAATGTACCAGAGAACCATAAAAAAAAATTTCTCTTTCTTTTGCTGCAAGTTTCTTCTAGTAAGTGGCATGTGACTGAACTGCTTGTATATGATTTTGTGTAACAGTTGAATGAGCAGGAGGACCTCATGGTTTGGATGCGAACTGCAGCTCTGCCAACTTTTAGAAAGTTGTATGGGAAGATAGAGGTGGATCTTGAGGCAAACGAAGTCATAAATGTGACACTGGACAACAACTATAACACATACAGTTTTAATGGCAAGAAGAAACTCGTGCTTTCAACCACAAGCTGGATTGGTGGAAGAAATGACTTTCTTGGCATTGCTTATCTCACTGTTGGGATGATATGCTTAGCTTTGGCAATGGGTTTCACAGCTGTGTATTTCATCAAGCCTAGGTAAGTTGATCTCAGAAAAAACTTAATTCTTGAATTTAAGGCTTTTGAAAGAGTGAGGCTGTCAGATGTGTCCTTCATAAGCTATTATTTTAAGGCGAGGATTTCCAAGTATTTGCAGCTATCATATATGGAGTGAGGCTCTGAAACGTGGAGCATGGCCCCGTGGTGGGCAGAAAAAAAAAAAATTAATGCTATATGAATTTTTGATTGTTTGTGAGATACTATTAACTATATGTTTGTTGATATTTTCTAACTGTATCTCCTACTGTGTCATCCCAGGCGGCTTGGTGATCCTACCTTTTTATCGTGGAACAGAGGTCCTGGATCGCAGTAAAAATGCTTTCTGGATTTCATTTGATGGCTTCCCTCTGGCACATCCCATCTTATTTGTAACTTAATGTCTATTAAATGTTCAAAGCATAACTTCGGCTTGAGAAGTATTCTGTTTGTTTGAAATTTTGATTTCTAGGCTATACATCAGTTTTCTTTATGTATAATTACAGCAATAGTATTGAATACAAGTTATTATTTGTTTCCCAAAACTTGTGGCTGCTGACGCACTCCAATATTATAGAATTTGCATTTTTCTTGTTTGTCTTCACTTTGTTTTTTTTACTCAAGTAAAATACTGGAAAGGTGCCCTTCTGGGTAGGGATAAATAGAGAACACGCAAGAACATCCCACTTTGGGTCAGTGCTCCTGAACAAGAGCAAGTCATAAGAAAGCCCCCTCTCTTTGTTAGTCCCAATGTTAAAGAGTTCAAAATTTGTGTACATGCCTGATGCACTTTGAAGCACCTGAGGAGGAAAAGCCCCAGCATTATGGAGGAAGGGCATCAGCAGATAAGCTAAAAAGGTTTTCCCTTCAGATGTAGACATAAACTGCCTTGGATGAAAATTTCCAAAATATAGAAAATGGGACACGACCTTAGGATCTATTATTCACTTGTGTCGTCTCAAGCTTTGAATATTTTCCTGGGCCATTCTTTTTGTTCAAACTGTATTTTCCTTAAGAAAAAAATGCATTAATATGACGGGATAATGGAGAAATTTCTTAAACTCCGACGCTTATTATGAGAAGTGCCCAGCAGTAATCTTTTTAGGAGCTAATTGAGGAGGGTCGAAAATAACTATATCCCAGGATTCATTTCTAGTAAAAGCACCCTTCATAAATTCAGTGGCATCTTTTCACAAAAATGATTCAGGTTGTTAAGAATATTATTTTCTCTAGCAAGCAAAGATGTATCAACTCCTGTCAGAACACTAAATTAACCTTGAACATGCGAGGAGTTTGGACAACCTACTTATACTGAAATCCAGAATCTTCAAGTGTCATTTAAGAATTGTCAATGAGAAGATAAGAGAGCTGTGTTAGTCGGAGGATCATAGATTAACAGACATAATCATGAATCAGGCCAAATGAAAAATGTTGACATAAATAAATATCCGTGACATCTATTGCACCTCCATGCACCGCATTTAGAGCAAAACCACCACTGTGGGAGCAAATATCAAGAACTTTCAGGCCATTTGAAATTGTAGATATGAACTAGCGGTTTTCACGTTGGTCAGCATAAAATTCAGTCTTCTTGCACACCAATGAAATTACGTAAGTGATCCCGTTTACCATAACCTGGCAGATGAACATATAGAATGGCATCAATTTTGCAGTAAATGGATTCGTTCAGAACCTCAAGCAGGTAATTCCAGAAATATGGCTAAAATAATAAGGCAAAGGCAAAATAGGTGGTGGCTGCTTCATAGATAGCAACACTTCAGAGAATGAGTTCAGCAAGGAATTGGCAAGCACTTGAGATGTGGCAATTGAATATAGATTATCCAAGCATGGGCTTAGACAGAGTTAGAAAAAAAGGCATTTGTTATTCAGGCATAAAATTATCATATACTTTCCCCAGTTGCATAAATCCAGAGTATGCTGCTACATGACCTGCAGACCCAAACGTAGACGCTGACAAACGACAAATGAAAACCAAAATTTGGAGTAATTAATAGGCAATCAGTGGTGGGAATTATTACTTTCAATTTTACGAAGCACCACTGTGAATTTTCAGGTACTAATCACAAATTACCAAAAACACAAAAAACATCATGTACGAGCAGAAAAAAGCAAGACCATTGAGTATGCAGTTCATACAGGCACCAGCCTTAAAAAGCCAATGGTAAGGTATCTCTAATGGTGCACTTCTTTTATACTCAGTGGAGAAATAGATGCCAGGAGCTAGAAGAATTCTGGAAGTAAAAAGGGACTGATAATTTCATAAATAAGGGGAAAAAAGAGGTTTTTCCGTGGGAAATGGGTGAAAGGTATGATGTAGAAAAATTCCACTCCATGAAAAGTTATCTTGAACCTCATTCTTCATGTCCAATGCACAAGAAGGATTTCTGCACATGATTTAAGAACTTAATAGATGAAGGAGATAAAATCAAACCAGAAAGCTGTCTTTATACAGATACCTCGTGGCTTCCTCTTCTAGCTGCATGAGCCTAACACAGCGTGGAAACTGAATTATACAACCCCCACCCCATAGGTTTCTCTGTTCCATCAGCAACCAGCACAAAGTCTCCTGTCTTGGGTGGTGGTCTACCATTTATTCGATTGACTGCTTCACTGTACACATTGGACTTCCATACTTGAAAAGTTTCGTCTTTCCCTTTTTTTTTAATACAACCTTTGCAATTCCTGCCGAAAACAGACCTATTACAAAGGGGTCTAGAAATCGTAACGGAACCAACCAATGATAATTTGATAACTATGAGAAACCTTATAACAGCTTCTTCATGTTGTAAAGAATATAGACAACGCAATTTTGCTATGACCTCAATTGCAAGTGCAAAATGTTGATTTAGTCCGATTGGCATGAAATAGTTCAGAGATTCCAGCTTTACACTAATTTTTCTCATAAAACAATGCATCCCAGTATCACAATAACAAAAATGAAAAGAAAGGACAGCACCCAGAAAAGAAAAGACACAGACAAACACAAACGTAAAATGAAGTGATGAAGAAGCTGCAAAAGAAGTGATGAAGACCCATGATGTTACTTTTGCTCAAAGGCCTTATTTCCTTGTTTCAGATATCATGTCTTACAATTCTACGAATATTGCTTTTTCGCCTTTTGGAGACTATTGGAGACAAGTGCGTAAAATATGCATACTGGAGCTGCTAAGAGCAAAACGCGTTCAGTCATTCCAAGCAATCAGGGAAGAAGAGGTATCCAATCTCACCAGTTCCATTAATTATAATGCAGGATTGCCAATCAACTTGACTAAATTGTTGTATACTATATCATTCGACAGCACTTCAAGGGCATCCTTTGGGAAGAAATCCAAAGACCACAAAGCATTTAAATCTGTCATGGAGGAAATCATGGAGGTATCGAAGAGTTTCATTATTTCTGATATCTTTCTCTCCATTAAATTGCTTCATTTGATCAGTGGTACGAGGCAAAAACTTAAGATTCTGCATCAGAAAGCAGACCAGATACTTGAAAACATAATTAATGAAGATAGAGCTAGAGAGGCACCCAGCAATGAGATTGAAGCTGATGACCTTGTTCATGTTCTTTTGAATCTTCTGGGTCATGGAAAACTTGAATTTCCCTTGACTACAGACAGCATAAAATCCGTTAACCTGGTTAGTACCTATACTATATATGCTAATTTGTGTGATTTCATATGTTAATACGTGCATAGATTCCTACATTTAGTACCAGTCTTCCTCTCAGGGATGATCAAAAGCTTAGCTCGGTTAGTTATGCTTTCTTCATTAAGCACGATGTCATCCACCGAGATAAAATAATTGATGTTTCTCAAGCACAATTAGAGCTGCCTGGATATTTTCTTTTTGTTCTTTTTTCTCTTTTTTTTAGCTGCTCATATTCATGTAATTGGCATGAAAATAAAAAAGTTTTTTGGACCTGTTTAATGAATTTGCACTCCTGTTGCAGGACATGTTCCTTGGTGGGACAGAAACGTCATCTACAGGTTTAGATTGGGCAATCGCAGGACTGCTAAGGAATCCAAGAGTGATGAAGAAGGCACAAGCAGAAGTGAGGCAAGTCTTTTGTACAGCAGGGAATGTCGATGAAACAGACCTTGAGAAATTAAAGTACCTTGAACTGGTAGTCAAAGAAACTTTGAGACTGCACCCTCCCCTTTCTTTACTACTTCCAAGAGAAAGCAGAGAGCATTGTGAGATTAATGGATTCAAAATACCTGCCAAAATCAAAGTCGTTATTAATGCATGGGCAATTGGCAGAGATCCTGCTTACTGGAATGAACCAGAAAAAATTCCATCCACAGAGATTCCATGATAGTTTAATTGATTACAAGGGGGCTAATTTTGAGTACATCCCATTTGGTGCTGGAAGAAGAATGTGTCCTGGCATATCATTTGGTATCGCTAATGTGGAGTATCCACTTGCACATTTGCTTTATCATTTTAACTGGAAACTTCCAAATGGACTAAAACCAGAAAATCTAGACATGACTGAAGTCTTTGGCGTTGCAGTAAGAAGATCTGCGCTTGATTCCCATTTCGTATGATCCTCGGTCTATTCAATGAGATCAAGGAGAGAGAGTTTCTATGCATGTTCAATGTATATTCCAGGTTGATGCCAATGTTTACTGTATAAATACATGGAGAAGACTCTACACCATGTATTTAGGGTGTTCAGCCACTTCCATGAATGAATCTGTAGCTTTTCAGGCCTACGTTGGTTTTAACTTGGTAAATTGTCTGAAGAAGAAAAGGTTGATGGATAAAAGAGGAATTCTCGTGGAAAATGAATGCATAGGCTAGTTGCATGTTCCTTGTGTTCCAAGAACTCTAGCTAAAAACACGGTGCACACCATCTTTATACTGCTACTATAAGGAATTGAGGGTAAAACTGGTCCCACTGAGATTTTTTATTTTTTGAAATTTTTCACAATATTGAGTTGAATGTTGACAACACATAATGAAATCTTGAATAGAAAAAATGCGCAAACATCATGGACACGTTTTTTTTTACATCATGATATATTTTAATTGAAAATTAAAAAGATGATGTTTGTATTTAATTAATTAAATCAATTGAAAAATATATAAATTAATAAGTCATAAAAAAAAGGTTGATAAAGTTAATTGAAAACTAAGATGAGAAGTTGATATTCCATGTAAAGAGTAAATGATAGATACACGTACATATACTCTATCTTATGTTTTAGTTGCTCTTCAATTTTTTATTTAATTATGTAGTGATAAAAATAGATTTTCACATGAGAACCAATAATTTATACCTCGAAGGAAAAAAAATAATTTTTATTTTCTTGTTAATGTATTTTCTTAACAAAAAATAGCAATGTAATTTATTGCATAAAAACTGAAAATAATTAAATAAATATCTAAAATTTAAAAAAATTGAAATAAGGAGAAAATAAATGTATCTCTTTGATCAAAACCCCCTTCTTTTATTCATGCATTCCTTTTTCTTCTTTTTTTTGACAAGAACATATCTTTTTATCTGAAATATTATTTTATAAATAAGAACTTATCACAAGCTTAAAAGAAAGTTTTAATAAAAAAATAAAAAATAATGAATTGATAATTTGGACATGAATATATTTAAAATATAAGAATAATAAATTTAATAAATAATATATAAATAATTTTCAATAACAAAATAAATAGATATTTTATTCATAGGTAAAAAAATTAGAAAATTATGATGTTAGGTTAACATATAATTATTTAAAAAATAATTATTAATAGTATTATTAAAAAAACACGAATATTATTAGAAAAAAATGACGTGTTGTGTAATTATTATTCATAGAGAATGTTGTTGTAAAATGAAGAAGAAAAAAAAACAAATAATGTAGGGCCCCTGCATAAAAAGGGTCAGGCGTGCCTGTTAGTTTTCATAAATAGAGGATGACACATCGTTCACTCTGATTTAAAAATAAGAAATTGAGTGCACGATATGTCAGTCAACTAGGTGAATGATGCGTCATTCAACTACAATTTTTTTCATTTGTTGAAGGTGGCTTGGTGATAAAAAATACCATGTTTATTTTTATTTTTTAAAATTTTTTTAAAAAAAATAAATTTTTTTTATTTTGTTATTTTAAATTAATATTTTTTAGTGTTTTCAAATTATTTTGATGCGTTGATATCAAAAATAATTTTTAAAAATTAAAAAAAAATCATTTTAATGCATTTTTAAGTGAAAAGTATTTTAAAAAGTAATCACACTTTCAAATGGATCCCTGTTTTTGGATTTCAAGAACCTAGTTTTCTAACTATTTTCTTCGCCCTGTAACATAAAAAATAATAATGTGAACCTCTAAAATATCATATTCAATAACAAAATATTTTTTTTATTGATATAAAAACTAAAAAAAAAAACCCAGTTCACCTTTTTTGCTTCTTTAAATGTGAGAATCATTAATTTTCATTGAATCTTTCTCTTAAAAGTAAGATTTATAAACATTAATATTAAAATTATTGATAGATAAAATTCAGCAGCCTAAAAGATTTCTTTCTCTTATGATTTTTCAGTAACTTACTCTCTTATCTCTCAACTTTTAAAAATTATAATGTGAAAAAAATAAAATTTACTATCAAAATATAATGTGGCTTTTACCTACCTTTTGTGGAAAAGAGTTTTGTTTCTTCCTTTTATGTAAATTCCAGTCAATAATCTACCAATTTATTTTTTTAATAAAAAACTAAAACCTTATTTTGTAAAAATAGACATGAATTTAACGTTGAAATATTTAACAAAGCATCAAGAAAGCTAAAAAGAGAGAACATATCAATACAAGTTTCAGCGAGTAAAACCATGAATAATTTAAAGAGATGAAATAAAAAAAACAAATAAAGTTGAGTGATTAAATCGTAAACCATGCAAAACTACGACTAAAATAAAATAAAATATAAATAAACAATGAATGAGCATTGAAATGTGGTGTGCACAATATTTTGTTGAACTCTCACGTGATTCAGTTGAAATTCCTGGTCAAGTAGGGAGTCAAGTTGGGATTTTATAAGTTTAAATTGTTATGCTGAATCTGATAATATGCCCATGACTTGTTTGCTCTTTGTTTTTTTTTTCTCTGATTTTTTTTTATTATTATTTTACCTGTGATGTTAGATTTTTAACTAATTTTATCATTTAATTCTAAATTGATTATAAATTAGATTTATATTTTTTATTATATAATAAAAAAATTTAACCCAGTAAAATCAATAATCCTGAGTTGTAGATTTTATGTATCAATAACAGGACATCTGAAATGTTTATTTTTTTATTTGATTTTTTCCTTTCTATCTGCATAATAAATAAGTCTGTGTCAATGCAACTCATTAGTTTTTTTACTAAATAATAAATTAAGTCTATATTTTTCAAGTTTAAATTATTGTTATGAGTTAAATGACAATATTTAAAAGTTTTTTATATTACTTTTTGACGTAAATAAAAGTGATTCAAGCGCGGTTAAGAAACCAGTCCTCTTCCAGACAATGTTTTTTTATTTAGCATGATGTTTTTAATGAACAATTTCTTGGCGACACCTCTAAATCTATTAGTTTTTTTTTTAATTATTTTTTCCTTGCGCTCTACAAAAACGATGTTTAGCAATGTGGGACCGGCTCAAACCCAACTCATGGAATTTTGGTCTGACTAGGCAGCCGGGTTTTTGTTATGGCTGCATTCTGCGGAACTCGTGTCCCAATGAGCCGTGGGAAGTAGCAAGCCAGCCAGTTGGTGGGTTAAACACTCGAGACTTTCAGAAGTGGTCATGTCCATAGTAATCGGGGATTCCCCACTCCAAAAACAAATATAAAGAGACACCGAAGAAACAACCCAAAAGAGAGAGGAGATAAAAAAGAGGAAAAGTAAAGTAAAGGTAGTTGCAGTAATGATTTTACAAGTCCAGGTCTTAAAAGGAAGGCAATAGATGACTCATATCATATCCGATGAAGGTGGCCTGGCCTGTGTATTAAATCGCTTTATAAAGCAAAACCAAATATATCTGATCATGGAAGAGATAACAAGCACCGGAAAACTTTCCATTTCTAGAGAGAGATAACAGGCTGTGAGAAATTAAGAAAAATAAATCGTGGTCTGAATGTTGTTATTAATTGACTAGATTCTTTTGTTTTTCAGTGCCTTACATGGAAGCGTATCCACTTGCCCTTTGATTCCATTTCTGCTACTTACTACCCCTTTTCAGTTTTCTGAACTCGTGTCTGACGTGTTCTCTCTCTATTTAAATCTCTCTTTGTCTCTATCTTATGTCTGTGTTCAGAGTATATTCTTGAATACTGTTAGCAAGGGTAAAAGGAGCCTCTGTTGCAATAGTTCTTGGTAACTACCTGTCATGTCTTGCAGTCGTCCCTGGTTCTGCCCTTCTTCTATATCAGGTTCTCTTTCTTGAACTTTTATGGGGTTTTGGCTATCTGTACAGTGCAACTATGCATTCAAATTTCTTTTCTTTTTTTTTGTTGATTCTGTTGCTGTGCTTCTTATGTTGTAGAATTTCGTTTCACTATGTCTTATTTGAAATCTTTATGAATTTATACATTGCACGCATGCTTACCGGGGAATGAAATAACGTCAGTCATCTCTGGTTATCGAGTTATTGTCGGTTAGAACTCGGAAGAAAGAAATGAAAGTGCTATTACAGAGAGCATACTTTGTTTTATGTTCTTAATAATTGGTATTTGATTATTCTAACAAGGTTGATTATTTGATTATTTTTTTCGACCATTCATTTGGCACTCGCGGTTTTTTTCCCCAGGATGCATTCTCAAATCTGTTATTTATCTATAATTCATCATGAATAACCTGACTTGGCTTTCTTTCCCTTTGGCCAATCTTCCTTTTGTGAAGCAACCTTGACAGACCCTGCATCAAAATTAGTCACAGGAGAATTCAAGACAACCAGTCTGGTACCTAATACTGCAACTCTTTGGAATTGTTCCATCTATTCTATGAGAAATTAAAGGATTGAACATTGCTCTCATTGATTTTCCATTTTTAATCATGCAGAACTTTCATGGAACTAAGGAAAGGATCAAGAAGATGTTTGATAAGATTGAATTGTCAGTGTCTTCATATGACACTGCTTGGGTGGCAATGGTCCCATCTCCAGATTGTCCGGAAACTCCTTGTTTTCCAGAGTGCACAAAATGGATTTTGGAAAATCAACTTGGTGATGGCTCCTGGAGTCTTCCTCATCGCCATCCATTATTAGTTAAGGATGCTCTTACATCTACATTAGCGTGCATCCTTGCATTGAAGCGATGGAGTATCGGTGAAGAACAAATAAATAAAGGTACTGTTTTAAGTTAGAGCAAGTGTTTAGCAATTATTCTTAGGTGGCCAAATTGCATGATTAAGCAATGAGATATTTGAGCTGGATAAATATTCTCTCCCCTGTTGCAGGCCTTCGATTTATTGAGTTGAATTCCGCTTCAGTTACGGATAACGAGCAACATAAACCAATTGGATTTGATATAATATTTCCTGGCATGATTGAATATGCCAAAGATTTGGATTTGAACCTCCCTTTGAAGCCGACAGATATAAATTCCATGCTCCACAGGAGGGCCTTGGAGCTTACAAGGTGAAATTCTATCTTCCGTATTTGCTATTTTGGTCCACGTCTATGTTCATAAAGCTTCTTTTCATAAGAATGATACCGAACTTCAAAAATGAACAAATTGGCTTTGCCAAGTTGGGAAGGATCAGACTGTTCAAGCTCAGTCAACCCCTGCCTTGAAACTGGGGTTGGCTGGCTCAGCTCTGCTTAATAGAGCTGTGTACTGCTCTCTAGGAGCAAGGTCTAGAACAAGGTTTCACTTCTTGAAATTCTACAAGTGCACTTTAAATATTTTCCAAAAAATGCGTGGAGCCTGTGGAGTGATCCCAAATGTTAGAAATACGTTGTCATTTCTAAAGTGTAATACATCATATTGGAATGGCCTGGTTTTCATTTGGAGTCTATATATGTAGTGGCGGTGGCAAGAACTTGGAGGGAAGAAGAGCCTACTTAGCATATGTTTCGGAAGGAATTGGAAAATTACAGGATTGGGAAATGGCCATGAAATATCAAAGAAAGAATGGATCACTGTTCAATTCACCATCCACCACAGCAGCTGCCTTTATTCATATTCAAGATGCTGAGTGTCTCCATTACATTCGTTCACTCTTACAGAAGTTTGGGAATGCAGGTCCGGCCACATAACTCTAAATGTGCTATCTATAGCGTCACATCTCTCTGGTATCTAGTTATTGACTTTCTATTGATTTCTTCAGTTCCAACCATTTATCCTTTGGATATATATGCTCGTCTTTCTATGGTTGATGCTCTTGAAAGGTTGGGAATCGATCGGCATTTTAGGAAGGAAATAAAATTTGTTTTGGACGAAACATACCGGTAATGTACCATTTTCATTTTGCAAATGCAACACCACTGTGTTGTAGATGCAAGCAACTTTCTTGGATAACTGAATTCGTCTTTATGTTTTAACAAAACTCTTCACTAAAGTTCTGGTTAACTTATTAGACCATAATTGGATACTATTGTTGTAACTTTAAACCTTGACATTAGCAAACAAGCAGATTTTGGTTGCAGGGGGAGGAAGAGATATTTTCTGATAATGCCACTTGTGCTTTGGCATTTAGGATATTACGTTTGAACGGATATGATGTCTCTCCAGGTATCTTCTTTAGATAGGAGATTTCATGTTTGGATTTTTGAGGATGTTTTAATCAGTATAGCTTTAATAGGGTTAACATTTGGTGTAGATACATTAAACCAATTTTCAGAAGATCATTTCTCTAATTCACTGGGAGGATATTTGAAGGATTCGGGAGCTGCCTTAGAGTTGTACAGAGCTCTGCAGCTAAGTTATCCAGATGAATCACTTCTGGAAAAACAAAATTCTCGGACAAGCTATTTCCTGAAACAGGGATTATCCAACGTTTCACTTTGTGGAGATAGGCTTCGTAAAAATATTATCGGAGAGGTACTTTTGTTTTTTCCCTTATTGTCAAATCCCTGAGAACAGCCTTTTTCAGTTCCATTGAAATTCCTAACTTCAGGTATTTTCCTCCACTTCAGGTGCATGATGCTCTCAATTTTCCTGACCATGCAAATTTGCAACGCTTAGCTATCAGAAGAAGAATTAAACATTATGCTACAGATGATACGAGGATTTTGAAAACTTCATATCGGTACATCTTGATTAGTTGAAGAAATTTGTTAATTTGACTGGTAAAATATATGTGTTCTTACTTGTACTTTTACTTTTCATGTCATAGTTGTTCGACTATTGGTAACCAGGATTTTCTCAAATTGGCTGTAGAAGACTTCAATAACTGCCAATCAATACAGCGTGAAGAATTTAAACATATCGAGAGGTGCGTTTTCTACACAAGCTTTGGACCATGACTTGGTGGCCTTCATTGAATATACATCGAGAGCAGGATATATTGAGCACCAAGCTAGCTTTGTTGCATTCACCCCCCCTTTGTCTCTTTTCCTTTTCAAGATGGAATCGCAGCTTTTGCTGGAGCTACTCATCACTAGTGTTGCGACTTTACATTGATCTCAATCTCACTGGAGTTCTTAAATTTTTCAATCAAAGATCCAAATTTCCTTAACACGGACTGAATGATTAGCTAGCTCAGAGCATTTAGTCAACTGTTTGGCACTTCAAATATTACTTGTTTTTAGCAAGATACCTGTCATGTAAACAGGTGGGTAGTAGAGAGGAGACTGGACAAGCTAAAGTTTGCTAGGCAGAAGGAGGCCTACTGTTACTTCTCTGCTGCAGCAACTCTCTTCGCTCCAGAACTATCTGATGCACGCATGTCATGGGCAAAAAATGGTGTGCTTACTACTGTTGTTGATGACTTCTTTGATGTTGGTGGTTCTGAAGAAGAACTGGTAAACCTTATTGAATTGATTGAGAGGTATGTTTCGTTTCCCCTTTCAGTTTCTTCACTTTCTAGATGATTCTCCTCTGTTCAAATCATGATTTATTTCTAATGGAATGCAGGTGGGATGTCAATGGCAGTGCTGATTTTTGTTCTGAGGAAGTTGAGATCATATATTCGGCAATTCACAGCACTATAAGTGAGATAGGAGACAAATCTTTCGGATGGCAAGGACGCGATGTGAAAAGTCATGTTATCAAGATTGTAAGACGAATTCCTACAGAATTATTATAATATTGTTACCATCATATCAGCAAAATTGGAAAGAGACTTTTTTTGACGGTTCAGTTTTGCATTACAGTGGTTGGATTTGCTCAAATCCATGTTGACAGAAGCACAATGGTCAAGTAACAAATCAGTGCCGACCCTTGATGAATATATGACAACTGCACATGTATCGTTCGCTCTAGGGCCTATTGTCCTTCCAGCTCTGTATTTTGTGGGGCCTAAGCTTTCAGAGGAGGTTGCTGGACATCCTGAGTTGCTTAATCTATACAAGGTTATGAGCACTTGCGGGCGTCTGCTCAATGACTGGAGAAGCTTTAAGGTGGATGGTTCTTCTCAAGGGATATAAAATGAGATGTTATCGGTCTCATGTCTGATATTTACTTGTTTGGTTGCTAACTATGTTTTGCATTTTGCAGAGAGAATCTGAAGAAGGGAAATTGAATGCCGTCTCGTTGTACATGATTCACAGCGGTGGTGCTTTAACTGAAGAAGAGGCCATTGAACATTTTAAAGGATTGATCGACAGCCAGAGAAGACACTTGCTTCAATTAGTTTTGCAGGAAAAGGATAGTATAATTCCTAGACCCTGCAAGGATTTGTTTTGGAACATGATAAAAACATTGCACACGTTCTACATGAAGGATGATGGATTCACTTCAAACGAGATGAGAAATGTTGTCAAGGCAATAATAAATGAGCCCATCTCTCTAGATGAATTATAAGCAAATGCTATGAAACATGTGAATCCTACTTTTCTGAATTTCTCAAACCAGCAGCAAGGTATCAGTCATTGTTGTTTATGAATGCTCATGTTTTTCTCTGGCACTGCATGTGATTGTGGCCAGGCTTCCTTGATATCACTCCGAAGCGTGTATCTGGGAACCACGCTGGGAGATAACAAAGAGCTGCTGCCACTAGAATCTAGCTAAACATGCAAGAACGCACCATCAGGGGCCGAACCAAGCTCTTCTTGCTAGGGAAAAAAAAAGAAGCGGAGCCTCCAGACATTAGAAAACACCTACTTGATTTAAAGCACGCCTTTCAATTTTTCCTTGATCATTCAAATATCAGCCTACCATGCCACGTGGATTGCAAAATCAAAAGTATACAAACAATCTTGTCCACTCACCATACATAAAAAAACAAGGAATTGTTTGTTTGAAGACCAGAGCGCAAAATTGCTTAATTAATCCATCAAATTCTCTTACACTTACATAGTACAACTGGTAAAATACAGGCAGGTAATTGCTCTCATGCCTGGCAACAAGAGGCAAAGATCATCAAGGCACTTCTGGTATTCCCAGCAGAAACCGCCTATAAATTTCACAAAAGAGCCCATGTAAAATTGGCAAAGCTCCTTCAAGATTCGTGCAGTTCAATTAAACGCTACTCGCACTCAAATATCACTTTGGAATTTAGAACTGGTCGTTGTCAGTAGCAATAAATGCTGGACGGGTTCCATTCAAAAGGCTTTCTTCTCATGTGAAGTCAGTCCATGAACTCCACCCTCAACTTGTGCCGCGGCTGTCCGTACCTATAGCAAGCCAGAGGAATAAGGTCAAACACCGTATCGACAAAAAATAAAAGAGCAAAGTTCACACATGACTTCAGCAAGCATGAGTAATAAGCGGACAATCAAGGGCATGATGAACCACTTCTAGTATTTGAGACCTGGGGATGCAAGTATGATACACGACCTATTGCCAATGAATCAAAACACTTACCCTTAATCCCTTCATATACACCCCCCCGGCCCTCCTGACAATTCAGATTATGTTATTGATGCGTTGCCCTGTACTAGAGCTGTTTTGGTTGATTTGCAATGGTAGTAGCGATTTTAATCATTTAAGATGGTTTATGCCTCTACATAGGAGGCTAACTTCGAATGTTCAACCAGCAAGCTATAAAAAACGTATATTTACACATATTCTGATGGATAAAGACTTCAGCTTCAAGCACAGTCACAGATTATTTTCACACATCAAAAACTACCAAATTATCCCGATACCAGAAGTATAAGAAAGCCATCCGTACCTCAAGCCTAAGTGTCTTTGACCTTAACAAATCATGAGCAGATTGCAACGAGGAAGCACCAAGATCCTGGAACCCTTGCTTTACTGCTTGCATAGTGTAAGGTACTAACTTCAAAACAGAACCTTTATCAGCAACTGCTCCTACAACTCCCTGAGCAATCTTTAGCTTAGCAGTATCACCCAGGTATCTTTGATCACTCCCTTTAGTCATTGCTTCAAGGGAGCCCATGCCACGATATTTTTTAACACGGCATTTTTTCTGGTATGGAAAATTGTTAGCATTCACAGAATTGAAACAGCATCTAGAGCCAATGAATGTATCCAGTCATATTTTGTCATGAAGCAAGAATAAAAATGATCACAAAATAATTTGGCATGTTACTGGTATAAAACCGTAAATCACAAGCATGCTGCATTAGTGTCTGAATATTCATATATTATTAAGTACACACATCAGCTGGCATGTTCATGAGACTGCCTTGCTAACATAACAAGTGTCCATTATAATTCATAAGTGCATTCCCAAATAATCCAATGCTAACCAATGTTAACAAATGCACACAAACAACAATTTTTCATTTTTTAGTAATGTTCAGGTTCACTTAGCTATCTATTCTGAACACCAACCTTACCTTTAAGGCATACAATTTCCTTAAAAGGACAGGTTAAAAGATGAGGATTGCCTCAGCTGCAGAAGATTATCTTGACAAGATAGTCTCCTAATAAGATTTCTTAACAATTAGAAAAACCTTTATTTATGACGTTTCAAACTTCGAGGTTATTTTTGAGTTCCCTGTCCAAAATCTTGCACAGCTTTATTGCCTCCGCCAATGAAAAAACATCGATAATGATAAATCGGAGAGGAAATACTGGATTGGCCACAGGGATGATAGTGGTTGCTTTTACTTTTTTGTTATTACGTAATCATCTTAATTCAAGGAAATAATTCCAAAAGAAAAAAAGCGTGAAAAGGAAGTTTGTAAAAAACCCACTTTCAAGAAAGATGCTTGAAGAAACCAACTAAAAGACTAGTTTTCATTGCCATTTAGCCATGGCGTACCTTCTCATCGTACTCATAAGCCCCAGGAGCTTCAGTACTTCCGGCTAAAAAGCTTCCCATCATTACAGTAGATGCCCCAAGCACCAGGGCCTTGACAATATGCCCTGAGAATGAAATGCCACCATCTGCAATAACAGGAATGCCACTTTGTGCGGCAATGGATGAAACCTTGTAAACAGCAGTTGCCTGGGAAGTTGCAATGCAAGAAAAACAAGTTTCAGTGTGGAGAAAAGGATGGGATGTGCAAATTATCTTATCTATTCACACGAAATCATTCACTTTGGAGTTCAGTTGCCTGGGAAGTTGCAATGCAAGAAAAACAACTTTCAGTGTGGAGAAAAGGATGGGATGTGCAAATTATCTTAACTATTCACACGAAATCATTCACTTTGAAGTTCAGTGCTCTGTTACAGAAATCCGTATGCTAGGTTGTGCTGAAACTCCTTTTCTATTGGCATTTTTAGATTCTCGCATACTAAAAACAACAAAGATAATGTTTTCAAGTAAAATGGTTGGTGTTGTACTACCAGCCAGCGTCCAAACTAAGTAAGAACATAATACCATTAACAGAAGTCCTTTACCTGTCCTCGCCCAACTGCACAAACCTCTTGTGTGGTGCATATGGACCCAGACCCCATACCAACTCTCAACCCATCTACACCTGCCTTGATCAAATTCTGTGTTTGACTCATTGTCACCACATTCCCACCGATCACATCCAGCTCCGGATAGGTCTGTTTCACATACTTAATCATCTCAACCTGATAAACAGAATTCCCTTGTGAACTATCCAGCACAATAACATCAACCCCTGCTTTCACCAACTGCTCCAACCTCTCCTTATCCGACTCCCTTGTCCCAATCGCCGCCCCAACCATCCACCTCCCATCAGACCCCACCGTTCCCTTCCCTAGCTTAGGATATCCCTTCACCCTGTCAACCTCCTCCTTCGTCACCGCATCCACCACCTTTCCTCCCTCCTCCACCACCACAAAATCACGCCCTTCCTCTTTTAACTTCTCATCAATCTGCCTCAAATCATAATCCCACGGCACGCACACGTTCGCATCCGTGCGCATGACCTCCCCCAATTTAATTTCTTTATCTTTCAACCCCAACCAATCAGACTTCGCAACATATCCCAGCAACTTCGTCTTCTGAGTCCCTAAGCAATATGAAACAACAGAAATCCTAAGCACTTCCTCTTCGTTTAAAAAGAAAAAATTATCGAAAAAGAAGTGATTTATTTTTTTTATTCTTTTTATTTTATTACCTGACTGAGTGACAAGAACAAAAGGAACATCATGGCTGTCAAACTCGTCAGCCATCCGTGAATCAGGCGCCTTAAAAACTGGACTCGACAATATAGGCACACGGCGTGACTTAACGGATCTGATCATATCAGCTTGCTCAGACGGTGTTACATTAGAGTGAACAATCCCAATTCCACCGAGCGCCGCCATCGCTGAAGCCATGTAGGACTCGGTGACGGTGTCCATGGGAGAGGAAACCCATGGGATAGAGAGGGGGACATTGCGGGAGAGTTTAGTTGAGAGGTTAACGGCGTCGGTTGGGAAGTCGATGTAGTGAGGGAGAAAAATGACATCGTCGTATGTGTAGGAGTAGCCTTGGTTGAAGAGTTTTTCGGCGGGGAAACCGTCTTCGAATTCTGTCGCCATTTAGTGGTGGTGGTGGTGGTGACCGTGACGGTGGTTGTTGCGGAGAGGGGAAATACTGGAGGATTGGGGCGTGGGATGGGATTGGTTTTACTTTTGTAGGTTTTTTATAGGTAGATGTTAGATAGATAATGATGAATTGAAATATGGAGGGAAGGGAAATGGACAAAAGGAGAGTGATTGGGTGTCTTGCGGTATATGGTAATTTGGGTGGTCCATTCATCATTACTGTCCATTTTTTAATTTGTCCATCTAGCATTTACGTGAAAAACTTTTCTGCATTTATGATTATCTAATTATTGAAGAATCTATACTGATTGATTTCTTTTGTTCTATAAAAAACCTTAGCTAGAAAGTCAGCTAAGTTTTATTTAAAATAAATGCCTAATTCCCTGCGCAGAACAATCCTTTGCACAAGCAGCTCTGATATCTTGAAATGATTGAATTTTTTATTTAAAAGAAATATGTATTGGATGAATTCTTTCTTTCTTTCTTTCTTTCTTTCTTTCTTTCACCGTATGCAACTATTAAGTCACATTTTAAAATTAAGTTCAATTTATTTTTTATTAAAAATTATTTTTTTATTTTTTTAAAATATCTTTAGATTATTTTACGTGTTGATATTAAGAACTAATTTAAAAAAAATGTTTTGATATATTTCAAAAAAAAATAACTATAAAAAATAACATTCACAGTATTTTCAAAACAAAATGAATGGAATGTCGTTACCTTGTTATTGGAAATTTGCTTCTTTTTCTAGGGCGACAGCTGTTATTCAAAATGGAATGTGGATTATAACGAGGGAAATAAATCCAGTTGCCATCAAGCTAAGTTTTAAATGTGCTGGAGCATTTAAAAAAAAGAAAGGTTTGATGGAAGATTTTTCATTTTTATAGAAAAACAATTCTTGGAAATATAAAATTAAAGAGAGGCATTTATTTTTTCTTGAAAACGCATTTTTTTAATTCTCCACGTTTTTTCAAAAAAAAAAATCAAAAACCCCAAAATATTATTTTTTTTCGTTTTTTCACTGTAAGTTCAGGGCCGGTTCACCTGATTTTTCAGACATCACCGCACGCGCGTGCTGGATTCTGGTTGGCCCGTGTTTTCAAGCTCTATTATTGAATTTTAGTTGATTTGTTTTTCTTTTTCTTCTTATTAAATAGTGCAAATATCTTTTTTTTCATAAAATATTGTTGTTGTTGTTGTTTTAATTGTTATTTAGATTATTTTTTTATTTTTTTTATTTTATCCATTATCATTTTATTTAAATTTAAATTTTTGTCTTAATTCTTTTTTTTTTTGTTTTTTTGTTTTTATCCTGCTCTAATTGAAATTTGCTTTTAATTTTACCCCTCAATATTTTATATCAAATTATTTTTGTACTAGATTCAGTCCTCATTTTTCTAATTATCATTTCTTTTGTTTTTGAGAGATTTTTTATTGTATTTTTTTTCAATTTCATCTCCTGATATTTTATTGATTTATAACTTTGCTTTATTGTTTTTAATGTTTGTTTTTTCTGGTATTGTTTTTTAATTCATAGTGGGAGTCATGGGTTTTAAAGGCTAACATTATACACAAGTTAGCTTTGATCTTTTTTTGAGGTTTTTTTAAATTGATTTTTTCAAATTTATCATTGAACATCTGATTTACCATGAATTATTTTTTGTTCTAGGTTTTTTTCTACTTGATTGGCAGATTAACCTAGATCGATATTAATTTATTTTTTCATTAATTTATTTTATTTTATTCTCAATTTCACAATTGAATATTATATTTTTTTATAATTAAGCATGATGATTTTATTAAATTTGTTTTTGATGATATTACCTCGATACCACTCACAGATTTTACATGCTAAACTAGATGGGCTTGGTTTTTTCTGACATTTTTTATGTTGTCAATTTTTTACCAGCTCATCTATTTTCATTGTATTTTTTTGTATTATTTAAATTAGATAAACTTATTAAACTCAGTCTAATTAATAACTAAAGTTTCAGATTTTTTTAGTGTTTTTTCAGATGCTTGTATCATCGTGGATTTTATTTTAAAATACATAAAAATAATATTTTTTAAAATTTATATTTTAACAATAAAGTATCAACTCACTTCAAGAACATCAAAACATGATTCTCATGAAAAACAAAGAGGATGCTAGTTACAACATACTCTAAATGGTGTGGGGGAATCACTATTCCCCCACACACATTTCACTGTGGATTACAATAGTAATCCACAATGATTCTTCCCCACTTTCTTTCTTTCTTTTTTTCTTTTTCTTCTTTTTTTTAGTTTTTTTTTTCAATTTTTTTTTCAAAATTACTTTTGTTTTTTCAACTTTCCTAATTTTTCTTTTTTTTTTCATTTATGTTTTCTTTTGTTTTTTCCAAAATTATTTTTGTTGATTTTATTTTTTAAATATTGAGCTGGTTAAAATTTTTGCTTTGTATTTTTTTTCTTGAAAATACTGTGGATTGTTGCGATGTTTTTCCATATAGTTTTTCTATTTTATTTCTTTATTTTTCAAAATTATATTTTTTGTTTTTTTTTAATATGAAGCAGATTGAGAATTTAGTTTTGTAATTTTTTTCTTTAAAACATTGTTTATTGCTACAGTGTTTCTCCGCATGGTTTTTTTTATGGTTTTCTCTGAAATTATCTTTTTTTTAATTTTATTTTTTAATATTAAGCTGGTTAAAAATTACAGTTACAATATGTGAGGAAAGCACTTTAACTTTCTTCGGAAATTACTGTTGGTTGCTACAGTGTTTTTTCTTACACCATACTCTAAATGGTGTAGGGGAATCACTGTTCCCCTACACACATTTCACTGTGGATTACAACAGTAATCCACAGTGATTCTTCCCCACTTTTTTTTTTTAACCTTTCCCTTTTTTTTTTCAAATTTTTTTTAAAAAATTACTTTTGTTTTTTCAACTTTCCTAATTTTTCTTTTTTTTCATTTATTTTTTCTTTTGTTTTTTTCAAAATTATTTTTGTTGATTTTACTTTTTAAATATTGATCTGGTTAAAATTTTTGCTTTGTAATTTTTTTCTTAAAAATACTGTGGATTGCTGCAATGTTTTTCCACATAGTTTTTCTATTTTATTTCTTTATTTTTCAAAAATATATTTTTTGTTTTTTTTAATATGAAGCTGATTGAGAATTTAGTTTTGTAATTTTTTTCTTTAAAAAATTGTTTATTGCTACAGTGTTTCTCCGCATGGTTTTTTTAATGGTTTTCTCTAAAATTATCTTTATTTTATTTTATTTTTTAATATTGAGCTGGTTAAAAATTACAGTTACAATATGTGAGGAAAGCACTTTAACTTTCCTCGAAAATTACTGTTGGTTGCTACAGTGTTTTTTCCCACATGGTTTTTTTCTGTTTTCGTTATGTTTTTTCCTAAAATTATTTTTGTCAATTTTATTTTTTAAATATTAAGCTGGTTAAGAATTGTAATTACAAGTAAATACAAGTTTTTCCTCAAAAAACACTATGGATTGCTACAATTTTTCTTCACATAGTTTTTTTTCCAGTTTCTTTTATGTTTTCTTTTTTTGTAATATTTTTTTCCAAAATCATTTTCGTCGATTTTATTTTTTAAAATATTGAGTTGAGTAAAATTTAACTTTGTAATAAAGCTTAATCATGTGGGGAAAGTATTATAGCTTTGCTCATAAAACATTGAGGATTGCTACAGTGTCTCTCCGCATAGTTTTTTTTGTTATAATTTTTTTCAAATTATCTTTTTCAGTTTTATTTTTTTAATATTGAGTTATTTTGAATTACAATTACAAGTCATTACAAATAAGGCTAAATCATGTGGGGAAGCACTGTAGCTTTCATCACAAAAACACTGTGAATTGCTACAGTGTTTCCAACATGATTTTTCCCCCTTTTTTTGGTGTTTGTTTTTTTTTCCTGAAATTATCTATGTTGATTTTTTTTTAATATTGAGCCGATTAAAAATTTAGCTTTGTTATTTTTTTTCTTTAAAACACTGTGAATTGTTGCAGTGTTTTTCCATGTGATTTTTTTATGATTTTTTCCAAAATTATCTTTGTCGATTTTTTTTTAATATTGAGTTGGTTAAGAATTATAATTACAATAAAGCTAAATCATATAAGGAAAGCGTCGTAATTTTTCTCACAAAACACTATGGATTGCTACAATATTTCTCTAAATAGTTTTTTAGTTTATTTTATTGGAAGAAACGCTATAGTTTTCCTCACAAAACATTGTCAATTACTGCAACATTTTTTCTCATGGGTTTTTTACCTTCCAAAATTATCTTTGTTGTTTTTTTTTAATATTAAGTTGGTAGAGAATTTAGCTTTGTATTTTTTTTTTGCTTTTTATTAACTGAAAAGCTAAATCATGTGGCGAAAGCACTGTATCTTTCATCACAAAACACTGTAGATTGCTACAAATTATTTTGTTTAGCCTCTAAGTTTTTTATCACCAACACAACTTTTTTTTCCATCATGAAATATTTACTCCATCATATCTTTAATTTCTATTACGTATCTAGCGCTGGTTCACAATTATAATACTATTAAATACATTTATTTTATAAACCCGCGGCAGCATGCGGGCAAGTCATCTCGCATAAACTATTAAAGCCGGTCACGTAAAGCGAGACAGCCAGCAACTTACGCAACACGGCAATAGTGCGTTCTGACCAGGAGCACTCTCCGATGTCGTTTCGCTTCTGTTCTTGTCCACGAGGTAATCGTTAATTAATGGGTGTCCACGCAGTTTAATTAACCGGAAACTAATCTTGACAAGTCTTTAATCATTAATTTCAAAACAGGGATTCTAATTAAAAAGAAAAAAACTATAGCCAGGAGAAAAAAAACTGAAACTTCATTAATACTTCTCCGCTGAAAAAACTAAAAAAAATTAGTTTTTCAACTTTTCAATTTTTATAATGAATTTGAAGAACACATCTTAGACACTCTTTACCTTTTTATAGAAGTTTCCACTCCTTTTCAACAACAAAAAAAAATTGTTTAATTTGAGTAGCTAAACATAGATTATGAATTTGCTTGGTTAATTTTAACATCCCGAATTAAATTTTTTTTTAAACTTAACCATATTTTATATAAATCTAACTAGATTGTTGGATTTTATCTCAATAAACTTTTAAATTGATCCATAATAAAACTTTGACTAAGTGTAAGTATTTGTTTAGAAGCGTAATAATCTATTTTTTATGTAATTTTTAGAAGTATTTTATTTATTTAAAAATATATTAAAATATTTTTTTTTGAATTTTTTAACACGAACACTTCAAAATAATTCAATGACACGAAAAAAAATTAATTTAATATTATTTTTAAACTAAATATATTTTTAAAATACACTTTAAAACAATTTCAACTAAAAAAACATTAATTTAATATTTTTTAAACTAAATATATTTTTAAAATACACTTTAAAATAATTTCAACTATTTAATATTTTTAAGATTAAATATATTTTTAAAACAATTTCAACCGGAAACAATTACTAAATCCGTGGGTTATGAGTAGATTCACGGGACCTGTCCTTGTTTAATAATCAGAGTCCATCGTCAAGGAAGGAATTATGATCACATGAATAAATAAATATGACTATATAAATAGTTAAAATACATGTAAATTGGCTTGAAAACACACACATCAAATTCAAAAAAAATATGGCTGTGCAAAGATGCTATGTTGCATACGTGTGCGATCACATGAAGAAAATATGCAAATGGAATGACTGCACGTCCTCTTTATATGTTTATTCGAGCTCACACGGGAGCAATAGAGGGAGGTCCCTTGTACAAAAAGAAGAACTTCATGACGAGGATGAGATAACCTAAAAAGAAATAGAAATCCAAGCCTAATCTACCTGGGACCCACCTAAGTAGCACTACTTACAAAATTCATGCCTTGACAGATTGTAAAGTGACCCTATAAATTTATTTAGAAATGAACCATCAGAGAGAGAGAGAGAGAGAGAGAGATTGGCCTCTGCTGTCTCGGAGACTGGTTTGCTATCTGTTCACTGTTGTCCCCGGAAGCTCGAATAGCCTTCATCTCATCACGCGTACATAAATTGACAGCCATCATAGCCTGCGAGGATATAAAAAAGAAGACTAATTACAATGAAAAGACAAATAATAATAATAATAATGAAAGGTCCGATGTCGTGATAAGCAGCACAAATTAGAAGTATATTGATGTGTGATTTAAGGGAATTACTAGGATCAACGGTGACTAGCATGGCAGTGCCTCCAAAGGAACAAGTGCCACCAGCAACTTTGGTCCTCTGCCAGTAACTATTGAAGGCATAGGAAGCATGTGCAAACAATGTGTTGGGCTCAAAGCATGCCCCGCTCGGTTGAATCGAGTCACAATCTGCCCCAGACCCACAAGCGTAGTTCATTGCTTCTTGAATGATTGGATCGGGCACCGAAGGCTTGGCAACACACCATAAGGCTGTGTACGGGCTTGTTCTTGGAGATGGTGGCCCTGTCGGAGGTGGATACACAACAGGTGGTTGAAAAACCCGCGGGCTTGGAACAAATCCAGTTGGAGATGGAACAAAAATGGGCGGGCTAGGGATATAGCTTGGTGGGCTAGGCTCGTAATAGGGGGGACCAGGTTCAGCTTCTGGTGGGCTTGGAACATAGATGGTCGGGCTAGGCACTGATTCCGGCGTGCCTGGGATGGTACCTGGCGGACTTGGGACGACAACTTCTGGTGTTCCCGGAATGTTGACGGGTGGGCCAGGCACAACTTCTGGCGTGCTTGGAGTGACACCAGGTGGACTAGGTACTATTTCGGGTGGATTGGGAATCGGGGTAAATTCGGGCGGGCTTGGTACCACACCAGTTGGGCTTGGAGGTGGGTTTAGGGTGGGAAGAACCGGTGGTAGATAAGAGAAGGGTGGTGGAGATGAAGATGGCACGTATCCTGCTGGAGTTGGAATTGTCGTGGAAGGGGGTTGTGGGGTGTTTGGAGGATAAATGCAGAATGGAGGGGCATTATCGGGCAATGAAACTGGTCCTAATGAATCATAAGGTGGCAAGGTAAATGGTGAGCTCACATAGGGACCAGCATTCGATGAATCCATCGTTTCCTTTTTCAGTAGTAATGAAGCCAAGTCAAAGTGCTCTGTCACTTTTAATTTCTTTGCATGTCTGTTTACCGAGCTTCTTGCATGCACTGGACCTTTAAATAAGCGCACTGATCTTCTTGCATCTGCTCAAAGGTTATAAAAATAGAGCTGTGATCACCTATCAGTATCCATATCCAATTGCTTCTTATATGCATAGAGATGGTGACTACTGAATCTCGGCTATGCTATGGACCCTATGCGATCTATTCACTGTATGAAATGGAAAATGACTTGGGATATTCAGCAGAAAAAGATAGAAATAAATTCCAGCACTCGTAATGCTATATAGTTCTATTCTTTCCATCCTTCTTGATCATGGATATGTATCATATATTAGGTAGTTATCAAAACTTGATAGCAGAGCCCACAGCAGTAGCAATTCCAATTTCACAATCTACATGCTATATAAGATGGTAAATTAGCTATTAACTTGAAACAAAACGGAGTACTAATCTGTAACTCGAAACAAATTGATGCAGGCCAGAGAGTGATGTAACTAATTATGGGTGCAAGGACTTGAGTGAGTGAGCGAGCTTACTGCAAAGAGTGAATGAGGTAGCTGCAATCGTCAAATAGAGCAGTAGAATGCAAACTCTCTTGCAACCTTTGCTTATTTCCATTCCTTTCGAGCAAACGAAAGCTTCCAAGGTGAAATTAAGCTCTTATGCTCAGACTCCACGCCCTTCGAAGAATACGAGATAACACCAGCCATTTGCTTATATATACAATGTCAGAGGGTCACGGCACCCTTGGACGGTCCTAGAATGGCTCAAAGTAAGGCCGTGAGGGACAGGTGGATGCGTTGGCCATAAAGATTGATTCTTTAGCAGCTTCACTTTGCTATACAGCCTGCTTTGCTTAGAGTGGTGTATGTGAAGAAATGCTAAAGAAGTTTAAAAGCTGTGATAGAAGGTATATTTTATAGGGAGTTGTTCCCTGGATGTGCTCACTGATAATCTATCTCTTCATTTTTTATGGGGTGCCTATGTATCATGGCATATATGCTTGCTTGACATTGAAAAAAATGAAAGTGTTGATTTTTGCCTGCCTTTTGTCTTGCTTGCTTTCTACTCAAAGCTCTCTCATGCTCGAGGCAGAGGCACCCTTTTGTCCCTTGAACGATTTCGAATCATTGGTGGCGTAATTGGGCTCTAGGATTGATAAAACAGTACCTCCAATTCCATGCAAATTTATTTCTGATCGTGGTTTTTTATCATGAAAAAAAAAAAACAGTGTATCTTTGAAAGATGCAATGCATTTTCGTTGTGAACTATATGGATCATGATCAGTATGGACTGTCATGCAATGCAAGTGATATCTTCGACAATTTTATTTGCATTCGAAATTAAAGAACTCGCAATTGCGTGGCTTGTATGTTTGTGCTGGTTTCTTAATTTCCCACTAATCATGTCAAAAGTATGTCATTTTTGAATTATGTCAATTCGAATCACACTAAATCAGTAATATTTTTAATATTAAAATCTAAATTTTAATATTTTTAACCTAAAAAATAAAAAAAAATATTGCATCAACTTTCAAAACCTCATTCTCAATCATAAAATATATTTTAATTGATCTAAAAACTCAAAATTAAAATAAAATTTTCAAATTTAGTTTATTTTTTTTTCACATCATGAAATGACACAACTATATATATTGTGCTCCTCTCTTATTAAAAATAAACCCATCAACACCGCATGACGGAGAGTATAATTGATTGCCAAGATGTTCTAATTCAAGACTTTTCTTTTTTTTCTGTTCTCTTTTATCTTCCATCTCAAAAACATCATGCATTAAAATATAAAAAAATAAAATTTTATAATTAAAAAGTAAACTTGGACTAGAGTGTAAAAAGACATGTCTCTTGAACAATAAAAATAAAAATAAAAATATTTTTTTTTCTTTTCTTTTTTATGTTAAAAAATGAAAATAATAATATTTTTTTATGTTAATTTTGGTCCATGTTCTTTGAGTTTTTTTTTAAACTAAACCCTACAATTGTATTTTGAAATAGCAATGTTTAATTTAATTCATAAACAATTAATCTTTTTTATATGGCGCATGTGAGAGCATGCTAATCAAAACAAACTTTAAAATATAAAAGTGAATGGACATAACTTGTGAAGATTAAAGAACAAATAAATAAAGTTTAACAATAAAAGTGCAAAAACAAAAATAATAATTCAAGAAAAAAAAGGAAAAAAAAAAGACCATACATATTGAGGTTAACAGGCAAATGTTTCTTCATGAACAGTAAACACACGTTATTTTTCTATTCTCTTTTTTTTTAATGTTTATAGATTTTATATTTTCATGAGTAAAAAAAATTAAAAAACCAATTAAACTGAAAAAAATAATAAAAAAAACCGAACCATAAAAAAAAGACTAAACCGATTAGAATATTTTAAAAAATATTCTGTTTGGTTTCGGTTTTATAAGTTTAAAACTGAAAAATCAAACTGAACCAAACCACACCGGTTTCGGTTTTATTTTTTGTATTTTATAAAATTTCAGTTTGATTGTTTTTATAAGGAAAAACCAAATCGAACCGAAAATGATCACCCCTATTTTCAGGTATTTTTTATCTTTTAAAACCATTTAGATGGCAATGGTAGGAACATACTTCTAATTATATGTTTTAATTGCATTTTTTTAAAAGATAAATTTTTATTGTTGCATTTTTTCATCTTCCTAAAAAGAAATTTCTCATCGTTTAAAATCTAAAAATATTAAGAAATAAATAAAATTTATAATAACATCAAATCACACGTAAATTATGAAAAAATTGAATTAAGTTTTTTAGAACAATATATTCTTGGGGACTATAATTGTTGGTATCAAAACATCAAAAGATATACATTGATAAATCAACATATCAAAAGAGTTATATTTATAAAGATTATTTTTAAATAATGATGTTAATTATTAAAAATACATCCTAGACATTAAATTAATACAACCTACATTTGGTTTTCATATTAAAATCGCGATGCAATGAATCATATTCTTTTTCTGAATTTTATACTTTTAATTTTTCTTCTTATTGGACCATATCTATAGAGAACTGGTATCATACCTGCAAATATGCTTGGATATCTTACCTTGTAGTAGCGCCACACACCAATTGGTGTAATCTTTAATATTTTATTTTAAGTTTTATAAGTAAATTACTAAATCATTTACCTTGTAGTAGTGCTGAGGATATTGAATATTTAGTGTTATGATCACTGATTGTGTCCGTGAAATAGCTAGCAGGAGTGTTACACGTGGCTGTAATCAGCAGTATAAGCTTGGCAGTATAACTTGTCCGTGAAATAGTTAAGTAGTTGGCAGTTAAGTAGTTGGCAGTTCGTAGGCGGTTAAGCAGGAGGTTGTTATAGTTAGTGATTAGATGAGTCAGGGAGTGTTATTTATAGTGGCAAGGGTAAAAGGTCAGTCGAGCCAGGGGTTGATGACCATGTTATGATTGGTGTGCTGAAGAAGCAAATTTTAAATGCTTCTGATGATGTTGCAAAAATTGTTGAGCATGTTTTTTTTTTTTTGTACTTGAATATCTTGAAAATTTAAAAAAATTTAATGGGTAAAAAGAATTTTTTTTTATTTTTAGATGAAAAAGATTGTATTTAAAGAGTCGTCACCTAGTATTGTGAACACTAAAAACCCTAATTATTCAATAGAAATTTTATAGTACGGGATGACTTACGTAAAAAAAAGAAAGATATTATTACCTTAAACATCTTACCTGAAATAGGCTACACTATTGATTTTATCTTAAATTACTAAGAGTTTGTTGGATTATGCTACTGATGGTCTTCTTATAATATTCTGACTCTGACACCAATGAATATTTGGATGCCAATACTTTCAATTCTAGTATTGGTAAATATTACGTAACACAAAAAAAAACATAGTATTCCTGACTCTAGCACCAATGAATAAACCAGTAAAATTTAAATTTAAAACAAAGCATGAATATTTTTAATTTTTTTATATATAAAAAAAACAAGTATGTATCGTTTATTAAATTCACATTTCACAGTAAATCCCTATTTGAAGTTAGCAAGGTGGTTCTAACTTCTAAGGGCCCCTGGGGACTTTGTTGTGGCGTGGTTTAAGAAACCAATTGTTCAGCAATTTCTTTTGAACGAGATTTCCTCAAGGGCAGACATACTAATGCACAAGCTAAACATTCCTTTTCCTACTTCCGCACCTGAAATTAGATCATCGACCCCTCCCAAATCACTCATTTCAGCAAATGCTGTGTAATTATCTATGACATTGGAGATCCTTTCCAGCTGATGTACTTGCATATATGAAACGAATTGCGAGTGACTATGAACTGAGATATGGCCTTAGATCCTCGGTTTTGCTATCTAGGTCTGTCAAGTTACTTCGCAACTGATAGCTTGGATTATTATCCTAAGCCAAAAAATTAATTGAGAATTAGCACATTCTAGTTCTCCTTGCTGTTGTGGCCATTTGATTGTTGGATATCTTTAGCACTTTATTTATGAAATAAACACACAGTTTTGCTGTACAGTTCTTGTATTGCATATAATGAAGCTTCATGTACTTGTCAGTTACTATTGGAAAAATGCTATCCATCCCTTTCCACTAACAGATGATCAGACGAGCAGGGCACTCCTTGTAAGGTTCTAACATTACGAATAATGATTCTTTTGGGGCCAATATATAGTATTTGCATATTTCACAACAAAATAGGTATACAATGCTGACGTTAAAAGCCATCGAGTTCAACGGGATTCCCACTTAGTTAGACAGCAAGAACTGCATTTGTTCTCGATAACAAGTGACTAGAACTTGTATGGTGACAGAATCTATATATGCCGGTGTCGGTTATATAATCATATCACAATTGCGACAGTGACGAAGTTGTGGTTATGTTTTTGTAAAGTTGGTAATGGATTGAGACGTTGAAGATGGACAGTTGTACTGGATTAGTGCAGAGATATTATGATAACCGGCAAAACAAGTTTCAGCTGTAGGACTAGTAATGGAGCCTAAGAGTGGGTGGAGTGATTTGGGGCCAGCCATCTCCTTTCCAACCTTTTGGTATCTTCAGGTCTTGTTTTCATCTAAGACGGGTCGTTTTCCGAATGTGTTGACTAATTAGGTTTAGTGGAGATCTCGTATTTATTTTGAAGACCAATTGATCGTGGGTTATGTGGGTTTTTTAGAAATCATGCCATCCCGCTCGAGTCCTCTACCGAGTCATGCATCATGCCCGACCCAAACACATGTTGTTTTCACTCGTGCTTTGGATCTCGGGTTCATCCCATGGCTCATTAGTCGACTTGGGCTTTGCCTTGTGTTTTGTATCCTGGGACGGGTGTTTTAGATATAAATCCCAGACCCAGAGACAACTTTCCAAATCTAGAAAAAAGTTGAGGGAAATTTGATTCTGCCGAAGAAATGGTAAGAGCTCACTAGTTATTGCAAGCCGACATATTCCTAGACTGTGCATACACGAGTTTCCGTATGAACAAGAGTTGCAAGTTGCAACAACAATTGGCAATCGAAGATAGAACTTAGTATCACGTTCAATTTGCCAAATAAACAGCAAACAGAAGAGATTTCCATGGAAAATGAGGTCGAGGGTAAGGGACAAATCTCAAGTTCTTTCAGCCTTCTGTAATATTTTTTTTGTGAGTTGAGGACAGGAAAGGGCATAATATTTTTTTTTTATTCCCTCTCATCTAATTTAGTTGGAATCGAGACGATTAGATTTGGACATTCATTAAATCATCAATCGGTCCAAAGAAATTTTGGCCTTATTTCCTGCCGTACAATTTGTTTGCTTCCTCTTTGTAGTTTGTACGCCTCCAGTCCGCGATGGAGTTTTTTTCATGAAAGATAACTTTGTTAACTTTTTATTTTTATCGGTTAATGTTAACTTAGATGTATCTTAATATAATATTATTTTGAAAAAAAATACTATTTTCAATTAAAAAATTAAAAAATAATTAAAATTGACATGATTAATTCTCACTCAAGTTTAATAGAATCATGAAATAATTGTTAAATCAACCCACGCAAATTTAAAATTAATAATTTAACAAATTGACCCACCTAATCATTTTAAATTTAATAATTTTAAGAATTAATTCAACTAATCAGGTTTTAAATTTGTTCCTTAATAATTATAAATTTAAGTTTTTTTAAAATCACTAAAAATTTACATGGTTGTTAATTTTAGGGTCTATAAAATTAATTGAGGTATACATAAATTAACGCAAGCATTTATATTAAAAAAATATATATATGTTTACAAGTCAAAATGTTCTTTGGTGAATTTCTTACCGAAATGAAAATTGATCGGGGGATTAATTGTATGATTGGATTTTCTAAACAGAACCACTTTTTTTGAGCGGTTACAAATAAAAGCCTGTTTTTTTTTTTTTTGGTTTTAAAAGTAATTAATTTTAATATACCAAGGCACGTCGTCATTTTGCTAAGTACCTTTGGTTGTTACTCAAATGAAAGAACAATGACTGCAAATATGAAACCAGTGGATAATTGATTTTTTCCACATCTAAATATATATATATATCATAAAACTAACACTGTTAACCAGTCTCTCAACAGCCATGAACATGGATGGAGAGAAAATACTTGACCAAAAATGAAAGTTAAGGGTCTGGTGCAATCAAAATTGAACTAGATGGGCACATATTTTTAAAACTTGAAGGACCATGAATCCATTTTCCCCGGAAAAAAGGCTTGTGCTTGTATGGTTCTGAAAATCTCAAGCCCATCTGACCATGAAAGCCATGCAACCAGCCCCTAGAAGAAGGGAAACATTTGCTCCTAGTTGAATCCTGAAATTGCCTTGCATCCTTGGACTCATGAAATCTGATGCTAATAGGTCAACGAGTGCCATGTATATCAAAATCCCAGCTGAGGCTGCATTGAAGATGCCCTCGACTGTCAGAGCAGTCGGACTCCTCTCATCGTAAATGTTAGAAATTCCAATTCCAATGGCAATTCCCAGTGGGGTTGTCAGGGAGAAAAGCGTTGCCATTATTGCCATAGACGCAGACTTGAACTGTGCCTATTAATACCAACAGGAATTCATCGGAGTTGAAAGGAGGAAAAACGACAGTATAACAAAAAACAATCTTTGCCCAGTGATAACATTGATTCATGTTTAATTAACAAATAAAAATTGTTTTTCTTATATAATCCTTTCTTCTTAAAATATTAATCAAATGCTCAAAAGCTACTTAATTTACCACGCAATCATTTTTATGTTGAAACTATCAAGTGAGGCATTTGTATGCATGGCAAACCTATCACATTGACGAACCAAGATCACACAAGAGTTGACCATATATAGGAGATTAATGTAGTAGAACAGTGAAAAGACAAAGATGTTGTCATTATGTCGACATCTCCAACCCTTGTAATCTGCATAAAATTCTACTGGCTGGCAGAAGGCAATAATTGCAAAACATGAAAAAATCATCCTAGGTCGTGTGCGATATTTACCTGAGTGATGCAGCCACCAAGTCCCAGGCCTTCAAAAAACTGGTGGAAAGACAAGGCTGCCATGAGAGGCTTTATTGTTTCCGGACTCCCAGAAGCACCCAGAGATATTCCAATTATTATTGAATGAACTACAATCCCCAACTCCAATACCTGGAATAACATCCATCCAAGCATAAAACATAGGTTATGTGTTAGTTCACCATCAAAAAATTGCCAAAAAATTAGATTATGAGAAAAATCTTACTTGTGAAATAACTCTTCGACGAACCATTTCAGACAGAGCCAAATCTTCATTTAGGGAGGCAGAACCATGGGCATGGCCATGTGTAGCATGTGTATGAACATGTACATGACCTTCATGCTCTTGACCAGCTGTCTCTTCATCCGTAGTATCTACCGGTTTGTTCTTGTTAAAATGCATCCTCTTATAAAACCCTGTCGCAAATGAATCCACCATTAGCGTCCCTATTGCAGACATCATGGCAACAAAACCCGTGAATGGAAAGCGCCCCCATAGATCTTGGTTAAGACATGGTGATGTTAAGCTTTCAAATGCGTCCGGTAGTATGTGAATGAATCCGGTTGCTAGGATAACACCAGCAGCAAATGCCTTGATCATGAAGAAAATATCATTTTCAGGCCTAAAGGCTTTTATTTTCTTTCCTAACAAAGGGAGGCTAACACCAATAGCGCCAGCAACTAGAATTGAGAGTATTGAACCTAGTTTAAACTTCAGTGCTTCGCCTTTACTATGCTCTAAATCTCCAACCTCACATGTACACTCACAGGTGACTATAGTAGGGTAATAAAGAAGAATCAAGAGAGAAGACGCTTTAAAAATGTTCAAAAAGCAAGCTTGAAGATGAGCCATGGCGTGTCGGAGAGGACTGGGAGAGAGGGAAGAGAATTAACAGAGATTTTAGGTTTGTGGGTTGTAGAGAAATGATCAAGTGATTTTGGTCTTGTATATCAGGAAAGAACAGAAAGGAGTGTAATATAATGGCTGTTGAAAACACTGGATGGCTAATAGCAAGAGAATATTATACAGTCAAAGACATAACACAAAAGTGAATACGCAGGAAAGGGGAAACCAATCCATGAAAAGAACTGAGATGAGATTTGAAAGTATAGAGTGATCGTGTGGGTATAGCGGCATCCCTTTGGGTATATATTGTGTGCGAGCGTTTAAGAACATAAAGCTTGTTGTTGTACAAGATGCCAAGATGGTACGTAAATCTATATACGTTTTTTAGATACTGGAAAAAAGAAGAAGGGTGGTTTCAGGTCTGAAATGATTGCTTACATGTTCTGTGAATGAAGTGATACAAATACTAGGAGAGGCGTTGGAAGTCATGTAGAGGCATTATCGGCAGAGGAGACCAAACGAAGAGCATAATCAATTTTAGGTTTGAAAGTAGGCATGTTGGACATATAGTGAGGGAATAAAGTAAAAATCTAAAAATGTGGGGAAAATGTTGTCATCCATTCACCTAGATCAAGAAAACTTGCTTGGACTGCAATGGTAGAACTTCCTTTGACATAATTTTCCACTGAAATATTATGTCCTCTTTCCCTAGCTATTTCTTTGTAAGTCAGACCACTTTCTTTAACATCCTGTTTAGTGCCTCCTGACTGGGCTTTCCGAGGACACAGCCATCTTGTTTAGTTGTCTAGTTAATCAATAAAGTAATCGAATAGGTAATCAGTTTCGTGCATTTTAATGGCAGAATTGTTTTGTAAGAATTATTCTTGAAAGCTGCTTAAACGTCACAGATGAAGGGAATAAAAAAAATATATTATGCCCTTTCCTGTCCTCAACTCACAAAAATTCTCTCTCAAGTCTAAATCCCTATCGAGGAGAAGAATTATTTCATCTCAGGTGCGTTTGTTGCTAAGAACAACGACGTGCATTCGCTTAATGCATGCATCATGAACTCTTTGCCCCCTAGATGATGAAACAAGTTTTTTGCCGTATATTTTTATTTAAAAATACTGGACTAAAAAAAATTTACAAATATAAAATTTTTAAAAAATAAACATGTTTCAGTAAATACATGCTGGGTATAACACTAGTTAGTCCCAACATATTAGGCTTGACAGCGTGACATAACTTGGTCATGCTAGATCTAACATTAATCAGACCAAAAAATAATTGAGCTTGACAGTGTGTCAACCCCAGGAATGCTCATGAAAATAATTATACTTCCTTAGCATATCCAAGAAAATAACTATCCTCTCTTGAGTCTAACCTAGAGAAAGAACTTAGTCTCCATTGATTTAATTATATTTGATGTCTTGGATTTTAATCACCCTACACCTTTTAGATATATAAATTTTTTCTAAGAATACACTATATTTTCATCAAACATTAATATAGATATTTATTTAAGTATCAGAGAATCCTTATCTTCACCAACAAATATCTTTTGCATTTACTAGTTTTGCAGATACTTCCAGAACTAGGCATGGATAATTCCAGATTTGATCATGTCTACAGGCTTTCTCCATCTTTTTTTGTAACCTGTACGCATGTAGAAGGACTGCAATTGTTTTGATTTTTCATTTTTTTTACTCGACCTTGAATCGTAGCATCGGAATATCAAAATAAATAATGTTAAATACGTCAACTAATCTACAATGAAACCCCAGGAATGGTGTCTTTGATTCATAGGTTTATCCAATAAACCTAAGAGCAGCACTGTATAACTTATTTTTTCCTAGTTGAATGGTTATAGGCAGGGGTAAAGCAAGAAAAAAAAATAAAGAGGACCAAGGGAGGGGCATTTCCTTGCCGTATGTTACTTTTATTAAATATTTACAAGGGAGGGGTATTTTCTTACAGGGACCGGGACCTCTGCTAGCCTTTCCTTTCTCCGTCTCTGGTTATAGCTCTGTACAATTATTATTTCAAATAAAATCTAAAAAACATTCAATTATTTCCATCCTTTAGAAAAACAGTACCATTTAATTTTAATTACATCTCCAGGGTCTTAATATCCATAGAACTTCAAGTTCTTGATGTTGTTTTCCTCCTGGTGTGAATGAGGAACAATGTAAACTTTAATAGCAAAAGCTTAGTGGATGATAAATACCATTATAATTGTCATGTAAGTATAAAGAGTTAGCTTGTTACTTGCTTGTTTGGACTCATAAAATATACTTTTCGGATGATGAGATTTTCTTAAATAAAAAAAAAATTGTTAGTGAAAAGAAACATCATTTTTATATTGAATTTCTTATTTTAAAATTTAATGGGAATATTTAAAATAATTTGTATAAGATCAATATAGCAAACATGTTCTTAAATCATCTAAAAAACAATTTTAATTAATGCACAAGCTGGTTCAAAAATAATTTTTTATATCGTGTAAGAAAACAATTGTTACTACGTGATCATTTCATTTGAATACATGCTTTGCCTACGTAGACTTAAACACAAAGGTATATTATATAGTGACAAAAAGATGTCTCGAGATTATGGTTAGTGGAGAGATTGACAGGTATAACTGTTGTAAAGTGGGCCATACATGATTAACAATACGTGGATCCCACATTCTATACAAGGTGAAAAGGTCCAAGCAAGGGTGATCTTTTCGATAGTGCTTTGTTTACAATATTGGACTTTGCAGCGTAAATACGATATATAAAATACACTTATATTTTTTTTTATATAATTATTCGGGTTAATTTACGCACATTAGATCTATTTTGATTGCCAAAAATAAAGATATAAGAACATGTGCACTGTTTGTATTTTCTGTTGTGGTATCATGTTTTTTTTAAAAAAATTATTTAAATATATTTTTAAATACAAAATATTTAAAAAAACTACTTATTATCACAGTATAAAAAACTAACTTAATCATGTTACTAGCTTTGACATGAAAACTATTGGATTTTTTTTAGATTAACATGAGTATTCATGCCAGTTTGGATGCATTTCGACTAATCCTACAAACCCTGAAATTAATGATAATATAAATTTTCAGTAATTTTAAGATTTGTAAGACTTGAACTTTTAATTTTTAGTCGAAACCTGGAACATGAGGGTTGGAGGCTAGGAAGAAAATTTTGATGAATTTTCTTGGATAATATTAGGAAGTATGCACAATTTTTTTTTTTAAAAAATATATTTTCCACTTTATTACCAGTAAAAAATGTATGGTTAATTTTTTTTTTATTTCAAACAGTGAGATATCCTATCAATGAAGGAATATAACTGTTGACAAATATTTATGCGATAATCAAGAACAAAAGATGTTTTTGTAACGCTTCAAATAACCCAGGAGAGGAGCTCGATGCCTAGCTGAACAATTTATAGAATAAGCATAACATTGAGTTGGGACCTTTGTCCTCAAAAACCGTTCTAGCAAATTATATTTTTTAAAAAAAATTAATTTTTTTTATTAAAATTTAATATGATTTGTATATTTTACATTATTTTGATGTGCTGATGTAAAAAATAATTTTTTAAAAATAAAAAGATATTATTTATATGTATTTTGACACGAAAAGTTATTTAAAAAGCAACCGGTATTATACTGCCAAACATACATACTATTAATAGAGAATATTCTTGAGTGCAAATAGGTTCATTAGTTATTTATTTTATCTTTTCATATTTCTTAAATATAGAATATGGAGCATCACATTCTTCTCTTTTTAATTGTGCACGTTCCCATCACACCACAACTGTACTCTTAACGTGTGTTTAGTTGAGTATTTTTTATTTTAAAATATATTAAAAATATTTTTAGTTTTTTTTTTAAATTAACACATCAGAATTATAAAAAAAAAACTAAAAAAAATAATCAATTCATTATAAGGGTGAATTTTACCCTGTCCCATGTGTGCTTTTTAATTGCTCTCCATGCTCCTATCATCACGCCTCCAAATCCAACGCTGAATTAAAGACAATTAGACACAGGCCCAAAAGTTACAAGGGGTTGGGGCCCGAGTACAGGGTGGGAAGCCCATAAACAGAAAGCCTAGCCCAACAAGAAACAAAACCCAAAACGTTGAATTTGGGAGACGCGGAGACTGGGGGCATAAACGTAAACACGCGAAAATTTGAAACCATAAAGGTTAGTCGAGATTCAACATTTGCAACGGTAACCCCTCAAATTCATTTTCTAATAGAAAACACAGGTATCAAAAAAAAAAAAATAAAAAAATTTAGCGTCATTGAAGGTATAATCTATTAATTAAATACTTCTTTGATTGTTCTTTAATCTTTCTTTAAATTTTATTCAATTTTCATTTTATCCGCTTTCTTGTGTATTTTAATTCCAATTTCCCCTCTAACAAAAAGAGGATTAGGGTTTCATTATGTTTTTTATTGAAAGAATACGGGTGTTTATTCATGTATTTTTTTGTTGAAACTAAAGAATCAGGGTTTAGAGGGAAAATAAAAGGGAGGAAGAGAGAGTTCCCTTTTCAGAAGAATGCCGTTTTATTAAATTGTTAAAGAAGAACAAGGGTTGTTTTTAGAAGAATGGTTATTTCTTTAATGCCTTCTACAATGTTGAAATTCTGTTTTTCTTTTTCTTTTTTTGTAATTTTAGGCAAAACAAATTCAGCGAGAGAACTTCATATCTGTTATCATCATTCGTCATTAAGTGCTCGGTCTTTCTATCAGAGGAACCGAGAAAGAAAGTAACAGCATGGTGGCCACTAAAGTATGAAAGAAACCCACAAAATGTTTTTTTTTTAATTTTTTTTATTGTGAATTCACTGTTTGTTTTTGCATGTATTCCTTGTAAATTGTCAGGGAAAAGTCAGCGTGGGCATGAATCGAGTTGCTGAAGATGCCCATACCTGCAGAACAGGTGGAGGAGGTTTCATTGTTTTTTGTTTTTAACTTGACTTTATAATTCAGATTCTTGAATTGTTTTGTGTACCTAATTTTTTTACTTTTATTTTAGGTGTTAGAACTTTTAAAGTTTATTCAGAAAATGAAAAGAATAAGGATGCTGCTAGCATGTAAGTATAACTCATGCTCGGGTTCCCTATGGAAAATCTTATTATTGCGTAATGCTTATTGGGTGATGTTTTCATTTTTCTTTCCAGTAAATCTGCCAGGGATAGTTTTCTTCCTGCAAGGTATGTGATGCTATAGACTTGTTAAATCAATATACACAACTTCTTGTGAATTAGAGGTGAAGAAAAGAGCAGAAATCTGGGTCTTTAAGTTTTGTTCTCTGGCTTTAAAAAAACTTAGATTAAGGCTCAGCTTGGTGGATGTTTTCTTTAACTAGTCTTACAATAACAGGTAGAAGGTCAAGGTAACTGATGTGTTGATAAAGTTTTTATAAATTAATTGGAAAAATAGGTTAAGGGAAAATTTGTGCTTTATTTGTTTCTTGAAATATTTTTAACATTTTTTGTCAAAAACAAATTTTGCAGAAGGATACCTAACAAAGGATATCCTCCTGCCAATGCAAGTGATTCAAAGGTAATTTTCCCCCCTTTATTTCCTAATGGTTTATACTTTAATGGTGTTTTCAGAGAGGATGCTATGTTTTAGATATCTATATGAAGTATGGTTTTATAGTTTTCCTTAACATTTAATATGAAGGGGAGCTTGAAAATTGCGGGGAAGAACAATTGCAAACACGACAATTCTGGACTGACTGGTATGGCTGAATTCAATCATAAATTTTCTCTTTCTTGATTTTTTCTGAGCCATTGTTAAATTTTGATAGTGGCCCTTTCCAGTAAATCAAAATGTCAGAAGAAAAGCGTTGGCTGATGTAAGCAATGTGCAGAGCGGTAATGCAAGGGATGTGGCATATGATGTTTCAAAACCAATGTGAGTGTCTCAGTGTTTGAATTGGAAAACCTATTTTTTAATTTATGAAGGACATTTTCATCTACTAGTTACATATATGACCTGTTCATGTCTTACATGCAACTCCCTTTTTCATTCCCACAAATAACAACTTTAGAAAAATTTCTCGTGACCTCAGAACATATGATTTTTACAGAAAAGTTACTTATGAAAGACAATTTGAACATGTAGATATCCATGATTTCTCAGTGGAATATATCCTCTCTCTTGCTCTCTATCTTATTTTTTTATTTTAGCTGTCGTGAAAAAAAAAGGACCAAAGTTAAAAGAATATTTATTTATCCTATTGAGTAAATAATCAAAGTTTATTTTTCTTATGAAAGACAATTTGAACATGTAGATATCCATGATTTCTCAGGAAAATATATCCTCTCTCTTGCTCTCTATCTTATTTTTTTTTATTTTAGCTTTTGTGAAAAAAATGGACCAAAGTTAAAAGAATATTTCTTTTTCCTATTGAGTAAATAATCAAAGTTTATTTAGGTTGTGAAGCCATAACTTTATAAACAAATCTTTCTTGACTTTATTTTGATTCTTCAGAGTAGAATTTTTTCTAAGAATTCCATGTATGTTAGATTTTCCTTATAAACTGACATGATTCTCTGCCTGTCATCAACTTTTTTAGGATTTCGGTGGGTCCAGGCTCTAGGACTACGAATCTTTCATCAAGAAAATCTGCAAAGGTATGAAAACCAAATTTCACCTCAAGGTTTTTTTTTCCATCCGTTTTTGCTTTTCTTCCATGTTCCATTGCATCGTTTATGATGTTTGTTGCCATTAATTATTGGTTTCTAACAGGAAACTATAAAATGTCTTTTGCTAACTGGTTCTTTCTGCAAAACCAGCATATAATTACAGCATCCGGGTGAATGGCTGATTTATTGTTTTGCTAGATTTTGTATCTGACTATGACGCCTTTGTTTCAAAATAGTCAGATAACAAAGGAAGCATGCTTTTGAGTTCTTGTTTGTTGGGAAGGGAGGGTGAGGGGGGATGGTTGAAACCCTAAATTTGTATGAAACCCGCTTCCATAGCATAACAAAAGATAAACTCCCCAATACTATCATGCTGTTTTTTAAATTCTGGAAGGCAGGAGTAGAAACAACATTTCACCTCCCAAGTCTTAACCTTGCTTTAGAATCTATAATATGCGTAAACTAGTTTTGAAAACAACCGAAGGAGCTGTTTGTGGAACAGTTTTCTTAAGTCCAGTGGGAGATGGATGAACAAACAAACTCTTAACACGCTTGGAGGTCCTCCAAACAAGGCCTGCCTCCAAGGAGGATTGGCTCGCCTATCTATAGAAGAAATACTGACAGGTCCTGGCCATAATTCTTAGATCATTTCAGTATGTTGCATTATTCTGGATTTGCATGCTAGCAAGGCTCTTTGTTGCTTGCATGAGTGATTTTACCTGGCAGATATCATTGCTTTATGTTGATCAGTATTTCTGAATTTTTGTCCTTTATGGAATTCTGGAAAAAAATTGCTTCTTTTGGCTTCACTTTTCATGCAGTGGTTGTCCTTGTCACTAGCTAACAAAGGCTTCTTCTCTTTTCCTTGAGAAGAAAAATCATAAACCTGGCCAATATTTTGCCATATGCTGGATTAACTTTAATTTTTTTAACTGTATGCCATAGCATTCTCCAAACTTAAGACAATCTGGGCTGCTTTTCTCCTTATTTGTTTGCTTGCTTCTGTTTCTTGATTCGCTTAATGATTGAGAGACAATTTCTACAAGTTGAATTGGGTATTCTTTTGGGAATTGGCTTTTTCTAATTTTATACTTCAAGCTTATTTGTCTGAAGAATTGAGGTTTCCATTAAAAATGGAGGATTCGTGAGGAACTATTCACCAATGTTGGATGCGTGAGGTTTCCCAACATTCAATCTGGTCACTATTATACACTGTATGTTTGTCTTGAGTGATCATAATGTTAAATTCATAATTTGACCACATTGTGCCAGTTGCAAGATGAAAGTGATTTGTCACTAGTAAAGATCAATGTTCTGTTTTATCATGCTCTTTAATTCTTCCTCCTGCGATTCTAGAGTACCAAATACCAAAGATTTTCTTGTTTCAAATTAGGGAAAAATGAGGGATAATCTAAGTCAAAAGGCTGGTGACCGTCATGCTTCTAGGAAAGGTATTTTGTCATAACTTCACATCCATAATCTCTCTAATTGGGAATTCCCATTGGATAGTTACTGGTCTTGTACAATAGCAGGAGCTAAAGATCTAAGGGTCTCTTTAGAAGATCAGAAGACCAACGCCAAGAATCATGGTCATGAATCCACCGTTAACAATAGCAGGTATTTCAATTATGTTCGTTATATTTCTTATCTAGGCATGAATACTGGTACAACAGCAAGGGCACAAATATGTTAGTATCAATGCCAGCTGCTATGCAACTGTCTAATGTGACTCAATATTTTCTCATACCCAGCTGGGGCACAAATAAGTTATGAAATTATGTTCTTATTTTTTTATAGGAGGAATGCAAGGAATTTTGTTGCAGTGATGAGGTTTTTGATTCTATCTGTATGAAATTTACTAATTAATATAACTGTGTGCTCACGCGTGCTCTGTTGATATAATTTTTGTTACTTTTGACATGAAGGAAGTCTCTACCAGTGCTAAAGAGGGTGAGCCATGCAGATGCAAGTAATGCAAAGGTTAATCTCATTACATAAATTTTCCTAGAAAAGAACTGCATCCTAACCCTGATAGACCAGTGCTAATCTCATTACATACCAAAACATATTTATGTTTTGGTTTCGACTGATTCCTGGTCCATTTAGTTGTCTCCTTTTCTTGGTTTTTTTGACACTTTGATTCTCATGTAGGACAATGATGGAATGTCTGAGGAAACTAATAATATTAGTGAGTTTCCTGGTAAGATACATTGATCTGTCTCTTTTTACATGGCTCTATTGTCCATTGACTAAGGTTCATGATATTTATATGGCTATTTTGTGTCTTAATTCTTTTGGTTTCAGTTAAGGTTAAAGTGAATAAGAAAGTAGTACCTCAGGTGGGCATGGGTAGGAGACATCTATGGAGAAATAGAGTGAGTGATGGCTTCATATTAATGTAAGTAACAATGATATGTTTCTCCCAAGAAAGGGGGAAAAGGAACCGCTGTATGTTCTAATTTAATTTACTATCCTATACATATTGCTGCTTTATTTTAATAAATTTATTTGCATAAACAAAGTGGCTGTACTTGTCTTTGCTCTTCAATCAATTGCATGCTAATTTCTACCTAATAGATGAGCTTTGTTTTTATAAATTTATTTGCATAAATAAAATGGCTGTACTGTTCTTTGCTCTTTAATCAATTGTATGTTATTTTCTACCTAATAGATGAGTGTAGAACGTAAAACCAAGGCATAGTGTAAGAATAGCAAGAACATAAATTACCTACAATTTATACTTAATCCTTAAACTGAGAGTACTTTATTACTTTTCTGAATCATGGCTGAGAAATTCCTTTTTTTTTATCTATTGATGACTGTCCAGGCTGCAAATGCTCATCTTTTCCTGTCTGTAAATAGGGCCCCTAGGGATCAAAATAATGCTGAAGTTCGTGTATCCAGAAAATCTGTCAGGGTATGAGTTGTGTTTTATATATTTACTTTTCTTTCTCCTATTTCCTGATCATCTATGCTCCATTCTTTTGTGACTTGAGATATTTTATTTGCTTGCTTAGACAAACATTTATGGTGTTGCTTATTTCTGTCGTTTGAATTGTCAAGGCAATGTGAATGTTTATAAATTGGTTTATCCTTGTGGCAAAGCTGGCATGACCTGGAAGTTTGAAATTATTCTAACAGTGCCAAAATATATGCCTACTGAATATCATGACAGATATCATCTTGAAATTGAAATAATGGCAGATGACATCTTTAAGCTGCACAAGCCTAATTACAAATAATTGACAAGAAGTGGATGTTGAGGTAAAGTGGAATCGTGATTTGGTATCAAAACTCGTACTAGTTTGATAGAACCTGTGCTTGACCTTTTGACCAAATCATATACAATCATACCTTTCACATCTGTGTAAATTAAATGTGTGATTTCTTGAGTAACTGTTTTCACGGTTGGGAGTTGTATACCATTTTTTTGTTTTGTATGGCTGACGAGTGGCTAAATTCGTATCCAGGTTCATGGTTCCCACAATCAAAATCTTCACTTATAGCTATGCATGTGCAGTGACATCCTTTTCTACTCCTACCTGTATCTTCAACATACAACAACAATAAAGCCTTAATCCCAAAATTGTTGTGGTCAGCCTAGCTTCAATATAGCTTAACTATAAATAATGGAATTCAGTGGCCACCAGAACCGCTTATTATGTTCCTAAGCTTTTCCTCATTCTATTGTTTTGTTAATTTGAATGGATGTGCTTGCTGGAATGTACGGTTACATCTTATTAATAGTAGATTAGCAAAAATCCTGGTCTTGCTGTAATGCTTATAGCTCAAATGAAATCTATCTGACAACTTGATCTCGTGTTCTTTTGTTCTTAGTGGTGTTAACTCCATTTCTGCATTCATTGATCCAGCCAATACTAAAGACTGAAATCAATGCTTCTGGTCACCATAAGGCATCAAGATCAAAGTGCATCTCTAGTTTGAACAAATCCAAGTCCGTTGCTCCTATATCATCAAAGAAAAAAACACCTGTGACATCTTTCCCAGAAAACATGCCCTTGGTGATTGCCAATGAAGTTACTCAAGGAGAACCTTCATCTGACAACAACAAGATGTCAAGTGCTAATCACAAATCAGATGTCATCACCATAGGAAAATCAAGTCGAAGGAGATCTTATACATCGTTATTAATGACAAGATCAAAGGTCTGGAACTGCTTTATTGTCGTGATGCTGTGCTTGAGCTTTTTTTTTTTTTTTTTTTAACAACTGCCATTATTTTGCAGTTACTAGAGGAACATGGTGAAGTTATTGAGCAGGAAAAGCTACCAGCTATAGATGATACTTCCAATCAACTGGAAGTTGCTGAATATGTAGACGCGATATATAAGTACTATTGGATTTTGGAGGTGATTGTTCTTTTGATCCAGCTTGATGCCATTAATCTTGAAAAAATTCCTTCACTGGCACACCCATATTTTCAGCTGAACATCACTCTTTTTTGTTGTTAACTACTACCCTGCCTAATAAACTAAGCTGTCAGATAAATCATGCATGTTTTATTCCTATTTTATTTTCAGATCTCTGTCACAGATCTTTTTAATGGTAATCAGAGCCATTCTTTTAGTGGTTTTGATCCAACCTGAAACTTTAATCTTGAAAAAGTTTCCTTCATCGACACGCCTGTATTTTTGGTTGGTTCAATGGATGCTAATAGCATATATCACTATTTTTAGTGGTTAATTACCCTGCCTAATAACAATTAGCTGTCAGATAAGAAAGGAATTGACTATGTTCAATTGTTGGAGAGTGTGCCTGCAGTCTTCAGCTAAATAATATATGATGACAAGAAAAGTTAGATTGAAAATCTTTAGCAATTAATGAGTATCTTGGAGACAAATACCTTTCTTCTCCAATATAGATTTGTTTGTCAACAGTGATGTACATTTCAGTTTCAGTTGTTTATTCCTCTGTCTAATACAACTAGCTGGGAGATAAGAATGAAGTTAAATCAGCGGAAATGTTTAGTAATCATGTCCAGTGTTCAGCTAAATAAAATAAATGACTGGTTCTCATATGATTGCAACAAAAAGTACGTATGTGAGGGTTTTGGGTATTAGGTGGTGAGAATGGGGCCAGAATCCATCCTTCTCCAGCATAGATGTTCCACAATGGGGTGCATTTATTCAATAAGTTGTAATTGTGGTTAACATAAAATGATTGGTTAACATGGCCATGCACATATGTTTTGCTTACTGAAAAATTTCTATGTATTTTTTTAATCGACCAAAGCATGACCGGTGGGAAGTGACAAGCCTGTTTCTGTTAGCAAGCTTTAGTGCTGTTCTGTGACATTCTAAGAGATATCAGTCTGTTCTAATTGATATAAACTTGGATACATTAGTCTGTTCTAATTAGTTTATAGATATTTATATCTAGGTAATCTGGATAATGAATCAAAAAGGAATGAATTCTGTTTGGTATATAGGTATTGTTGGGATCTCATCTTAAGTGTGAAATCTGATATATCAAGTGAATTGTACCAGGTCTTTAATGATATTGTGATTTATCATGCTATGATGTTAAAGTCAATTCATTTCATTATTACATATCTTTTCATGATTGTAAAATAAAACAAGATTTCCTTCAAATTAAATCATTATAAACTTTCTGATTTTTGGTCTGGGACCTGGAGCTGATGAAACCAGGCATGTGAATGGTGGTTTGACTTTTACCTCTTTGATCTGCTTCCCATTCCTTGTTCACCTCATCTGTCAGCAACCCAATTAGATCTAATTTGTTCTGTTTTCATGATTTTTTTTTCAGGTGCAGAATTCATCTCTGGAAAATTACATGGCAATTCAAACTGACATTACACCTCAAATGCGGGGCATAGTTATCAACTGGCTAATTGAAGTATGCATCCATCTGTTCTCAATTAACATTTAAGCACCTTTCCCTTCCTGCTTCTGGTGCTGTTTTCCTTGGTACTTCCATTAAGCTTACCTGTTTTTTTTCTGTGGTAATGTATTTTCCTTTCTGGTTGCAGGTACACTTTAAATTTGAATTAATGCCGGAAACTCTTTATCTTATGGTCACATTGTTAGATCGATACCTATCTCAAGCCCAAATTAAGAAGAGTGAACTGCAGTTGGTTGGTCTTACAGCACTGTTTCTGGCATCAAAATATGAAGATTTTTGGCATCCTAGGGTAAAAAAATAACATGTCAAATGCACATGGTTTCAATTGAATTCGTATTTGAGGTTTTGATTTTTTGTTAGACTATGCACTCATACATCTTTTTCTGAACCATGCAATACAGATCAAAGATTTAATTAGCATCTCAGCAGAGTCGTACTCAAGAGACCAAATGCTTGTAATGGTATGGTATTGCAATTTACCAAGTACTAGTTCACTGAAACTTAGTTTCTTCGTAAAAGAGATTTTGGATGTACTTGACAGAAAATTGGCGTTGATGATTTTATTCTCCCCTCTTTTAGTTGCAGGGTTAGGAATGTAAACATCTTTCCAAGATGGACTTGATCTCTACATTTTCTTCCCTTTGCTGAATTATTGCATATTTGTTTGTTTGTTTTTCAAATTTGTATAACAGAATCATGCTACTTATCTTCTGCCCTCTTCCTGAAAGATGATGGCATAAAATTGCAGTCCATCTTGATGTTGGTTTCTCCAGGTCTTAATGGTACTCGCGGCTTGCTTTGTTTTCAGGAGAAGCTTTTACTGAAGAAGTTGAAGTTTCGTCTAAATGAGCCGACTCCATATGTTTTCATGTTAAGGTTTCTCAAGGCTGCTCAATCAGACATGAAGGTATGTGGCTTTCGAAAGGGTTCTAAATCTGGATATTTTTTATGATTTCTTGTTGCATCCTATCTGTCATGGACATATCAAATAGGAAGATGACTAGAGTGCGGACCTCAACCACTGTAGTTGTGTTTCATTAGAGAAGAGATTCTCTGGTCATAAGGCTGGATATTGGATGGTCATGGACATATCTGTCATGGACATATCAAATAGGAAGGTGACGGGAGTGCGAAACTCAACCACTCTAGTTGTGTTTCAGTAGAGAAGAGATTGTCTGGTCATAAGGCTGGATATTGGATAGTCAATAGCAATGATCTTAGATTCTTAGTTGATATAGGTTTGCATTATTGCGTGTACAATTGTCAATGGCAATCCTAAATCTATCAACCTAATATTCGTTCTTGCTTTCACTGCCAGCTTGAGCATTTAGCATTCTACCTCATTGAGCTCTGCTTGGTTGAACACAAAGCTTTAAAGTTCAAACCTTCAATGCTGTGTGCGTCAGCTATCTATGTTGCACGGTCTACCTTGCAAATGGCTCCAGCTTGGACTCCTCTGCTTGCCAGACACGCACATTATCAAGTCTCCCAAATCAGGTATTACTTATTAAGATTAATTTCCATTAGTGGGTACTTTTCCACCAAGTTGATAATCAAACTTGATTATTATAGGGACTGTGCTGAGATGATATTGAGATTTCAAAAGGCTGCAAGAACATCACAATTGAGAGTCACATATGAGAAGTACATGAGGCCTGATCTCAGTGGTGTTGCAGCAATAAAAACCTTGAGTGAACTTCCGCTTTGATTTTGATAAGTAAATTTTTATGCTACATGAGAAGATTCCCTTGAAATATATGCTTGTACTTCCCCCCTTCTTCAAATTGGTTTTATCACGTCACCACAACGGAAAGATTGTGTGCTTTGTGTGATTGTAATCTCCGGTGACTTTGCATACCAGAGGATACTGCTTTCTTAGAAATTAGATCACTGTAACTTTCTCAAACGTAGTAGAAGTATTATAACAACCTCTTGTTGTAATGTTCCTGTCGCTTTATCTCTGGATTATCGATTCTCTTTTACCGTTTTCAAGGATATACTAATATTTGAAGGGATTATAAGCTCTTGCTTTAGCTGGACGACTCAAATCGAAATGCTATAAGAAAACAAACCCTACTGATTATAAATTAAGGCGTGAAAATAGAATTCATAGTTATGCATAACAGTCTTGATATAATATTAGCAACTCAAATATAACGATTTGAGTCGTCTTGCTAAGGCAATACAGGATTTGGAGACAGCGCCTGCCTCCCTTTATCAAAGTAATAACAATAAAAGAATTTCTAAAAAAGAATAAAAATACTAGTATTATCCTCCAAAACATTCTGCAAATTAAGTGCCTAATGTTTATATTCAGTGTGGTGGATTGAAACCAGGCTCTCCAAATAGTTGTCAGCTTCATCAAGCACGAGACTGATCTTGCGGAATCATTTTCAAGTTTCGGGTCGAGAAATCATAACAAAGAAATCCAATTGTCTTCCTGTAGTATAATTTCCCTGTCGTTCCACATTCCTAGAACCTCTTCAAATCCATCGAGACCTCGTCCATGCGTGAATAGCTTGGAATAAGATCCATTGTTCGTTGTCCACAGCTCAACTTTCAAAGTTGATTCTTCAAGGTACTCCACAAAGTGCAATGCAAGCACGCTACCACCATTGCAAGGTAGAGCGAGCAGCATCCATCTTGGGGAAAACCATAGAATACGTCCCTTCACGACCGCCGAGTACGCCCTTATATCCAGACAGGAATGTGGCTGAACTTCTCTCCAAGAAACTGTACTCAAAGTAGAAACCTCTGCAGCAGCCCACAAGTCGTAGCACTTTGTGGACGTTTATTTCATGATGGAAACCAAACCCCAAAATATGACTATCACCTCTGAGACAGGGCAGGCGGCGGTATTTTCTTGCTGCTGGGTTCCATAAAACATTACCATAACGTTCACTGTTATCTACGATGACCTTTATTTCAGACTTTGAGACATAATAAACCGTTGGTAGAACCCACATGATATATCCTAACAGTGTTAGTATTGATAACGGATGATGGTACGTTTAGATCCTCGAGTTCAATTGTTACATCACAAAGTAAAGACATGGCAAATTTTGACTTCCAGCGGCTGTACGTGAGAAAGACACGGTTTTTTATTGGCAGGATGTTGGGGGTGAGTGGCAATAGAGATGGAGCTTGTAATGAGAGCCAATCACTGTTTGGATACAGCCTTGAATCAAGGTAAAGATTATGTCTTTTGGCAAACAGGAGTTGTTTGCCACGTTTTTGAGTACGCAAACCAAGTACTTTACTAATACACCATCGCTCAACATTCAGCCTTGCACCAAACAAAAGTCCCGGATGAAAAATGAACCAAAAGAATAACATGGGTTCACAGTCATGCAATCTAATTACAAGGAATGATGCCATGTCCGTATCTCAGATTCAAACAATTACAGAACTTTGATAGTAATTTAACTCGTATCTTTACAAAGGAATACCATCAACACGTGCTACATGTATTAATAAGAAACGCATCACTAAAGCATAAGGCAATCGTGTTTTAAACCTCTGCAGTATAAGGGGACTACACGCCAACAAAATAGAAGGTGGTGTTATATTGTGTGGCTTGGTCTGTGCAGAGACGCCAACGCGGTCCCGATGATTTACAGCACAGAAGGGACAGCCAAAAGAATTATCAAAATTGAGAGGCTATGTTGGAGAACAATTAAACCAATCTCGGAATTTTGAACCATCTTTTTCTCCCTTTATAAAGCTTCAGATCATCCAAGTTTAACAATCGACCCCAAATGCTTAAAACTTCATATTGTATCAACTGCTCCCGGGCAGTGAAAATGATCCGGATGATTTCTTGATTCATTTCTGCCACTAGAGGTAGTGGAAAATTCCTAACCAGATGTGCCGGCTTGCTTTCCATGGTCATCATCATGAATATTTCTCCTTAACCTTCTTAGCCATATATCATAATCTATAGGATATGGTGTCCCACATAGACTGTCTACATAATCAGCAAATGCTTTTAACACAGTTGATACCTCACCAAGCTTCAGCTGAATCAATCTTCTTGACCATGAGGTCTCTCTCCATTGCAATGCCCCCTCAACCGAATCTAAATCAGGCAAAGCTCCACCACAGGCAAAGTAGAGCACATATACCAGGCTCTCTGCATCTGAAGCTGAGCACAATTTTCTCTCTTGAAGCGCATAGGTAGATGAAAAATGGAGATTCATCGCAGGACGATCCCTGTCTTCAAGAATTGCATGACCCCAACCAACAAGAACAAAATAAGGATGCCTCACACCAGACCTCACACAAATTATGTTCTCTGGCCGAATGTCTCCATGCCGAATGTCAGCAGAAGAAGTAGTAGAAAGTGCAGATAAACAATCATGACAACACCTGATAGCCTCATCCAAACCAAATCTGCCAGCATTTACCATATCAGCAACTGTCTCGCCAACAGGATTGGTAACAAGAATAGGGGTACCACACCATGGGTGATCACAGTTCCCACCTGAGCTGGGTTTTTGACACCGTCCAGGGTGAACAATCCTGCCAGAAGCACTCAACTGTGGTAGATATTTACTAGATAAACCTTTCTGTCTCATAACAGTCAATATTTTAGTTTGCCTTTGGACTTGAAACCACAAATCCATATCTTCCCATGCCGGTTCCAGTTGAGAAGGATGAGAACCAACATAAAGAAACAAAGATTTACCAGGATCTTTAACAGGCGATGCAATGTAATACCGCAGTTCATTATTGTGCACGACATCATTGATCTGATAACCTTTTTGCTGGTCTGAGTCCTCCAACCACAGTACAGATCCTACATCCAGCTTCATTATAAACTCTTCAGACTTTATTTTTATGGATTCATCTGGAACTTCAACGATTTCAGGAGAAGCACTCTGTTGCTGAAACTGAAATAGTCCGTTGCCATTAACTCTGGAATCCCCTAACTGCCTTGCCACTCTTCTTGTTTGGAGGCGAGAACCATGATCAGCTGCTAAATCTTCAATTGAGTGCTTCGGCATCCCTGCATACTGTACAATACAATGGAAAGTAGCAAAAAGTACCTGTAGAGCACCAATGTCTCCCCAGTTGGCATTTCCAAGTTTGTTCCAGATCCTATCAATAGGAGAGACTGAGACTTTACAATGTTTTTTTATCCAATCCACAGAACAGTCATAAACATTATACACATCAAACTCCAATTTATCTACATCTCCTTCAACTTTTACAACCCCTCCATATTGAGAATCAACAAGAAGAACATAGGCACAATTAGGACTCTCAGAAAAATTCAATTTGCTCAAGCTTCTTGATAGCAGCATGCGTAAAGCATAGAAGAGAGCCTCACCCAGAACAGATAAAGAGAGTTTCTGGTCACTTCCTGCAGCAACACTTCTAATATGAGGCCTTAGAAGGGCCAGTTCAAGAACATGGTCCCACATTCCATGTGGATGTCTAGGGTTGTTAAGTAATACACCAGTGGCACAAAGACCACTGAGCTTTCCATTACCTATTGCTTTCTCAGCCTGGTAGAATTTCAAGTTTTCATTGTATAGACAAGCAACTGAGAAAGGAATGGGATCATCCTGACTCCAAAATGCCTCCCACAAGCCCTTCACACTTGCATGTAGAAAGTCTTCAATGGCAAGATAAGCAGTTGCTTCTGCAGCATCAGACGTTGAAGCATAGACAGCATTGGGCATTCGAACCAGCTGCTGAAATGACACCCCTTCCAATGCATAATCAAACTTTTGAAGTTCTATCAACTCAAATGGAACATCAAACGCAGACTTTTTTTTCCCAGACTGTTCTGATATCAATTCAAACCAGTCTTCAAGTCTGGCTGTCAGAGTTTGACTGTCCACAAACCTAGAAAGAAACTCTTTGTGGATGCGAGACCTACTGCCAGATGATACACTAGATCTTTTTGTCTCAGACCCATTCGATTCTTGGTCTGATGATCCACCTGTCAAATAATAAAATTTGCAGATCTTATTTTTAGTTGGAGTGATGATATTTCATATCATTGTATTTACAACAATAACACAATTGGAGACACAACAAAGCACTCTCATGGTGAGTAGAGAAGACAAATCACATGCCATGACAAACAAAAAATAAAGGTTAAGCAATAACTCTGCAATTTGTTTATTGATGATGCTCATAAACATACACAATTAAGAAGTTAACTCATATCATATCATGTTCAGTGCACTCATAGGGAGTTAGATAATAGAAGAGGTAACACTTGGACCCTAGATGGTAAAATGAAATATGAAGGATGGAAAAAATTTTCTTATCAATGAGAACATCAGACTTGAACTGAAATAAATAGCTACAGCCTACAGAACATTGCAATGTAAAGATGTAATAAAATGCCCATATACAAACCTTTTGGAGGAGGGCGTCTAAAGTCATGAGACAATAGCTGCTTCATGCGAGAAACATTATTTTTATATGCAGTTACAGCTGCAAAACCAACAGTATTACTTCAACATATCTCCCAATACTTCTTAAAGAGATTGAATTTAGGACAAAGTTGCATGCCTGGGACTTCAATACCAGCTTCTGAGACTGAAAAATCATAATCATTTACCCCTATAATGCCCTCGGGCGGGGATTCAAGATTCTTCAATTCCTTTGCTAGTTTCTTTATCATGCTGGGTGGCAGATCTTCATATGCTGCCTTAAATTATCACAAAATAAAGAATAGTAAGACAAGAGAAGTAACAATCCACAAAAAGAATCCATTGTCATGCTTCATGAATATACTCAACGCAAATAACTATCTTCTTTAACCAAGGAATAAAGATTTATTGACTAGTGTGAAAAGTTCAATGAATAGTTTTAAAGCTCTCTCCCAACCAACCAAGAAACAGCGCTGAAGTAGCGAGACATTTTCTTCATGTTTGCATTGTAAAAAGCTATCCTTGCATGGGCGATACTAGGCCATGACCTTATAAGGCTATTTGTTTCTTAGTTAATACTTGTAACTCATTACATTTCTGTTATCCTTGAATAACCTGAAACAGAGATAATTTTTGCTATTGGATAAGCAAAACAGAAAAGGTTTTGCGTGGATTTAGATAGATTTACCATGTGTAAAGTGGAAAACAGGACCTTTGTAAGAACTGATATTTGCTGAAAAGAACCAGAACTTCAGCAAATTATGTGCAAAAATCTCCCTCAAACTTGCTGCATAACAGTAAAGTAAGTGACCAAGATAGATAATGACCTGTAAATTACATGATGACAGATCGCTTCCAGATAAGAATTAAACACAATTCAGTTCAGTCAAGTGTTTCAATGGACAGTCGAATGAACCTTGCCAGCAACTGCACAGTTCACCAGTGTAGACATGTTTGATAGTACAGCATAGGTAATATGTCCAAGAGCCAAGTATGTGATATCAGAGCACTCGGAAAATAAGAAACTAGAGAAGCAACAATAGCAATGACATAGGACCCTTCAATAGGTGATTGCCCTTTACCAGAAAGCAGTGAGGACATATACATTAATCGTCATACTAAACCAGACAATTTGATGCCCCTAAATCAAACCCGCAAACATATCTAGGTAGAAAATACATTTTGCTTAGATGCAAAAAAGGAAATGATCCACACAAGACCAAGTTCAATCACTTTAAGCATCTGGAACTGCAATGTAGAATTGTCAAACATTAAATTCACACACAAAGTTTCTTCATGGTTTTGGAAAGTAACACAAACTCCCTGTAGTGGATCCTCTTGGTTCTCAAAACACTACATCTGAACCTTAGATGTAAACTGTAATGGCAATTCATGTACTTTCCATGTGCAGAACCAGAGGCACTCACAAAGATATGGAGCCACCTAGATTCCCTAATGTACTATCACTACAAATTCTAAATCCATTAAATCTTCCGAGAAAAACCAATCTTTCTAAAGTCTCCAACGTCATGAAGAGCAGTACTTGTACAGCAGGTAAACTCTCAGAATCTTGTAGATTCCTAAAAGGGTTTTCTGTAGCCTTCATTTTGCTATGAACTTTGGAAAGCATAACCATGACAAACAACCACATCCAAAAATTAAGCAACTTTACCAATTATGTAGCAGTAGAGTATGAAACAAGGCATAAATGAAAATTCAAAGCGAAAGTTGAAGTCCTTCATATATCCCAAGAAAAATAAAAAGTTGAAATCTTGAGTCCAGCTATGCCAATAAAGAAAAGAAAAGCCCAACAGCAAAAACAATCAAATCAAATCAAATAAAACCACTCACTTGATGAAACCCTAAGACACAAATCTCTGAAATCTAAACACATACATAACCAAAAAAAAAAAAAACGAAAGTACTAACCCAGTGAGACAAAACCAAAGAAAATTGACAAAGACAGGAACTTTTCACTTAAAGCGGACAAAAACAGAACAAGAGTAAGGGATCAAATCACTAACAGGTAAGATTATAACTGTAACTTACTAATCAACCAATTTTAAATTAAACATTCATTTTTAAAACATATTAAGAGATAGAAGTGATCAAAACACCAACAAAATATCAAACAGGAAAGAAAACCCATGTGAGAAATTACCTTATCTTCTTCTCCTCCTCCTCACTAAGTGGACCTTACATTTGCTACTCCATTAATTAATCAACACTAGTACACTGTCATTATTTTTCATTTATGGTGGTGTGTATTTTTCCTTTCTTTCGCAGTAAACGGTAGCGAGCGGGATCTTGAAATGACCAATTTGACCTCCTATGAATATTCGAGTTACTACCTGCAGCCTCGTGAAGGCCACTGCCGGCATCTGCTTAAAGAAAGGAGAAAAAAGAGAGAGTATTTTCTTTATTCTTTTTTTAATGAGGGACAAGAAAATTTATCTTTTTGTTTCTTCATTTTAGTACTTCCATTTCGCAAAATATCTCATATAAACCTTGGTATGATGTTTTGTATTGTAAACAGCGAACCCTTTCCAACTTTTTTTTTTATTTGTAATTTTTTCATTCCTATGTTGTTTTTCTATTGATTCATTTTGATTTTCATTTAATAATTATAGTTTGATAATACTTGATAAATTATTAAATGATATTTGAAATTATAAATATGTGACCCAATAAAAATAAAAAAATATTTAAAAAATAATAAAAATATAACTTGAAAAAAAACTTAATTAAATGTAGGTTGCAATAATTACTTGCAATGTTTTAATTTTTTTTTCACTTGATTGTTTTTATTCATTATTTAGTCATTTTATTAAGTTGACTTGAAATTAAAATTAATATTTTGTTCTGGGTGGTTTCATACTATGTTCTCACAATGTTAAGAACAAGTGTTGATGTGGATAATGCTTAATTTGAAAAAATAAAATTTATTTTTATTAATTTAAATCAATTAAAACTTAATTTTACACTGAAACAAATATTTAATTTTTTAAATAATATATTTATTTTAATTTTCCAACTCAAATCTTAGTTGGAATCAACATATTTATTACTATTTATTAACCCCTATAATTCTCGATTTAAATATTTAACATATATATAAACTAAATGGTTTTAGCATGCAAGTTCAATCTGTTTTGACGGTAAAAAGCCATTAACAATGCCTATACCTTTTTTGCGCAGGGAAAAAAAAAAAACAAAATAATCTCGCAATAAAGTGCGGAGAATAAAACCAGTCTTTAATTAAAGCTCTGCCTCTAATTATTAAGACTACCAAGACTTGTAAGAACAGCACAAAAGTGACATGGAACAGTAATGATGACAAAAATCTGTTTCGTGGTTCGGAGGATGGTCACGGGTGGTTGGTTGGATCATGCAGGAAAAAGCCGCAATCAAAGGCACGTTATTGTTATTATTGTTATTAACCCAAAAATTTAAACACCCAGAGTAAAAAGCACTGTTTTAAACTCACTGAATTGAGCTTTGACTTGGGTTTAGGCCGGCTGAGTAAAAAAAATAAAATTAACTCAGTATAACCCGGATAAAAACTAGGCGAGCCGGAACAAAAACCTGTAAAAAACCAGTTATTTTATTTTATAAAATAAAAAAAATAGATTGACTGATCAACCACAACCCAGGATTTGCCACGTATCATCCCCGGTCAGTTTAAAAATCACGGTAAGAAGTCTAGGTCGTAGGGATGTGGGTCCCAAAAAGGACGTCAAGATCAGGCGGTTCATATTTTATTTCTCGTAATCGTAATCTGTACGTACAATGACGTAAGATAACGTAACGTCACTGAAAATAATCAACATTCTATGTTCATGGCCTGACCTGTAAAGGTCTTCTGCTTACGCGTACCCCATGCTTAACTGCGGTTCAAATAAATGTTAGTCAAAATAATGCTTTTAATTTTGAACAATGCCACGTAGGCAAACGGGTTCCAAGCAAGAAAGAAAACTCGGGAGTAGAATCCGCGTATGAACAAGAGTTATAAGCTTATCCTGACGTGGAACAGGGGTCTCTTTCTCTCGTTACCTGTGCAGCTTCACGAAGACGGAAATGCGAAGAACAGCAAGCCTCGAGGTGATGAGAAGCTACACTAATGGACACAGAACCAAAGTTTCCGCAGATAAGAAGGACTACATTGAGTTCAGCAGCAGAACAGAACTTACTTGCACACTGTTCTGCAACCTCCTAGGAACGGTCCTGTTTCTCTTCCACCTCTCTCACAACAATCAGATAGCTTACATCCTTGGAAAAACATGATCATAAGTTCCTCCCATCAAATCAAGGATGTTCCAGTATGCTGTGGCAATCCTCCAATGAACCCAGTTCTCACTATAAGCTAACTACAACCACATGAGCAAAGAAGAGCAACTGTCGAGGATAAATCATCTACAGGACAGGCAGCTTTAGTCGTACAATACCAAATTTTAGTAACTGAAGCACTGAGAAGTCACAAAATCCAGTAGCAAGACTGAGCAATAAAAAATGCTCGAGGAAAAACGAAAGCAATTATCATTACGTTACCGTTACCATTATCATGATTGGTAAAAACTTTAAAAACGAAAGCAATTTATCATTACGTTACCGTTACCATTATCATGATTGGTAAAAACTTTAAAAACGAAAGCAATTATCATTACGTTACCGTTACCATTATCATTAGTTTAATTGGTTAGGTTTTTAATTTATTTTTCAGATATTATTAATTTGAGTCTTAAAAACTTTAAAATCACTAAAAATTTATATAATCATTAATTTTAAAACCTATAAAATTAATCAAAACCTATAAAATAATCCATATTAATTAGAAAAAAAAAACACTACAACGTACATGTCATGAGACAAATGTGCGAGGGAAAGAAACAGTTGACTACAGGCACGGAATCTTTGTCGTAATACTACAAGAATGGTATACTTGCGCAATTACAAACTGCTGTAATTCAACAAATAGAAAATAACATAAATGATATAAACTATGTAGAAATCCCACTTCAAGCAGATGCATGTGTTTAAATGCATATATTACACAAGTGAATGGCACTGTTCTTGGCCCAATGTCTCTCTAACAGCACGACAAAATTCCACCCATGAAGACGAGCAGATGTCGACGGGTCCCCACAAAGACGTTGGATTAGGACTAGCAGGGCAAGCAGCCACCAAATCCAACACGGAAGCAGCAGGTTTTAGAGGTTGTGGGAAACTAACCTCTGTGCTCATAGTTTTTCCCATTTCTATCCAATTTATACCATGAAATCTCGATGCCCAAAAGATCAACTTGTAGTTATCAATTCCCGTGAACGTATTCACAGGGTCAATAAACGTGATTCCAAATTGATTCCTATTGGGTTGAAATTAAATCTTTCTGAAAAATCTAATCAAGATCCTACTTTAAAAAGCAATAGCTAAAACAATACTATTAATTTCCGTTCGTATTTGTATTTGCTTTCCCACCATGCAATAGTGTGCATGGAAGACAACCGAAAAAAATATCGAAAGAGGACGGAATAGCTGGAGTATTCAAACGAGGGTATAAAACCCTAGAAAAGACGTCCTAGAAATAAATCAAATTGGTTATACAAAAGGAATAGCTATTTCCATTGGCTAAGGCTACTACATCCATCATCGTCAAGTCTTTTTTTTCAACTGTTTAGTTGCTTCAAAGAGTGAAACCAAATGGAGACAAATGGTAGATCCCTTTGAAGGGAATTGTAAAAGGAATATCCCCTCCGTCGTCTTCCTTGCCAAACCAAGATATTATTCATGAATGCGTAAAAGCATATCCACAGAATAAAAAAGGAAAAACAGAGAAACACCAAAAATAAATTTCTCAAAAACCAACAACTGAAAACGGAATGGGGTGGAAATTAGAGAGCAACTCCTAAATCAGAAAAGCTGGATCAACAACAGCAGGTTTAGACGTGTCCAAGTTCTTAGAAAATGAATTTATTGTACAAATCTTACAACTTACTTTCTGCCACATAACATTTTGCATTTAAATAAACGCATGTTTAAATATCCAAAACAAATAAAAATTCAATGAACGAAAAAGAAATACACGCATAAATAAAAAAAAGTGGAAATTATGGAAGCAGAAGCCCAACTATGATAAGAAGCCCTGCCAGAATCTCAGCACCCAGTTAGGTGTTGGCAACGTCCAGCACTGAGAAACAAGACTGGAGAGCAACAGAGCCTACGTGAATCATTCATTCCATTTCTTCAGCCATACGAGTCCTCACCACATGCAAATAACCAAAACATTTCTCAATTACTTTAAGTACATTTCTCGAAAACATAAAAGAATCATTCAAGAATAAGAATCCAAACTCAAACAAGAATTCTTCAGCAGATATCTTATTGAGGGAAAACAATAAATAAACAGACTTTGTATTGATAAAATGTAGGCATCATAGCGAGCCAAGAGCTGATAGCAGACAAAAGCACTGGCTTTCTGAGATGCACTTTGTTATAAGATCCTCTACTATGCACAGACACTATCCAGGTTCTCATCAAACAAATGAAAATTCAGAAGATTTGTCTGGAGAGGACCTCGAAGAAAATTATATTCCGAATTGCATTGATCACCATGCACCTATAGCTCTTATAAAAAAAATTAAAAAAACTACAACATCAAGATCATAGCATCCACCATAACAGTTCAAGTCTAACGAATTTTGTGGAAGTGCATAAATTAAATGTGGGAGCATCTGAATGCACATGACTTATCAAAATAAGGAATCCATGCCAGAATCTCAGCACTCAGCTACATATAGGCAACGTACAGCACTAAAACGCTATAGAAAGAGCGAATCAGAGACTCTAAATTGTTGCCCTTGCACGCAAGACAATTGATAGAACGGCATTCCCAGCTTCACTATTTAATTAACCGCATCAAATGTTGGCTTTTACAATCGACTATAAAACAAAAATACCGAGACAAAATCATCATCAAGCGGGAAAATCCATATGAGAAATTACTTACCCAAGAACAGTGGTCAACGAATCATGGAACGAAACAAACTCAAGATTTCTCATTAAACTACTTGTGAGAAATGCTAACACCCGTGGGTGTCATAACATTACTTGAAAACTTAGCAACAGATCCAACACTATGCAAAGAAACTCTAAGAGTAATCAACAAAAATAATGTAACTGAGTTCAAAATTTTCATCGCCTAAAAATAGAATGTAGGAATATCTGAATGCATAAGCTTCATTAGAAGGGAAGCAAATGCCAGAATCTCAGCACCCAAAAGTTGGTGTTGGCAACGTACAGCACTGAAAACGCTATAGAAAAATAAAGCACTTCAGAGACTCTAATTTGTTGCCTTTTGATCCGAAACAATACAATAAATTTATAACTAATAATCAAAGAAAACACTAACATCAAAACAGAGGGCTCAGAGAATAAGAGATGGCATCAACAAGCTCACATTTTGAGCTCTCATAGTTTGATGGTATATAATTTTCATCATCACAGCCTCTGGTTAACAATGAGTTAATCATAAAATGGAAAAAAGAAAACGAATAATTACATTAAAAAAAAAGTGTATTAAAACGCCTCAGAATCTGTATAAGTTTTGGTAACATCACAGACAGAAATATCTCAGATGGTACGGACAATTTTGATGCATCACAGGCCTATATATCAAAACAACTAAGAAATTTAGTTTAGAATTTAGAGATTGAATTGGAGATGGGGGAAAGGAGAGCAGGGGAGGGGGTGCGGCTCATGCGCAGTCGGTGAAGAGGTCTATTGTTGGGACTAAATAGAGGTTCTGTATAGGGCAGAAACCCTAATTTGGTGATCTCTTAATTTAGCTAACTGACCCGGGCGATGTGTCGGCCCAGCCCAACATAAGAGTTCGAAACTCAAAACATTGTCTTAAGACAATGAAAGCCTAGCCCGATATGAAGTAGTTTTAATACACCTAGATTTGGGACTTCTTTATGGAGAAGAAAAAAATATCATTGGAGATAAATTCTAGCAGAAAGAAAGCTAGGGATTTGCTTAAAAATGATTTTTTAAAAAAAAAACATAGGTAAAAAAAGAAACAGCAATTAAAATATTACATAGTTTTTTCATTGAATAGAATTGAGATCTAATACATGAAATATAAAATAACCGAGAATAATTAATTTTAAAAAATTAAAGTTATTAACTACGTAACTGAATATCATTTAATTACTATTCAAGTTAGTTAATTTTAAAATATTTAAAGTTATTTTTATCTTTTAAATAAAATAAAAAATTTTTTATTAAGAATATTTTTAAAATTCTAATCAAACACGTTTTCAAATGCTCTGCTTAGTAAAAGCTAGAAGAACACGGAGCCAAGCAGGCTCAATAACTAACAAGGACGAGACAAACGTGGATAAAGCAAGGGAGAACTTGCTAGTGACTGAACCAGCTTGCTTCAATAAAGAACTGCAGGAATCCGCGGGAAAAGAAGAAACTTACTATTATTGCTCCAGTAGGATCAATCCACCAGTAGTATCGGAGTGCCGAAACGGCTGTTACCAAACCACTTGAATTTGTTACGACATCGAAGAAATGATCTTGAGCATGGACTCTGACTATTTCGTTCTTATTGAGACGCCATGATGGCACGCTGGTGACTGGTACATCCTCACCAGGTGGGGAAGGTAATTAAAGCTCGGTTCTATAGTCTGATGAATCGATTCGAGGACTCGTCGCCATTCCCCCCCCCCCCCCTGAGAAGAGTGTTTGCTTGGCAGAGAAGGTAGCATAGTCACTCCTTGAATGGAAAGGAACCTGAGAAATGCATTGCCAGATAATATAATCTATTTTATGAACATTAAAACACATCAAGTCATCTTAGTTCAAAGGAGAAAAGATTGGATATCTATAATGTTTTTGAACCTCATGGATAATAAGCAGAAATGTATTCCAAGTTTCTCACAACTACTACAATGTTCTGGTCTTTTTTTCTGCTTCTTTTTGCTCGAAGGGAATGGGAGTTCAGAGAATCACACATTACTAAACACTATCAACCCATAAACGAATAGAAACTTTATATAAACAAATACAAGTTGCCAAAATCCCAACTTAAAATTACAAAATAAACATTACAATAAGCAGAAGAACAGCTCTCTTCCACCCCTAACACCCCTTTAAGTTATACCCCCACAGGCCACAGATAAATATCAAATCCAAGCTACCATGTTTCTCCATCTCCAAGTTTATAGGCACACTCTTATTATACGATCAACTTACTTCATGCAATTTCTTCTGTGAGATTTCATTTGTTTTTTCCATCATTAATTGAATATTTTTTCAAAAAGATCCTAGAAAGTGCTGATCATGCCTTGAACCATAATAAGGCAGTCTCCATTAAAGGATTTTCGTTCAGAATATTCATGGACGTTTGGACTTGTGCTCCAGATGATGAGTGGTATCAAAATCCACATGGACAAAAGCTCTTTCTACTTCAGGAAGTTGTTCCAGCTTCTCTTCTAGTGTCTCCCCAATATTATGTGCTTGATCAAGAGACATATCCTGTGGTAAGACTATATGAACCTCCACAAAGTATTGACAACCAAATGTGTATGCTCTAACAGTTTCAATGTGCTTAATATCCTTGTGATGGTTCCAGATTAGATACGTCAGCTTAGCTAAATAGTCTGGAGGAGCTGTCCTCCCTATTAATGACCAAACATTCTCCACGACTGTCTTCGCCCAATTGCCCATCGTATATAAAGCTATCTGCATTATAGTTTCAACATATCAGTTGTTGCTATAATAATGTGAAAAAAAGGGGAAAATATACCAAGATTACTGAATAATTCTGATTCATGAACTAATACTGTCAACTTACAACGATGGCTCCAATAGGATCAATCCACCAGTAAAACTTGATAGCTAACACTGCTGTCCCTAGACCAATTGAATTTGTAATGACATCGAAGAAGTGATCTTGAGCATATGCCCTAACAATCTCATTGCTGAATCTGCGGCAATATACCGTGAGAACAAATTTTACCACTGTGGCAGAGACCATAATGCCAATCATCCATTTTTCTTTGTCAGGATCTCTTTCTGGCTGAGTCTGCATTAATCGAAAAGATGACTTTAATTGCTTTATGATTATATAGAAGTTGTAGCATATACTGATAAGTTTTGCACTGGCATACCCTTGTAATAAGTTCTCTTCCTGACTCGAATAATATCTGTAATCCAAGAGTTGCCATCACTGATGCAAAAATAACTATTCCCTGCAAAAACAAGAACACTGAATCGGTGAAAAAGCACAAAAAATATAAGACGACTTGAACAATTGATAACCCAAATACACAGTTGTGATCGATATAAACTCATTAGATTTTTTGCCAACGTGTATCACACTTGCACCATCTTCAATGACCTAAAGTTCATATCTTCTTAAAGCTACTCGAGAAAAAAGTGAGCAAATGAAGCATTGCATACTTTTGAGTGTTTCTGTTAACGATGCACCAATGCAAGTGTGTTTTATGTAAAACAAAACAAAATTCTAGGGACATTAATTGGTTTGGTAATATAATCACCCTCTTTCAAGTCACTGCCAAACAATGAGAAACGAGTTCATATATATACAACTTCACGATCAGCTGAGGGAATAAGGCCTACCACAGGTTGCATTCTTTGCTTGCCAATAGGATATTGAAATTGATTTGGTTTTCTCATAGTATGAGCAGTAAACCACAAAATAAACCCTGACAATAAATCCAAGAATGAGTCCAAAGTTGAAGCTATCACTGCCAATGATCTGCTCTCAATGGAAGCATACACTTTTGCCAGGAAAAGCACCAAGTTGGCTACATTTGATGCATATATTGCCCCTCTCTCATTTCTTGCAAGCTGTTTCATTTCATCCTGAACCAACAAAAAAAAATGTCAAGCATAAAGAAGATCACATGATCGAGCGAAATCTTCACGAGAGCCAATTGGGAACAAATTAAAATGAGTGAAACAGAACCGACTGCTATCATCAAGATGCTCTCTATAAGATCATGGTCTCAAAATAGTTATGACCCAGGATAAGTGGTTCCAGTCCACTAAGGCACTCATATTTGAGGAATTGAAAATTAAAAAGAAAAGAAGAGAAGGAAGGTAAAAGAACTTAACCTCGCTTAAACTTCCAGGCAAAATGCCCAACTCAATGAACGAGTCCACCTCATGGAATCCCTCGACAAGCTTTTCCTGCCTTCTGTAGTATTCTGAAATTCTCTTTTGTCTCCCTGCCAGAGAGGAAAAAAGAAACCTTAAATTCATTAAGCAACTATATTAAGTTTGTAAATAGTGATGTGAAAAATCAACTTCTAGCTTACTTAGTGTTTTAAGAAAATATCCAAAGCCAAAATGATTATCCATCCGCCTCTCTGGCAACTGGAACTTATCCATACTAAGTTGCCAAGACGGCTCCCTTGTCATCGTGCTCACATTCTCTCCTGTCGCAGCAGGTGATAGAAGCTCCGTTCGATAGTCTAACGAATCTGTTCGAGGACTGCTCTGTCTGCTCGCCATTTTTAGCCCAGGAAATTGCTTTGAACTTGTCCGGGGCTTATAACTTTTGAGCTGTGTGTTCCAATGAGACCAAGCTCTCTTTGCTGTAAACAGGGAAAAGTTTTAGTATGAAAGGATGTGCTTTGAAGTGAAGCAAGAACCATAACCACTTCTTTTTATCTAGTTAACAAGAGGGCCCACAGATATTGTACACAGAAAGCATGGAGAACGTTGATTTCATAATACGAGCAGATAGGCGGGCCTAGAAATCGGAGACATTTTCAAAGTAACATCATCCCATGCCTTCATTGGAGGCTGGAGCTGACTCCATGTATTTAATTCAGGATTGTACTCCAAGTATGAAAGGAATCTTAGGCAACGAATAAGTTCCTTTTCACACCACAAAATAGATTTCAGTTCTTGCTTGGTGAAGTGGCTTTTCAAGATCCATTTCTTGCTGGTCCACAGCCAAAAAGGATTTGCATTTTGCAGTAATATTCATTTGTAATTGACTGATCAGTCACGGCCATTAGCTAGAGGTCCTTGGGGTTATTTAGCTGTGGAAGAGAATCTAATTACACACTCCACTTTAAAAGTAAGAATTCTGTAGTTGGGAAAATCTGCTTCGACTGGTTTCCTCTCAGGAATACAAATTTTTCTTTTCCCTCCGATTTCTTCACAACTTTTATTCAACTATCATCACGGTCCAAACTAGTTTACAGAGTTGCACGAATAGAGCTTGAAACCTGGAACGAGCTTGCTCCAAAAGAAAAACATGAAGAGAAGCACAGAGTCTTCACACTTATGTTGTGCCTTCATCTCACAGCTTAGTTTGCAGTAATGTTAAGATTAAAAATAAAATAAAATCAGCGGTCACAATAATTAATTCCATAGATTCCCATTTCCCTCTATGGGCTCCTCTCTTTTTTCTTTTTTCTTTTTCCTTCTGAAAAAGCTATTCGCCGGCTCTAAGCATTGATATATAAAAATGGTAAACTTTAACTTAACCCCAAAACTATATCCAAGTTTGAATTTAACCCCAAATAAAATTTCAAATGTCATTTTTCAGCAAAGAGTGTCAAGCTTCCTACAAAACAGCTTCGGTTTTTGAAGCATAAACGCAAAGCTTGGACAGAATCCACTAACAGATATAGATAAAGGGATTCAATTGAGAATTTTATACTCTGAGACAAAAAAACAAAATTATTTAGGACTTAAATAGGAATACTTTATAGTTGGAGGGGTGACTCAAAAGAAAATCAAAGTAAAGCTAAAATAATGAAAATGACAGAAATCAGCCGAACACTTGTTTACTTACTGCTCCTAGTAAAGAGAAAAAAAAAAAAAAGCTAACTGAAAACAAGAGAGAGCTATCGAAGTCGAAACCCTAAGATTCTCTCTCATCGCAAATATCACTTCTCACTGTGAATCAGGTTTTATCAAAGCTAGGAAGATGGTCAGTTTCTTTTGTATCCGTGTACTTATATAGTATAGGTGTATGCGTATGCTGTTTGCAAAACTGATTGTATTGATTTCTGCTTGCTTTATACTAGTTGTCATCAACATATGTGTGCGATGAGGGATTGATTGTTTCTTTTGAATTATTTTGTACAATTTTCTGGTAATCAGTGTTAATTGTAGGTTTTTTAATTTAGTGGTGTAAACTTTAAATGTATTCTGTGGAGAATTTGAAGTTACATTGAGTTAGGCTTTGTTAATTGGTGAATTTAGGGTCTTGCTTGCAAAAGAGGAGCAAAAGGAAGAAAATTCTTCTTGTTGCAAAAAGAAATCATCACTAGTTTGTTTTGGGAAAAAAAAAATCTTAGTTTGTGTAAATTTAATGCAGTTTCTTTCTTTCTTTTAATGTTTCTTGGATTATGTGATATGTATGTGCGCACTCAGCCTGTGTTCAAGCAAAAATTTTAGTTTGTGTAAATTTAATGTAGTTTTTTTTTTTTTTTAATGTTTCTTGGATTATGTGACATGTATGTGCGCACTCATCTGTGTTCAAGCAAAAATTTTAGTTTGTTTTGTTGCCTGTGCATGCACAGTCTGTCTTCACTGTGAAAAAAATGGCAATCTTACTGATTGATGGTTTATAAATTTCTATTATACCAAGTTGTTTTCTTTGTGTTTATTAAGCATATATTCATTTGATGGGTTATAACTATGTGCTGAATCATGCAGTTTTATGTTAATTATGGTCATGTAGGAATTTAAACAAAAATCATTTTCAATGTGTGCATGTTCACTTTATTTTTCTTTAAGTTTCTTCTTTTTTCTTATGCATTTGTTTTCTACAGCACAAGTTAAATAGAGGCAACCGTGAGAAAGTCCAGCAGTTCATGAGTATAACTGGGACAAGGTAAACCAAAGATTAAATTTGATGTTGCTACTGTACTTGGAATGATCATTATTGAGACTAAACTTTAAATTAAATATGAGGTTCCTGGAGGACCCTTTCCCTTGCTGTTGATACTCCTTTTTTTTAAATCAAAATTAAATAATGGTAGCACGAATTAACTTTCATTGGAAAGATCTTGTGTGCATGTGTGAATAAAGTAAGAATTGTATCCAGGTGCTTTGCTGTTTCTTTTATTTCTATTTCTCATTACTTATCGAAGCAATTTTTAGAATTTAAAATTGAACTTATTGTCTAATCAATATGTTTTACTTATTTAAGTAAAAAGTAAAAAAGAGAGAAAGGAATAGATTTCAGAACATGATATGGGCAATGACCTTTCATAAATGTGACATCTTATTGTTCTTGGGAATAATGATTTGAATGTGTGTTTATGATCTGCACAGGTAGCCTTGTTCCTTTTCTTTTACAGTTTGGTGATTAAAATAGTTATTTTGAAATGCAGCGAGAAGGTTGCTGTTCAGGCTTTGAAGGCTAGTGATTGGCATCTAGAAGGAGCATTTGATGCGTTCTACAGCCAGCCTCAGTCTAGAACATATACTGATTCTAGACATTTGGAAGAGCTTTACAACAGATATAAAGGTGAACAGTACTTATCTACCTACTTCTCTCTCTAGTGGCACTTAAATTAGAACCTTCAGTATGCTGCAATTAATAAATTTTAGATGCATTGCTACATGCTTATTGAAAATGTGCATTTAGATGCCTCAGTCTAGAACATATACTGATTCTAGACATTTGGAAGAGCTTTACAACAGATATAAAGGTGAACAGTACTTATCTACCTACTTCTCTCTCTAGTGGCACTTAAATTAGAACCTTCAGTATGCTGCAATTAATAAATTTTAGATGCATTGCTACATGCTTATTGAAAATGTGCATTTAGATGTATTACTGTATGCTTATTGAGGATGCACTTTAATTTCTATGTCATTATATTATACATTGTGCTTATTGAGAGTGTACTTTTAATTCTATGTTGTTATATTATACATCTGTGCTTTAATATTAAAAGAGGTATTGATGTTAAGATAATCATTAAGGAATTGGTTGTTGCTTATAACCCTGCCTCATTTGCCACTATTTAGATGCAACCAAATTGATAGTTCTATCCCAGGTAATCTCGGTTCTTCTTCTTTCTTTCTATTTTTCCTCTTACAGAATGCAGTATTCAAACCTAGAGACGCCAAATCTCTCTGTTCCAATTATCTAAAAATATAACTTGCTCCATATTTATTTGATACTCTGTGCACACCATGTAGGATCCAAATTGACAGAGCAGACATAAATGTCTACAATCTATATACAAATTGCCAATTCTTTTTGGCTTACAGTGTTAACAAAAGAAAAAATATACTGTTAGAATATCTCAGTTATTTGCTCAATGGCAATTCTGATTATCATTTTTTTTGGAGTACCATTATCTGCATGTGTCTTGGTGCATTTGAAGCATATTAAACTTACAAATAAATCATGTTTTTTGCGCATGTATGGATAATGCATAAGTTAGTGGAACAACTTTTTTTTATTGGAAAAGCCCTAATGGTTCTATATAGCATCCAACAACTTACCAAATTTTGTGTGAGTACAAAATTCACTTTTTTCACAAAGATACTCTTTAAAGAACATAGTTAACCTATTTTATATTAATAGGTTAGCGAAATTATGTTTACTCATAGACTTTTGCTCTGATTTGTTTTGCAGATCCTTATGTTGATATGGTACTGGTTGATGGTATCACCATCCTTTGCAATGATCTGCAGGTGCTGCTTTGACTTCCATTTATTTGTTTGATTATAAATGTTGCATCGAATCAGTTCAAAGATTAGAAATTGTTTCTCTTAGATTCTGAAAATAACATCTGAACCTTTCTCATTTGTCAGGTGGATCCTCAAGATATTGTTATGGTATGCGTGCATTTATCTGTCCCAATGCTTTGTTTCTGAGGTGCATGCATCTGCATATATTTTTATTCACTCACATACATATTCTGGTATTCTGTTGAATTACTTAAATGGGAAATGTAACCTGATCATAGAACAAAAAAGAATATGTAAGACAATTTTGCAAAATTGCAATTGCTTTGCATATGTTATACATTAAATAATAGTTTAATCAGTCTAGAAATTTATATGTTCTTATGTTATTACGTTTTACCTGCTTCTTTTTTTATATAGAAATACATTATAGATATCAAGTGGGTATCGGTGATTGTACCAGCACCATTAGCTTTTAAGACTAGGGGTTATAGTTGATGTTGATTCATCTATTTTAATGTCTCTAATTCAAAACTGAACTTGACAATTTTGTTTCATCCAGCTCCTTTATTGTTCCTGCTATAAGTAGCAAAGAAAACTAAAATTCCCTACAAGTAATATATCTAGAGAAATGTGATTGATTACTTCTCAACACTGTTTCATTTATAAATAACCCCTGTTCAACCATCTTCACCATTGGCCATGTACCTCATAAATAAACTGATCAATTATCCTGATGGAGCTTTAAATTTTTTTTCAGAAGATGGACAAGGTTAGTTCACTTTTTTATTTAGCTTCCTTCATGGTCCTTGGCTTTACTTGTCCCTTAAATCTGAAGTAATCTGGCATTTGATGATTGGAAAGATTTGAAGAAAGTTTGTCAGTTGTAGTTTCTTGAAACTCTTCTAGAGTATATGTTTTGCTGCCTGCTTGCTTCTAATATAGTGGGTGACAATTTAAGGAATATTTGATTGGTCTCTCATTTGGTACTTTGGAATTTCAAGCGTTGGTAACTTAATCAGTTTTTCCTGGGGAATGTTTTTGAGCTTTCAGTTCAATGGACGTAAAAAATTAAAGTTTCTCTCCACTGCTTTTCAATGTGGAATCTAGGGATATGAAGTATAACAATTTTAATGTTTTTTTCTGAAGAAGTTACTGTTAGCATATATACTGGCAAGGAATAATTTATTTAAGCTAGTGATAGGAAAACATAGAAGGAAGGGATAATTAATCAATTGTAATTGAGTAGTTCTTACAAAGTGGTCTAGTGGATTTGTATTTGGAATGGTGGGGTGTTTTCATTAATGTGGTGGAGTATGGTAGGAGAATCTCTCACATGATGCATGGCATGAGAGGTGCTTCAAAATTTCTTTTCTAATTAATATCCAGCTAATTCAAGGTGGAAAGTTACAGGAGTTTTTTCAAACTTGTATCGACGAAAAAAGACTTGCTAGTGTAAGTAGGTTGTGTAAGAAAATAATATGAATCATATCTTGGGATCTCACCTAACAATTTAAGCTATTGAGTTGAATTGGTTTTTTGACATGGTATCAGAGCCTTGATGACCAAGCGGTTACGAGTTTGAATCCTGTCACCTCCATTCTATTTGATAAAAATTAAGCACAAAGTAATATGAGTTTGTGCAAGTTTCAAGTCCAAAGAGCTTTCACTTGAAGGGGTGTATTAGAGAATAATATAAATCATATCTTTAAACCTCATCTAACAGTTTAAGCTTTTGGGTAAGATGGTTCTTTGATAGGTCGCACTTGTTGATAGGTTGTGTTTAAATATGCATGGATTCGACCTGGATAAGGTCCTGGGTGAATCAACCCAAACATATCCATTTTAAATGTAGCCCTAACTTGGCTGCTTTCCTAAAAAGTGAAAGTCCTACATGGGATTGGGATTAGGCTTAAATGGATCCATCATCCCTTGTTTAAAAGTTCCACTTAGTGAAAATTTCTCAATTTTGATTTTTAACATATGAAGTGATAATCTATGCATCTTATAAGAACTAGATGTGTCCTTTTTCGAACTTTGGGACAGTTGGGAATGTAAAAGTGGGAATTTTTATCCATTTGCATATTGGTAATGTCATCTCATAATAAAGAGTTTCAAAGTATCTAGAAAGGAAGCTCATGGTAAAAGTCAAACATATAAGCGGCATTCATTACATTAAAGAAACTGCATATGTTCCTGCCTGGAATGCCAACCTGAAAACTGCCCTGCATGGATTGGGCCATTGTAAGGCTGAGCTCTGCATAAAACTTATACTCCTAGTATTCATTAACAGGTACCCATTAACCCATGATGTACCAGTGAATTTTTTCTTCTAATTGTTAACTTGGCATATTGTCAATTACATATGCCAATCAGGGTAAGGTAAGTTGGTAACATGTTATGTCACTTGTTATTGCAGTTAGTTGTTTCATGGCACATGAAGGCTGCCACCATGTGTGAATTCTCCAAGCAGGAATTCATTGGTGGATTACAATCACTGGGGTTAGTGTACAAATTTTCTGTGTATCCTGTTGTTTGTTTCACTCTAAAGAAGTATATGTTGATAGCATGTAATTGTTTTTATGTGAATCTAGTTTAAGCTGTATATTATTGGCAGGGTCGATTCTTTGGATAAGTTTCGTGAAAAAATACCATATATGCGATCTGAGCTGATGGATGAACGTAAGTGCAACTTCATAAACTATAAGAAATTTCTCAGATAAATTATAATTTTAAAATTTCATTCCGGGGTTAGTTGTATAGATTGTATTATTGATCACAAACCTGTGGGCACACAAACTTTGCGCGCGTGCGCACACGCACAAAGACCTGAGATACATTTGTTTAAATAATTTTTAAAGAGATTTTTTGATGTGGTTTTAAAGAGATTTTTTTTATTTGGTTTTATCACTGAAATGACCTTTTCCTCCTCTCATTTTCCAGAGAAGTTTCGTGAAATATACAACTTTGCTTTTGGCTGGGCAAAAGAAAAGGTAAACACTGTTTTGCACAAAGAATGTGCCTGGATTTGTGCTTGACGATAACTATTAATTTTTGCATCTGGCATACTTGATATGTTAGATAATTTGCCATTGATTTTGAAAATTTGTGTCCAACAATTTAAACGACTGCCTGTCTGTGGCATAAACCAAGCCAGGTACCAAATTTAATGAATAAAGCACTTTAATGGAGTTGATATGTTAGCAAAACTTGTTATTCATGAAACTGTCAGTGATGCTCATTTCATATCTCCAGAAATCTGTTTTCTCATCACAGTGCCTGGTTTTGTGAGTATTTGTCTTGATGGATGTGAGTTCCCATGTGTAGAATAGAACAAGTCTGTGGTTACCATATGCATACATGATTTAAAGCGTCACAATTCCAGCTTCAGGAACAGCACAAAAAATATTTAGTGCTTGCTAGTGGTTGTGGTCAGACCTGATACTGGAGTACACTTTCCAATGATTTTTTAATACATTAGGTTTGCCAATCTTATGCTGACTCTGGTGTTTTTTTGTTGATATTAGGGTCAAAAATCATTGGCATTGGATACAGCAATTGGTATGTGGCAGCTGCTGTTTGCTGAAAAACAGTGGCCTTTGGTGGATCACTGGTGCCAGTTCTTACAGGTAGCTTTTAACTACATATGATGGTCTATCATTTCAATATTACTGAAAGTATTCAAGGTTGATTATTCCTAAATTCAGAATCTGTGCTTATGAATAGTGGATCTGGTATCTAGATAAGCTGACTTGTGTTGAGTGGTGGGTATGCAATAGTAATAAGCTAACCAGCTATCAGTCTTGAACGGCTATATTCTAGAGTGATTATGTCAGGAAGTGTTTTAATAAGCTAATCAGTAATCTTGAACACCTATTTATGAATGGCAAACTGACATGTAATTGCCAGTGTCCTTAATAGATATCTTTTAGCATATCAGACATGAATTTAATACTTCTGTCACCAATTTCATTCCAGTACTTTCTGTTTTTTTATCTAGTAAGAGATGACTTTCTAGTAGGTTTGACCATTCATGTTTGTATCAACTGTGGTTTTATTTCTAGTCTTATCGATATTTATATTTTCATGAATTATTTATTTATTTTTATTTTATGATGCTCTTAGGCTCAGCATAATAAAGCAATCTCGAGGGACACTTGGTCTCAGCTTCTGGAGTTTGCCAGGGTAAGATAAAGCATTATGCTCGCTGAAGTTACTTGCTTGTTTCAACTAATATAAGCTTATACACCCATAGCTAGTATGTTGTGCCATATAGAGCTACTAAAAGGAGAGGGGAAAGAGAAGTTATTCTATAGCTTTAGGTAATTAGATGTTGTACCAACAAAGCCACTAGTTTGAGTATAAAATAATTTGGCTTCTAAGTTTGCAGAATTGAGGATGATGATTAATGGCCCTAACCTGCTTAAATTTGTGACTTGATTGATTTTCTCTTATGACACAGTGAGAGATGTAGAACTCTATTTGACTAGCCTTGGTTCAGAATTTGTAAAAATAAATGCTTCGGAGTGAAGGATAAAAGGAAACTAAAGTCCTCTTTTCTCCCTTCCCCTCATTCTCGAATCACTTTTCTGAGCTTGGATCATGAGATGTGGATGGGTGACTGAAATTCACAAGTCTTCAAGGCCTGCAATCATTTGAAAAACTGTGCAAGAATGCTATTCATCCACCATTTGTATACCCCATTTACACCGCCTAGATGCAATGGATTGCTTGCTTGTCACGAGTGAATCTTGTGGATCCTACCTTTCTGTGTTTAGCTGGCATGTAGAACACACTAGATACCTCATTTTGGGCTGCCCTCTAGGGAATGTTGCGTACTCTGGAATTCCTAATCAAATTTTATTTTCCCTAAAGGTGATAAGTTAGATAAATTGAATGTTGGAAGTTATTTTTAGCTCGATGAAATTCTGGAATTATGAGGAATGAATTTAGTTTATACCTTTTTCTTAGTTTATAGCATAAAATTTCTTGTTTTGCGCAATGAAGTAGAAATCCAAATTGACAATAAATACAGACCGGGGAGTTTTACCTTTACTATCTTATGAAAGATGCAGCAATGAAAATATTGCATGCTTTTCGTGCGTGTAGGACTGTATCATGGGGGCGTGGTCTTGTATGATTGAATCTATTGTCATTGCGAATACTAATCTTGTAGAATGGTTTTCTTTTCAACGCAGACAGTAGACCCCACATTATCAAATTATGATGCTGAAGGTGCATGGCCCTATCTGATTGATGAATTTGTTGAATATTTGAATGAGAATGGCATAATGCAAAAGGGTCGGTCAACTGATTGGAGCCAAAAACGATGATTGACCATGGGAATCCTCTGATGTAGGTCGTGGATTTTTGGCTCATGTTCTGTCATTTTCTTCCAACTTTTTTTTTTCCTTTTTCTTTCCACAAGACCCAAAATGAAAGGAAAAGGAAAGATGCATTGGTATCTGATATCTGAATTTGGCAACCGGCACTTGGATTTTCAGTTGATGGGATTTTCTGTATTAGATCCATTTCTTGTGAAAGCTGAATATCTTGTTGAAATTTCTCAAAAAAGGAAAGGTTTGTTGGTGTGTAATATCTCACTTTTCTGTGCGCTATTTTTTGTTTTGATAATGCAACGTCCATGTTTGTGTCTTCCTGTCATTGAAGGTGCAAAATTCTGTGTCCGAAAGTAGTAGCGGCTTCAAAAGAATTGAAGGTCTTGCAGGTCGCATTTAGATTTTAATAATCTCGATACGAATTGGAACCTACTTTCTCAAAAAAGTCTGAATTTTAACACACTCGCTGCATCGAAATAGCGTCTACTAGCTCCGGTCTTCACTCACCTGTCGTTTAATGTGGTCTGATCATGGAAAAGCTTTTATATGTGTTTATATATATTATCAAAATGATGTTTTGGATTTTTCTAAAAAAAAGCCAGGATCATTTTTATTTTTTTTATCGAAGTATTTATTTTTATGTGAAGGTATTTCATGTCAAATGAAATCACTTTTCAAGTTTGCCTTTGTTAAAATTGCAAGTGGATTGGAATATTTCATCGATTCATTGTTACTTTTGAGAATAGTTTTTAAATCTGGTCTAGTGGTCGAACCAGATTACTAGGTCGTCTGGGTTAATTTTTTTTATAATCAAAACAATATTATTTTAGTAAAAAAATAAAAAATAACGAATTGCAACTGAGTTTTTAATTTGGTCTTGTCGGGTTATACTAGATTTTTTTTTCTATTTTTTCTTCAACTTGACCTAGTTTTAGTTTCGGGTTAGCTGGTTCCGGATTAATTCATTGGACTGAACCGGGTTTTAAAATTATGTTTTCGAGTCTGAATTTGAGGAGAGGTTTTTCTCCACCAATCTCGTTGAGGACGTCCGGTTTTCTGAGAGGAACAAAAAATTTGGGCCTCTAGTTCCCGTTTGTCCTAAAAAAAGGGGGGGGGGGGGAATTGCCGAAAAAATTTCATCAAAAGTCACTGGTTCAGTGGGCTTGGTAGCCCAAATTAAGACAAGGCCAGATTATTAATTAATACCCGTTATATATCAAAATTGAAAATAAAAAATCTAAATAAATTTATTTTAATATATTTTTAAATAAAAAAATATTTTAAAAATCAAAGGTGACAACCGTTAAAGACTCGGAAACTAAGAGGGTGTTTGACTATAACAAAGGAGTACATGCAGGGCGCCACTGCTGTGGAGCCCCATGCGGAGTTGGGACCCATGTTTTTCTCTGTGAAAGAATCAGATGTATCAATGTTGGAGCACAAGAGGAAGCAGAGAGAAGAAAAATCAGCAATGGAAGAGGATATGGAGAATATGAGGAAGGTGCAAGCCGAGACAGAGAGAGGAAGCAAGGAGAAGGAGAGGGAGAAGAGGGCAAAAAGGAGAAGGAGAGGGAGAAGAGGGCAAAGCAGCAGCAGCAAGTCTCAATGCCTGGATTGAAGAAAGGCTCTTCCACATACTTAAGACCGAAGAAGCCCGGTTTCTACAGCTAGTCGAAGCGTTACCAACTCCTGGCAGAAAATAGGAATGTTATACGAGAGAGAACTTTTTTCCCCTCTCTATTGCTGTAAGGAGAGCAGCGAGATTAGAATTGTGGATTGTTCGAGCATATTGAGTACTTGGTCATTGATGTTAAGGTTTCTTGACAACATCGAAATCATATCATGTTAGTGCCGAAAATAGTCATAAATGGTGATATGTTAATATTCTAGGAAGTGAATTTGTCAACATTTTGCTACGTTCTTTGACTCCAAGCTGCAAATGAAACTACGAACTTGAACATCAACCTGATGTACAATGACAATCTATGGTCGAGGCAGTGGACACAGTAGCATTTTTCATGGTATAAAGCTTGAAAGTTTCGGTCACAACATATTGGGACTTTTGGAGGCAATTTTCTGCCTTGGTTAGGGACGACTAGGGCAATCCATTTTCTGCTTGATCAAGCTTACGCAGACTGGTAGTTAGGCATGGAGTCCCACGATTTCCAGGTAAAAGTTGCGAATATGGTCTGGACGGAGATGTTCTCTTTCACCTCAATACGGTATATATTCAACTCTTCGAAGATAAAATTGAGTGGTGGATCAAACTATGAATAACCAAATTTCGAAATACTAAATATATATTCTCGAAAATTGTGATGATAATCACCCAATCAAATTTATAAAGGTTTTAAGAACGAAGAAAGCTATCCCTGGGTTCAGTGTATAATGAAGCCAGATAGGGTGAAGAGCTGGTTAAACCCTCTGCATCGGGCTAATCCATCCTCGTTGAATAACATCATGGGGTCAGTAAAATTATCATTTATGTAGTTAAATTGTTTTTTAAAATATTTTTTATTTGAAAATATATTAAAATAATATTTTTTATTTTTTAAAATTTATTTTTAAAATCAGCACATTAAAAAATTTCTAAAAATACTAAAAAAATTAATTTTAAAAAAATAAAAATAATTTTAAAAAAATTAAAAATACAAAAATTTCCCAGCATTCTATTATACAATTTTAATGCAGTCGGGAACTGTATCGGACATAAAATGCATGGAGAATGCCAAAATTGACATTTCTACCAAATTCAAATGCTCAACCCAATGACACCAACCCAAAACATCGAATTGATGAAAGGAAGTCGATCCTCATTTCTTTTCTTTTTCCCTTATTGGGTTGACCTCATAAATTTTGATGATTCTGACATTATTTCAGAGTTTGCATGTCCAAATTCACATGAAAAGAAAGACCCAATAGGCCATACAAACAAAAAACCGAATCACTATCAAATTTATAACTACTCTTTCGTAGAAACTTGGAGCATTCACTAAAATTGTCGCGTCAGTGACAGCAGTAAACCTCTCATGGCATTCCTCCTTTAATTATGCGCTGCCACCAATGCCATGTGCTCAATCAGGTCCAGCACTCGGTTGCTGTAAAAAAGAGCAATATATATTGTCATGTATCATTACCGTAGAACGATCAGCAATGTACACGTAGTATTCGATACCAGCCTTTGTTTGCACACGCCTCAGTAAGAGAAAGATGCTATACCTGTAACCCCACTCGTTGTCATACCAAGAAACAAGCTTCATGAAGGAAGCACTCAACCCTATCCCAGCTTTGGCATCAAATATGCTTGACCTGGAATGACAACAAGCGCATTAGAATGCAAATGATGCAGAAGAATCACTGAACTTTGGTTAATTAAATCAGATCAGCACTAAATAAGATCATGCAAAAGATCTATTTGTAATTCTTAATTATTCACACGCAAGTCCAGTTTCTATATAAGATAAGATACCAGAGGTGCGAGCATTCTCAACTGATGATTAAAACAAAAAAGAAATTTTCAAACCCAAATGAGTTGACCAGACAAACTTGACGCTGCTAGGATCAGAAAATGATCGCCACCAATTGCTAATATTTATAGTTGTTTGAAAATGAAGCAGCTCAACACAAACACAGGAAACGAATAAAGGGTAAAGGGGAGGCTTACCTTGAGTCGCCAACAAAATCATTGGAGACGACATCATCATCAGTATAACCAAGAATGCCCATAAGTGGGCCCTCTGATGCATACCTTGATTTGAAAATCAGAATTTTAACTGAGTTATTCCCATTGAACTATAACCAGTAAACTATAAATAGAAGCCCTCCATCCTGGCCCAACCCCAAACCAAAATTGAGAAAAATATGCAAAGATAAAAAAATAGCAGATTTACTTAATAGCTGCCTTGACATCTTCATATGATGCACTCTTCTCAAGTCGACAAGTTAAGTCCACAACAGAAACATTAGGAGTTGGGACACGGAAGGCCATTCCAGTAAGTTTTCCGTTGAGTTCTGGAAGAACTTTTCCAACAGCCTACAATAACCAAAAACACATGTTCACATGACTTCTTGCCAACAACTTACATAGAACAAAGTCCTAAGTTAAGATATTCAATATCATACCTTTGCTGCGCCAGTGGAACTAGGAATGATATTTTGCGCGGCTCCTCGCCCCCCGCGCCAATCCTTCATTGATGGACCATCTACAGTCTTTTGAGTTGCTGAACAACAAAAGTCACAAATATGTTATACAACTATAAAAGACAGTATGCTAAACAAAAGCACATGAATGCAAGAATATGCATGGGAGACAGACCTGTGGTTGCATGGACGGTTGTCATTAAACCTTCAAGGATACCAAATTCCTCATGAACAACCTGTGAAACCAGTTTAGAGGAAATTAAGGCATATTAAAGAGATAAAGGAGATTATTACATATCGAAAAACAAACGAAAAAAAAATTGCATGAATTAATTGGATCTTCAAAAGTAGTGTAAAGAAATGCAGGGGCCAAAACAGCCCAGAGGTTCTCCCAGCAACTGTTAATTAGAACAAAAAAAAGTGTAATTGAGCTTGAAATTTCAGGATGAGATGAGACCTTTGCAAGAGGAGCAAGGCAATTGGTAGTGCAGCTTGCATTAGAAACAACGTCCATGTTTGGCTTGTATGTCTTCTCATTTACTCCAACTACAAACATCGGAGCATCAGCTGAGGGAGCTGATATGACCACTTTCTTGGCACCACCCTGCAGGACAATTCACTAGCTCAACTTGCAGCAGTGCATGGATCTCGATATAAAAGAGAGACAGGCAGAACAAAAACTGGGAAAAACTTGAGGGAAATAGCAGTTAATACCAACCTTCTTGTGAGCTGCAGCCTTCTCAAGTGTGGTGAAAACACCAGATGATTCAACCACAAACTCAGCCCCAAAATCACCCCAAGGGATCTCTGCAGGATCCCTGGATTCGATGAGTTTAAATGTTAGATTGAAGAGCTAATATTGCAATAAAAACTGTATTAGGATTCATACTGACATTTGATTCAAGATGCTAAAATACAAGTTGCAGTAAGCCAACAGTAAGTATTTCAGGTCCTATACAGATATGAGTGCAAAAATAACATCCCCAGATAGTACCTTTTGCTTGTAATTTTTATTTGTTTCCCATTGATTTCCAAGGTGGAATCATCCAGAACCTTGATGGTTCCATTGAAAACTCCATGAGTAGAATCATATCTGAACATATAAGCCTGGATAATGTGAAGAAAAAAAAAAGGAGTTAATCATAGACAATTCTTTAGAAAATTAAGGAAGCTTCCAATATAGGATTTTCCCCTACGCCCCAGCCCCCCTATTTCCCCAAATGCACCATCTCCCAAATTATCAAATAGCTATAGCTAGATCAACATATACCAACAGGCTTGATTCGTTTTAGTCATCTTCAAATTCTCCAAGCATTCTTGCATACCATGGATACACAAAATCCTGTGCATCTATATGATCAGTTTAATCATAAATTTCTATGCAGTTAAGACTTATAGCCCTCTACATAACCAAATTGCCATGTAAATAAACCCACTGAAATGAAACAATAGTAAGAATTCATAGATGTTGATATAATAAAATCAATATCACCATGGAACACAAGGAAGGAGATCATTATGTGATGTGAAGTTATCTATATGTATTGGTGGCTTTTCAACCATTCTGAAGAGCAAATTTTGGTGTTTGAAAAAGAACTCGTGCATCTAAAAATGTCTGCGGTGTTTGAGACAGTTAGCATAACTTCAGTGAACAGAAATGAAAATGAAGGGCACCATCATGACAGAAAGCTTTTGTATGAGCAGACACTGTAAATTGTGGGCAATATGCTAATTCCTGATTCCATGAATCTATGTGAAGTTCACCAAAAAAAAATTGGAGCTTGATCCATGCTGGTTGAAATGCATTCAAGAAATTATGAATCAAACACCATCTTCTAATTTCAACATCGCTTCCAGCATCATATGGCAACTCCATAAGCATTCCACACACTATAAGACTCCCCCTCCCCCAGTTTTTCTTTCCAGGACACTGCACTGCTTAACATAATTTGACAAATTCACACAAATTTACAGTAATAATATCATTGATTTTCATTAACAGTCCCGTCTGAAAGATAACACAGTGTACTTGTGAGTAGATATCAGAAATGTAATTGTATAAGGATATTAGTACAATACTTGTGGAAGGATATTTTTACACCGCATTCCAGACACAGTGGAAAAACAATCAAGAAAATCCCAACTTCCCAGCTTAAGTGGTTTCAAGAAAATTATTTTGCTTCCAAGCAATAACAGCACTGGTCTAATATCAAAGTTCAATGACATCCTAACTCCTCGTACACATGCAGTTGCATGTAAAAACAACCCATTTAAGAATTAAGACTGCTTTGCTCTTATTTTTCCTTTGCTAAAAAGGTGCCAGGATTTCAAGGCTCTTTGAGTACCTCACTAACTCGTTAACACATGCAATGCACTAGTCCAAGAGATACTGAACAATTTCCAGAATAATTCCTAGGGACGGCCATTAAAAGGGTCTGCAATGGGGTTCACCCAAGCCTGCTCTTATAAGTAACACACATGCAAAACAAAAACAGTAATAAAATGAATCACATTAAGGAGGCTAACGTGTAAACTTTGGTCATTCAACAATATCTTCAAAACATAAATTGCAATAAGAAATCTAATCACGAATCCTTTACCATGTACTCAGCATCAATGAAAGGATCATTCACTGCCACCACATCAATATCATCCCTGAAAGTTGCTACTCGCAAAACCAATCTACCAATTCGTCCAAAACCTGTACAATTGTAGACTTGACTCCTGTTAGTATTTGAGTTTTTTAGTTATGTTCCAAAGAATGTCAGTTTATACTTCAAGATATATTGTAATCCATGCATCATCTATCAATAAATAAGTAAGACGGAGCAAATATCAAGTTTAATCATCTTCAGGTACCATTGATTCCAATCTTCGTCTTTCCATCAGCCCGTGATCCTATTCAAAGTAAAAACAAATCAAATCAGCACCACATCAGTAAACACAACTCCCAGATCTGTCTAGAAAACGCTAATACAAATCAGTAGTTTCTTACTTAAAACTGTTGGGGGCATTTCGGTAGCTGTGGCTTTGATGGGTTGGATGCTCCTTCCACTGCATGTACTGAATGGTTCAAATGTTTAAGAATTAGCGTGAAGAAAAGGCATGCCCATGCACATATTTCAATATATAGAGAGATTTTAACATCAAAATCTTCAGAACTCAACTGTAAGGAAGATGACCCTGTTGGTACTGAAGCACCAAAAATGCTCTTCGAAGAGTTAAAACGAATGCTTGAAACCTGAAATTATGAAGGAGATAAATAAAGATTAACATTCAATGGCAAAAGGTAAATACATTTCTATATAGTAATAGGTACTTCACACCACTCATCAGCTTCTACATTGTCAAAAGATTAATCTATATATGAAACATTCCTTGTAGAGAACATAAGGTCAAATAATAATGAGTGTTTTTAGTGATCTGATGCCAACTCTTCACTGCTTTTTTTCTTCTTTTTACAAGTTCTTTTAAGAGATAAACAATACTCTGTTTCATTTTCCTCTGTTTTCTCACCAACCATATAGAAAGTATGAAACTCGAAACCAATATATGCGCACCAAAAGGAAGCCATAACTACACTGATACACAGGTCATTTTTTTTTAAAAGAAGAAATTATTTCCGCTTGATAATCAAAGGCACGCACTGTTATCTATCTTACTCCACTTTCTTTTCTTCTCTCACCAACCAAAAACTAGAACGAAGGTTAAACAAGGTGTAACTACCGACAGCCTTTCAAAAAGAAGGTGTTGATCAGAGAAAAAAGCACGGATACCTCGAAGCGATCGGACGGTGAAGGAGAGAAGTCGGGACGGGAAGCTTCGATAAGAGGAGCGGCGGGCGTGGATCTGAGAAGGGTAGAGAAAGCCATCTGTACTATGAGCAGCACAAAAACCCTACTGATAAGGCAAAGGTTGGGTTTGCGGCTTTTGAGAGGGAGCAGAAGGCCGAGGAAAATGAAAAATCGAAAATGAAATGGTAGTTGCAGGCAGGTGGTGTTTGATGGTGTTTTAAAAACAAAACGAATGTGTATTTTTTTTTTTTTTAATAAAACAAGCGGAAACTTTAAGCGGAGTTTCTCACGAGAATGTGCTTGGCTCGCTTTTTCCTGTACCGATTTTTTTTAATCTTTTTTTTTTAAATAGCATAGTATATTAAAAGTTTTGAAAAAAAATAAAAAATATTTAAAAATAATAGAATTTAACAACAACTATATTTTAAAATATTATTTTTATATACAATTACTATTTGAAATAACAGTTGCATCTCAAAACATATTTAGTGAATATTTCAAAATATTTTTCTTTTATATATTAATCAACTTTAGCAAAAGTCAATCAAATATTTTATGCAGATTCAATAAACAAAATATGGGATTAAAGATCCAATGATTGAGAAAAAAAATTAAATAATATGTTATGGTAGGAGAAATAAATGGAAGAAGAAAAAAAATATATGTTATTGAGGACACACAAATTTTGTTATCAACACACTTGATGTCTTTAAAAATATCTCAACGAAACGATTCTAACTGTATATTAGAAGAACACCAAAAAATAATGTAATTAACCCTGAATTAATCTTAAACAAAACTTTTAACAAATTATGATTATATTTAATTATCTTTTAAGGTGTGGTTAGAATCGACTTGTCGAGATCTTTCAAACAACACTGAATAGGTAAAGAACAAAACTTTAATGTATCCTTAGTAACCCCCTTTTTTTACTATTGAATCTTAAATCTCATTTCTTGATAATTAAATCTTCATGAAATTCTAAGTTGTATTTTTATATATGTTAATTAAATTGAGAGGAATATGGTTTATGGAACAACCTTTATTTTCAATAAGAGTTGTGTTTAACTGTTAATTTTAATAATAATAATGTTTAAACTATAATATTTTTTAATGCTTTTATTCTAATTATAAAATACTATATTTTTAACATGGAAGTAGACACATTGTTTTTGGTGTGAGTTTTTCTTATTTTCAAAATATATTTGATTTGATGATCGTTAAAGAATCATTTTAACTCAATAACTCAAACTGTTAGGTAAAGTATCAGGATCAGGGGCGGAACTAAAATTATATAAGAGGGAGGGCCAATATAATTTATTATTAGAAAACTTATCTATTTAAAATAAAAATATATTATATTATCCTATATTTAAACACTAAAAATATAAAAAAATTAAATATTTTGCAGGGGCCCCGGCCGCTGCCCGCCTCCTCTTGATTCCGCCTCTGATCAGGACTACTTGATTATCAAAACTCTTATACCATGTCAAAAAATCATTTCAACCAAAATAGCTTAAGTTGTTAAATAAAGTCTTCGGATATGATTTATATTATTTTCTAACATTAATTTTATATACATGTTAATAATTTTATTTTAAAATTAATTTTGTATAGTCGTCATGGTGTGTTTAGTGAGCAAATTAAATTTTTAAAAAATAACTTATTTTATTATACATACAACAAACATCGGTAAAGGTACAATTATTTTGTCTAATTTCTTTACTCATTCAATATATAAGGCGTTGAACAAATCTATATTTAAAAAGGTAAAAAAAAACTATAAGAAAATATATCATTATATTCTTGTTATTGTTGAAACAATTAATGGACTGGAAATATTTCCTTAAATAACTGCAAAAATGCTCAAAGTATCACCAGGGAAATGAAACTGTGCGAATCACGTAGGCGAGCTTGTCGTGTAGTTTCGGAGCTGAGAAACCCTGGCCAAGTCCTCGAAGGCCACGTCAGCCAGTCTGGGGCCTTTTTGTATTTTTCTTCTGGGCCCTCCGGGGCGGCTTTGCGCCTCCACTCTTGCTGTGTTTTCTTCCCCATAGTTCTATTAGCAATTGCTTCGATTTCTTTAATGTACAATCGATGAATATATTATTTAATTACTTGAAAAACAAAAATTGAGTTATATTAATATCTGATGCCGTGTCGGGCGTCGGTGTATATGAGGAGTATCTTTATTTCAATCAATACCATGGATAGCATTTCAAAAAGAAAAGAAAAAAACTATTTTACATATTCAGGGGCATACTCGGCAATGAAGAAAAATAATAATAACCGAGGAGTAAATAACTTATGGTAGGTGGTTTCGTGCCTTGGGGAGGTAAGGAGCAGAGTTGAAAAAACTTGCCTGTATTAAGTTAGTATTATTAAGGAGATAATAAATTATTATAATTAAAATACTCAGGCTCACAATAAGGAATGCGAGTTATAGATCAATTACACGAAGGGATTTGTGAAGATACAGTTGAAGTATTATGGATTCTATCGGCTCTGAGAAAAGATCACGTGGATTCCAGAAATATAGGATTATAATATTTGTTGTTTTCCAAAATGTATTTTGTTTATAATATTATGGATTCTATCGGCTCCGAGAAGAACTTACGGCTGAAGAGGTGCTAAAATGACTTCGAGCATCCATCGTGAGTTTGCTCGCCACTTCGAAGTTGTTTACCTAAACAAGAGGCAATTAGGAAAGTTGAACCTAGACAAGAGTGAATAGCCTGAACAAAATTTGTTACTTTATTAATCCTCGCTAGCCAGGGGATTTGGAAAAAAGTAAATTGAGTTTCCGTGGCAGCAAACTTTTCCTTTTCAGCGGCTCGTTTGGGAATCTCCACAACCTTTCGTTGATTATCGGTGCTTCAGCGATGATTTCTTTTGAAATTATCTCTGGCGCATATTTCTCAGTTACAGGTTTCTACAAAGAGGAAGCCATTCAACATAAACGAATACCCTTCTGGAATCAGAGTAACGATAAAACTACTAAACAAATATACCAGTTATGGTGCTGACGAACTTGGATTAGGAGGCCTTAATTAAAAGAGTTAGGTTATCCATGTATTCTCCTCCGCGAATAATTAGGGAATCATGTTGGGCTCTGCTTCCTTATTATTTGTTGTAATAAAATAAAATAAATAAAATAAAATAAAATTTGAGATGTGCATAGATATTTAATAAGTATTTTTTAAAAAATAAAACAAGATTAAAATTAAATAAAAATACCAGCAAGTTTTGTAAACATAGAAAAATACTATATTTTTTACAATACCCCTTTTTGTAATGATGCTAAATATATATAGACAGCTAAATAAAAGATAAATTAAGAAATTAAAAAGTTATTATAACAGTTTTTTTAAAATAAACTGTTATGGAATTAAATCCAGTCCAATGCAAATGCAATCGCTAGAAATCCATTGCTCATTTTGTTAGAGCTAACCAAGTCCGAGAGAGACGACCTGGAAATCCAAAACTCAAGGAGCATGTACCGACTCTGTTTATTATAAATAAATAGATCAAAGACAACCTGTCCGGGAAGAGAAAAAATGATACAATGGGCAAACCATTACCAATTTGGCTCATCCTAAGCTGGTATCTTGGCACCGAGGCTCATAGCCTAACGGCATATGTAAGGTTTTTTTATCTTTGTTATTTGAGTTCGAGTCTTAGCGTGCATGCCTGTTATTCCCGTGGTGTTTTAACTTGTTTACTGAGCTTGCAGCATATTCAGTGAATTCAGAAATTAGTTATGATATGTGTAAGCTGGTCCGGAGATTCCAGGTTACTTAAAAAAAAAAAAAAAGGCTGGTATCTTGACTGCATTAATTTGGAAAATTCATGATGTGATGCACTTCGTGCTCGGGCCTCACACGTTCCGTGACTTTGCACAATCGCGGCTGTATTTAACGCTCTTTATATAATTTATCAAATAACCAGTCTTTATGCACGCTAAGCACTATTCACCAGACAGCAGCGACTAGGCATCCCGAATTGAATAAACTGGTTTTCCTAAAATTTATTTTGAGGGCTCTCAACTTCAACAAACAAAATATTTTAATTTTCATTATGAAAATATAATTTATATAAAATACTTGGTATTGTTGTGATTTTTTTTTAAAGAATGATTATATATAGGAAAGGTTTGGCATGCTTCCCAACGAGGGGTTGTCGTAACTTGACAGGATGTATAGATTCGAACCGCATGAGGTTCTGTCGGGGGTCGTTTGATTCGAAGAGGGGACGGATGAGACTAGGAAAGGATTCACAAAGAGAGTAGCTAAAGCCAACGCTACGCTTGAAGTGTCCCTGTCCCCTTTTCCATTTTCATGGGACTTGGGAGAGATTGTATCTGTCCGTCTGCAGGTGGGTAGTTGGGAGCAAATCCTTTCAACACGTGGTCCTCGAGAAAAAAACACAAGGGAGATCTATCTACCTTTTCTTTCTATAGAGTTTTGGACGACGACAGCTTCGTTCATTTTCACAACTAAAGGTATATGCATCTTGAAGTTCCCTGCCTTTCCGTTGGGCCACTGGCTTCATCACTCTGGAATATGACATGTTTCGGCTTTGTGGGCCTGTAATAAATGTTATTATCAGATTTCTCGAAAGAGAAAAATAAAGAAAGGATTAGAAAAGAAGTTGGCGGCATTGTGTTATGGGTTTTTTAAAAGTATATTTTATTTATAAAAATATTAAAATAATATTTTTTTAAAAAAATTATTTTTGATATAAGTGTATTAAAATAATCTAAAAACACCAAAAAAATATTAATTTGAAATAAATAAAAAAATAAAAAAAATTTAAATTTTTTCAAATGCAAAAACAAACAGTTTTTAATTTTTTCAGAACTAGTGAGATATGCACATTCATTTATTTTTTCTATTTATATGAGGAATATTTCATTATTTATCTTAAAACACACTTATATATCCTTTATATTTTGTCCTTTTTAGGCATTTATTTATTTATTTATTCATAACAGTTAGTCCCTCCATTTAATGATGTCTTTGTCTTGATAATCATTCTTACTTTAATTATATAATTACCCTCTTATTCCTTTTAATTTCAAATTATTCCTATCTTGTTTCGGCCAGCCCAACTCAATCAATCCATTTTTACTGGTCTTCTTTCTAAATATGGGCCATTCCAGTAAAGCCCACTAACTGCTAGGCTCACAAGCCCTAGTCGTCTATAGGCTGTGCCGTACACGCTCGTCGGGAATCCTCCTTCAGTTCATTTTTCAACTGCTTGCATGTTTCCAGTTTCCTCCATCCTATTTTTCCTTCTTTAAAGCATTATTTGCACCCTTCTTTCCTCGGATATCTAGCTTAGTTCGAGTGCTAGCCTTTTCCCGAACTTGTTGAATTCAACCCTCTTATCTGTACGCTGACCATTCCCTCCTGTTCCTTCCCTTTGCCATTTTTCTCTCTAAATCTTTCTAGTTTTTCTAGTAGGAAATCACCTAATGGCCAGCCAAAACAAGGACTATAACCACCTAAAAAGACTTAGATCTCTCCTCTCTAAATCTTCCCTCACCATCTCTGGGAATAATGCTTGAGGCACTCAACGATATCCTGCTTTATGGGAATCCAAGAAAATCATGGAACTCATAAAAACACTACAAACTTCTATGTCTATCACAAGCTTTGCTTCGGATTCTTCTTCTCCTGGCTCATCTTCCTCTCGAGCAGCTTTTGCCTTTGCTCGAGACCTAGGCCGATCTACCCGATCAAATTTACCTCCAACTCGATACACTTAATTTCGTCCCATCTTCTAATCAACCTGGACCTCCTCCTCCTAGTTTCACTTCTGGCGAACTACCAACCTTCCCTTGTTCGGAATTCTTCCACCCCACTTTAACTCCTCAAAAAGTCCATGATCTCGGCACCCCATCCAACTTTACCCTTCTCTGCCCTGTTCGAGAAAGAGATCGGATTGAAGACATCAACTCCAACACATAGTGATTTACGAAGATTCACTAGAAGCTGGCTTACGAATTCCCTTCCATCCATTAGTTTGCGACTTCCTAGATAATTACTGTCTTCTTCCGGTCCAAATACCTCCTAATTCTCGGAGAATTCTTCTCTAGTTTATACTCATTTGCCATAGACCAGGTAAAACTAATACTCTACCCATTTTTTATTTTTTCATTCAGCTAAAATTCCTAAAAGAATTCCCACCTTTTATCTTTAAACACATCGTGAGAAGGGTAATTACACCCCCACTGCTATATCCCTCATTCCATATCTAAAAGGAATTCCCATCTTTTGTTTTAATCATATAATTACCCTATTTTTCCATTCTTCCTATTTTAAGATATGATTCATGTCTTAAATTCTTACTTGCTTCGTACTGTATCCTTAGCTCTTAATTAGGGTCGAGAGCTATCTCGTAGATATTCAAGACGTTCTCCGAAGAACGAACTGACCTATTTCAATTGCTGGAATCTCTAAAATCTTCTCAAAGCGCACTAGAAGTCGAAAAGGAAAACTTGTCCAAACGCCAGAAAAAACTCATCTCGCACGTAAGGGTCAAAGGACGACATGCAGAATCCTTGAAAAGACATATCATTGTATGAGCAGCCTTTATTTGAACATCAGCCTGTACTTCCATGGACTCTCTTTATTACTTTTAAACTTTTTTTTAGTCATTGAGCTATATCATAGTTTTCACCACCCGTTTTCAATCATACCCAATGCTTACAGATGGCTTAAAACTTAAAGATAACTAACCTCAATTATTTTATTTTAAGTATTTTAGATTTCAATTTATATTATTTTCAATTAAATTATTTAATATTTTATTTACTAAAAAACCATGTAATTAATATTTTGAATATTCTTTTTATAATATTTGTGCATGTCTTTTAAATCATTTCTTACATAACTCATTTAGTAAAAAAACATATTTAATTTCTAATTTAAATAATTTTTCAAACTCATTAACAAAACACAAATACAAATACAGTAGACACGATAAGATTAATACGGTATTTGAGAATACGGTTGAAATCGTGTTTCTCAAAAATTTAATGTTTTTTTTTTATTTTTTTTAAATTTATTTTTTTATGTTTTCAGATCATTTTAATGTGCTAATATAAAAAATAATTTTTAAAAAATTAAAAAAATATTATTTTGATGCATTTTCGAGTGAAAAACACTTTGAACCGCAACAACTACTAGACTTCCAAACATCTCCTAAGAACTTGTTTGATATTACGGTGACGATTCGTTTCAAAGTTTTTTTTATTTGAAAAAACATAAAAATAATATATATTTTTATTTTTTAAAATTTATTTTTAATATCAACATATTCAAACAAAATAAAAATAAATAAATTTAAAAAAAATAACTTTTTTTAAAAACACTTTTTTAAACAAACGTACTCTAAGCAAATTATAAATCCCTAGCTCCTTGTCAACTTGACCTAGCACGTACCTGTTTATTTGTTATAATTATGACAGAGGTTTCATTTTACATGACCTACCACGTCACGGCGTAGTTTGTTTGTTTTTTTTTGCAATCAGGGCATTCTCATGTCAGTTTTCACAAACGAAATAGTAAGTTAGAAATGAAAATCTAACCAAACACAGCAGTTGGGTAACATATCAATTCTCAGAGCGTAAATTGCAATACTCGTAGACAATCTGTGTGAAGCAACGCCATTGATCAACCACGTCTGAGACTGCGCATCTCACACGGAGACAGAGAGGAAACGTACAGGGTGGCATTTGCCTCCTCTGCAAGCAACTGAAACACACAACCAGTTACTATCCACCCGAAGAAAACCACACCCCCTCCTCCCCCAACACAGACAGACACTAAAAAGGAGAGGGTGGCAGAGACAGCTAGCATATGCTTAGAGGGATGCATAAATTCCCGTCAACAATGATCCACCCTTAGTCTTTGCATAACCTCTCTTCCCTTTTCTTTTAATTTTCTGTACCAAAACAAAACAAAAACTAAGCGTGAAGAAAATTTACTTTTCCGTTCTCTTTGATTTCCTGAACACAACAGAAAGGGAACTTCTTAACTTTGTCCCTCTCTCTCTCTCTCTCAATTATAACAATGTGAGTGATGGATATAATAAGGGCGTGTTTCATTATCTGGGTTCTTGTCTTTCTCATTTTGTAATCTGGAATATCTTTTGCCTTTTTCCGTGTCTGTCAGGTAATGTATATATATCTATGTCTTTTCTTAGTGGGTTTGATTAAATGAATGTAAGGGCAATAGGAGTTCATATTCTCTGGAATTTTAAGAGTTGTTGCATGGAATTCAAAAACACACAATTTGTTACAGTGGTGCTTCCAAATGCACCTTAATTCATTTTATCATATGGAATGCAGCATGGTTTTGGTTGTTAGGCTATGTCTGATTTCAAAGTTAAGGATTCACTGTTTCTTCTCCTTGTGTGCCCTTGGATCTTAAATGTTCTATTTGAAACTTTTTTTTGGGGGGGAACATTCGCAGTTGCTAGTTCTTAAATAATTGACATGTCTAGTAAAGCAGCATAATTTTTTTTTTTGCCAATTTAATTTGGGAATTGCCCAAGTAGACTATTTTTTCTTCAAATCCCCTGGCTCGTCCTCATTTTTTGTCTATTTAGAATCTGGAATGAATAGTCATTCTTTCCTAGATACATATGAGAGCGTGTGTGCTTTGACTGCTTGATGTCATGCGTGTCATAATGCCGGGGGAAAAAACATATTTTGGCTATTTCTCCCTTTAGCATATCCTGTTTAAACATCTCACTGTACAGGAAATATCATCTAATTTTCTTCGTTCAAATAGATTTGAAATGTCAGATAAACTTTTGGTTATATTCAAAAGGACAGGTTGATAAATTGAATGCTTGGCTCATATTTAATATGCCATTGTTATTGGATTCTACAAGCCGTATAGCCTATCAAGTTCTCCGATCAATTTTTGTTTGCCCATTTCTGTGATGAAGTGTTTCATATGTTTGTGGCATTTCTAGATAACTTGAATTTAAGTTGCAACATGCTTCTTAGTTCTTGTTCTGTCAGATAGAGCTATGTTGTCAGGTTATGCTATGATTTATTCCCTGCAAGCCCGAAAATCAAGTGTGCCTGATATGATCTAATGGAAGAATTACAAATTTTTTTTTGTTATTTACATGTGTTCCTCTCTCTTTGGAAGCTCCAGGTCCAGCTTCAGCATAGCATGCTATTGCCTTGTCCATAGAGAGAACTTTTCAAGGTAGTCAGCAGAGTTTTGCACCTTGAAAATTCTCTTTGTTGATAGATCCCACGGTACAAAGGTTCCAGGATGGCTGCCAGCTTCTATTATTGGAATGATTGCGTTGATGTCCAGGACATGGAAGCAATGTGGCGGGAACCTGAAGTTAGCACGGAATGGTTAGATGCTGGAGAGACTAAAGGAAATAAAGTTCACCTTTCACGGGATCCTGATGGAGAGCCTTATTTGACGCAGACTGAGATGAAGGTAAAACATCCCTTCATCTACTTCAAAGACAACTGAAAATGCTTTGTATTATATTCAACAAATTTACAAGTATAAAATTATGCAATCCGCTTGCTAATGAAGTAATCTATTCAAGCAGCACCATAACGATAATTTCCTTTCATCTTCCTAAATCTTGAGTCTGAAACATTAGTTGCCAATTCATTTCAGATGCTAATTTCACCAGTTGTCTCTTTGTCTTCGATTACTCAAAAAATTGAAGCATACAAGTTTGAATTTGATGGATTCTTAGATACAAGCCACATGATTTCGATCTTGTTATCTAATTGTACTTTGCATCATTTTGCATTCCTTCAGGCTGTTGCTGATATTATCGTCCGTAGACATTTTGATTCACAAGTACACCCGGTATGCTCTTGTCAATTACTTCTTGTAACTCCTTTTATTGCTCAGAAAGAGGCTAAATGTGGGTAATGACTATCAATGTACTGACAGAAAGAGGTTATATATCTGCTAATTGGCTAAATGTGGGTAATGCTACCAATGTACTGACAGAAAGAGGTTATTTATCTGCTAATTGGCTAAAGTCTTCACGAACACCATTAAGCTCGGACCTAGTTTGTTGTTTTAAGACACAGAGAAGCTAGCTATCCTAAAGTGCTTTATGCAGTTGGACTGGCCTCGAAATTCAACTTCCTGTAAATAGTAACTGAAAAGAAGTGATCTGACCTTCACCCTACTCTTTTTATGCCATGCTTGCATCACTTTCATAGCTTGTAGCGTTGTAAAGAAAGTAAATAGCATATGCACAAGGCTACAGGCACTTTCATGACTGGTCATGTATCAACCTAGGCGTTAAGAATGGTTGGTTCGATTGAAAAATTCATCATAGTTATCTATTTTCTGTTTTATTCATCACGTCGTTACAATAAGTTGTCAATGGACCAGACCAAATGTTAAGTGGATCATATTTTTTGTTTCAATCACTGCAAATTCAGCCAACTTTTTGTCTCTTCTCTTTGCTTTTTGTGAAACAGATAAGCATGAAATAAAACTTAGTTGTCTGCAAACTGCTTCCTGAATTGTCCATGAACAAACTTTTGGTTTCGGGAAGAATTGTATGACTTCATAACAGCATTTTGGCAACATCAATGAGTAATTTAGCTTTAAGAAGCTAACTGCACGTCTCCATTTTGCCTCCATTCCCTGTGTCTGCAGGACATGATATGTGCTATAGCTGAACTTGCAAGTGACAGACAGCCACTCTCTACGAGGTGGTATGATAAAAAAACAAAGGAGACAGCCCTGGGGATCATGCAAATTTTACCACAAACAGCAGAGTGGCTGGTCAGGTATCAATTATATGTTCTGGTCCTTTTTTGAGATCCTTATTAATGGACCCTTTTTATGTTAAGCTTATTCTGGCTCTCAGAAGTTGTAACTGGAACTTTCTGGCAGAGACTTGGGTTATCGGGCATATGAAGTAGAAGGGAATCCAGAAATTCTATGTCGACCTTTTGTTAGCGTTTATTTTGGTGCTGCTTATCTTAAATGGCTATCGAACTTTGAGAAAAAGTAAGTTATCAATCAGAGATACGATTGGTTCAATTAACCATTTGTGCTGTTTTATGGCTCTATAATCTTGAAGCAAACAATTTGTTGTCAAGTGATTGACAAAGCTTCTATTTGAGTTTCATTGATTTAGGAAATATCAATTTTTGAGGTATTTTGCAGAGTAAGAAGTGAAGAGTTCATAGTTAGGGCGTATAACGGCGGCCCTAAAAAAGCAACCCACAAATCGACTTTGCCATATTGGAAAAGATACCTTTGTGTCATAGAAAGTCTCCCATCCAGGTGAAATTTTTTTCTTGTGTATTACTTTGATGATAGCTTGTGAATTATACAAGCCCCTGCATTTCTCTCTTTTTTGTCCTCCCTCCCTTCCTTTATTATCCTTTTCTGCTCCCTACTTGACTTTGGATTCCAAGTAGTTCCAAAATTGTTATCTGAACAATTTCAAAGGTGAGTCGGAAATTCCAATGCACTCATCTGCTTGAGAACTCTTTGTTTCTACTGAACATGCAACAAAGTCCTCGCTTGGGAATCTGTCCCCCCCCCCCCCCCCCCTCCCCTACCCCCAATTTCCAATCTGAATTTCTGTTTGTTTGGTCAATTCTATTGATCTGAATTGCGAAGATCTCTGGGACATACTTGGGAAACTATGTGACTGAATTGCATGGTTCAGCAAATATTCCAATATGTAAAGTTTAGTTTGAGAGATTACCAAAAGTGCGGGCTACTCTGTTTTACCTTTTTTTTTTTTGAGCTCATATTTCTCTTTTACTCAATATATCAGTGGCAAGATAAATTTTACAATCACATAGCTGATGTTTGGCCTTGGAACAAGTTGCGTGATTTGTATTAACATAACAGGTTTTGCACTCAAAACGGTTGTTCCATGGCCTGTGCCTTGCAGTTCTATGTAACACTTGCACACAATTGCATATGGCCATTTTGTCCCTTTTAAATTTGACTTCTATCACCATGGTAGACTACTTAATGTGCCCTACCACCTACAGTCAGGGATAACTATACCTGCATTTTATGATTGTAACTTGTAGGCCATCTCAATTTATAGCCATTCCTCGTAGATCCTAGTTAGCTGCTTCAGAGGCATGCATGTACAAGTCATTGAATCAACTCTGAATTGTGAAAAAGGTTGTGATACCGTGACTGTTAGGAATTTTTGAAATCAGGATCCTGTGCTTGTAAATTTAAGAGGCAGATACATTATGTTTTAAATTGGGTACAACTGCATTGCCATTCTGCAGAAGGTTTGTCATTCCTTCAGTAAACAGTGCTTGTTCTTCAACTGCTCCAGCTGTACCTGCTACACAAAATACAAATGCACCTTCTTCACAAGTCACAGGTTGTACTTTTCCCACTTTAGATAAATTTTCAGTTCACATATAATTGAAGGACTAGAAAACTACTGTAAATGTGCCAGAATCTTGTTTGAATAACAGATAAAGGCCAAATGCAGCTCAAATAAAACTTTTTTATATTATTGTATTAGGGGTCTTAAAGATCCTAACAATCAGCTTTTCCTCCATGAGCATTAGTGCCCTTTTTATCCTTGTATATTAATCTCTAGGCTGCTCAAGAAACTGCCTATTCAGAATCTTCAGGAGTGATTTTGCATCAGTGAAAATATATTTTGTATATTTTTTGCTTATAGAATGTATAAATAAATACCTGGGAAAGGAAAATACGTTTGTGTAATTACTTGTGTATAAATGATATTGTTTTTTTTTTCCAGTCTTCACATGCATGAGGTGACACTTTTCTCTTTTCAACTTTATTAACTTCGCAATTTTGTGACATTTTTGAGAGCATATAATTAATTACTCAATAACAAAAATCCCTTTCTCTAGTGGAGTATGTAAACTTGACAAGCTCGGCATTACTATTGGAGTTGTCTTGGTCAGCATTGTCTTAGTCAACATGGTGGTGTAAATAAACATAAGATGCTTTCTTTGTTGATTATAATGTCATATGGAATGATCACATCTTGAGAAGAGATAATGCCACTTTGCGGTAAAATTTATTCTCTTAATTAAATTGATAGTGTCAATTGACTATCCTGAATGGGGCCAATCTGTCCTCCTTTCCAAGTTACTTCTTTAGAAAATATTTTGGTTTCTGTTGGATGTTAATCCCCTGTTGCTACTTTGAGGAAACAGGTGTTGATTATATATACTGGGACTCTAAAGCTTCCTTGGAAGACATGCAAGAGATGTGGAGTCATTCTGAAGTCGCAAAGGAGTGGACACAATCTGGAGAAAAAAGAGGAAAGGTGCGCTTTTCACAAGATCAGAACAAGAGACCTTATCTATCCCGGGTAGAAATGAAGGTAGAAATAAATAAACATGAGAATTCCTCTCTATTATTTCCATAAAGATGATAATTTTGCTTTAACTAACATCTTGCGTGGAAGGCTAATCACTTCAGCATACTGGTCTATAGCATACCAGTAGCCTAAAACCAAAAAAAAAAAGTTGATAATAGCCCGAGTGCATGGATTTTTCATTTCACATATCATTTGTATGGTCATGATGTTAAAGGTCTCCGTCCATATCATTGACGAAAGCTTCTCTCAGATCTCAACTTAAAAAAAACAATGCTTTTAAGAATGTGAAATACGCCATAAATTATTGTGCACATCACTAATACCGACTTCACGCAGGCTGTTGCAGACATAATTCTTTCGAAGCACTTCAGCACAAGGGGTGTTAAACCTGTGAGTATATGTCCTAGCTAGTAAAAGTTCCTTTTTCAGTAACAAGATGATAGTATATTGCCAATTCGTATTTCCTTTTCTTTTTCTGTGTTTCTTCTCTTGTTCTCTTTTATTTCCATTTCTTACAGCTATTTACTAGTGGCTATTCAAACCTGCCACCTGCTAGAGCGGATGATCCCACATTCATTTGCTAAGTATTGTGATATGAGTTTGTGTTAGGAATTGGGTCCGCCTAATAGCTTGAGCTTTTTGGATGGAGGCTCTAGCAAAACCCAAATGATGGCGCATGTACTCCATCCATCCTGCTGAGGCATTTCTGTCATGTGGATTGGATGCATCCAAATTATCAAAATAGTAAAGAATATCTGGTTCAGATAGATGACCTATTGGAGAACTGGCATCTTATGAGTATGCCGAGTCCCATGTCATCTTCTATTTTATAGCATATAAGATCCATTAAAATTGCTTGAACTAGTACTCAGATTAACAGAAACTATTCAGTTCAGTATTGCGCTACAAGGGTATTTAAAGAAGAGAAATGGGTTAGACCACTTTTTCTGATCAATAAGTTGGTGGGAGTGGATAGGTAATCTTAAAACACACATCTGTTTTTTTCTCTTGCTCACAATTTCTTGGAAACAATGGATAATATGATAAGCATGTGCGCAGTATGTGATTTTTGCTCATGTTTGATTTAAAAGCACCGGTGCTGGGGTCATTGGTTTACTCGAGATTTTATTCCTTGGGAATATTACAATGAAGAGGCTAGTATTAAATAAAACTGATCTGCTAAGGCAGCGAATCTTGCTTTTCTAACCAGATTTCAAAGTTCTCCTGACATTTGAGTAGTCAACGAGGTGGTTAGATTTTACTGTCACCTCTATTATGGTTTGTTTCAGTTCTTGGACTTTCTATCCTTGCCTAAATTTCATTTTTCTTGGACCTGTACCCTGCTCAATATTTTTGTTCTGTGTTCTTTTTTCTTGATGCTTATTTTCTGCACAGTCAGTCCTTTGTGCTCTTGCTGAGATGGTTAGCATGCGTTTTGTTAACGGGGTTGGACCGCGAACTGGATTGATGGGGATCGACTACTCTACAGCTTTCTGGCTTTACATGTACGCAAATACCAAAGTAAATTTTTGAAATTCCAGTTTGTATAGGGTAACATGTGCCTTTTAAAAAAAACTGTCGTGCATCTGAAGTTTTGGTAAAATTAAAAATTAAACAAGTTCGGCCATGCTAGCTTGCTACATTGCATTTTGATTGAAAGCTGGGGCTATTACAGGTGGCCTGCTCTCACTTTTCCTAAGCAATTTGACATTAATTCAAGTGGAATCTTTTTATTCATCGATACCTATTTGAGTGCAAAACTCTACAAGACTCCTACCACCAGAAATGTACAAGTATATATGAGATGGATGTTTTCATTTGTACCTGGTTTTCTGTCGTTTCTTAAGACCATTGCTAAAATGTGCTTATTTTTCTCCTTGTACTCAGGGAGTTGGGTTATAGGGCTTACAGAGCAGATTCTGTTGACGATATGACCAAGCCATTTGTGTCTGTGTACTTTGGTGCAGCTTATTTGGCTTCGTTATCCGAATATGAAGGGAGGTGAGTTCGGTCACCTCAAAATCTGAATTGTAGTTGGCCTCGTATTTAGTAATCCTTTGTGATGTGTCTCGTTCACAGGGAAAGGACTCCACAGTTTGTCGTTCCAGCTTATCTTTCTGGGCCAAAGAACGTGAACCGTCAAGAGTCTGGTCCCCTTTGGCTCAAATTCGAGCAAGCTTTGAGCAATTACGAAGACATAAAGAGGTAATCCCCACTCATTTGCGTATATCCTTAAATGGAAAAATCACTATTTTTCCAAATTGCTGATGAGTTCATCTTTTCCTTTATAGGGATCCTGGAAATTGCACCGTCTTGTAAGCAGTATAAGCTGACCAACGAAATGAAACCATCGTTCAAGTTGTATTGACTGATGGATATTACTGTCGTTATACAAGAGCAATGAAATGAGTGTAAACTTCTTCTGTGTGGAATTAAGTTAGCAAATACCAGGGCAGATCCAAGCATTAGGGAGAAGAAAGACTAGCTGTAGCTTCTTCTGTCCTTTATTGGCCTCCTATACAGTGGATTGAGTAATCAAACAATCATATAAGATGCCGTGTGAAAATGTGATCTGCATTTGCTGTTTTGGCTTATTCTTAGAATGCTTTACAGGAGCTGTCAGTGGCGCTTCAACTGGTTTTATAGTTAGAGCCTGCGGTGTATTGGAAGACGATAGGAATCGTTTTCAGAATGTATAGATACGCCGTGACTGACAAGTCAGCACAATTTGTAAAGACTTGGCTTCGTTTGGAATGATCACTAAGTTAAAATAAAGATTTTAACTTATTCTACTTACTTTTAAATACCTCATAATTGATGTTGCAAGTGGCATCAAATTAGTACTATAATTATTGACTAAGATGTGAAGAATGGATTTAGTACTATAATTATTGACTAAGATGTAAAGAATGAATTCACCTTCTCTCATCATTGTTGACTTAGATGGCTGGCTTCATATTTTTCAAAGTAGTAAATGTTTACCCAAAGGTTTGCCCACTTCACTAGCTTCTGCGTTCTACAGAGAGAGAGAGAGAGAGAGATGGGAATCTGGGACTGCATAAATTCAAGTGCCGATTTAGTGAATCGGCGTGCGTTGACACCTGCAAAGAACATATGCTGGACCTCTTATTCTTACGCCCGTTCTGCCGTTACCAGAATAGACACCGCCGCCAGAGTTAACGCCATCCCCGAGTTAAACCGGCGATTACAGGACGAAGAAACCCGGTCCATGATGAGCCATCTCACCATCAACTGTGCCAAAAACGCTGCTGTTTTTGCAATTCGCGAAGGCGTCAAGACTGTCCCTGGTACGTACACAGTAATCCACTCCATTAGCTGTTGGTTAGTTTTAATTTATTGATTAATTAATTAATTAATTCCTGTAAGGTGGAGCGCCAGTTTATGAAATTGTTTCAAAATCAATTGGAAAGAAAGGAGTGGTGGGGGATTCCAAAGAGAAGACAAACAAATTGGAAGCTGAGGTTGAGGTACTGAAAAAAGAAGTCAGTGAATTGAAAAGATTATTCAATCAATGTGAGGCAGGTGATTATATGAATGGTTGTGGATCCACAGCTAGAGTGGATTATTTTGAACAGCCAAAAGTAGTGAATAAAACCTTACAAGGTGCAGTGGTCAGAAGTTTTATGAATAGACAACAACCAGACAGTGCGATCCGGCATTTCATGATGGAGGGATTTGCTCATGTGCTAGAATGCGAGGTTAAGTCTGAGAATCAACAACCTCATAAGTGATAAGAGGGAGTTGAGTCTTGGGGCGTGTTTAGTATGTTAATTAAGTATTATGAGTTGTTTTTATTATTAACTTGATTACCACTCTCTTTTTTTCATCTGAATTAAGAACTATTCGGTGCTCTGAGATATGTTCATTTCTGCATTGTTTTTTTTTCCTACTTGTGGCTCAGTTGTTTAACCTAGAAATGTAAGATGTAGATTCAGTTTATCTAACCATTTTCTCTAACATAAATCAATATGTACAATCTTGATTTTGAATTTGGAAGGTGGTTTAATGCAAACTAATATGATTAAAACATTAGTAAGCTTTTGCTTTACCTGGGAATGTGACAGTTCAGACTTCTCTGTTAGTGTTGAGAGCAGCCACATCTTCTGTTTCCTCTTCATCATCAGCACCCACTTTGGAATTCTCCTCTTCCGTTGCCTCTGCATCATTTGTAATGGCCATGGAATTTAGAGCTTCCAAGAAGCGTAGTTAGAACCCTGTCTTTCTCGCAGTGACCGGTTCAACAAAACACATTACAACCTCAACCTTACCTTCACTGCCTGGATTGACATTTTCATTTAACATGTCGCACCTGAAGACGTGTGATCTCCTTCGTCCAATGGCAGTTGGAGATAGAAAACACCCTTTACAATCAGTGTCTGCCAAGCTGATGGTAAATCAGTAATTCTCTAGGAGCCTTGTGAGGCAACCCAAGTCCAGAACGGACAGTTTCAGGAGGCCACTAAGGTCAGTTGGTAGGCTATAAAAATCATTTATAGATGATGGAACTCCCGCACCATCTCCGTCCCTTCCTCAAACATAACAGCCATGCTCATATAGAAATGAGACTCAACATGGCAATGAAAGGCCCAGATTCCTGGATTTTCAGATCTAAACCTCAAAGCAGTCCATCCCTAAGGTGTGTTCTTTATACTGGGATTAACCCAATTGTCTTTCCTCCATTCACTAGACATGTTATACTTGCCTGCACCATACCCCAGGACCCAAAAATCATGCCCATGAAGATGCCATGGATGTGACTCACTATTGTTTACAGTCACAGTATTAGCATTTTGTATTACGACGTCAACTGTTGAATTGAACCATAGGCTATATATGCGGTTGCTTGAAGTACCATTAATATTTTTTGCAACACTATATATGTAAAAATTTGCGAGCTCCTTTCCATCAGGAGGAGGGCATTGATCAAATGCGCTGGTCAAGTTTTCGAGTGCAATAAGGTATGGGGTCCGAGGAAGTGAGAGAAAGGTTGTTCAAGGACCATTTAAAATACCCAGCAACCTTGTTTTGTGTTGCAAAATCACTTTATCTGAGGTGAGAGGAGGGTGTTAATGAAACCTTGACGAGCCTAAAATGCAGAACTTGGAGCCAATCTTTGATGATATATCATTCCAAAGAGGCCCTATGGTTGGAACTGTTGGAGGCTGCTTTTGTGGATGGTTTGGGTGGTAGTTGAAAATGGCTATGCCAGTTGGTGTTGCTGGTTTGCGACTAATTGCATTAACAGTTTCCCAGTAGTTTCTCGAAGGCTCTTGTCAGTTTTTACTAGGACCGCACGTCTCACCAAAGTAGATGTAAAGGTTTCTTATAGCAAATGGTTATACATAGCTCCCATTCGCTTCTACAACAGTCATATCATGACCCTGCACAAGAAAACTAAGAGTAACAATCATGGACCTTTTGAACTTGAATATTGAAAATTCAAACAAATTATCGCTGAAGCAATTGGAAGTTGGTGAAGTCATGGAATTACCTCAGTTTCAAAACTAAGAGCTGACAGGGAAGTTTAGCTACCAATCCTCAGTCGATATGTTTTTCCAGGAACACAGTCAGCGAACAAGGAGAGCATTCTGGATCTATTGTATTGCAAACTCCAGCTGCAGAGCCTGAACTAGAGGGGAGACAGCAGTTGTATTTTCCACTTCCGTTTATTAAAAGTGGCTGGGTAGCAAAAATATAGAGAGATTGGCCAGTATCATCTACCTAGGGAATATTATTACACTTAATGACTAATTCTAGATAATTAAAGAATTAGTTGAATTCACTTGTGGCTCTCCGTAAAAAAACAAAGGGTATGGCAGATAGGCCTGCAGGTTGTTCATTGGTGCATGCGCGTTACCAATCACTTAAGACTATGCTCCGATCATAATCATAGGAAAAGGGTTGCTCTTTGCATTCCATAATGCCCATGATACAGTTATGTCCCAGCCTGCAACAACAAACTGAATGTTAAAATATGGCTAATGATATGTTTGAGATCAAATTAATTCTGCACTCCTGTCCTCCTTTTGAGACAAAAAAAACAATCATGCTCCCTCTCTGTTACTATCTTCTTGTTCGTTTGCTCTCTAGTTTTAGTCGAAGACTACTTGCATTGATATCATTTGCACAAATTGAAAAGCAATTTAGCTTAAAAGAAGAATACAATCCTTCGTAATAATTTTCTTTCATGCATTGTTTTGTTCCATATTCTGTAAAAAAGTATTATCGGTTATTAAACAATTCATAACACAACAGACATGAAATTCTGGTGAAATGGAGCACGGCTTCCTGAATGTAACATTTGCTAGATGGAGGTGCAAGACTTTATGGTCTTGTCGGCAAGTGGAAACCGCCCTGTCGATTTGGATGTTGACGCTTGGTGCCTCAATGTATTGCAGCTGTCTCCTGCCATAGATCTCTGCAGTTTTCCCCCCCCTCTAGAAGTGGAAAGTGCCAGTTCAGTGTGGTTTCCAAGTTTTCTATGGATGAAGCAAAGCGGGAGTTTGAAACGTGTCTTCTACCTGGAATTTTAGTTGAAAATCACTAAATCAGTACAAAAACAAAGTCTAGGATAACCTTAATTTGCCACGCCAGGATAGATTTTGTTATATTGGGGTTACAATGTTGATTTTGGATATGGACCATTGTCTATATTTTGACCTGAGTAAAAACAAAAAAGGCCAATGTATTATATATCTCAACTTCATATTTAAAATTTAAAGTGGATGCATATTTCATGTAATTCTGATGAGATAATCTAAATTTAGCCCTTAAACTCCTAAGATTCTGATTTAAAAAAAAAACCTCTTTGGCAATGTATTCCAGCCCAGGTTGATAACCCAAAAATATCAGTAATGATTTTGGATTTAAAATTACACAGGTTTTTCCATGATTTATGATGACATTAATGTCATTAAATTGCAATTATTGCATTTATTATTATGAGGCTGACGTGCATGGTTTTTCAACATATCACTGCCAATGTCGATCAGTTGATGTGCTTAAATGTCCAGAGTTGTAATTGAATAATTCTAAGTGGACAAGTATGACTCGGGTGGCTATATTGTTACAGTAATTTTTTAGGAATGGCAAACTAAGGGAAGACAAACGCAGGAGTCCTGCGGCAGGACCAAAAACTATAATGTGAAGGCCTAGGAGACAGCTGGTACTGTTGGAAACTACAATGTCCTTGTTTACTTCAATTCTATGCTCTTACACTTAAAATCTTGTAATTGCATGCTTAAGCTGCCTTGTTGCCTTGGTTCCCATAGGAGATAAACTTTTAAGTAAAGGAAACCAACCTTGAGAACTTCATCAATCACATCTAGCCATCAAGGCTGCAATGAACAATGTTCATGCATGACAAACAATGATCAAGGGCACAACTATAAGTACCTGATTCAGCGGTGCTAATCAGCACAGAAAGCACAAATCATCCATTCCATTACATATTCAATTTGTTGGAAGGAAATATATACAAGTAGTACCATGGCCTCAGCCTTGCTAAATGCAGTTCTTTTTGTGACATTTTTTGCATTGATCACAGCAAGTGATCCAAATATCATCACAGACTTTGTAATCCCAGCAAACTCTTCAACAAAAATTGGCGGGGATTTCTTCACCTTCACCGACCTGCGAGGCTTCTTTGATAGAGCCTATCCACCAAACTTCAAGGTGACAAAAGCTAGTTTGGCAGAGTTCCCAGCTCTTAATGGTCAGAGTGTTTCCTTTGCTACCCTTGAGTACCCGCCAGGTACAATCAACCCCCCTCACACCCATCCACGTGCTCCTTTTCGTTGTCGATGGAAGCCTTGAGGTCGGCTTCATTGACACCACAAATAAACTTTACACTCACACTCTTCAACTTGGTGACATGTTTGTGTTCCCTAAGGGACTTGTGCACTATCAGTCCAATGCCAATGCCAAGAACCCAGCCACAGCTATCTCTGCCTTTGGTAGTGCAAATGCTGGCACTGTGTCTGTGCCATCAACCGTGTTTGCTACTGGCATTGATGATAACATCCTTGCCAAGGCTTTTAAAACTGATATTGGTACTATCCAGAAGATCAAAGCAGGTCTCGCCGTGAAGGGATAACGTGATCCTAGTCCTGCTATTCTAGCTAAATCGATTTAATTATTTCTTCTACCTGATTCTTTTTCCTTTTCTTCATTTGATTGTCTTCTGCAAAGAAAGAATGAGTGTTGTTGTAATAAAACGTTTGCAGCCTGGTTCTGCTTGATTTTAATATCAACTACACAAAACAGTTCTCATAAAATTCTTTTGGCTACACTTGCACGAAATATAAAAATTATATTTTAAAAACTTACTGGCTTTTTACTAACCTGAAACCAATTTTTTGGAAAAACTACGTTGAGAAAAGTATGTTTAGCATAAAAAATAACATTAAATTAATATTTTCCGATAATTTTATATAATGATGTCAAAAATTAAAAAACAAATCTGAAAAAAAAATTATTTTAATATATTTTCAAATAAAATATATTTTTAAAAACACTCTATATCACAATAACATTCACAAGCCTGTCAAATCTAATAACAGTTGGAGATTCTTCCAGAAATGATTTGTGTTATATTATTAGATATGCTCTCTCCTATTACCGTGGCAAGGTTCATGCAGGTTAAATATCAAAGGCTTCTTTATTTTCATTGCGCCCACTTGAGGAAACCAGGTATAGCAACAGATTCCCAAGTTGTAAAAAGAATACAAGAACTCGCAAATGACACTAGGTTTTGCAGCAACATATTTTGGAAGCTGTCGTGGAACCATGTTTTATGAAAAAACAGAAGAAATTACATTTGATTTCCAAATTGTTTTCAATTTCGTGTGTGTTCACATAGGAATATAAGATTGGTCAGCGCACTAGCTAAGTAGAGACTCCATGCATATTTTGGCCACCCTTAAACCAAGCTAAATGAACTTTCCAGTAAACAGCAGCAATTGATAGCTGGATAATAAATTAACCCTCGTTTTGAAAGTGAGTGATAAAAGAATCCACGCAGCAATTTACCTTGTCCATCAACATGATTTACTCTATCTTGCTTGAGCATATGATAACTACTGAAATCTGATTGCACATATAATAACTACTGAAATTTTAAATAATTATTAATTTTAAAATTTATAAAATTAATTAAACACAGACCAAATTTATGAATTTAATTGAATACAGATCAATCCCAATACTCATGTCAAACTAAAATAAAAATATCACAAGCAATCCCAAAAATGATTGTCAATTCTTTTTGAAATTTTGAAATTATCTTTTAAATGAACATTTAATTTCGACCGTGCTAGATGAGGATTTTATGAGTTTTTCATGAAAGGACAACAAAAGGAGCCATCAAACCTCGCTCTCTCTTGTTCTTTTCAGGATGAGATTTACGATAAAAACATGTTTGATTCGACATTGGAATCAGCATTGAAATTTCAGACTGAGAATAGACACGTTGAGAGCCAATTCGCATAATTGGATCATCAAAATAAAAAAACCCGGAAAGGATCCAATCCGAAACCATTCCATGGTTGGATATACTTGAGAGAAGATTTATTTAGTCACTCTACAGCCTCCAAAGATCAGCACTCATCTAGTCCACTCTGATTGTAATACCAAACATTTACCAAGCATGTTCTTAAGAAGTAACACGAGGAAAAATTCGGCTTAAGCATCATCAAGAGCCAGGACTCCAGGTAATGGTTTGCCCTCTAGAAGCTCTAAGCTGGCACCACCTCCTGTTGAGATGTGGCTCATCTTGTCAGCGAGTCCAGCCTTCTCCATAGCAGCGACAGAGTCACCTCCTCCAATGATGGTAGTCACTCCCTTGCCGCTGAGCTCGGCAAGCTTCCTGGCAATTGCCTGAAACAGGAAAAATAATGCTCAATTACAATGCTTCAATGCCAGTGGATTAACCTCATATCTCGTTAATATGAGATACCTCAGTTCCCGCTGCAAACTTCTCGAACTCAAAGACACCCATTGGTCCATTCCAAATGATGGTCTTGGTTGTATCCAATGCCTCGCTAAATGTCTTGATGGAATCAGGTCCTATGTCCAAACCCATCCAACCATCTGGTATCTCAGAAGCTGGCACCACCTGCAAGAAAATTGCACCAAACACTCTGAACAAGATCGTTCTATATCACATTCCAATTTCGTGTGCTTGTGTGCATCCAAGCATGTTCTTTTGTAACCCAACATAAAATCTGGCCAAATTGCTCCAAGTAACTAAGAGCAACTCCCAGGTTTTACATGCACTATTTCCAGGGAATGCACATAATTTAAAAGGGCAATGACACAAGACCTTGCTGTTGGCATCTGGAGCAAACTTGTCAGCAACAACCACATCTGCAGGCAGCAGCAGTTTTACCCCCTTGACCTTGGCCTTCTCAATAAGTGAAGTTGCAAGATCAAGTTTGTCTTCCTCAACAAGGGAGGACCCAACTGAGTGCCCTTGTGCTTTGTAAAAAGTATAGATCATTCCTCCACCCAAGAAGAGGAGGTCAACCTTCTCCAAGAGTGATTCGATAACTCCAATCTTAGAAGATACCTTTGAGCCACCAACAATTGCAGCAAATGGCTTCTTTGGATTTGCCACAGCTCCAACAAGATAATCGAGTTCCTAAAACAGAGCACCCAACAGGTCATTTATGCCAAGATGGCCAAACATGCAGCCATGAATTTAAAAGGTCAAATTGGATCAAACAGAAAATTGGATCTACAATACAGAGTTTTGTTAAATAGAGCGTTTCTCTTTCAATTTTTTATGCAGACGTGTAAGTTCACAAGATATAAATTCCTTGGGGAAGAGCATTTTAAAGAAGTAAAAGACACCACCAACATACCTTCTGCATAAGGAAACCAGCAACAGCAGGCTTCAAGTATTTAGCCACGCCCTCAGTGGATGCATGGGCTCTGTGAGCAGTGCCGAATGCATCATTCACATAGATTTCTGCTAGAGAAGCGAGCTTCTTTGCAAATTCAGGGTCATTCTTCTCTTCCTCCTTATAAAACCTTACATTTTCAAGGAGCAAAACACCCCCTTCTGGAATCTCAGCCACAATTTTCTCAACCTCCACACCAATACAATCATTTGCCATCTTAACATCAACACCAAGAAGTTCAGATAGCCTTGGTACAAGAGGCTTCAAGCTGTATTTAGGTGTGACACCCTTTGGGCGTCCCTGAAAACCATATTTGGAAATGGATTATATGAGAGACCATTCAACAAAAACAGAAATGAAGTCGTGAAATGCTCATCATTTTTTAGCATCACTTTAGCAATATCATGAAAGCAGTTCACTATTGAGATTATGAAATTTTCATGATTCTAGAGCATCACAATTTCATGAAAGCAATTCACTATTGAGATTGTGTATACGAGTTCAATAAGAACTCGTGGCAACACGGAAAAAGAGTACAAGGGAACAGAATAGTTGAATATAAGTACAAAACAAGGATCGCTTACAACTAGACAAATAGAAAGAGATAAGCTTATGGCAGAAAAAAGCAAATCAATGATTTAAAGACAGAAATTGATAACCTTCCCGCTATGGAAGAAGAGTTGTATTTACATCCCAAGTTAGTTGAAGGCCCAAGCCCATCCAGATTAAGGGAAAACAAAGCTGTGGGATGGAACGATAGTAATTAAAAATCTGGAGCTTGTTCACTTTCTTCAAATTATTTGGGATTGTCATAAAATAAAATAAAAACATGGAAAAGAATCATGATTACAGGGAAAAAGAAAACTTTGGTATTGGTTTTTTTTTAGCCTTAGATATGGGAACATCAAGCAGCTCAAACTATGGATTGAAAACCATCCACAGCCAATGGGCCCTAATTACTGCCAGCATTGAAATAAAAAAAAAAAAAAAAAGAGGCACAATAAGACAGGCATTCATGAGGAATCAATTATCGTAGCTACATTCTCCTTGTTCACCTAAGGACAACGCTAAAAAAAGATTGAGGGAATAAATTTTAGCTCGAAATATAAAGGGCCAAACATGTAATCATCTTAGGTAGAAGAGATGTGATCATAGGAGCAGGAAAACAGAAAGAAAAAAGCTAATCCAGAAAGGTAAAGATGATTTTGTCTGATCAAACATCCTGGGGAAGAAAATAAAAGAGACCCCGCCTTGGAGACCATAAATACGTTTATATATACAAATTTTATTTCCTTTATATATATAAAGGAAATAACTTTGCTTTATTCACATCAAACAAGCCAGCAGATACTTGTTTAAAGAGAACTTTAAAAAAAATCCAAATTTCAATCCAGTAAACTAAATACAGCTCGTTTTCCAATAAAAATCTATCGTTCAAAACAGTGGCAGGAAGTAGAACGAAAGACATTCACTTCCATGAAAATAAAGATTCAAAATATTAGAAACCAAAATGAAAACAGAAGCCGTATCACAAAATGTAAAGCCCAGATAAATCTGCAAATAAACAATCCATGCAGATCTAGTTTTGCCTAAAATCCACCAAAAAAGAGACCACAATAAGCAAAAGCATATCATAAAAAGCACAATACAGCTACAAGTTAAACATCATATGAATCTGCACGAAAGTCCAAATAAGTGATCTAAACAACAGAAAAAAAAAATCTTTAAGACTGAAATCAGGGAGTCATCGAGTATTTACCAAGTGAGAGGAAAGAATAACTCTGGCACCATGACCCATCAAGTACTTGATAGTGGGGACAGCAGCACGGATCCTAGTATCATCGGTAATATTAAAGTTATCATCCAAAGGAACATTCAGATCTACTCTTACAAAAACGCTTTTTCCCTTCAAATCTGCTTCCTTTAAACTGCTAACACTCTTCTTAGTAGCCATTTTTCAAAACCAATCCTGCACAAAACCCAAAACAAATCAAAACCCAGATCAAGAAACACGTAAACAAACATAAACCAGCGAAAAAGATATTGTAGTGTATAGGAAAGATTGGAACTTCTACTTACGACGCGAGAGAAGAGAACAAAGACTTCGGCTTTAGGTGAGATCAAGAAAAGAATAGTGTGAGAGAGTGGTGTAAGTTTCTAGGCCTTTTTATAGAGAGTGGAAGATTAGGTGGGATTTGGGACTTAAGCTTGTTTTCTTGGGGTTCACACGGGGCCAATAGGTGTGGTCGGGGTAATGGATTTGGGTAAACCTTGGGCGGTTTTTGCTGATTCTAGGCTAGCAAATTGGTTCATAAATGGGGTCAAGCGAGAATATACGTTTTGGATTCGAATTTGTTTTGTTGATAGCTAAAAAAATGAGTTTTTTAGAAAAATAAATGAGTTGATTTAGGGAAGAAAAATGATGAGCATTGATTTGCTAGCTTTTTTTTCTTTTCTTTTTCAAGCTATTAATTCAAAGATTGAGCAATTTTAGCTACTACTTTTACTTCTTTTTTTCGTAAGTGTGTTTTCTGTTGAGGTAAGATTATAATGTTTTTTCTTGATAGAGCGTAAATCGATCGAGAATTCAAGCATGCATGACTTCCTTCTTGCCAACTGAATAATTAACTAAAAAAATAGTGAAGTTTATGACGACAAGAAGCATGCTGCGATGATTTATACTTTGAATTATTTTTTTAAAATCATTTTTTTTAGGCCAATAGCTTAAAAAATAAATATTTCATAAGATTCTGTAGTCGTAAAATTTGGTAGCCACGAACGAGTTGGATTTTGGGACAGGTGATAGTCCACGGGAGACTTGATTTAAGAAAAGAAACAGGTATGCCTTCCCATGATGTGCACCAGTTTTCTAATCCATCACCTTTAGAAAAAGTTGTCAGAAGAGAAGAAAAACAACAGCCATAGCCTTTCATTTCTGCGGCTTGAAACTTCCGGAGGTTCTGTGAAGAACTTTGTTGCCTATGTCACTCTTAACATCTTTTGATTTCCATTATATTTGTATCACAGAAAGGGGAGCTGCTGACTTGAACTCCTACCTCTTGAGAGAACATATCATATAGAAAGCTGAAATGAACCAATGTTCTTAACGAGAATAGAAAGCTACGAAGCTTTCTCAACTCGGTCCTGTTATGCACAGATACCGTAGCATTCCGAGTAGATCGATCATATCGGATACACATTTCTTAACTACTTGTATTGGTTATCCAATCTCTCATATCTGCACTATACTTTCATGTTTGGTTATCCAATCTCTCATATAAGCACTATACTTTCATGTGAATTTCAAAAACGACTAATCCAGACAGGAGACTGGAATTTTGCCTTCAATGGCTGGCTGATCTTGCAAAGTTAGGACTGAATCTCATAGATACAGGAAGGCAACAGCTTAAGCTAGCCTTTTTTTCTTTTCTTTTCATTTCCAGATTCATCAAAAGTACTTTTACTTCTCAAACCACAACATGTCAATTTACAGAGAAGTGATTGATCAAAACCAACTATTTATTTAAAGTCTTGGATCACTCTTGTTAACCAACCTCAACGTACAGCATGACTCGTACTTCTCTACAACATTGCATCTCCCTTTCGTAACAGTAAAAGCGAGGACATGGAAATGGGAACGGGATTGGGGGGAAATCAAATTATCCTACACAGCAACTCGTTCGACTTCGTCAAGAGCAAGGACACCTGGTAGCTCTTTCCCTTCCAACAACTCCAAGCTGGCACCACCACCAGTTGATATGTGGCTCATGACATCAGCAACTCCTACTTTTTCTACAGCTGCAACAGAATCTCCACCTCCAATAATAGTTGTAACTCCCTTGCCACTAAGCTCAGCAAGCTTCTTTGCAATGGCCTGCAAGCAGAGGTTCAACTCTAGTTCACCATCTAACCAAAGGTAATAAACCCAAAACCATGTGATGGGCAAGCATAAACTGCAGGTTATATATGAAGTTGGAATGGGTTTAGCAAGCCACTTCACAAAGTTGAGTCAAGTACCAGGACCATTTTTATCATGTACAGTTGATCCAAGTAATAGAAAGAGTAGATTATTGGAGAATTTTGCAATGGTATAAACATAGTTATCACACTACCCAGATATTTGTATACATGTGAGCTTCTAACGAGGTATCATAGCGTGCCTATGAGGGGGTGGAAACAAAAGTAGAATCCAAGCTTGAATAGATAAAATCCAAAAAACAAATTTAAGCACCCTGTTCTTGCATACCTCTGTTCCATTCGCAAACTTCTCAAACTCAAACACTCCCATGGGTCCATTCCAGATGACAGTTTGGGTGGTTCCCAAAGCCTCACTGAATGTTTTCACAGATTCTGGTCCAATATCCAGTCCCATCCAACCATCTGGGATGGCTGATGCTGGCACAGTCTGCAGTGAACAGAACAGCACTCGAGTTGGTTCAGTCACAGAGAGCATAAAAAATGTCAGTAAGAACGAGTTTTAGGGAACTTTCTTGTGAGAGCTTAGACCACAAACCTTGCTATTTGCATCAGGAGCAAACTTGTCTGCAATTACCACATCACTAGGTAGCAAAAGAGACACTCCTTTTGCCTTGGCCTTCTCAAGTAGTGTGGTCGCCAAATCAAGCTTATCTTCCTCAACCAAGGATGAACCTACTGCGAGGCCTTGAGCCTTGTAAAATGTGAAAATCATACCTCCACCCAAAAGGAGGATATCACACTTCTCCAGGAGTGACTCAATGACTCCAATCTTCGATGAGACCTTAGAACCACCCACAATGGCAGCAAATGGCCTCTTTGGGTTTGAAACTGCCCCAACAAGGTAGTCCAGCTCCTAAAAACAAGGTAGAGAGAAACAGAATTACAATGAGAACCGAAGTTTAAAAAAGAGACACAAGATAGTCAGCAACATTGACAATTCAGGCTCATAAAAAGGATGCAAAGATGGTGGCATTGGGTAAGTATCACCAAAAAAATCGCAAGAGAGAAAAAAGTTAAAGAGTGAATGTGCTCAAAGGGTAAAATGAACAACGACAACAGCACAATAAGGCAAAATAAAACAGCCAATCATTCAGTCTACATACGACACCTAAAGGCAGTTTAGATGAAGGTCCTAAATAAAACAACCTCTGAGTCATAGTCTTATAGAGAGATTGGTAAAACTTTCTTATTTCATTCAAAATATTAGGGTATAATATCTCACACAGTCATTTAACTTATAAACCAACCTTCTGCAAGAGGAAACCAGCAACAGATGGTTTCAAGAATTTCGTGACTCCCTCAGTTGAGGCGTGTGCTCTATGTGCAGTTCCAAATGCATCATTTACATAAAGATCTGCCATGGAAGCAAGCTTCTTTGCGAATTCAGGTTCGTTCTTCTCTTCTTCCTTGTAAAACCTGACATTTTCAAGAAGAAGAACACCACCCTCGGGAAGTGAAGCAACCAACTTTTCTACCTCTGGACCAATGCAATCATCAGCTTTCACAACCTGCTCAGGTAGTATATATTAGCCATATTGTCCAGCAAACACGGGCATTCTCTATTTCTATACTTCCATGAACAACTTGTACCTGAATTCCAAGGAGTTCAGATAACCGGGGAACAAGAGGTGCCAAGCTGAATTTTGGAGTTACACCTTTTGGTCGTCCCTGAAAATAATCAAAGAACACTTCAGCTCATATGAGCAAACCACTAACATTAAGCAGAGATTACGAACCCAAATTATTTTCACGGATAGCCTATTATGACCAGAAGTAAATCTGCAAACTTAAATGTTATTGAGATATTTCTGCAAACAATTGTTATCATGTATAAAAAACACCACACTAGCTAAATTTACCAATATAAGAACTAGCTTCTACACCAAATCCAGCAGTCAAAAGTAATTCTTTACTGAAGCAGTTCTCAGAGCATAATATCGTTCGATAACCAGAAGAAGACAAGCTATAACATTCAATCCCTTCTTAACATTCTATCAATCGGCAATTAACAATTGCAAACCTGCTGCCAATTTCGCTAACTCTCTCAAAAGCAACAGAAGAACTTTGCATATCATAAATTACTACCTGAATTTCGGACCCATTAGCACGCAAGTGTGATTCCAATAAACCAGCACCAATATATATATATAGAAAATAAAGAGTGATTTTCAGAGTATTGTGCAACTAAAAGTCAATGCTATGATTCTAGTCGCATAACATCAAAGATTCAATGCAGGAACCAAGAAATTCACAGAGTCAACAAAACCATCAGAATCAATGAAACGCACAAAACAGAAATGCTACAAAACCCAAATTCAAAAAATGAAATTGAACAAGATCCCACGTACCAAATGACTAGAAAGAATAACTTTGGCCCCTTTTGAAATCAAATATTTAATAGTAGGAACAGCGGCTCTAATTCTGGTATCATCAGTAATTTTCTGATTCTCATCAAGAGGCACATTCAAATCAGCTCTAACAAACACTTTCTTCCCTTTCAAGTCAGCAGCAGTCAAGTCACCCACACTCTTCTTTGCCATAGACACCACAGCTCTTGGTGCTCTGCCATTTGACTTAAAAGATCGGATTTTGGACACCACATGAGAACTAAACAATGGGTCTGCAGCAGAGAAACCAAGACCACGGAGGCTGGTTGTGCGGAGGCCAGAGGTGGAGACTGGGAGAAGGGAGGCACGGGCAGAAGTGGAGGTGGAGGCGGCGGCTGTTTTGAGGAGAGATAGAGTTGTTGGTGCTGTGGCAGAGGCCATTTGGCGGTGTTTGTGGACTGTTTCGTGAGAGAAGTTGTGTGGACTAAAAGGAAAAGAGGAGGTAATGAGGGGTTATGTGGATGTGAAAACGAGGCTCTCTTTCTCTGATCTTTTGGAGTGAGAGTGAGAGATGAAAATAATGGGGGAAGCTGTGGACGGGAAGAACGAAGGAGGGAATGAATGGGCGGTGTGTGTTGGTTTTTGGATTTTCTCTTATCGTTGAATTGAGGTTGTCGATGCTCGATGCTTTTTAGATTGTTACTTGCTGTACGGTGCAGCCGTTTACTGCTACAAGTACCAACCAACAGTGATGCCGAGAGGGTTCGGGTTCGTTAACTAGTTCAGCTGCCATGACTCGTCCTCCTCGTAAAAAGGGCTTAGGTTCGATTACCGTATCCACTTTGCCTTGGACACACATGCGGTTGGATGGATCCTTTCAATTATTTCGAAAGTTATCTTTTTTAACAGAAGTGCCTCTTTTGATTATAGATTTCTAGTGAAGGAGTTGGTGTTTTTTTTTTAAATGATGCGGTGGATATATTTTAAAGTATTTTTTTAAAATAATATTTTTTTATTTTTAAAATTTATTTTTAATATTAACATAATAAAATTATTTTAAATAAAAAATTATTTTTTTTATAAAAAGTTGTTTTGCAGCCCAAATGGGGCCTATATCCAAATTGAAATATAATTGTGATTTGTTGTAATTAATTGTTGCATTTGAGTTTAACAAGATGGAATGTATAATTGTTTGAACAAGGTCCAGATATTAACATCTTTAGATTTAGATATTGCGAGTTTTAGCACTAAATGGATTCTAAAATAAATGCATATTGTTTTTTTTTAAATATTCTTATTTAAATATAAATATTTACCTTATAATATATGTGTGTGTGTGTGTCTAGACACACACACACACACACACACACACACACATATATATATATATATATATATTATAAGTGTAAATATTTATATTTACACCAATTACATAACACAGATGGCGTCAATGCAAGGGGTGCTAATTTGAGTTTTTCCGGGCAAGGTTACACATGGGCCATCCTTAAGAGTTAAGTTTACTTCAGGATTGGGCTTCTGGATTGGGCTTTTTGTTTGATCTGTCATCCAGGGCTCTCGAGACCAATACTTTTCAATGTAATCGGTCAAAAGCCCATTCGGAACAACAACTTTTTTTTTTCATGAATATCTATCCGCCTACTGTCCCGTCATCTCATAATGCTCTCGGTCCTGTGATGCTATACTAAAAAACCCAACATACCTTTTGTGTCCCTGCCTTTCACTCTGCAGCTTGTGCTCCGTGCCGGTGCTTGTCTGGAGCAGATATTCGGAACCTGGTCAATGAAGCTGCGATCATGTGTCTGTAAGTTTCTGAATCTTGTCAAGAAAGATACAGATACCGGTGGAAATATTCCCTGGCCAACCAATGGCGCAAAGGTTTTATAATCTTTTCAGCATGTGGCATGTGTAGAGAGAGACTACTGTCATATCTCTACCTCCCATTTATATTTATGATATATATTCGGACATCTTTATTTCTGAACACGTTATTGCCATAGATGGAGCATCTCTCTACCACCCATTTATATTTGTGATATATATATTGGACATCTTTATTTCTGAACACTTCATTGCCATAGATGGAGCATCTTCACATTTTTATAGAATTACCTCTGAGAACAACAGGGGTTTAAAAACTGCGTGGCATTTGTGTCATGTTTCTCCATGTTAATCGCCCATCTTTGTTTAATTGAATATCATCAGTTATTTCTTCGACCCCCCCTTTTTCTTTGGGGTTTTATACGAAGAAAATGGAATGTGGCTGATGAGACCATGAGATAATGGTTCCCACATGAGAGAGGGAGGAGAGGCACTAGGTTCATTAAATGGGAGCAGGGTCCATTGCTAATTCTTGTAGTTAGCCTGGTTTTGAATGCTTCTGTTCAGTTGAAATCTTAACTTTAGTGGATCCCGTATTTCATAAAGTCATACAAGTTGAACTGTTGGAAGGTTCACTGAATTCTTTAGCAATGTGGAACATTATGTCTAATCATTTATTGCAGGTAAGGAAAGGGCATTCCAAGATCTATCAGAAAGTTGATGTGTTAGATAAACAATACTCGAGGGCATGGGTGTACTTCTTACAGAGGAAGAACAACAGAAATGTGAACAAAACACATGTCTGTCATTATTCATCCTCGTGAAGTGACAAGGAGTCTATAATTCTGTTTAAAACTAACCATCATATTGATATTCTTACTTGCTAGGTATCGTTTGAAAAGAAGAGAGACTCCTGGCTGTACATGGAGCCGGCCATACAGTATTAGCTCACTTGTTTCCTTCCTTTGATTGGCATGCATTTTCCCAGCTCCTGCCTGGAGGCAAGGTGAAATTTCTCTTTGGAAGCTGGATTTGTGATTGCTGCTACTCAACTGCTGCAGTTTCTTCTAATCACTTCTCCTTTCCTTTAATTTTCATCTTTTTGGTCAAACACGAGCAGGAAACTGCAATATCTGTTTTCTACTCACGAGAAGATATGATTGACCAAGGATACACAACCTTCGGCTACTTGAAGATGCAAATGGTGGTAGCTCATGGTGGACGTTGTGCTGAACGTCTTGTGCATGGTGAGGACGTTACTGATGGAGGAGGTGATGATCTTGAAAAAATAACAAAGGTAAATGCGGTAATTTGAGCATAACATCGTTTGGGCATGTCCATGGACTGGGCCTAATCGTCTGCCCAATATTCCCATTTGATTACTAAAAAGTAACAAGAGGAAAAAGGTAGCAATTAGGAATTGCTGAAGTCTCTTTGATAAAGATTTTAGGTATTGTTTATAGTTTAGGGTAGGCATTTTGGTGGTTGTCCTTCGACAAAATGCTTTCTTTCCAGATCGCTAGAGAGATGGCAATCAGCCCTATGGTTTCATCAGCGTGACCCAAACACAGATGCATATTTTTTTGTTCTCTGTCTAGAATTTTACGTTACTGTATTGCCATAGCAGAACAATATTGTATAGTTATGCATCCAGTGACTGTGTTATTGATCATTCACATCCAATTCCTTGTCGGTTTCTTCTAAATGGCGTTTTTCTTGAATGTATGTTTTGTTACGTACAATTCATCTTGACGAAACAAATCTATATTCCTCTTCGCCTTGCACTGAATTTAAATTGTCAATCTATGTTTTGTTGTATCGGTTATGAAGATTGTCAATCTGTGCGCAGATTCTAACGTCCGAACCCTATTTTCAGTATTTTGTACGCCAGTTTCGTATACAGGGAAGCAGGCCAAAAAAATATATATGTAAGATGTTTGTTCCTGTGATTGAATTTATTTTTAAAATGTTTTTAAATTTTTTTTAAAAAAGAAACATGAAAATAATATTTAAAATTAAAAAAAATATTTTGATATATTTTGAATTAAAAAATATTTTGATATATTTTGAATTAAAAAATATTAAATAGAAAATCTGTTCTTTTTCTATTGTGTGTGCGTGTATTTTATTCCTATTCGTCCTCTTGGAAAAGAAGGGAAGGACTGTTTCGTTGCTGTTTACCGGGGAAGAAAATCAGGGTTGCAAAACGAGGCGGTTATATTTGTAGGACCAGTGAAAAAAGAAGCTGAAGCTGGTTGTTAACGCTGGTGGGTGCATTCTAATCATTAACAGCTTGCTGTAAGAAACAGCGCCCTCTCAAAGACAAGAGCCAAGATGGAGGAGCAGCAACAAGAAAAAACACATGTAGTTGACAGCAACTTCCCACTCTTCTCTAAAACCCCTAAACGCCCCAAACTCCAGAAAACCCAAAACCCTGATGAAAGCCCTGAAATCCCCAAACTCGAAAAAGAAGCCTCCTCAAACCCTAGTAACCCCGACTCCGCCGCCGCCAAAACCACTTTGTTTTCTGACCTTGGCCTCTCTGAATGGGCACTTCAAACCTGCAAAGAACTTGGTATGAAGAACCCAACACAAGTACAATCCCACTGCATCCCCAAAATCCTCTCAGGCCGGGATGTTTTAGGCCTGGCCCAAACTGGGAGCGGCAAGACGGCAGCTTTTGCTTTGCCGATCCTCCACCGCTTAGCTGAAGACCCATTTGGGGTTTTTGCTCTTGTGATAACACCAACCAGAGAATTGGCTTACCAATTGGCAGAGCAGTTTCGTGCTTTCGGTTCTTGTTTGCATTTGAGGTGTGCTGTTGTTGTTGGGGGTATGGATTTGTTGACTCAAGCTAAAACCTTGATGGGGAGACCCCATGTTGTTATTGCTACGCCGGGAAGAATTAAGGTTCTGTTGGAGAATCCTGATATTTCTCCTGTTTTCTCTCGATCCAGGGTAAATAAATAAATAAACAAATAAAAAAGAACCTTCTTGATTGTGGTTTTTTTTTTCTTTTTGTGTAATTCTAGAAATAAATCTTTTAATTGGTAGTTTTAGTCCTTTTAGCTGTGATTAGTGTTTGATGCAATTTGTTAACTGTGAGTAGTGTTTTGTGTTCATTAAGGATGTGGAGATAGATTTTGCTTTTTATCTCGCTCTTTAAAGTTTAAAGATTGGAGCTTTATTTATTTCTGTTTTGCTCATTGTATGCTTCCTTCGTTTGATAAAAGTGCGTGCTTGTATTTTTTTTTTTTGTTTTATTTTGTTTCAGTTTCTAGTTTTGGATGAAGCTGATAGGTTGATTGATGTTGGATTTCAAGAGGAATTAAGAGTGGTGTTCAAGTGCTTGCCGAAAAGTAGGCAAACTTTGCTTTTTTCTGCCACAATGACAAGTGAATTGCAAACGTTGCTTGAGCTTTCTGAAAATAAGGCTTACTTTTATGAGGAATATGAGGGTTTCAAGACGGTTGACACTCTTAACCAGCAGTATATTCAGATGCCCAAGAATGTGAAGGAGGTTTATCTTGTTTACATTTTGTCCAAAATGGAAGAAATGGGAATTCGATCTGCCATAATATTTGTCTCTGCCTGCAGGTATAAATTGCTTCGATGCAAATTTCTTCTGTCTGCTCCGTGATATTCTATTTTACGTGCTGTTTTTGTTGTGTTTGCGATATTTGCGTCATTCTTGTGGGTAATAATCATGCCATCAGTGGCTTACTTGTCAGATGACATACCTGGTGACATCTCTGGGTTGCGATTTTCCATGGCACGTGTGTTTGCCCCTGGCTAATTTTTCTCTTGTGACTTAAAGATATTGAATGTGATGGTATTACTTTTTCCAGAAGAATTTTATTGGTTACCTAGGGACTCGTTTGGAATTGTGCTTGTAATAGAAAGGTGTCATCTGTCCTAGTTAAACTTGTGGCAGAAGAGGGAAGTGCCTATACCATGAAGGTGTGTTACATCAGTTGTTCGATGGCAAAAAAATTGGATTACTAATTCCTTTAGGAAGCATAGTTTCATAAGTTGCATCAACTTCTCTTTTAAGATGACCGCTGGAAATTATGTCTGGTTCATGCTACATTCTGTGAGCTGTATATCCTTGCCTGAGCCTTCTTCATTAGTCAATCCCCCCTTTGTCTCCCTGTGGGTTTTGTGTAAATTAGATTCATTTTGGAATAAAATGTTCTTGCAAACTTCTCAATTTCGAGATCTGGAAAACCCACTCATTAATGCCTCTGTCTTTGTAATGTAAATGCAGCACTTGTCGCCTTTTGAGTTCATTACTGAAAGAGCTTGATCATGAACCTGCAACATTGTACTCACTTGAATCCCAGTCGTCTAGGCTTGCTTCATTACATCGGTTCAAATCAGGACAAGCTTCTATATTAATTGCTACCGATCTTGCTAGTCGTGGTTTGGACATTCCTACTGTTGATCTTGTTATCAATTATGATCTTCCAAGGTTATACTTCTCAATGATCTTTATTCTTTGTTAACTTATCTTTAAAAAATTGTGCTTAAATTATCAGCCTGATATTGCAGGGATCCTACAGATTATGTTCATCGTGTAGGGCGTACTGCAAGAGCAGGCAGGGAAGGGCTGGCTGTGAGTTTAGTTTCTCAGGTAAATAGTGGAAGGCTGTAATATATTTTTGTACCTGTAGACTTTATATTCTCTTTAGAGCGCCATCATAACCCTGCAGCCATGCTTGTAATTTTCCAACAGTTAAATATTCTTCCAATTATGTTCTGAATGGCTAGTTTTATGGGTATCCCTATGTCTGGGAACATTATCTGGGGTGGAAAGTTATTAGTGCTCCTAAATGTGTATGCTAATTTTTCATGATTAATGTCAAATCATAGGTCCATGGGTCTCCCTATGTTCTGATTACACGTTAGTATATGTTTAAGAGAAAGTTTGCCCGATGTTATTTGTTGTTTTTTAGTCCATGCTTGTCCAAAGAGCATCAAGGTAGCCATTTACTGAAGATGCTTAATTTGCCTTTTGTTCTAGAAAATGAGAAGTGAGAAAAATAACACTTGTAGACATTCTTTTTCATGCCTGTCCAATTGATATTAGATTTTTTGAAGTTAACATTTGGATGCAGTTTTAGAGTTTGTGCATTTTGCAACACATGCAATGGGTTATATCACCAGCTTAAATGGTTAAGGATTGTTTTACCTGTCAAAGGCTCCTCAACGGTGCCTCTTTGGCATGATTCTTTGTAGTGCACAGGTTGTTTGCACAAAATGAAGCTGTAGTTTCTGTAGCTTTTCCGCTATAATATATGTCTTCTATTTATGTGGACATTGACTCTGAAGGCTGTGATACATTAGTGCTGTTTAGTAATTGAATTGGACATTTTCACGAGTGTGAGTACATGTGCTCTGGTCTCCCATGTCTGTGCTTGTGTGTATTTGTTACAGGGTGATCTATAAATAGCATTTTTCAATTCTCCGCTAGAGTAGAACCTTTAGGTCTATGGAATGTGCTGTACTTTGAATGTAGCTTTACTCAACCTTGTTACATTTGATTGGCAGCATGATGGAAAACTCATGAAAGCTATAGAAGCTGAAGTCGGAAAACAGTTCGAGAAATTCGAGTATAAAGAGAATGAGGTCCTTTCCGATATTACAAAGGTTAGATCTCTTTTTAACTCTGAGTAACTGATATTACGATGAAATAGTATATGCAGGGTGTTCGGCTACTTGGTTTGAAGAGACATTCATATCCTATTAGTGCTGGGCTTTCTTCCACAATTTTTTGTGGGAATCTCATTTAGTTCAAAGTCTATATGCATGCTGTAACATTCTGGATGAAACTACTTGCTTTTCTTGTCGATGTGATGGCCAATCACTATCAAATGTATCCAGCCATTCTCCACTAGAAAGTCTTTTTTGAAGCCATTTTATTTTGCCTGACGCCTAGATATATTTCTGCAGCAAGGAAGTTATAGGGATGCCATGCAATTAGATTTTACCATTTCAACTCCACTACTTGGTTGGTCTTGCAGTGATTCATTTCACCTAGACTATTCTTAAATCATTGAACCCCGTTATTTTTGTTACGGTTTACAAGATATTCTACAGTCACCTTGCTGGCTGAATGGTGGTTTACAAGTATTCTAAATAAAGCTTAATGACTAAAGACCATTTCTTTTTCTTTCATCTGGGGAAAAAATGAGAGAATTGAGCAGAAAGAAAAATCTGATTGGTTTTTTTCTTTGAAGCCTGATGAGAATCGTTAAACAGTAGTGGTTGTCTTCCAGTTTGCTTATGTATCTTTATATTAATTTGCAGGTTTACAAGGCTAGACGCGTCGCAAAAATGAAGATGATGGATGACGGCTTTGATGAGCTAGTAAAAGAACGGAGAAAACAGAAACAGAAATCCCTAGCAGAGAAGGGATTGTTGAGGAATAAAAAGAGAAAGAGGAAAAGTAAGGATATGTTGAGCTGATGGTGGATTACGTGTTGTGCCTCTTCTAATCCCGCTGCATTTTGCGAGCAGCAACTTTGTTGTGAAGTCAAGGCTGCCTTCCTCTAGAACATTTCTTCAATTTTATTATAGGTGAGAGATTCTTTTCTTTGCATGTTTTGAGCTCATGGAAATTATGACCAGGACTAGGAGTAGTATCCCTTGGATAAATTTGTGCATGTCAATTTACGCCCCCGTAAATGACTAGGCATCCATGTGTCTGGCTATTTTGATCGAGTCTATTTTATATGTTTATTTATATTTGTATTCACTATTCAGTAAACTGCTAAATATTAATTATATATCTTTCTTGTATCAGAATCCATCCAATCAGTTGCTTTCTCCTGAAATTTCATCTGACCCTCCTTTGTTACGACATCATAGCTTAGCTCTTGTTTGTGATGATCCTAATTAGTTTCCTGTTAGAGGGGGGAGGTTCTGCATCTTGACTGTAATTAATTTTTTTTTTTTTTTGTTATTGTTACAGCGGTTTTAAGAATTTTTTATTTAAAAATATATTAAAATATTTTTTTATTTTTATATTAGCTCATCAAAATAATTTAATAACACTAAAAAAGTTAATTTAAAACAAAATAAAATGTTTTTTAAAAGAAACATAGTTATGCTGTAATGCTAAACAGGGTCTAAGTACTCCTCGGCGGCCCTCCTCGCCGGTCTTAGTAGTTCTATACAATCTTGTTTGTTTTTGTGTTTTAATAGTGTTTTTTAAAAAAATTAATTTTTATTTTATTTTTTTACTTTAAATTAATATTTTTTTAGTGATTTTAGTTAGTATTTTTAGATTATTTTGATGTATTAATAATAAAATAAATTTTTTAAAAATAATATATATATATATATATTTTAATATATCTTTAAATAAAAAATATTTTTTAAAAAAATAATCTAAAATTACATTCCCAAACACCTTTTCTCTGTCATTAAAATGATTGGATGTGAGCTTTTTGCGATAGCGAAGGGCGAGTATATACCTGCAACTTCTGGAGCTCGTTTGTAACATACTCCTTTCTTGAACCTTTGGGTTAAAAGGTCATCTCATCCACCGTGAATGAATAAGTAGTAAAATTAACTATTAATCTCTTTGATTTGATAAAAGCTATATTTATAAGTAGTGTTCTATTTATTTTTATATTTCAAAACTGTTTTTAAAAAAATTTTAAAAAAAATATTTTTTGTTAGCTTCAAATTAATATTTTTTTAATATTTTTATATCATTTTTACGTGCTAATATCAAAAATAATTTTAAAAAATAAAAAATATATTATTTTGGTATATTTCTGAATAAAAAAAATTTAAAAAAACAACTGCAATCACATTCTTAAATATACTTGAAAAAAAACAACCAAAAAAAATAAGAGATGTTGTGATGTTAAAAATTATTTTTAAAAAATAAAAAATATTATTATTTAAAAAAATGGCAACTGGTTGTCTTTATTTTCTAATTATGGTTGCCATCGAAATCGTTCCCCTTGCAAATAAAGAAAGAAAAGAGATGAATCATTCCATCCATGCATCATGGATCTGGGATCCCCATCTCTGAAAACTCAAAAGGCCCAGGATGCGACTTTATGCGACATTGGGCACGTGTACCAGAATATATTAAACGAAAAACACAGCACTCATCCCGTGCTTATATATAAATATATTAGGTATCATGTGTCCTCGCGCTCTCATTATTATCGGACTGCTGATTTTAGAATCTAAGGAGATTGACATTATGTTTCGCATATAATTTATTGTTTACCCAATTCTTTCTTTTGATGTTATTTATTGCTTTACTTGTAGTTTTTATTAGCTTGTTTTGTTTTTTATTTTCTGTAGTTTTTTCTATTATAAATTATGAAGTCTTGTTTTATCTGATAGGCTTGAAGATCGATTTCATATAAACTCATTAATCTCTTGATTTTGAAAGCATGACTCATCCTTTCATAGCAAAAGCACAAGTAGAAAATTTTGATTACCTTGCAAAAGATATTTTTTATCTATTTAAAGACTCTGGTTATTAAATTAGTGTTGGTTCAGAGATAAATCAGTTATATTTTTTTAAAATAAACTTTTTAGATGGATCAATCCTTATAACTAGAAAGAAAAAATTGAACCTAAATATATCTTATTTATGATTCTATCATGATAAAATATTTTTAATTTATCAGGATCAATTTTTTTATTTTTTATTTTTTATTTTTTATTTAACAGATAAGTTACAATGTGTTAATTTATATTATTACATGATTTCATGTAACACATCCTATAAAATTATTTTTTAAAGTATTTTTTTTAAATACATTATAGTAATATATTTTTTATTTTTTAAAATTTATTTTTAATATCAATATATCAAAACAATACAAAATAAAAATAACTTTAAAAAATCATTTTTTCATAAAACTTGATTACACCACCCAACTAAACACCCCCGTACTATATTTTATATGGGACTAGGACTATCCATTCCAAGACCTGTGAAGAAATATTTTTTTCAATAAAAATATAGAACACCTGAATCGACACCTCTATTAATTTTTGTTAATAAACCAATTAAAAACACGTGAAAATCAGGTGCATATAAAAAAATCAAAATAATTAATAAAAAAACACTAGGCAGTGTTAAAAACAAAATGGAGGGAAAAATAATTCGAATAAAACCAATTCCGAGGAGGGTGTAGAAAAAGGAGAGGATAACCAACTCCCTTGAAATTGGGTAAATAGTTAAAAAATTCTGTCTCTGTTAGTTACATTCTTCAAAATCATTAAATTGTATAATAAAATATGCGATTCTTCTTACAGTTCCTCAAATAACACTGCAGCTATCAATGGAATCCCACGACCCAATAAAAAAAAAACAGAACTAAATTAAATGCAAGTCTTTGCAAGAAGCTCCTTACTGGAAAAAATAGAAAACACTCCCCTGGAAATTTCAAGATTTATCAACCTTAAATCGCTCATTTTTAGGGTTCTACTCCAATTATTTCTCATGTCTTCTGCTTTTGATATCGCTCAATATTTTATTTTATTTTCATGTCAATTATTGGTTCATTTGTCAATTATTTTTATTTTCTTTACATGCATATGATTTTTCATGTGTTTTTTAATAAATAAATATATTAGCATGACCTAGCAAAAGGAGTCAAGTGCTGGGAGCCTGAGACCATTGCTCGTTTTCATTACCTCCTTCATCATCTTGCACCCTCGATCACGTGTTTGTCTTCTCTTTCCCGGTGGTCACCCACTCAAAGCTCAGCTCCTTTTTTCTCCGCTTGTTTGTTTTCGACCCGTTCGCAATCACCGATCCCAAACTGTCAGCTGATTAATATTGACCCCAGCGCAAATTCCCATGCAGCTCGGCCTCTTCTGGTCTGAAATCAATATATAAAGCTTGTAAAGCTTCTGGTCGCTCGGCTCCTACACCAGCGAACAAAAAATCGACTGTATCAGAGCTAGAAAATCACCCCACATTTTCAAATGGGAGCTGAGCTTGTAACGAGACATTAATCATCATGATTTTAAAAATCAGACGACACGCCTTATCAAAAATTGCTAAGCAACTTATAACCTTGTCTATACTCCATATCTGTGTTCTAGGCTATCAGGTCCACGACGAGATGAATGGACGGACTGCCTCCAATGTGCGAGTAATTTAGAACTAATAGTCTAACAAGTCATTTCTTTAGAAAGGGGAAAGAGGGTGTTTAAGATTGCCGTTTACCGTGTTTTTTTTAAAAAAATTAATTTTTAAAATTTAAATTAATATATTTTTTTATTTTTAAATTGTTTTAGTATTAAAAATAAATTTTTAAAAGAATTAATACATTTCAAAATAAAAAACACTTCTAAAAATACCTTTTAATTCAATTTCAAATATAACCGGATAGAATATCTCCAACAGAATAGCTAAAAAAATAAACAAAATGAAAAAATTATACTTTTAACTTTTATATTTATTTTTAATCATTCCAACCGATTAGTCAAATGAATAGGTAAAATAATTATTTAAGATAGAAAGTGTTATTTTTATGTAGAAAAAACAAAAGTAAATGAAAATATGTTTTTTCTGTTAGCCAATGTTTTTTTTATTTGTTTTGTATATGTTTGCCATTGTATAATTATATTAAAATTAATTTAATATAAAATATATTAAAATATAATTAACTCTCCTAAATAGCTTTTTACTATTAAAATATATATAAACCAACAAAATTATATTTACACTATTTAAAGGATCATTTTATCAATTTAGCTATTTTAAATAGTATTTCCAATGGGAAATGCTCTTACAAAGGACAGAGACAATTACAGGTGCATTTTTCAACAAACAAATGGAAAACCAGGTCACTGTCACACAGTCCCCGCCATGTGATAATATTATTTTGGCACCGAGCATTTTTCCCTGCGTGCAAGGAATCGCAGAAAAGAAAAGAAAAAACATGAACAAAAGGAAAATCTCGTGATCGACTGGATTTTTATCCAGCGTTTCCCAGGTGTTTATATTTAATATTTGTTCGTAAAAACAGTGTAGTTGATACCTTGATTCTTCAAAAGAGATCTACCCACCCCCTTTTACTTGCTGTTAGACATCCTTAAAGCGTGTTTGACAGTGTGGTTGCAGGTGTTTTTTAAATAGCTTTTCCTGCCAAAATGCATTCCAATAATATTTTTTGATTTTTTAAAAATTATTTTTGACATTATAACATCAAAATGATCCAAAAAATACAAACCGCACTTAATTTTAATAAAAAAAAAATTAAATTTTTTGGGAACGCGGCCGCAACCACGTTCCCAAACGCTTCCTTAACATCCTACTTTTTCGATATTTTTTATATCTTTTACACCTAGTTTCTAACTTCCTTCAAAATTTCTCACTTTTTATAAAAAAAAACAACCTCAATGCTATGGAAATTTAGCTAAACAGTATCCAATGTCCAAAACGTTTGTCAGTCAGTACTCCTTGCTCGCTAGATTTAGTGTTTTTTTCTTTTGGATTTCAAAACATAGTTGCAAAACCCTTGTTCTAGCGGTTTAATTGCTTGCTTTGAATTTTAATCACCAAAAAGATCAAGACATGCTTAATGATCTGTTCTTGTAATTTGATGCTAGGATTTCGGGCTTTCAACTGAATGAGGTTAAGATAGTGTTCTGTGGTTAAAATTATTATTTTTTAAAGTATTTTTTTATAATATATAATGATTTTTAAAAATTATTTTTGATATTAGCATAATAAATTAATTCAAAAATATAAAATAATAATTATATTTTTTTAAATAACAATACCATAAAAAACAAGCATTGTATTAGTAATATGTTTTAAGCTCGGTTTATTTTATATTTTAAAAGTATTTTTAAAAAAATTATATATTTTTTTTATTTTTTTACTTTAAATTAATTTTTTTAATATAATAATAATAATTTTTTAAAAAATTTAAAAACAACATAGCTTAGAGTCTATTTGTTTACGCGGTTGCTTCTGCGTTTGAAGCAACCACAACAAAATAAATGTTTGATTACATAAAAAATGCAATTTATTTTTTATGACGCCCACTATAATTCATGTTTGAAACACGATTTTGCGGAGATAGCTCCAAGCTACTTTTCTTCAAATAGTGTTTTAGTGAACAGTGCAATTCACTAGCAGTGTTTACGAGTGAATTGCACTGTTCACATGAGCAGTTTTTTTTTGTTATTTTTTTTTAAAAAAACTAATTTAGAGTGAATTAAATTCACCCACATTGTAATATCAATTTTATACTTTATAATATCTTATCTAATTTTATTATACGCTCAAAAAATTATGGAAGCTGTAGTTCTTATCGGATGAAATTTGTACGTAATAAAAATATAGATGGTTTAATGAAATAATAAAAAATATTTTATAGAAAGTATTATTTATTTTATAATGTAATAGTAGTAATTAATTATACAATATTTAAATTTAAAACTATATATATATATATATATATATATATTACTTATTTTATAACCTCAATTTAAAAAGCATTATTAACAAAACATATTAAACTATTTTTTATTTAACATTAATTTTAATCACAATTTTAATCAAATATATATAAATACCAATATATCATACCAATCTCAATTAAAAATATTTTTTATAAAATAAAATTTTAAAACTACAATATAAAAGCTACTATAATACTAAATAGACTGAACACACACGATTATTAATAATTTAATATCGGTACCACCACCACCACCTCCTCCATCATCAGCAGCAGCACAGTGACAATTAATGAAAGATGCGATTACGAGTAAAGGTTGAACAAAACAACAAATTAGATTGGCTGTCCCCGGCTTCGATATTAACAGTGTACGTGGCAGGGGGCCCGAGAAAAATACAGAGTTTGCATCCAGAAAACAATAATTATCTGAGAAATGAAACCAATATAGTGATATTAAGTATTTTAAAATCAATTAATATTAAATATCATTTCTGAGTTCTTAATTATGGACTTTTCATATTGCCTAGTGCTATCCTATCTCCAATTTAAATTTTTAAAAATCAAGATATAGATTAATTAACTGTTTGGAAACCTGTGTAAACCATGTTTTCTCATGTTTTTAATTTTTTTACTTAAAATTAATTTTTTTATTTTTAAATTGTTTTAATTTGTTGATATAAAAAATAATTTTTTTTAAAAAAAATCTTTATTTTAATAAATTATCAAATAAAAAAATATTTTAAACTGGAATCATTAGTACAATTTCAAATGCACCTCTATCTATTAGACTAGCCTTTAATGTTTGATAACTAATTGAAAACGTGCATCTATTTTGCTGTGTAAAGCATAGCTTTAATCCGGAGCGGCGGGTTGACCTGAAGCTAGAACCGAATCGAATTGAAGAAAAAATAGGAAAAAAAAATCCGACGTGACCCGACGATCTGGTTGACCCGACAAAATTCAGTCAAAAACCCGGTTGTAACCCGTTGATTTTTATTTTTTTTACTAAAAGACGTATGTTAAAAAACAAAATAAAAAAATCATATGTTAAAAAAAACTAAATGGAGAAATACTGTAGCAATCTATAATGTTTTATGAGGAAAGTTACAGTGTAAAAATAATTTTGAAAAAAATCATAAAAAAAACTATATGTTAAAAAAATTCATGTTGGAAAATACTGTAACAATTTATAGTATTTTATAAGAAAAGTTACAGTGTAAAAATAATTTTTTAAAAAATTATAATAATTAAAAAATCATATATATATATATATATAAACAATATAGCAATTAACCGTGGGAAAGCTATAGTATTTTCCTAAATTATTAAGCTTTTGTTATAATAATTATAATAATAATTGGCACAATGTCGTCTCCCAAATCACGGAGGAGGAACTTTACCAGCTATAGGAATTTTTATGGTAAACACTAGACATATTTTTCACATTTTTGTCTTGTCAGCGTCAACCATTAACTTAATCCTACTGTTCAGGCGCATACAGTAACAGGAGGACTATATAACCAATCCCGTCCTATTAATTAATTTTTATGATTTACTTTTTAAAAAATAGATAGACATGAGTAAAAAAAAATCTCAAGTTAAAAAATATATATATTTTTTTGCTATGTTTGCATCTATTTTTTTAATAAATAAACCATTTATTTTATAAAAAAATATTTTTATGCAGAATTTACAAGCGAAATTTCTTACCTGGAGACCTTTAAAATCCGAAAACTACATCATTAGTGTTTCTTGGCCAACCCGTTTCCACAAATTTTTACTTGGACGTTTGTAATTATGGTAATTATTGTTTTTAAGATTTTTTTATTAAAATAATATATAATAAAAAAATTAAATAATTCACTTAAATTGTTGGATTAGTGAAATTCATAAATGAATCTCATTTTATTTTATTTTTCATGTTTGATATCATTCTTTTTAAAAAACGCCATTTTAACTAAGATTTGCTGTAAATTTAGAATCTTTTCGCCCACAATATATTTCATGGTTTTTCCTCTGTCAATTCAAACTTCGAAGGTTTGAAATCTAACAAAATCACAGAGATTTATTTAAGCATCTGGATAATAGCATAACGGTTCACATTTAAAACCTGTTGGTTAACATGATGTACAGTAGGTGTAACAAATTATGATAAAAATTGTTTTTTAAATATTTTTTTAAGAAATTATTTTTGATAATAGAATATTAAATTTTTTTAAATACCAAAAAAAAATTAATTCTTTTAAAAAATATGATTTGACCCACTACCAAACAGAATTAAAAAGCTTATATTTTATATAAATTTATGCTTTTAGACTTTATTGCTTTGGCATCAATCATGTCAACTTGTTTTTTAAAATAACAGATTCTGTGGGTGATGTGCTCATTATGCATATTTGTGTTGAAAAAAACCGACAAAAATTATCTGTCACTGTCATCACATGGTGAATCCGTCCGAGTGAGTCCAACGTGAAAGACAGCGAATCTCATTGGGGTGTTTTTGTGATCCGACTTCGATATCTTCATTTTCTTTGTTTCTAGTTTCTACTCTCTCTCTCTCTCTCTCTCTCTCTTCTCTCTCTCTCTATATATATATATATATATTATTGTTTTTGGTATTTTCTTAAAGAAAACATCACCCTCTTTTTGCTCACCACAGCTATTTCAGTCTCTATATTTATCACATGAGCTTCTAGGTTTAAAATCCGGTTCCCATCTGCCCATTTCGAGCTTCCTGTGTTTCAGGTAGTTTTTCAATTTTCTCTATCTAAACTGTCCAAGTCTTTCGGTTCTTGCTACCTTTTCAGTGTTTTTTTTTTTGTGTGGTTGCTTAGAAATATGATGGAATTCAGTGGAAAGTGAGATATAATGGATTTGTTGTGATGTGTTAAAAGCGACCTTTTCCTTTTCTTTTCACTGAAACAAAATTACTGGGAAGTATTTTGGTTTCTGGTGAGCGTAATCCATGTGAGGTGTGTTAAATCTCTGTTTGGCTGCAGAGAAAATGAAGTAAATTTGAACCTTCTAGACAGCCCCCCCCCACTCAATCTTCTTCTTTATTTTGAGGGTTTTTAGTAGTAGATCTGATCTCTGGTTTTTTTTGCACGTTGCATTTCCTGTTAGTTAAGTGCTCCGGTTAGTTTCAGGTAAAAACTGCGAACCTTAGGTACCAGGCCTCTCTTTTAGTCGTGGAGGTGCCTTTCTTTAGTGTAGTCATTTTCAGAAAATCAGGTTTTCAGGAAGTGCCTAATGTATCATGTCCTCATTTTGCTCGATGGAATTCACAATCAGAGTTGAACTCGCCCTCATAGATAGTGGATCTGACACTCAACGGTGTTTTTGAAGTGCAAGATTTCCATTTCAATTCAATATTTCTTTCCGTTTTGTTTGTTTGTTTAATCTGATCCTGTCAAAAAGATCTTGATTTCCTAAAAGAACTGTGCCTTTTGGGGCTTTCAGTAAGCAAATGGCATGTAGTCTCATGCATAGGGTGAGCACTGTTAGGTTCGAACCGAATATACCGTTTGCTCACCCCTAATTAAGTAGTCTTAGATGTTCCTTTAGATCTTCTAGATTTGGTGTTTTTAACTTTCAACAGTGTTGCCCCTTCTGCTTTAAGAGGGATTGGAGGCACGTGAGGTTTTGAATGTTAAGCAAATCGCATTAATTAGCGAGGAAATGCAATGTAAATATAAAATAATAATCAGCAATGTCTATTTTGCATGCAGGATTTATGTTACCTCTTTTGGTCAGCAAATTTCTTAGCCTCTCATAGTTTCGTTTCTTTCCAAATTTGTTAACCATGTGTGTGTGGCTATTGGGGAAAAAATGAGGAATCTTTTTTAGTTGACCTATATGTTGCGGTTTGAGCTTTCTTCCTTGGGGACAATGGCATGAGACCTTCTCTGAAATGTTGACTTTTATTTTTAATTCGAACTCAATTTTGCCGCTTTCTTGCTGTTCCCTTTAGTTTACTGGGCGACTAAACAAAGCAACATCGGTATTGGATCTTAATGTTGGCTGTTATTCTTAGTTTGAGATTCTACTTTGTCTAGGGCTTAGTAAAGACAGGTTCATGTGCGTGCTTGCACTGTAAGCATTGTGCAGTATTGATAGTTTTTCTGGGAGTCTTTATTCAACGTAATATTTTAGTTATGTAGAAGTAACTTTTATGGTTCTAAAGTAGCTATTTGTGCCAAATTAAATGACTGCTACTCCTGTGTTTTTTCTTTTGTGTGTTAAATCTTTTTTTTTCATGTTCAAAGCTAGCATGTGCTTTTCAGCATATTCTGCCAAGTATTCGTTGAAAACTCAGTTAATTTTATAAGGGCTGATTGTTCTGATGGAGGAGAGATTGGCATATGCTGCAGACCCAGAGCATACTTTTTTAGTTATCTTGGTTAGACTTTGGCACTTTTTGTTCACACTTTGAACCTGCTGGAGTTTCATAATGGAAATCTTTGTGGCTTCCTACTGACTCATGTTCTGCTGGTGTTTAAGCTTTTGGTGACCTTAGTTCTTACTAATTTAATTTACTTATTTCTGTAGCTGAACACTTAGGCTATGTGCTTTACATTTCGGATGCAAAATCAATGGTAGTGGTACGTTAGGAAACTAGCTATTTTTGTTCATGATGCTTCTATTGACCTTGTTGTCAGCTACTGCTGTGTTGTATAGTGTTTTTAAACTTTTGGTAATATAACTTTCTGTGATGAACATTTTCTAGTCCATATATGCATCAAAAAGTTCACATGCTTTTGTTAAGAGATGCAATTGTCCCTAAACAACTGTGATTTTGGGACAGACCTGATTGGTTTCAGATTCATCCTATTGCTGAAGTCAAAAACCCTTTGCTTTTTATTTTTCCAGTGCAACAGCTTTGACAAATGCACGCATTGTGTCAGTTGTAAAAGTTGCAGTTAAAGGTTCCTGAATTCCTCATTAAATACTTTTTTTTTCTTCTGTTCTTACTTTTTGATTGATCATGGATTTTTTTCTTGGATGGAAAAGAAAAACATTGTTTGACTAAATTGCCTTGTAAGTTGCTTTCCCTATGCAAATGGATGATTTATATTTCATGACCTTTTCCAAGTCGTCAACCTCTGGATTAAATTAGTTATCTTCTAACTTGCATGTAGTACATATCAGAACTTGTTAGTTTCCTTCAATTGGCAGGTTGAAAAACTAGATTCTTTCAGGTTTTGATTCATCTATATGAAGCATTTGGCCCTTCGTTCCATCAAGATTTTGAAACGTGGATTTCCACTTGGCTATTTATCAATAGTTTATTTCTCTGCACCAACAGCTGATAACCTTCTAATTATTCCTGATCTTGATACCTTTCCCCCCTGTCTTCTTCTGCAAAGAAGCACTCTTAGTTTCAGCATCATTCAATGGAGTATTAAAGTTGGACTCTTTATTTCACCTAATCACAAGTGTTGAACATACAAGTATTTATATTTTAGTTATAATCTTCAGATTATTAAACATGGTGGATGCCATTGCTCTAGCTTTACTGATTTGTAGCCCATGGAAGTATTTGATGTTGATGTTGATGCATCGTATATCATTAATTTATTTTCCAAATTTCATAATTAAGTGGAATGCAGAAATTACTGAACCTTGGAACTTTTTTTGTTTCAGAATTTATTGAACCTTGGAACTCTTTTTTGTTGCCTATTCTTATATCACAGAATCCGTAGTGATCTCGATTTATATCGATTTAATCTCGAGCCTGATGCTGAATTTAAGCAATTCTATATGCTTATAGTTTGACACGTTTTGTGCAGTGAAAATCATCTTCCTGAAGCACAATGCCCGATCTTGAGGCCCCCTTGCGCCCGAAGAGGAAGAAGGTGTGGGTAGACTATTTTGTGCAGTTCCGATGGATTTTAGTTATTTTCGTCGTTCTCCCAATCTCCTTCACCCTTTACTTTCTCACTTATCTCGGGGATGTCAAATCAGAGATGAAGTCCTACAAACAGCGTCAAAAGGAACATGATGAAAATGTTAAAAAAGTTGTGAAACGTCTTAAAGAGAGGAATCCGTCAAAGGATGGTCTTGTCTGCACTGCTCGTAAACCCTGGATTGCTGTTGGAATGCGAAATGTTGACTACAAACGGGCTCGGCACTTCGAAGTTGATTTATCAGCTTTTCGTAATATCCTTGAAATTGATAAGGAGAGAATGATTGCTAGAGTTGAGCCTCTTGTAAATATGGGTCAGATCAGCAGGGCAAGTGTCCCAATGAATCTTTCTCTTGCAGTCGTTGCAGAACTTGATGACCTCACTGTTGGTGGGCTCATTAATGGTTATGGGATTGAAGGAAGCTCTCATATCTATGGCTTGTTCTCTGACACTGTTGTGGCATATGAGATTGTTTTGGCAGATGGTCAGGTTGTTAGAGCTACCAAGGACAATGAATACTCTGATCTTTTCTATGCCATCCCCTGGTCCCAGGGAACACTTGGGCTTCTTGTCTCTGCTGAGATCAAGCTTATTCCTATTAAGGAATACATGAGGCTGACCTACAAACCTGTAGTGGGTAATCTGAAAGAACTTGCGCAGGCCTATATGGACTCTTTTGCACCCAGAGATGGAGATCAGGATAACCCAGAGAAGGTTCCAGACTTTGTGGAGACTATGATTTATAACTCAACCGAAGGTGTGATGATGACAGGGAGATATGCCTCCAAAGAAGAGGCCAAGAAGAAGGGAAATGTGATTAACAATGTTGGTTGGTGGTTTAAACCGTGGTTCTATCAGCATGCGCAGACAGCCCTAAAGAAAGGAGAGTTTGTGGAGTACATTCCAACCAGAGAATATTATCACAGGCACACAAGGTGTTTGTACTGGGAGGGGAAGCTTATACTTCCATTCGCTGATCAATGGTGGTTTAGATTTCTCTTAGGCTGGATGATGCCTCCAAAGGTTTCTCTTCTCAAGGCCACTCAAGGTGAAGCAATCCGAAACTATTACCATGAGATGCATGTCATTCAGGACATGCTTGTTCCTCTTTACAAGGTTGGGGATGCCCTTGAATGGGTCCACCAAGAGATGGAGGTAACCTGGTCCCACTCAAATCTTTTTTCCTTTTCTATTTTCTTCTTCTTCTTTTATTTTTTGGACAATTTTACTTCCCATCGTTGTTTATCATTGAAAGTTAAAATTCTAGTCGTATGGTTGGTTTGAGTGGAAATTTAGATCAACCGTGTCTAATCACATCTTTAGTCAGGAACTCAGGGTGGGCTCTGAGTAAGGAAAATATCTGAGATCACATGACACTAGTAGGTGTTTGCATTGCAGAAAATTGCGTTACCTGACTAAGGATTAAGTTTCTAGATTCTGACCTGACTATTATTCATTTTCCAGGTATACCCCCTTTGGCTCTGTCCGCACAGGTTGTTCAAGCTCCCTGTGAAAACTATGGTGTATCCAGAGCCAGGATTCGAGCATCAGCACAAACAGGGAGATACATCCTATGCTCAGATGTACACTGATGTCGGGGTGTATTATTCGCCTGGACCTGTGTTGAGGGGTGAGGTGTTTGATGGTGCAGACGCTGTTCGTAGAATGGAGGACTGGTTGATAGAAAACCGTGGCTTCCAGCCACAGTATGCAGTGTCCGAGCTAAGTGAGAAGAAATTCTGGAGGATGTTTGATGGTGACCTCTATGAACACTGCAGGAAGAAATATGGAGCTGTGGGAACCTTCATGAGCGTGTACTACAAATCCAAGAAAGGAAGGAAGACAGAGAAGGAGGTGCAGGAAGCTGAACAAGCCCACCTTGAGACTGCTTATGCAGAGGCTACTTAATAGTGGACTGATCTTGAAGTGAACTTTGGAAATGTTTGGTAGCATTTCTTTATTTGCTGTTTCTCGTGTTTTCTGGCTGTGCTTGTGAGTCGCTTGCATTTTATTTTTTCCCAGTGAATGTTACAGTTGCTGATTTTTCCCAGTGAATGCTGCTGCTGCTGGACTTTATTGTCGGAGATCTTAAACTTGTTAGATTAGACTCTTGTTTTAAAGGTATTTTCTAATCGTGCTCATGTTATAGATAGTCTTTGAGACTGTAGCCCCCAGCACACTGCAGCGAAGGGACATCTCTCTTTGAGCAACTGTAGTGTGGCTGGGGGAGTTAGTCTAGTGAGGTAAGATTGTTGCTGAGATGAAGTGTTGGCTGTACTGAGCGGGGTTGTATTTGGCACAAGAAAATAAATGCGGTGATGATTCACCCGAAAGTTTTCCCTTTTTCCCCCAGCTTTTCTCTCTATGATCAGCAAACTCTTGGACAAAAACTTGTGATCTTCAGTGTCTTTGTTTTCACGAGAAACAATTAATGTCAACAGTGACCCAATTTTCGAGAAATTAAGAGCTGCATGCTCGCTCTCTTCAAGACATGCGTTGATCTCAGTGTCTTGTATTGCAACAATCGATGCTAAGTACTGTATACTTGCTCTCTTCAAGACTTGGGTCATTGTCAAACTTTTCTCCCAACATTTTTAGTACAAAATCTGAACTTGTGGAAAATAACGTCTTGAACATTAAAAAAGGTCCTCGCCAGAACAGAACGTCATCATTTCCTGTTGTCAGGACAGAGAGCATTGATTGGATTTGAAGCAACCTGGTCCAGCTTGAGATGGGCAACGATGTGACAGACACTAGATTAGCAGTGTTCAAATCCAGCCATGTATAAAAGACAACAACCTAATCCATTATTGATTAGGACATATTTCTAATTAGATTATAGTTTCCTGTGGTGATTGATATATATATTAACTCCACGATCCTCCATGCGACGCCCATCAACTTCATGAACGTGCCCCGCTAATCTGGGTTTTTCATTATTTCAGGCTTTTAAATGTTCATTTTCTACACTTGTTTTTGGGGAAGAAATCACAACTAAGTTGGTTCGAGCTGCATTCTAACTAGAACTGGATCATGTCTGGCAGAAGCAGCTGGGATCTAGTTGGAGGGTCAACAGCTAATGGCTCATTTGTATGTGTGCAACTGCGTCATCCATGTATCTACCTTCTGATTTCAAACACTAATAAATCCAGTGACTGTGAGATGACCTTTTTGGATTCGATAATGGGACCAAAGGAGGCAACATCTCTTCCTCTCTGGCAAATAGATAAACAACCGATGCACTTGAGACAACTATTTATATTTTACAGAGTTACACACTCTTCAATTACATCAAGTTTTTATTTTATCATATCAACTAAATCTAATCTAATTTATTTAGATAAAAATATCAGAAACTTCCTATGAAAATGGGGATATACGGTGAAGTTTCTCTAATGGAACGTTTATATACTTCATAGAATATACCTTTTGAAGTATGGTTTTTTTTTATTATTTATCTCAGCATCATTTTCTGCAAGTGTTCAACAGGCGTGTGAAATTTAATTTCAAGCTGCTTGGGATCAATAAGCTCTGAATCTTATTGGCCTTGCTGGTCCTGCTGATGTTGTTGCCAATTGATTGAGAAGAGCACTTGAGATTGGATCATTATCGTGCAAAAGCAGTTTAGAGTTTAACACAGATAAACTAAGCGAGGCCAAGATGGCGAGCCCGGAAAGGAGAAGCATTATAGCATTTGCGATCCTCCCTTTCACTTCTTCTGCATAATCCCTTGAAGCGAGAGCAACGACTGTCAATGGAAACGAGTAAGCCCACCACACAACACTGAACCTTCTCATGGATCTCTTGAAGAGATTAGGTCTACAGATGTGCTTTACATGTCAAGAAATTAGCCATAAATTAGAATTAAATTATGCAAATTCACAAGCAAACAAAGAAAGATCCAATTTTGCACCATTAATGAATTAGATAGTTTCGGTCTGCAAGAATCAAGATTAGAATCCTGATGATACCATTTACCACTGCAAATGATTTTATATTTCAGTCATGCTAGTGAACTTTAGTTTAAGGTTTTACTTAGCGTAGATTATATTTACCATCTCGGAGAATTAGTCGGGTCAGATAATCGAAATATCCCATGAAATGAGAAATTAATAGCTCACCGGTCTCCATTAATTCTTGTTTGAGGGAATCAGCATGAATAACTCTAGATAAGTAGACATAACAATGAAATCAGGCAAGCTTTCACCAGCTTTACGGTTTTGTCATAATATCAAACAAAATCCAAGACCAAACCCTAGTGGGTGCATGGTCCCTGCCTCATATTCATATATATTTAATTTAGTATTCAATGAAAGCACGCAACTCCCAAGTCCTACCACAGGATTATAAATCTCAACGAATAATGTTTGTGTGGTTATGATGTAATTAACAGTGCCAAAGTCGGTCATTTTCTTGGCCGCATTTTCTAATTAATTCAGCATTTTAAGATTTTCCTTACCAGAGATGTGAACAGGAAGAGGGTGAGAAAGAAGAGCATCTTTGATGCAGTATCAAAAGCTCCATTTATGGGATTCCCAAGTCAAGCTTGCCCTACTTGGTGCTGCAATGAACAAGAAAAAAACTGGCCTTGACATAGCTGGAAGCCTATCTCCACCGGATAAACGCTAATGGACCGTGCCAAGTGAAAACAAGAAAACAGCACCCCATATTAGCTGCAGCTTGAGCACCAACCAAGTTGAGCATTAAAAAAGGTTTTATATTTAAGAAAATAGTAACGAATGGTAAAGACAAAAATTCATTTTCTCATACGATGTATAGGCAAATGGAAGGAGCCTGGTAGTGATTGAAGAGAAAGTTTAGGCTTCTGTTAAGGAAGTAGTTAAGATTTGCATTCAGTTTAATAAGTCCTAGTCTATAGGATTGTTAGTTTATATTTTGCATGATTTTCTACGTGAATATCTCCTCTGCTGAGATTATGTAAGGCTGTATAAAGCCAACCTTTTTCTTTCAATAAAATCATCGATTCTGATCCTGCATTATTGTCACTTTCTATAACATTGTGGTATCAGAGCCTTTCTACTTAAATCAAAGCAGCAGTCTTTGAGTCGCCTTTGCAGCAGCAAAGAAATATGACACCGGAAGGAAATTTTGTGCAGCCGGCCATTCCTCGTTTTGATGGCCATTATGACCACTAGAGCATGTTGATGGAGAATTTCTTGCGCTCTAAGGAATATTGGGGGTTGATCGAAAATGGCTATGTTGAGATTGAAAGTGGCATAGAGCAGACAGAAATGCAACGAAAGAGGATTGATGAGTTAAAGCTGAAAGACATGAAGGTGAAAAATTATCTTTTTCAAGCTATAGATCGGACGATATTGGAAACCATCCTTGTAAAGGATACTTCCAAACAAATCTGGGAATCAATGAAAAAGAAGTATGAAGGAAGTGCTAGAGTCAAAAGATCACATCTGCAAGCTCTCCGCAGAGAGTATGAAACCTTAGAGATGAAAGCTGGTGAAGGAGTTTCTGAGTATTTCTCAAGAGTGCTGACAGTTGCTAACAAAATGAGAACATATGAAGAACGAATGACTAATGTTACAGTGGTGGAGAAAATTCTCAGATCATTGAGTGAAAAGTTTAATTATATTGTCTGTTCAATTGAAGAATCAAAAGATATTGATCAACTCTCAATTGATGAACTCCAGAGTTCCTTGATTGTCCATGAGCAGAAATTCCAGCGTCACACAGGAGAAGAACAAGCACTCAAGATCACCAATTCTGAAGATAGATTCAATGCCAGACGACGAGGGCGAGGTGCTGCATACAGAGGCAGAGGCAGAGGGAGAGGCAGAGGGAGAAGCAGTCAGTTCTACAACAACAAAGCAACAGTGGAGTGTTTTAAGTGCCATAAGCTTGGGCACTTTCAATATGAGTGTCCAAGCTGGGATAAAGAAGTTAATTACGCTGAACTAGGAGAAGAAGAAGAAATGCTACTCATGTCATATGTGGATATGAATCATGCTCGAAGGGAAGATGTCTGGTTTTTAGACTCTGGGTGCAGTAACCACATGTGTGGTGACAAGAGCCTATTCCATGTGATAAATGAGAACTTCAGACATAAGGTGAAGTTGGGAAATAACACAAGAATGGATGTGTTGGGAAAAGGCAACGTGAAATTAAAAGTGAATGGTCTTACACATGTTGTTAGTGACGTATTCTTTGTCCCTGATTTGAAGACTAATCTTCTCAGCATTGGTCAACTTCAAGACAAAGGGTTGACAATCCTCATTCAACATGGATATATGAACATCTATCATCCGGAGAAAGGGCTTATTATACATACTGAAATGACAGCAAATAGGATGTTTGTGCTGTTAACAAATTCTCTACATCAGAAACCAGGAGATATTGGTCCGCAGAGATCTGCATGGATGAGCTGAAGCTTCTTTGTGGCTCTCCAATTGTTGTGCTTTGGAATGGGATCTCTATGCTACTTCCCAATCATGCAGGTAGCGCATACTGTTGATGGAATCTTGAACTGAGGTATCCCATGCACCATGTTCTTTGCTTGAAGAGTCCTCAATCCTTTGTAGCTCAAATGTCCATATCGACAATGCCACAAATATGCTAAGTCTGGTGTTGAGTTATAGAGGCAGACTGATTTAGAGTGTGGAGAAGAAGGTGATACTGGAACATCCATGAATGAGGAAGACATTCCTGAAGAACTAGAACATGGAGCAGATACAAATGAAGACTTAACTGCTAGTTTTCAGCCTGGTGAGAATCGGGGAGAATCATCAAGTTTTCATGAAAATCTTCTTGGCAGTCCTCAATCTAGTCCTCAACCTGGTGAGAATAGCAGGGCATCGCCAGGTTATTATGGTGGCAGTTCTCAACATGGTGAGAACAGGGGAGACTCATCAGTTTTTCATGAAAGAAGAGTTAGAGGACCTCCAAGGTGGATAAGAGATTATGTAACTGGGGAACTTTCAGAGGAAGAAGATGCAAATGTTAACTTGATTTTATTTACTTCAATAGATCCAGTACAATTTGAAGATGTAGTAAAATATGAACATTGGAGGACAACAATGGATATTGAAATCAAGGTCATAGAAAAGAACAACACCAACTTACTGATCTGCCAGCCGGTGCAAAGAAAATTGGAGTAAAATAGGTTTATAAGACCAAACTAAAAGAGGATGGAGAAGTAGACAAGTTCAAGGCACGATTGGTGGCCAAAGGGTATGTGCAGCAACAAGGGATAGACTATACAGAAGTATTTGCGCCGGTTGCAAGAATGGATACGGTGAGAATGATTGTGGCCCTAACAGCTCACAAAGGATGGATATTATATCAGCTTGATGTCAAATCTGCTTTCCTGCATGGAGAACTTAATGAAGAAGTCTACGTAGAACAGCCGAAAGGTTATGAGAAAAAGCAGAATCCACAGCAAGTATACAAACTGAAAAAAGCTCTTTATGGACTGAAACAAGCTCCAAGAGCTTGGTTCAGCCATATTGAAGCACGTTTTATAAATGAAGGGTTTGAGAAGTGTTATAGTGAGCATACTTTGTTCATTAAAACTGACAGGGAAGGTAATATTCTTATTGTCAGTTTATATGTAGATGATTTAATATTTATTGGCAATAATGAATTGATGTTTGCTGAGTTTAAGACATCCATGTTGAGGGAGTTTGACATGACTGATCTAGAAAGAATGCGTTTCTTTCTTGGCATCGAAGTTCTACAGAGACCTGAAGGCATTTACATTTACCAACGAAAATATGCTTCAGAGGTATTAAAGAGATTTAAGATGGAAAACAGCAACTCAGTCCATAATCCTATTGCCCCAGGATGTAAACTTTACAATGATGAGAATGGAGCTTGTGTTGATGAAACTTTATTTAAACAAATGGTGGGCTGTCTCATGTATTTAACAGCTACAAGACCAGATTTAATGTTTGCATTTTGTTTAATTAGCAGATATATGGCTAAACCGACTAAGTTACACTCATTGGCTGCCAAGAGAATTCTGCGCTACTTAAGAGGAACTACTGAACTTGGGATCTTCTACAAGAAGGGAGGGCGTGAAGGATTAATTGGATACACTGACAATGATTATGCAGGTGATCTAGAAGACAGGAAAAGCACATTTGGGTATGCCTTCATGATGGGATCTGGAGCTGTTGCCTGGTCTTCAAGAAAACAGCCTATAGTCATACTTTCAACCACTAAAGCAGAGTTTGTGGCTGCAGTTGCTTGTGCTTCACAAGCTGTTTGGATGCAAAGAATACTTGAGAAACAAAGTCTGAAGGAAAGCAAGGGCACTACAATTTTCTGTGATAACAGTTCCACAATTAAGTTGTCCAAAAACCTTGTGTTACATGGTCGCAGCAAGCACATTGATGTGCGATTCCATTTTCTTCGTGATCTTACAAGAGAAGGAGTAGTTGAATTAGTCTACTGTGGAACACAAGAACAACTGGCAGATATAATGACAAAACCTCTCCCATTAGCTGCATTCTAGAAGTTTAGAAATCAGTTGGGAGCATGTGAAATTCCTGAATGAACTAGTAACAGCTGGGAACTAGTTTAAGGGAGGGAATGAAGAGAAAGTTTAGGCTTCTGTTAAGGAAGTAGTTAGGATTTGCATTCAGTTTAATAAGTCCTATTCCATAGGATTGTTAGTTTATATTTTGCATGATTTTCTACGTGAATATCTCCTCTGTTGAGATTATATAAGGCTGTATAAAGCCAACCTTCTTCTTTCAATAAAATCATCGATTCTAATCCTGTATTATTGTGATTTTCTATAACAGTGATGCTTTGAGGTATTCCCCAACTAGGTTAATTATTTGAAATGGTTAGCAACCATTAACAGTACTGTTAATTACAATTTTTATCGAATATATATGTAAGAAACAACTATAATTACTATAAAAGACGTCGTGGTTGCCAAAACTCAATCTTTGTTTCATTTTGTTTATATTTTTTCCCCTTCATAACCGAGAGTATTTGTGAACTAACATGTACGCATCAATAATACTAAGTTCCCTCGTATAGCCGGGTTAAGAACAAATTAGAATTCATGAGGATTTTAAACCTTATACTTATCTTGTGATAGTCTGAGCTATCGGTTCATTTGGTGGAGACACATTGAAGTACAAACATTAAAAGTTGATAAAGGCGAGCCAAAATTCTGGAGCCACTTTGAGACACTCCTCAAACAAGAGCGTGGGGAGATCAAAATTAAGATTAGCCAAGATGAGGGATTTTTTTGTAGGTGCCGAAGCCCATTTCAACGGCTCACGCCCATTCTCATTTATAATACTAATTACTAAATGTAATGTTCATTCATCAGAGATAAATGAACAAGTGCAGTGATACTAATGTTATTATTCTTTCAAAATCTCCTTTGTTAATTATACATCCTTCTATAGGGAGTAAAAGCAATGGTGGCTAGAAATATAAAAAATCTCCCTTATATTGTCTGGATTGGTCCAAGGTGGCTGGCGAGCTTCGTATACTTGAAGCTTATTGTTTTCCATGCAACTGAACTATCCTCTTTCCTTCCTTCCATAGGCACATGATAAGAGCTACATTTTCTTATATTGTCTATCGCAAGCGAATAAAACTTGGATCAACAACATTCTGGATCAAAGGCCAATCTATCTCATCGACAAAACTTTATTGAGAGGGTTTCAAATGAATCGCCATCATGTATGTGAACAGTGAATATATCTGCAAGGAAAATAACACTAATAATGCCCTCAGATTAGAGAAGCCAAAACTTTCTTGCCGCTAACAGAATATTCCTCTGCTAAAGACCATAAATATACATTGAGAATGACCTGTGGGGAAAAAAAGTGAGAGGACAAAAAAGAGGAACTTTGTAAATGATCCCAGATAGGCGAGAAGGGGATTGTTTTGCAACCTGCAAAAAAAGGAGTTACATCACCAAGCAGTCTAATTCAGTTTAAGATGCTTCAGTAACAAATAAGCAAAAAGAGATGCAAAAAAGGGGATGTCACATAAACAGAACTGATATTTATCCACACTATTTTCTTACATCATTTACTTCGAGATAATTTGCATGAAAAAATAGGATCAACTGCGGCCCCATGGAAATGAGCATTCTAATTTTGAAGTATAAAATTTAAAAAGATCATATGACAAACAGCAAGCCAAGCCACAAATATATGGGAACTTGTTTGGCTTGGCCCTGGATTGTGGAATTCTATTGCGTCGTGGCACTTGCTCCTGGACTTCTAGAATATATTTATGATTCTAATTCAAGCTGAAACAAAGTGGAAATGAGTTTTCAGAACTACCTGATCAAACAAGCTCATATTATGTTTTATCGAGTCAGGTCAGGGGTTGAAAAAACTTGAACCATCCATAGTGACAGCAATTAGAACTAATATGCTTGTAATCACTGCAAACCAAACTAAGATTGATCCTGCAATAACAAGTTTTCAAAAAAAGTGCATCGTGAGATAAGTTAAACCAACCTTAGATATATGGTACCTTTACGAATCAAATGTTCACGTGAAGAATAATAAAGAGACAATAAAAAATTACCAGCAGAACCTTCAGAACTGTTATTACTATCAGAGGGCATTGATTCAGCATTAAGACTTGAGGCATCAATTGAAAGTTTGCTATTTCCAGTATCAGATGCCACAATTCCTTGAAATTCCTCACTCACAATTAAAGCTGCTAGAACACCCATAAATGACTCTTTATCCATCTCATTAGAAGAATCCCTTCTACTAGGCTCATAAATAGCATTTGAGTCATCTGAATCAGACAACTCATCATCTGAAGCACCTGTATCAACAGGCTCCACCTGATACTTGTCATCGTCTTCATCCTCAACATATGCTTTATAAGTTAGTCGAAGAAGTATCTCCCCAGAAGAAGCCTTTCTGAACAATCCCCAACCTCCTTGCAAAGCCACAATCTTGTCAGTTGGTACAGTATCTTGCAGAGATCCCAGATCAACCTGTGAATGTTATAGAATTTAGAAAGCTATATCCAGGAGAAACGAAAGAATGTAACTTCAACAAATTGCAATCAAAATTTCATATGAATGCACAAATTGCTCAATAAATGCAGACAAATTACAGCATGAAGGCCAAAAAACAAAATTCCTAGAATAAAAAAAAAGATAGACAATTATGGATATGGTCCCTAACACATCAAGTCCTAAATTTGCTATTACCGCCTATCTGACCACTGTTCCAAAAACACAACCATGATCATCTTTACCACCACAATCACTGACTCCACATTGACCACCGCCACACAATCATATCACCCCACTGCCACCATTCCATGATCACCATGCCAGCCAACTGCCATCATTGCCACCACTAATTAGCACCATGATTAATCCAATCCTTGGAATCACCATGTCACCATACTGCAATGAAACATTAACTAATACCAAGACCATTAAAAGTAAGTTTTTTGTACAACAACCACCTAACATTTCTTCTCTTTACCAATACTACAATCACAAGCAGGCAGCTTCAATAGAATCTACTATGAACATCAATTCTTTCAATATAAATACTATCGTTAATTCCAGTATAAATTGAAAAGAAATTATAATACCATTACAAAGCACAAAACCAAACATATATGATTGGATATCAAAATATCAATATTCTACGCTATTTTTTTTGCAGCAGGATTAGATATGCTAACTTTTTATTTATTCATTATATTTAATGTTATCTCGCTTGCTTGAGAAAAATTTTAGGCATGCAACCTTATGCATACAATAACCCACTGCAGAGGTTATGTCTAATAAAAAAAACCTCTATATTCTATGTGACCAACCATTCAACTAAGAGAGCCATTCGAAGAAAACATGAAAGACAACTTTGTACTTTCACAGAAAAAAAAGAGTTTTTTGGAATAAGATAGTTTACCTCTCCAGTGCCAACAGTTAAATCTGTGAATCCAAGAGAGTCTTTCACTTGGATGTTCAATTTTTGTTTCCTGGGGTTTGCAACAAGCATATGAAAATCCTGGCCAAAGTCATAAAACACAATTACCTCAAGAAAAATGCTTCTGGAGGACAAAAGGTGTTTGTAAATACATGTAACGTGGGAGATGGAGAATCACCTGGTTCCAAATTGGCTCGCCAGGACGGCCGATCACGGTGGTTCGGCTGTTCTTTTTACTACGCATAATTTGATCTCCCAGGCTCAGAATAACATAAGGGTCAGTTTTACCTGACAAACAACAGGGAATCGATGAGTACTGCATGTGCAATACAAAATGTATATAAGAATTAATCAAGGGGCATGACCAAATGCAGGCTAGGGGAAGCAATAGTGCTCTGATTGTGACCCATAACTAATAACATCAACAAAATGTAGTATGCGTGTTTAAGAGGACAAATCAATGTGAAAGAATCAGAACAAACAAAATACTGAAATACTTGTAAATGGGTTAAAAGACAAATGTATAGCAGCCCACTGCTTTTCTAGCTAACAGAAAAACAAAGAATGGTGCTTATTCAATTATCCAAACATGTGTCAGATACAAATCAAGTGGAAGCTTAAATCCTATGTTGATGGAGAGAGAAAAAATCAACCTAAAGGATAGGCATCCTTAGCACTCAATAATAAACTATAGTTGAGCAAGATTTAACTACTCAAAATTGCATGCAAGAATTCTCGTTGTAATACCAGTGTTGAATAATTATATTTTATTTTTGTCTAATGCATGATGGATTTTAAGAAAACTGAAGAAGCTAGAAGTAATTTATACCAAAGAAGACATAGGAAAGTTTTCGAGCATCTACAAGAGTCACTGATAGTTCTCCAACAAAATCCTCGTTTCCTTCTTGCATTTCTCCTGATTCATTTGCAACAGGCCCAACCGCTTTTCCATTTTGAAAATCCAAAACAATCTTCTTTGGACGAACAAACAGTCGAGGCAAATCCTCAGTGAGAAGTTTTTTCAGAAACCTATGAAAATGAAATGAACCATTTAAGTTAGGGGGAGGAAAAGGCAGCAAAACCCTCAAAAAAATATGCTGCGTCTATTATGGACCTTCTCCTTTGATGCATTCTGCTGTTGTTATTATCAAACAAAATAAAATCTTCCTGCACTGGCTTCAAGCTCCGAAGATAAATTGGCTAGCAACCAGAGGATGGCTAATAACTAAATCCAACCAACTTAGTTACTGTTTCCAGAGCAAGTGTATTTGTAATAAAGCATCAAATTATTTGCTTCAGGGAACGCAATAATTAACAGAATGCACAGACTTTATCATTCGCAGTACACTACGTCTTCTAAAACCTAAAATACCATCTGGTTGCATTCCAAGTCATCTGACCATATTAAGTTTGAAGCTCTGCGATGATTGACTTTTCAAAGACAGACTATGCCTGGAGGCAATAATATTACAGTAAGAAATAATACAGGGAGAACTGAAAAATGGATGGCGATAAAAGTCCACTTACAATGAGAGAACTGGAATTGCTGGTGTTGTCCGATGCATGCATAGAAGATGAGAGAAGAAGAAAGTTGCATTAGAATTTCCAATATCAGATATTAAAATACAAGAGATAAACACATGGAACTAAAAAAGAAGAGCTTAGCAGTATGTCCACAATCTCAAATCATGTTCGGTTTTGTCAATCATCCAATATTTTTGTCAAGTTTCCATATCACTCAGGCACAGGCATTCTTTGATAGCAAATGGGACATAATCCATGTTCTGTGTATCTTTCAACCAGGTTTGCTAAATCAATGAAATGCATTTATTTTTTAAGTGGAAATGGACACTTGAAATTGATTTTTTATTTCTCAAAAAAAAAAAAATACAGATTTTATTCATTATTGCCTGATTTTTTATTTATTTATTTCTGAACATCAAAAAGTGTAAGACTTGACATCTGCTTCAATGCAATACTACAACCATTGGAGAGAACATGGAATTATCTCCGAATGCAAGGAAGGATATTTTCTATGGCTAATCCTGTGCTCCTTTAGTTCCAACATGCCCTCCAAAAACCCTAGATAGGTCTATAACATGCTCACAACTGAGACCACCAATGACCAGTAAGTGTAGTATATGGCTAGCTATCCATATAGGATTAATTCAGAATGCCACATTTTCCTAGATCTCCCAGGGCCAACAAAGGAGGTGCAAATCATTTACAAGAAAAGAAAGCAACTTATGCAATAATTACATTTCATCAACTGACTTTTATTCTTGACCACTTAGTGAATTAGGTGCAAATCATTTACAAGAAAATAAAGCAATTTATGCATTAATACATTCCATCGACTGGCTTTTATTCTTGACCACTTAGTGAATTACAGCTGAATGAATCCAAATGCAAGTATTATTAAGACATAAAATAGATGAAATAGTTCCTTTATGGCCAATAAAATAGATGAAATAGCTCCTTTGGACCATATCTATGACCTACCCATTAGATTGAACAAACGAAATGGCGACAATTCAAATTTGATCTTCGGAAGTGACACAAAAGCCCAAGAAGCAGCTCCCACCCATGGCTCTGTTGGTATCAACCGCAGTTTGACCCAGAGTTCACCATCAATGTCAAAATCTCTAACACTGACTGGCAACATAATGGGGATAATGCTAAATTTTAGCGATAGCATTAGAAGCATCCGAGCGCCACCAGTATATCTGAGACCTATTTGATACCTAAATATCATGAAAAGAGAACATAAATCAACTTTGCTTCTTAACAAAGCTGAATCTCAGTGATCATGGCAGCAAGGCTGCCGACCACTTACAGTATGCTTTTGGGCAATGGAAATCAATCAAAAGCTTCCACAGATTAACAATTGAATTTCCACTATAATTCATTACAAAAATTCTGAAACATTATCATAACTGCTTCAAATAGCTAGCTAACTTACTGCAAATCATTGACGCGGCGAGAAGTTCTTCTCTCAACGTTCCTAACGGACAATGGCTCGTCCCCTAGAGAGAATTGCTTGATTTCAACTCTCTCAACATAATCAGGCTTCTTCAAATCATCAATAACAGGTTGCAATAGCCCAACAAGCCAATTCTCAATCCCGCCTCTATAAACCTTCCATAACTTCCCTAGCACCATATTAACCCACTCAACGGACTCTTTCCTCTGCAAATCCTTCTCCAGAAACAAGGAAAAGCTGGTGGGCACTTGCGGCCACGCCCCAACACGCTTCCCTTCCTCATTGCTTTTCTCTCTCTTCCTCGAAGTCCATACCTTATCAGAAACAACACCCACAAAAAAGAAAAACACAAATAACCCAACAATATTTCTATTAATTGGAGGTGATGGTATCGGGTGTATCGCTCCCAATTGAGTCCTTAGCTTTCCCACGATAGGATCCTCTTGAAAACCAGTGAAGTTCGAAATCGATGGCTCTTGGGATAGTTCTCCGGTCTCCAGTTCATTAGCAATTCGCTTGAAAACAAACCTCTTAGTCCCCTTTGAAAGCTCATCAATGTTTACATTGCTATTTCTGGTGTCGTTTGGGAAGACACAAGCATGGAAAGTTAAGAACTTTCTTCTGAAATTTTGGTGTGTGAGGCCGGTGATTAGTTTCTTCCTCCTCCTTTTAGAGAAGGGAAGTGACGGGTAGTTGGTTTGATGGAAGGATTTGCATGGGCAGAGGAGAGGGAGAATTTGATAAGAACTGAAGCTTGCCGGAGAAGACTGTGAAGTCATTTAGAAAATGGAAAAAATCAGTGCCCCAGTTGTGATAAGGGCATAAGAAGGATCATTGCCTGGGAACATAGAATTGTTTTTTTTTTAATATATATATATATATAATAATAATAATATTATTACTGGTAAGGATTGAAAAGGGAGAGCTGGAAATGAAATCAATAAAATCTTAATCTAGAGAGTTTGGGGTAACTGAGAAGAAGAGTCGTAGTTGAAAAGTCCATGAAAAGAAATTGGAGAAGAAGAAGAAGAAGTGTTAGTAGAGGAGCAGATTGAATTTTAAGAAAAAGCGTTTCTTTCTCTCTTCGTGGGTGTGGCAGGGGAAAGCTGGTTTTCTGACTACGCAGGATTGAAGGCCTCTAAAAATGAGAGAGACGTGGAAGATGTAATTTTTGCTTTTAATTGGATTTTTCCGCGCTTGTCGGGGCCGACGCGCCTAGAGAGCTTTTTTTTTTTTTTTTTCAGTTTGACTTGTTTTTTAAATTAAAATTTTTATTTAAAAAATATGTTTTATAATTTTAATATATTGATATTAAAATTTATAAAAAAACTAAAAAAATATTATTATAATATATTTTTAATTACAAAATATTTTTGAAAAAATCTACCTTGTTATCAAATATACAAATAATATTTATTTACTTTTCAAAATATATTTTAATATGTGTCACATGATAAAATAATAAAAATATCAATAAAAACTCTAAACTATGTGTGTTTTTTATTATAGTGGTAGATATAGTTTATTATGGATTGTTACACTGTAATTATTTCTTTACCCATGAGTTGAAAATAAAATATAATGATATTGATGGTATTTTGATATTTATAATTGGTTTATTAATTGTTAAAAGATTGTTCAGGTACATGTTAGTATTTTTTATTTTTTTTACACATTAAAAATACATTTTTGTCCCTATAGTTAACAATTTTTTAAGCTATTACCTAAAGGTTTTTTTAGTTTTTTTTAAGAACATTGAAATAATTAAAATATTTATTTATCCTTTAAGTGAAAAAATAAATTATTAATTGAGGGTTTTTTTTATGTTTTGCACGCATTAAAATACAGTAACAATACTATTATACCTTTAAAAATAATAAAAATCAAGACATGCTCATGATTTTTTTTTAATCTTTCTGGGCATCCTGATATTTTTATATTATAAAATAATTATTTTATTAAAATAACAAAAATGCTGCCGCGTCATGTTCTCGCAGGCGAGGGAGTACACGTGTTAAATAGCTATTGAGATATAAAAACGTGTTGTGTTGTCATATATGATTTTCAATTAATATTTTTTTTAAATGAAGGGATGCATTAGACAGAGGATATTGGAGTCGTAGACTACGGCATTGTTCGGCGGAAAGCAATTATTTACAAATTATTTTTATATTATTTTTATATTTATTTATTATTAAAAAATTGATAAAACAAAGAATACTTTACAGTTAAAATAAATTTTTTTTAGTTTTCAAAAAAAAAATATTTTTTATTTTGAACGAAAAATATTTTACGAGATTTATAAAAAATTTAAAAATATCATATTATTTGCCGATTATATTAAATTTGGTTCTCAAATTTTTTATTTCTATATATATATTGTTTTAATTTTTTTTTTTCAATTTTATTTTTTATAATTTGATTTTTATATTAACTTTGGTACTTATTTTTATAATTATTATTTATTTTTTTCATTTTTTTTCTATCAAATTTGGTCCTCATTCTTTTGATTGGTACTTATTTTATTTGAAATAATTTATGAAATGGTTATTATTATTATTTTAATTTCTTTATCTTTCAATATTTTTATTTTTTATATTTGATCTTTATTATTTTGATTATTATTTATTTTATTTGAGATAATTTATGAATTTTTTTTCAATTTCATTCACATTAAACTTTTTAATTTGTAAGATTTGTTTCTTATTATTTTAATAAACATGAAAAAAATAAAACATTAATAAGTTATTTTCCAGCTCATTTTTACAACATAACCAAATATGAGAAAATATTTTTCAATTTATTTTTTATTATACTATCAAATATTAAAAAATAATTTATTTTTCTAAAATTCACTTTTAAACAAAACTATTTTTCAGACCGGGTTTTTCTTCCAAGCATCTCACTGTTTGTCTTTGCATTCAAATATGGACCGTTGACTTTTATTACCTTTATTTTCAATGCTGAGTGTAAAAGCAAGAATCGTCAAATATGTATTAGATTTAATAAAAAATTAATAAAAAGATGACGATTGAATGGTAATATATATATATATATATATATATATATATATATTGTTATCTTAGCAGTTAATTATATAGATTACATATATATTTTTTCATGATTTTAATTAACGAGTAAGAAAATTAACATTCCAACCTCTAAGCTAGTTTTAGAAAAATACTCGTTATAAACTAGAGTGGAAAATAGTGATTTATATTCATTGCTATGTACATTAATTACAAGTTTAAAAGCAATACTCATCAGAATTAAAACATATTGTTTTCATGTTTCATCCCTGTGATACTCATCGTCTCTCTCGTTTGATTTTACTTTTTTTTTTTAATCGTTTGATCTTACTCTCTTTTTTTTAATGAAACTGTGCTGCCTTTGAAATTTTTTGCCCTCTCGAAGCCAGTTCTTCTGGAAGAAAGCTTACGATTTAATTATTGACTACAATGCACGTTTAATAAAAGATAAGGATGGGTTCTACCATGAGTTTGAGAAGTATGATCCATCTTAATTTCTTGTTTTGACAAAATAAAATTATTTATTTTATTATAGTTACTTGGTAGAGTCTAAACTTGATCATATTCGATGAAAAATGAAGTTTGTAAGAGTTTTATATATATTTTTTATTTAAAGAGATTATTATAATTTTATAATTTGATTATGAATTTAATATATTAATCTAAATAAATTTAAATTATTTTAATATATCAATATATCAATATGTTATTTTAAAAATATATCATTTTAAAATTTACTAAGTCTAACTACTATTTCATGATTGCTCAAGTAACATTTAGATATGTTAAATCAATAAAATAATATTGAGTTAATTAATTTAATCCACAACACAGCGCACACAAACGATTTATTACTGTTTCATGATTTTTCACTCTATTTTAAAATTATATTTTATTTAAAAAAATATTAAATTTATATTTTTTTAATAGTTTTACCATGTCAATATAAAAAATAAATATCTAAAAGTATTTTTTTAAAAAAAATACACTTTAAAAGCATGCATCAAGATATCAAACAAACAAATATCAAACCTAACGTGAACGGTAATTATCGAGTTAAGATAGACTATAGTTCTTGTGCAGGAAGTTTGACAATGGAAGCCCAGACTCCAGACTGAAGCATCTGTGAACACAACTTTCTCCTCGCCTTGCAGGTTCGTCGTGTTCATGCATGTATTCAAACCCAATGCGCTGTCCATCTCTCGATGGAAAACAAAAAACGACACCTGACACCTCGTTTCTCTCTGTAATCGATACAATGCACCTGCTATTATCTCAATATTCATTGAACTCGGGATGCGTTTCTATAAAAATCTTATCGAATTCTTTAATTTTTGCATGCTAATCGATTTATAATACACATTCAAAGCTGCTGAGTGCTGAGAACTCCTGGCATGTGAAGTCACGAGAGAAGAGACTGGAAGCGTGAAGATTTCACGCATGGCCTGAACAGATAAAAGGATAAAAACAAAGGCAATGGAAGAAGTGCTGATTTTTTCCCCTTACATTTTCACAAATAAAACCATATTTTGTTAAAAAGGAAGAGGTAACCGGGCTGGACCCGTCCCGACCCAAGTACAATACAATAATCCGTACACACGGCATAGCGGACGACGATTTCGGTTCCAGCACGCGCTTTAGTCAAACGACACTCTCTCTGACTCGACGATTCGACAGCCCTTCTCAGGACCTCATCACCCCTTTCGTCTCCGCTCCTGCCTATTGTCACCCTCTATTCCATACAAAGGAAATAAAATTAGGGTTTTGCATTTGTTATTTTAATCCCAACTAGTTTCACTCTCTCAAAGGTGATTCTTATATCTCCTTTTGATCTCGTCAAAATTAACAAGAAAACCATTCACTCAGTTTGTATTTGAATTCTTACTCGCTTCTTTACTCTGTAGATAAAATAATGGAATCGCCGGCTTGGTTACCGCGACGAGAAGTAAAGCCTCCGCCAACTTCCACTGAAGCCGGAGTCGCAGCAGATGCTCCTCCATTGGAGAATTCAGCTGGTAACAATGCAAACAGTAGCTGTTCAATTCCGGCGCCGACAATCTTGGACCTCGTTCGGTTTCGGTGTAGTTTGACAAGGATCTTGAATGCTGTTAGGTATAATTATAGTTGAATGGACTGATATGTAGGACATAGAGGACGTTCCTGGAGAGAATGACATGGAAATTTAAAAAACTTACATGGACAAGATGAATTGAGAAGTTGTTTTGGGTAAAATATTGAGTGTATAACTTAGTCATATTGGAAGAAAGTAAACCAGCATAAGCAATGCTTTATGCCTCTAGGTTGGAAAATGGTTAGTTTTTGCGTATCGAGCACATAGCTGAGGCACTGAATCTATGCAGGGATGATTCTGTGTTTTTTCAAATCAATTAATGCATATCCATGCTATATGTTAAATTTTTGACTTATAGCCTTGTATTGATGTTATTTTGTGCTAATTTTAGGTCAGGGATAATCTAAGGAACGACCCAAGATACAAATCTGTAAAGCATGAGGATAGAGAGGTTTTCTTCAACGAGTATTTGTCTGAATTAAAAGCCGCAGAGGGGAAAGCAGAGCGAGATGCAAGGGGCAAAAGGGAGGAACAGGTATAAATTATTGGCTTTGCACGTATTGGAAACTGCTCTCTGTCATGCTTGACTACAATCTCTGTAATTATTGCAACTGCTGTTTGACTGCATTTTGCTTTTGGAACATAGGAAAAGTTTCAAATCTATGAATCTGGGTTGTTGTTTAAATAGTCCCCTAACAAGACAATGAATCGCCCAGTTTTTATTGATCCACTGACAGCAATTGCAAAGACAAAAGAATTTGATTTGTAGTATCAAGAAATTAAATATCCATGTGCTTCGCCCTCTGCATGTGTTATATAGATTGTCACATATTTGTATCTCAGGCCACTGGAAATATTTGAGTTATGATCGTGTCAAATAATGCAAAATTGATTATGAACTTCAAGTATATACCATGTGCAAAATCATTTTTCTGCTCAAGAAGCTGCAATTAAGCCGCTAGTTGTGGCTGGTCTGGAAATTTGATTTTGTAACTAGTGATAAAGTGTAAAATCAGCTGCGAAAAATGATCCAAATAAGTAAATCAGAAGGAAAAGGAAGTCACTTGTTTTGCAATAAAAGGTTGAATTTTGTGTTACTTAGAGGGATTTTACTTGTGAAGTATAGTTTAAAAGCTAGATGGAGAATGCTGATCTTTGGAAAGATTATCAGGTCAATGCAAAAAACAGACAGAGAGGGACATGTAGTTTTAGTGCAAAAAAACACTCTCTTAATAGGAAAGAATTAAAACAGACACATATGGAAATATTAGTCTGTATATTTGGATGTTTGCAATTCTTGATCAATTTAATCTTTTTTCTGATAAACCATTATATGAAACTTTTGTACATTTATGTAGTACTAAGTTCACTGCAAGTTTTAACTGATAGGATTGATCAGTTCATTTTTTCTAGTTCATGACCTGGTTCTTGTGCTTGGTATAATATTTCTATTTGGGATTAACAAGGGGTGGGAATACAGCAGGGATTCAATAAGGTCCATTTCCAGATTCTTTGATGTTGCCAATCATCTACTTTATGGAAACACGGTCTGTTGCTTTACTTGCTGCTACTACCATCTATAGTGGTTTACATCATGCCGGATGATTGTTTTTATATTATTCATGTTCAATATACAAAATTGCTAGATTATGATAGGAACCAAGGTGATATGGAATAAGAGATGCCAAAAAGTCCATCTCAGTCTTGCCTGTTTTCTGTTTGTTTGTTATGTAAAAATGGGTAAATTGGTAGAAAATGATGAGGATGCAGGTGATAAATAATAAATTTTATTAAAGGTGATGAGATGCGTGCTTTTTGAAATTTGTATCATCGTGCATGGAAATGTTCTAGTTCTAACACTTGAATACCTTATTCTCCTTGTATGCATGATTTCCTTCTCTTTTGATAACATGTTCTTCTTCAACTCTTTTTTTCCAAAAAAAGAAAGAAAGAAACAAGATGAAGATGAAGAAAGAAAGAGAGACCAAAATGGCCCTGTCTGACGAGACAAAGCTAGATGCATTATAATTGTATATGTTTCATAGGACATGTCTGTGGTACAGTGACTTGGATTCTTTAGTGCAGCAATTGGAACAATTATAGCGATTCATCTTCCAGATAATTTATGATAAGATGTGATGAATTGGAAACTTGTTCTGAACTGAGTGATGTAAATTTGTCCAGCTCTCTTCCACCTCAGTTCATGACAATTTGAAGGAGAGGGAGCGAGAGTTGCGAAAACAGAAGGAAATAGAAGAACAAGAAATGGAAAGGGTGCGAGTGAAGGTTCGAAGGAATGAAGCAGTTGCGTCTTTTCAAGCTTTGCTTGTGGAAACAATCAAGGACCCTCAGGTTTGTTATTGATAACTGTTGATCAGAGTCTGGGTGGTACCAGACATGTCAATATTAAAAAATCGACCTTCAGCAATTCCAATAAAATTAAAATTTTGTTACAGACCTTGTTCCAGCAAAGGTTTTGATGAATTAGTTGACTGCATGGGTTCAATGTCATACTTGAATTGTAGCTGTCATAGTACCATCGATCCCTCTGTACGATGCAGTGCTTGCTAAACACTGAACATCATAGACCCAAATTCAACATCAGCTAGTAAACTACTCTTCTTACAGTTTAAATTAAAAATGGAAGTCAGTCCTTGTTATTTCATAATATGTTTGCCACAGAGTACTGAAGTGTGCAATGCTGCCTGCTATCGCTTAACTAATTAGACAAAGTCTACTAGATGATTCTGATAATCAAAATCTATCAGGTTTCTTGTGTAACTGAGCTAACTTTTCATGAACATTGTTGGATGGGGTTTGGGTTCGTTTTGTTCCCATCTATAGTGCTGACCTTTTGGCTTGACTGTAACTTAGGCATCTTGGACCGAGTCGAAACCATGGTTGGAGAAGGATCCACAAGGACGTGCGACAAATCCTGATTTAGATCCATCTGATATAGAGAAGCTCTTTCGGGAACACATCAAGATGCTGCATGAGGTAATATTTCTTAAATGCAAGTACGCTATAATCAAAGGGCATCTTAATGGATTTCATTTAGTGGATCTGTGTTGTGACTGTCTCACCATCTCACTTTTTTTTTTCCCAGCGGTGTACAAATGTTTTCAAAGATCTGTTAGCTGAAGTTATAATTGCTGAAGCAGCAGCCCAGAAGACAGAAGACGGGAAAACAGCCCTTGATTCATGGTCAACTGCTAAACGTCTTCTGAAGCCTGATAGCCACTTTGCTAGTGATATTTATCGCTCCCACTTTTTGTGGGTGCGGTGTCATCCAGGTTATCAGATAGAATTCAGCAAAATGCTTATCTAGAGCCTCCCTCTTAGCTGCGTCTGTCTATATATATATATATATATATATATATTACCCAACCTAAGATCTCTGCAGTGGCTGACAACGAAACGCAGGTGATAGGATTTTCTCCTTTTCTATTTTTTACGTTTTGATAAAATCTAAGGAGATAGCCTTAGAGCTCCGAATAACGGATGATGTCATCAATCCCATGGGTTGTGATTATATGAACCCGGTTGGAACGATCTTCTGATTTTGCAGATGGTTCGCCCACCATCTATCCCTCCTATGACATCCGGTGAACGGAGGGACCCTTCTGTCATTCGTCCGTTGAAGGTGGCGTCTAGAATCGTTGGTACTAAACCTTCAACAAGGAACATGCGAGGGTTCCATGTGGCGTTTGTTGCTCCAGGTACTTACTCGTATTATTTCCTAGTACTTCACAAGAATTATCTTGAAGTGCCCATCCTATAACAAATTAAATCCGCCCGGTTTAATAATTAGGAGTAACCAACAAACCATTGTGACGCTGCCGTAGCCTAGAAGCTATTTCAGCTTTCCAGCCACTAAACCCTGTTTACGTAGGCAGATAAAAAAGAAATAGCAAGTTGATCTTCCTATAAAATGGTAATTTAGTCATTTTTGTGGCACGTATTTAGCCAATATTCCATGCAAAGTTTGGATTTTAGATGACCGACAACTTGAATGGCAGACAATGGAATGGGAGAAGAGGCATAAACATATGGTGATGTTTATAGCAGCTTTGGCATTCTCCTGTAAGATATATTTTCCAGGAAGAGGCCGACGGATGGCATGTTTTAAGATGGTCTGGACCTTCACAACTTCGTTAAGATGGCTTTGCCTGGACAAGTGGAAAGAAGAGATCCTACACTTCTACGAGGAGGAGGAGATTAAGAGGCGAGCATGAGCATCAACAACACCAACAACCGCAAACAATTATGCGAGCAAGCAAAACATGCGAAATTGCTTGACTTCAATATTTGAAATCGGAATTGCTGTTATGTGGAAATGCCTTGGGAGAGAGAAGACATTGCAGATCCCTTGGTCGAGTTGCTCCACATCAGGAGCAAGTATCCTTGGATAACATTGCTTGTATAATTGCAGCTGAGAGCCGTCCTGTTGTCAAGGGAAACGCCATCATCTACCTTATAATTTTGAGATTTGGGTTCGCTGTAATCGACTGTCAAAGTGTTGATAATGGAACAAACACATCAGTGTTATTGACAATTCACGTCCCACTGCAGAGCTCCCTGTCTCAACACACACACACACACACACTAATAAGCGGCGCTCCTCTTTCAATATAGATAGTTGTTGGCTGGCAAGTTCAACATTCTTATACTCCTGTTTATCACTGTAGAGATTATAGGACCTAGAGAACATAAATAAATGATAATTAATCTTCTAACTGATAAAATATCCCCTGCATGATTAATTCCGTAGCTTGCCTTAAAAATTAGAAGTTCTACATACCTCAACAAAATTTTCTCTTCAGAAGCATTCTGACTCCGGAAAAGGGTTACCCCCTTTTCGCTTTCCTCATTGTGGAGTTTACAGTATTGTCAGGACGGAGAACATACAGAAATACTGCTATTAAGCTCCATTAACAACTAAAAAAATCTTCTTCACTCCTATAATAAAAGAATGTCTACTGAAAAAAAAATTATTAGTTTGCTTTACAAATCAGGTACAAACTTGCAGATTTGCCAAAGAGATGAATACTATCCAAAAATCCATCCTTGTATTTCTGATACACTAACACGATTGGAAAACGAGGGCTCTCTTGCAGAGTATTTACAGAACAGTTTGTTTTTTGGGTGCCAAAAATTTGCCCTTCTTTGTGCAAAACAATCCATAGAAAGAATTAAGAACAAAATGCAAATGATCTCACGGCAGCCACAGAAGTGGTAGATGAGGAAATTTAGATGAGACCTAATCCCTGAGCAGAAGAGGGGGATCTACCTCTGTGCAGAAATACTCTAATAGGAAAAACCTTTCATCTCTATGCCAAAAACAAACCCTCCAGATAATCATCAACATAAGCTAAGCATGGCCAGTAATCAGTTCTAATTCGAACCAAGGTTGAAAGATCACTTACTTCCATTTGGAGAAGGAGATGGAACCTTGGTGGAAGAAATATCAATACAAGAAAGCAGCCCATGTTTCTTTTACTAGTATTTATTGAACTTCCACTCTCATCGTCTTCACCATAGGTAAGGTGAAGGGGGCCACTTTCTAAACCAGTAACTGACGTGGTGCTTTCAAGAAAGGAATCCGATGCAGAATCCTTCCATATGATGTTGCAGATTATTCCCCCATCCTTCACCATGTTAACAAGTGGTTCACCAATCACACTAACAACAAAGGGTGCCAGATACTGCTCAGTGACCCTGATCAGAGAGTCTGCAGGAACTTCAAGTAGCTTGACTGATCGGGTTCCACTGATTGCTGCAACACCCTTCTGCCCCTTTAATTGGAATGTCTCCCGTCCTATGTTGGAAGGAGCACCACACGCCTCCCAGAGAGCATTGAATAACAGGGAATAATAAGCAGGTATCTCATCCTCAGCAATGTCAGATGGGATAATAGCCTTGAGAAACATGTCCTCTATACCTACAGTGATACTTTGAAGTTGACCACGAATGACCTGACCATTTTCTGCATTTGCTTCAATGGAAACATCAACTAGACCAGGAGTTGGTTCCTGTGGTTCCAAATCAATTGTTACGGGAGCTCTGAAGCTTTCCTCTTCTCTGGCACCATTTTCCATGGGAACAATGTCTAGTGAAACACTCTGGCCAGAAATATCATCATTCCTGGGAGGTTCACCGAGAAGACAAGGTATGCGATATGATGGGATAGATCCATATGGTGCCGAGGATGAAAATTTAAGGACAGTTGCATATATGGCAGGAAGACCATCTACTCCATCCAACTGACTAATAGGTGAATTGTCTCCCCATATATGATTGAAAGGCTCAGATTCAAATCTCAAATGGCAGGATATTCTAACCTTAAACCCAGGCATGTGCCTAAAATCAGGAATACACGAGAAATGCCTCCTTAATATTTCTAAGATCTCCGAAATTTTTGAATCCATTACGCGTAACGGCTCCTGAGACTGATAGATTCTTTCATTTTCTGGGGCAGTCAGCAAATTTTCATTGCCATTCAGATCTCTTGCGTCAACCAAAGGTTCACTATCCCTTATGGTCTCTAGATAACCAGCTTTAGCACTCCCATCACCCAAAGGTAACAAGGACAAGGACCAGGTTTGCTTAACAAGCAGTGGTTTTGTTCGCTCAATGTGAATGTAGGCTGAGATGTTCCTGGATTTCTTGAGATTCTGATAATGCTGTCGAGGAGAGTGAACATTGAAGAAAGAACTGGAATGTGAGGATGGAGAAATACCGAGTTGCTCCCCCAGGTTCAGCATGTCTCGAAGCTTCACTCCTGGTATACAGATCAGCATTCGCAGGTAGATCCTATAAAAAGCCACGGTTAAAGAAGAAAAGTCAATGACAACTGATTATAATAGGTAATTATCTCCAAACAGATCCATATAGTTAACAGAGCCAGATTTTGATTATTTTACATGGAAAGAGTCTGTCAAACTGAAACAACACTGAAATGCAAGCAATTTCACTGGTCATACCTTGCATTGTCACGAACCTCCAAATCAGGGAAATATAGACATGTAAAAGCAAGAAGGCGAGATAACCCAAGGAACAATCTAGAGCTATGGTGGTGCATCAGCATAGTTCGGCAAATGCCAAGAACTTTACTTCCCCGGGACCAAGTTTTCAGCCCTGTATCAGGGCCGTGTTTCTCGACAAGAAAAACCATAAACTTGTCAAGTAGGTCCAACAATCCCCTGGGAGGTATTGTACTGTTTTCTGCAATTCTGTCAAATATTGGCAGGTAAGAAGACAATTTATAGTTTATTTTGACTTTTGGAAGCAGAAGCTCATCAACTGTCTGAAGCAAGCGCTCTCCCAGCCAGCGATGCTTTTGACAGCCTAACAAGCGATCAGTGTAAGAAACAATGACAGGGACCAATCTCTGAAACTGCAATGTCATGTCCACTAGCATCCCCTAAACAGAAGAAAGTTGGAAACATCAACATTATGAGAGACAAAACAGCATGTGGCCAAGCTCCATCCACCCCACTTCTGAACCCGCACCCCATAAACTCAAGAAATCAGGCAAGACACTTCACTATGTTCCTTGTAAATAGTGAGAAAAATGCTTTAAAGGATGAGAAATTTAGGCCCTGTCTGTTTCCACATTAAACAAGACCCAGGATATGAATTCCTAGTAAACTTTTCTGCATACTTATTATTTCTATTGGGAAATAAACAGACATTTAAAATGTTATAAAACCTAATCTACAAAAATCAACAATACCTAGCCTATATTCTTCAAGGTGACATGCTGCTCGGTGCAATAAGTTTATTCTTGCCCTTAGTTGCACCCTGAACCTTCAAAATTGGGGTGGAGATTGAAATATATCTCCTTCAAACCCAAACATGTGGCAGGAATCTTGATAGTTATATCCAACATAATAGAATACGTAGGAAAAGGAAGCTTATCAAAGCAGACCACAAAACATGTTTTTTGATGAAATTGAAAACTTTAATGTTTATAGCAGATTATTTAAGGACTAAACTATAAGTAAATAACATTGGGCGTTTACCTCTTGGTCCAACATTTTATTTCCAAGTGTTCAATGCATAGCATAGCTTACATTATATTACTGTGTGTGATCACCAATGAAAAACTCTTACAAGGTTTATGAAATTCTCATCAGACATTTTTCAAAGATGGCACTATAAACTTGGAATAGCAGCTCCAAAAAGGCAAGAACTTGAAGCCAATTTTTTCTCCTTTGTCATTCAGATTCCATGTTTTCAACAGTGTTTATTCCCACACAACTATCCTTCCACAACTTGTGCAATCGAATATGATCTAGCTACATGTAAAAACAGCATTCTATAAACATGCCTCTGAGAATGCAGTTCCCTATACTCTCTGATCCTCAACTCTGTTTAAAACTAGCACACTGAGCATAAGTCGGAAACATTTTTTCAGTTATATTCCATTGTTTTTCCACGTCAAACTTCATAATATAAAGAATGAAGAAAGTCTTTAACAAATGCTAAAGGAAGACATACCAAATTCAAAGACAACTGACTTCGTAAATTATATTGTGATTCTGCTACATCTATTCAGATAAAGTAACAATTAGAATAAAATTTCAGCAAAAAGAACAAAATAAAGTACCTGCAAGGTATGGAAGATGGTAGAGTCCATGAGTGTTCTAGTGGTGGAAGGATCACTGTCGGAATGAGATGAGGCACCTATCAAGAACTTGTGAAATGCACGGAAAGCCACGGCAGTTTCTGAACTCCAAGGAGGCAACCATTTGAAAGCCGAAACAGAAACCAGACCATCTTCAAACAGCTTAGCAGCAGATTTCCCAATACCCACCTCCTCACCAGAAAAACTCTCAAGTTTCAACCTATCAAGACATATAGAGTAGAAGGCAAGCAAATCCAGCTTCAACGCTTTCAATGCAAGTGGATCAAACACGGCTGGATAAAACCTCAAACCCAACTCAAAAATTGACTTATATTTCCCAACCTCTCCACTGAACATCAATTTACTTAACAACCCCAACAACCAATGAAGAGCAAGCAATCTAAAAACCAAATAATGGTGTGTCTCCTTCGAAATCAACAACAATCGAGAAAAAATCTCTCCCTCTTGTCCATCAAACACATCCAGAAAACGAGAATACATCGTCAAAACAACATGACACGACAAAGGATCAAACGAATAAATCATCCAAAAAAACTGCACTTTCAACATCGACGCTTGCAACTCCAAAGCTACAGCCATAGGCATTACCATCCCTATAAACTCCATCATCCCACTAGGTGTCAAAACCTGCGGAGACTCCAATAAAAACGCCATAGCTCTCCTCAACTCCTTATAATTCAACCCCACAACCACCTCTTTACTCCCAATCCCATTCTCATCCCCGCCAGACAAAACCCATTGCGGCACGTTAAACGGAACTAAAGGCACCGAAGTATTCAATATCGAAACATTCAACTTGGTATTAACAATATTAAAAACAACACTAGTAAACAACAACAGGTAAGATTGGCAAGCATGACTTCTCTCATTTTGACACAAACTCCATAAATGCCCACCAATATTAGACAACAAGCACGGCCAACATTTCTCCAATTCCCGCAAACACTCGCACGCAATCGCGCGTGATTGCCTATCCATACTGTGATTTGGCCTGTTAATGACCAACACTAGAAGCTCAACCAAACCCTCAATGAACCGCGGGTGAAATTTCTCGAGCGCGTTTACGGTTACGAAAATCGAAGTGGTGCTTACCATGAATTGTTCTTTTAAATAATACGAGATGGTTACGCCGTCGAGGGGTGATTGTATAACGGAGCGGAGAGATTCGAGGAGGCGATTGAGATGCGTTTCGTGGGTGAAAAACGTTTCGGAGAATTCTTCGAGGAGGAGAAGGAGAGGAAGCTTGAGAGGGAAGTCTTTTTTGAGGAGAGAAGTGAGGGCTTGGTCGAGGAGAGATTGGAGTAGGTGTGGTGCAGTCCATTTGTGGTGGCGTGGACCGCCTTGTTGGAAATCCTCGATTAGGGATTCCCAGTCTTGAGAAGAGAGTGGTTTTGGAAGTGGTTTATCTGGTGGATTCATCGTGGTTTTAGACAAATGCTAAAACGGAATTATGAATTTGATTGATCTCGTCTCATGATCTGTGAAGTTCCAGAGGGGAAGAAGAAGACGAAGAAGAGGAAGACAGGGGAAGGATCTGCCCTGGTATGGAATTTGAGAGATGTATGGGCCAATCAATGCCCCATGCTCCCTGCAGCTTGAAAGAAATCCAGAATTATTTGTCTTAGCTGTAGGGCCGGCCCAAATTCTTATCCCTCTCACCTGCAATTCAACGGGTGCTCTCTGTTCATTTTTCTTTTTTCATTATTAAAGTTTAACCTTTCCCTTTTTTCCATCTAGCTAGGTTTCGATCAGGGATGCCAATTTTGTACGATTGAATTAAATTTTATTCGATTTAAATTTGATACGATTAAATAGGGTGTGTGATGAGTTCACTCGATTTTTTTATTTTATTTTATTTTATTTTATAGAATTGTATTTTTACCTTTCCGTGCGATATATTGATTTTTATCTTATTATTAGTAAAGTTTCTCGAGGTTTTTTGTATGGATTTGAAGTTTAAACTTTATTCCAGGACTTATGGATGAAAATATTTTATTTTTTAAACTTATCTTTTATTTAAATATATTTAAAAAATCAGGTCATGTTAGGTATTGTCAAATGGAGATGATTTTTCATCTAATCCTGTCTGTTGGATTAAAGGTTAAGTTGAGTGATGGATTTAGATATTTTATATCAGACTTGAACATAGCAAAATCTGACCCTGGCATTATCCATTGCTGCCATCCTTGGTTCCTACCTAGTTTAATAACAAAGTTTATTAAATTTAATCTTAAAAAATATAATTTAACTGTGAAGTTTTAGGCTTATTTTTAAAAAATTAAATTTTAAAATCATTAAAAATTTATATAAATTTATATAGTTATTAATTTTAAAATATATAAAATTAATTAAAATACGCATTTAATAATAATAATTTAAAAATAAATTATTGAATTTTAATCAAGATCTCGAGTCACCGCTACGTGATCGACACGTGGAATTGGACTGGATTTGACTATAAACTTTAACTTTTGACTGGATCTAGAAAATGGAAGGGACATGATATGAAAGTGACTGTTAAGTTGTACGGTCTGTTTGGCTGTACGTTTTAACTGTGTTTTGTCGAAAAAAAGATTTGTTAAAATTAAGATGTATTAATGTTAAAAATAATTTTTAAAAAATAAAAAAATATTATTAATATATATTTCAACATAAAAAATTATTTAAAAAAGTAACCCTACCACGTTATCAATACGAAAAACAAATTCGATAATAGTGTCGGAAAACTTTATCTGAGAGAAACTGAAATTGTAATGTGATGTTTCAATTATACAAGCAATATTGAAAGGGTTAAAAAAGGGTTTTGGAAGGCTTTGCTGCCCAGTTCCGTACAATTAGATCACTGCCCCTCGCTGGTACATGCTGTCGGTGAGATCAGCTTTTCTTTTTTAATATAAAAAATATCTAGCAGTTACTAATATTTTATCTATTAAAATAATAGTTTTAAACATGTAAGAATTATTTTAATATAAATTTATTTGGTGGGTGGTAGAATAAATTGGATGAATAATAATAAAAATAGTTATATTTATGGTGATTTATTTATAAATATTGAGATAGTATAATATTAGATCAGATTAGATCAATTTGAATTAATATGTTCGTTTAAAATCAATATAAATTATAAAATTTAATTTTTAATAAACTCAATATTGAGAAGTTAAACTTAAAAAAATATAAAAAATAACTCGAGTCAATATATATGAAATTTTAATAAAAAAATAAAATTAAATATAAAACTCAATTCTAAATAAATTTAATGTCGAATGATATAATTGAAATTAAAAAATCAATTAAAAAATAACAGAAAATAATTTAAGTAAACTCTTCAAACTCGTGACTCGAGTAATGAGATAAAGATAATTTTATAAAAATCAAATCAAAATAAGTCATAAAATCTAATTATGAGATAATTTAGTGTTGAGTTGATATATAAATAAATCAATTAAAAAAAAGAGAAAAAATTCATGTCAATTGAATTAACCTGTAAATTTAAATTTGTATTACAAAACTAAAATACCCTCCTAAAAATTGAGTTATAAAGTTTGATCCAAATAAAAAAAAAAAAGCCAAAGGAAGGAAACAGATCACTGTGAGAGATGCAGCAAAAACATTTCTCTTTTTTTTTTAGTTTTCTTCTTTTTTTATTAATTCCATCCCATCAATAGTTAATACTGTTTTTTTTCCAAACCAGACTGCAAGATAAAGGGGGCGAAAACTCTAGCGAACAATCCTTTGAAAAATCAAAAATAAAAAAAACACTTACACAAACACCGCATTCACACGTACACGTGTAGTTCTAGTGATTTCAATAGTATAGTATAGACTACAGAGAGTTGCTGGCTTCCACCTAGCAGGTTTCTGCAAGTGATGCTCTTTACACGTGATGTACGGCCATGCCCTTCGCATGCCGGGACTTTTTTTTTTTAATTCTTTTAAAAATAACACTAGAGAAAATATGTATATGCACGCGCGCGCGCGAATTCAAAGTCATGTTAATGGATCATATTTTATAAATCCTTGGTCATTAAATTAAAATCAATAGTAAGATTTTATTGTAAAACTAACTGCTCCATCTGCGAGCCATGCTAAAATGAAAGCGAGCCCTTAACTTTATGTTCCATTTAAAATTATTTTTTAAATTGTAATTCGGTTATTTTTTAAAGTATTTTTTACTTGTAAATATATTAAAATAATATTTTTTTATATTTTTAAAAATTATTTTTTATATTAGCACGTCAAAGTGATTTAAAAACACCAAAAAATATTAATTTAAAGCAAATAAAAAAAATTTCAATTTTTTCAAAAACACTTTTTATAGTTTTGATATACAAATATTAATATGTTTTTTTTTAAATGATTTTCAATTTTTTTCTCTTTAAAAATATTAAATTATTTTTTTATAGTTTTGATATACAAATATTAAAAAAATAAAATAAAAATAAAATAAAGACAAAAACATTATGCATTTAGACTCGTTTTACTATTTTTTGATTATTCTAAAAATCAAAAAATTATAAAACTATCAAAGAAGGGTGTGTATATATATATATATATATATATATATCTTTTTCACTTATTCGTGTACAACGAATTGACAAGTATACTTTTAGAATAAAAACAATAAAACCATCAGTTTTCAGGGGCCTTTTGGTTTTCTCTTTTGTTTTTTTACAAGCACGTGTGTGTAACTACAATGGTAATTAAGGATATCTTGGTCTTTTAATACTAATTAAATATTAATTATTCTAAATAAATTATTAGTGTACATGAGGTGCTCATGTATTTTGGGTGCATATGTGGTACCTCCAGGTAACATAAAATGCTTGTTTGTTGTATTGTTTGATGTGCTATATCCTTTTCTTCTCAGCACAACAGATGTTGGCAACTAGGGGATGGTCTGTCATCAATCAACCCTTTTTTTTTTCTATTATTTATTTGTTATCTTGAGAAATATAGGTGGATCTTATTTGCTGCTGATATTTCAGTTTTAATCTTTATTTTTTTTTATTTTTAATTTATATCCTAGCTTCTTTGTTAGAGTTTTATTTTTTTCAATTTAATCTTTCAATTTTAATTTATCTCATATTTTTTTTACAATTTGGCCCTCTTTTCCTTTGTAATTTTGCAATAGTTTTGAATTTCACCATTCAATCCAAGTCCACGGTGTGTTGTTTTTTCTATCTCGATCCTTGCTCTTTTTATTTATTTATTTTTTGGTAAATTTAATTTTATTTTCAATTCAATTCTCTACATCAAAAAATTATTATTGCCTTGTAATTTATTTTTATTTTGATTTTCACCATCATTCTTTTAATTGTTTTTTTTTTAAATTTTAAATGCTTTCATGTGATTGATTTTTCTTGAATTTTATCATTTCATATTTGATTTGCCGAGGATTAAGCGTCATGGTTTTTCTATATATGGTGCTTCCGGTCTAATGAACCGAGTCACGAGTTTGAAAAATTAACGTGGACCAACATTTTTTTTGCTATTTTTTTCTTATTTTATCATTCAATATTAATTTTTTTATATAAAAAAAATAGCTTTGTGTAATTATTTCAATTTTATAATCAAAACTACAAATTTTCCAAGTAAACTCGGGTGGAATTTTCTTTCATTACCTATATTACATTTCTTTCACATTATTTTAAGATGACTATAGTGTTTGTTTTTGTTTTTTTTTTAATTACATACTTTCAAGGTTTTATTTATAAGTTACAGTGTTTTTTTTTAAAAAACTCATATTTTTTATTTTCTAAATAAAATAAAATCCACTTATTAAACTCCATCGGAATTATAACATGATTTTTTTTTTCCTAAACACATCTGCGGCATCAAAATATAATTTTTTATGTATAAAAAATGCGAATCCGCTGCACAGCGGCTGCCCATATCCCAGCAGTAACTACCGCGGAAGCACCCAATCCATGTAAAATCCATTGAAGGTCTAAAAAAGAGGGAAAAAAAAACCCAAAAGAGTTACAGTTCGAAACAGATAGACAGCACTCAGCAGAGCTTATCTTTCTGTTGTTCAACTTCCTGTTTGGCGATTTCTTTAAATTATCGTGGAAGTGAATCGACGACCGAAGAAGAAAACCCTAATTTTTAAATCAACCGATCGTGATATTGAAGACGGCTCAATCCGATTTTATTTTCGAAGCACCTTCTTTAGAGGTACATTAATTAACTAGGGTTTTGTTTATTTTTATTTTCCTAGGTGAACAAATTATTTAATTGATTTAATGTTTAGGGTATATGTTAGGTTAGGAATTAATGTGGTTTGTCTGTTTGGCAGGGATTATTGAGTTTGATGAGATTGTAGCAATATGGCAAGCTATGCAGGGAAAGGAGACCCTTCTAATGGGACTATCTATATTAGTAATTTACCTGAAGGGACCGATGACATTATGTTGGCCGGATATTTTGGCACTATTGGGTTGTTAAAGGTATGGAGTTTTGCCAGGTACTTTTGTTTTTTCGTCTGTTTTTTTAAGCATCGACCTGTACTATTTGCTTCCTTTTATGTTGAGGGATTTCTTAGTTTAATTCTTTTATTTACTTTTTATTCCTTGTTGTAATGAGTAGAAGGACAAGAGAACTGGTCGACCTAAGATATGGCTGTACCGTGACAAAATGACGAATGAGCCTAAGGGTGATGCCACAGTTACTTATGAGGATCCTCATGCCGCTCTAGCTGCTGTAGAGTGGTTTAACAACAAGGATTTTCATGGTAATATTATTGGAGTATTTATAGCACAATCTAAGAGCAAAGATGACACTGTTTGTAACTCTGTGGATGATCCCAATGATTTTGGCGGGTTTGAGGAAAATGCTAAGGATTTGAATGAGGGTGGGGGGAGAGGTAGAGGACAGGACGATGCTTCAGGGAAAGCCTGGCAACAGGATGGAGACTGGTTGTGTCCGAATACAAGGTCTGTGATGTGATATTGGTGAGCAGCTCTTGCTCTTTTTTAGCTCTAGTCTGTTTTTTTTTTCACCTTCCTCTTTTCTTATGCAAATAACTTCTTATGCTTTATTGTTCAAGCAGTTGTTCCAATGTAAATTTTGCATTTCGTGGTGTGTGCAACCGTTGTGCAAGTGCTCGGCCTTCTGGTCCATCTGGCGGTGGTGCTGGAGCTGGAGGTCATGGGAGGGGACGCGGTGCCAATGACTCTGGTGTCCCTGGCCGGTCAGTTGGTGCTCCTACCGGACTTTTTGGTCCAAATGACTGGACCTGTCCAATGTAAGCCTCTGGTTGCCCGAGTTTCATAATTTGTTTGCTTTCTTGTGCTGTTCATCTGCTAAATTTCGTGTCGCTTGCTATGCTAGTCTCTGATTTTGAGCATACAGTATCATTTCCTCTGTATTTTCTTCTACTGCTGGACAAAGTGATGGATGATGGTGGAGTAACTGTATCTCATAAAACAATCTGAATCACTGACCAATAAAGGGAGAAGATTGTGAGGCTAAATGAGTTCAGTAGAATGATAATGTTTTCAGTGAGATCCAGTTTTAAGGTGGATCCAAACTCAACATTGACGAGCATGAATACAATCTGGAAGGAGAAATACAATGGACTGCTTTATGATGTTTGATTTGATAAAATTTGTTGGAGTGTAGCTCCCCATTTCTTATATAATCTATCTAAATAACAGGTGTTGAGCTTGGGACAAAGGGATTTATTCTGATGGCAGGACTGTGTTTAGAATGCTGAATTTTGTAGATAGATTTGTGCGCATGCATTCTGAAGCTTTGTGCTATTCTGTCAAGGGCGTGTAGTTGATGAGGCTGTTATGTACTGGATTTATAATAAGTTTAGTTGGTAATATTGTGCTCATTGACCTGTACATTGTAAAACCATCTGCGGTGCTTTTAGCTTTAAGAAGGTATTTGGGTTTCCTTTGTTGGCAGTTGGTTGAGACCTTCAAATTCATATTGCAGGCAAGGTTTCTGAAATGCATGACTAAATATTCAGCCTCCTTTTTTTTTTTGTTGCTTATGTTTCTACTTTTCCTTTTGTATTTCAGGTGTGGCAATATCAACTGGGCAAAGCGCTCAAAGTGCAATGTTTGCAACACAAATAAACCTGGTCACAACGAGGGTGGTGTGAGGTGATATATGATAATTCATAGTCTCTCAAATACTCCGGATCCATCATATAGCTTGCGTGATATAGAACATTGTCAACTTTCTTTGCTAAAATCTAAAATTGGTGGTGCTGAAAACGTTTCCTTACTCTTTCATCAGTTCTCCTTTTACAAGGGTTCCTGTTTTATGAACTCAAAGACCTTGTAACTAGCATATGGGTGAGTGGATAAGCAATAACCGAGTCATAACAAACCTCAATCTTGGTTTATGTACCTTAGTTGAGTGGATAAGCAATAACTTAGTCATATTTGCTTTGTTATGTTGGGTGAACTTCTGTTCTTAATGGTTCTTCTTTCCTTGACTTCATGTTTTACTATTTTTACATCTTGTAGAAACTATGCTAAAATTATGCCCATATCTATGCTCACACAGAGGAGGACGAGGTGGTGGTTACAAAGAACTTGATGAAGAAGAATTAGAGGAAACCAAGAGACGAAGAAAAGAAGCTGAAGTAAGATATTCTTGCGGTGCTGTGACTTTGAGATTATTTAACATGTTCTTGTTTTATATTTTTCACGTTTCAATAACAGGATGATGGAGAGCTATATGACGAGTTTGGCAATCTGAAGAAAAAATTTCGGGCAAAAACTCAACAAGCTGAAGCTGGAAAGGTGCTTCCAGGTGCTGGACGTGCAGGATGGGAGGTTGAGGAACTCGGTATTTGAGCATTATTTTATTCTTTAATTTTCTATTTGCAAAATAAGCATGTATTGAAATCAAGCACGTTGATCTTATAGGTCTGTACATGTTATTCATGAACCGGAGTTATAGCCATTAGAGAATCAGATGGACAGTGGAGTATTAAAGTTTTACTTGGACAAAGTTATCGGTGCTAACAAAATGATATATTGCCAGGTGTCGGTGATAAAGAGGGGAGAGAGAGAAGCAGAGAAAGAGGGAGGGATCGGGATGACAGGGAAAGCAGCAAGGCCAGAGATCGTGATGGTAGGGACAGGCGCCGTAGTCGTAGTCGTAGTAGGGATCGGGAACGGGATCGGGATTATGAGTATGGTCGAAATAGAGAATATGGCCGGGACAGGGACCGTGATCGGTACCGATACTGAGGATAGAAGTAAAGGTTCTCAGCTTTCACCCTTGGTTGTTTTGGCCCTCTACTTCGATGGGAAAGATGCCATCAGATATGAATTTTGGTTACTGTCATTAGATATGAAGTTTGGTTTTACCTGGCATTATTTTCTTATCCGGAATTTTAAAATCCCTGCTCCGATGTGACTTTATGGAGTTATTCCCCGTACTGCAACCATCAAGAAACTAGGAACTGGGTCATCTGTGCTCTTGTTGTTAGATAGACTAGTTTGAAATTGTTTTAATGTCTTCCAAAGTTTAAAATCTGGCTGGTGTTAGTAAATGTATTACGCCCCTTGCTTGGATGGATGGATGGACGGACCTGAAAGGTGGTGACAATGAAGACTTTTGATCGTGCAAATCACGAGCTCAGCATCAATCACGAGTGATGGCATGTTAGCAAGATCGATCATATTTTTTCCAATGGCTCGAAGTGTACTGGGTTTGGTTATTGAATGACAATATGATTTTTTCTGTCGTTTGGATCGCCAAAGCTCAAAATAATCTTTGTTCTGGTTTAGCCGCCAACGCTATTATGTTTATCATTTGGTTTCGAGCTTCTATAGAACTTCCATTATGTTTGATTTGATGACAACCTTTGTCAATCTCGAACGAATTTAAGGAAAGAGATGCTATAGACGAGGCCACCCATGTCTAACGTAAGAGCCACCGAACTGTTCGTTGCTAATCTTCTAGCGTGGACTTTCAATTGCCCAAAATCCCCGATGTTTCATGATCCTTGAACTTCGAAGGTACTTGCCTAACCTAACGCCTGCCACCACCCAGCACGGGGACGGTATCAAAATAAATTCTCCCCGTGAAATTTTTCTCATAACTCTACAAAGTCCAAATCCCTACAAAATTTTGTTATACAGACGGCTCTAGCACTCCACTTCACCATCTGGTAATTCTTCTTCTTTCTACACCCACCCTTTATTTTTTTTGTGTACATGGCTTTAGCTCTTTGCTTCAATATGTTCTTCTTTAGGGTTTGTACATCCCCTCTTTCGTTTTCTTTTCGGTCAATAATCATTCCATGGAGTATAATTATTTAAGATAGCAAATTGAGAGCCCCCTCTGGCCTGAAGCAAATTCTACACGCAGCATATCCACAAATAGCTAGTCACGTGACATAGGAGTGGTGCTGTTGTGTGTTTCGTTTTCCTTTGTTCATGTCAAATATTATTAGTAGCAGTGGGTCAGAAGTCTCTGCTGGGCCCCTTGTTCACATGTTCCGAAAGTGTAAAAACTCCCGTGGGGACGTATGCCGAAGCCACTGTAATAGAAAAGAACATATCATACGTGTGTGTGAGTGGGTGAGACAAGGGATAAATAATACAATAATAGAAATCTTCTTGGAGACAAAATTGCCTGTCATCGCTTTCGTTCGGCGGGCCAATGCGGTGTTTCTTTTTAGCTTGTACTGCCAACATGTATTTTGTTAGCTTCATATATTCATTGTTATTTCTTTTATTAAATTATTCGACATAGTGAACTCATGATCGAAAGCAGTTGGTGAAAAGGATTTATATTTTGTTTTTTTTGGAATTCTTATTATTTTTATTTTAGAAGAGTAATTATTCTTTTTAATTTGAGATAAGTCATATTTATGTCGATTTTTACCGAGTGATTGAACACTCACTGGAACTGTTTTTTTTCTCTTTTTTTTGCCCTTTCTATTTTATCATAAAAAGCACTTTCTACTGCATGCGTCACAGATCACAATTCTGTTCACAACTACAAGTCAGAGTGAAAAACCAACGGTAATGTCAAATGGAGCTTTAAATTACTGCGGTATTTGTCAATCGTGAAGATGCTTCTTGGGGGTATTATGAGATAACTGTATCCTTTATATAGTGTGTATAAATTTTCTTGTCTGCTGTCATCATATATCCTTAGAGCATCTCTCACTATCAGGCAAACATAAGTTTCTTGGTTACATTCGATGCAAAGAAGCAATGCCACAGCTCTGTGATCTTGCAATTAATGTTAATGGTCAACAAACATTCTTTATCAATCAGGTACTACTGCTAGTTTCCTTTCTTCTTTGAAACTTCAGGCAAGGTTTTCTGATTGAACTAGTTCTGATTGTTCATGGTTCATTCTTGCAGAAAATTCTATCAGCATATTCAGAAAAGCTAAAGAAGATCGTCAGGAGAGAAAAGAGAAAATCCCAGATTAAGAATTCAATTATTGAAATTGATGACTTCCCTGGAGGCCCAGATGGGTTTGAGCTGGTTTCAAGATTCTGTTACAATCATGGCCAAATCAAAATCACAGTTTCAAATGTGGCTCTTCTCCATTTCTGTGCAGTATTTCTTGGCATGACCGAGAATGTATCCAAGAGCAATCTCTTGAAACAGACAGAGGCATTTCTTGATGGAATGATTTACTGGTCTTGGCAAGATACAGTTTCCTGTCTCAAAAGCTGTGAGTTATTCCTTACAAATGCGGATTCATCTGGGCTTGTAGAAAAGCTCATTTTTTCACTACTGGGAAAGATTGCACATAATACAGATATTGCAACTCTTGCTGCTTCCTCTTCTTCTTCTTCATCATCTCCTGAAACTGCATCTAGGTTCAGGTTTTCTTCCCCGTCTAAAACCACTCCTGAGTCAACTAAGCCACGTTCATCGAGCAAACAATGGTGGTTTGATGATTTGATCATATTACCTCCAATGATTATTGAAAAGGTAATAAAAAATATGGGGGCTTATGGAACTGACAACGATAGCTTAATCCTCACAAAATCCCTACTCCATTTCCTGAAAATGGCAGCACTTCAATGCAAACGTGGAGCAAAAAGAGCTGCTTTGTATTCAAGATCAGCCTATGCTGGTCTTGCAGACACTGCTGTCCACGGGGTGATTTCTATGAGCTGTTCATTTTCTTGCAGAGGCCTGTTTTCAGTATTGAGGATTGTGTCTGGATTTGGTCTGAGCAAAGATTGCAGAGCTAAGCTGGAGATGTTGATTGGTGGGATGCTTGACCAAGCAACATTGGATGACTTGCTTATCTCTGGCCATGATAGAGGTGTTTTTGATGTTAATCTGGTATTGAGATTGATGAGAATATTTGTTCATAGTGATTTGCTGTCCTCAAAGAAGTTGAAGAAGGTTGGCACATTGATTGACAAGTACTTGTGTGAAATATCTCCTGATCAAAACCTTAAGACCTCAAAAGTTCTAGGAGTTGCAGAAAGTTTACCAGATTCCGCAAGAGATAGCTTTGATGGGGTCTACAAAGCCATTGATATCTATCTTGAGGCAAGTATTGCAAACCCTCATTTCCTCTTTCTTTTTTGTTTCTTTCTTATCCATGATGGCCAAATTATTGATCGTCCTGGATAAAGAAGAGAAAAAATCAGTAAGAGTTAAACAACAAAGACAAATTTAACAGACAAGACAAAATCACCCCCCCAATATTTAATTTTTCTTCTTCTTAGTTTAATTTAATTATAGCTATTGCCTTTTTTCAAGCTTCTTTCCCTTTAGCTGATCAACCGGAGAGAACCACGGCATATTACCCTCTCATCAACATTGAAAAATGAATCTGATAACTTGTCATTTCTAGCCAGGCTCAGGTACTATTGTGCCGGTATTTATATATTTTGTTTAATTAAAATGCAAGATATGTCTGTTATTTTCTCAAACTAGCACTGTTCGATATTTTTTTAACAAATTAACAAAAAATAATTTTTTTTAAAAAATAGCATATTTCTAACCCAATCGCTATTAAAAAACATGGTTTTATTAACATTCATTATTATCAATAGCGGTTGGAAACACCCGCTATTATTAATAACAGTTATATTAAGTAGCATAATCCACCTTGAAAATTTGCATAAAACAAAGTCTAAATCACTATAATTAAAGGGCAAAAACAAAAACATAAATTATTACACCTCAAACCTATAATTGAAACATAAACTATTTTAATATTATTTTATTTGTTAATTATATCTCAAATTAATACTTATAATTTTTAAATATTATTTTTATTTATATATAAATTTTAAGTTATTAATGGATGATTTGAAATTTTAAATAATCATGTTATTTTGTAAAAGCGATTTAGAATCACAATTTTATTAAGAAATAGCTATTATGAATCTTAAATAGTCCTTGTTAAAAATAACAATTATATTAAAACTGCAATTCTAAATTGTAATATTTATTTAAACTGTAATAGTGATTTTTCAACAATTACAATTTCCAACAATGATTCTTTATAAACTAATTAATTTTTCCAAAACTTTTCACAACGGATTCATTCCCTATTAACTTTATTGAAACTATGTTAGTTATATATATATATATATATATATATATATATATATATATATATATATATCTCACTGCCAGACTGGGTGCAATGAACTATATCTGCAATGAAAGAAACATCTTACCTACCAGAAAGAATATAATAACACTCCATTATTTCTGTGAAGGAATTTTTAACCAGTGGCTAAACGTGTTCTTTTCCATGATATGGACCTATGGTTGTCCAATCCAACATCAATGGATGCTAACTTATTTATGGCCGGCCGACCACATATAAGTTTGTGCATCTTCTTCATTTTTTTCCTCTAAATCTTCTGTTTCTTTTCCATTTCAAGTCCGTGACACTCACGGCAACTCATTCTGCTGCCACCACCGTCATTTGTCATCTATTTAAACAGACAAAAACCTGCAGAGCTTCTTCAAATAATGTATGCAAAGGGCCATGCTGTTCATAGTCTAACGTTCAGGAAAGTAGAAATGTTTGCCTGGATCATTACGGAACACAAGTTCCTTACTTTATGCCAAATTTATATATTTGAGGTACAATGTGTGCATTGAACCTGACATGGCCTACTCATTTGCTTGCTTGTCCACAGAGTTTCTTACTGTTCTTTTACTTCAAAGCTTTGTTGGCTAACAAATAATCCCAAGAATCTGTTTTCAGTATTAGTGATGCTAAATGCACAGAAAAATTCCTTGCAAAATATTCTCTAAAATATCGCCATCCATTTAATGAGAGAGTCCCCATTAATAAGCCTCCCAAATCTAATGGTTGAAATTCTTTGAAAAATGACTTCCGTAAAATTAACATTGTAAAGGTATGTATAGATTAGATTTTTCAATCGTATAATTATCAATCTTCAATGCATTCTATTTGTGGATATTTGCAGTCTCACCCAACACTCCCATTTGAGGAGCGATCAAGATTATGCAGATGCCTCAACTACGAGAAGATGAGTCTTGAAGCATGCAAAGACCTTGCCAAGAATCCAAGAATCCCTCCAGATATTGCAGTTCAAGCACTCAAGCTACAACATTCTAAAATATCAAAAGGTGAGTACTCTGTCTGTGTCAAAGACTTGAAGGGTCCAAGCATGATCAATTCCTCCGGGATGGTCTTGTACAATGGCGATGTTGAGAGTCTTTCACCGGAGAACGTACAAGGCACGAGAATGAACATGCAATGGAGGGTCATGGAGTTGGAGAAGGCATGCAGGGAGATGAAGCATCGGATGCCAAAGTTGGTTGGTCATGATGTCAATGTCATGAGGGGTACTACCCCTTATTATAGCAGATCGCCCTTGCCTAAACTCTGTTAAACTTCTCCTTTTCTCTCACAAAATTTATATCTAGTCGTTTACGTTTTTTTCTGGTGAACGTAAGACGAAGGATACATGTATATCATGCGCCGATATCAATTAAAGACTCTGATCACTCTCATAAAATCTAAGCTTGAGGGATTATAGTAAAGTTTTGTATTGTTAATGCAATTGATATTTCTACGCAACTGCAATTTTATATTCCAGGTTCTTGGATCACAGTCCCAGATAGACTAGTTGTACTCCAGTCACCGAGTAGTACCTGGCTAAATTTTTATGAAAGGAAGTCGCAAGAAGTACCATAAACCTCAAGAGAAGCTGGAAATTTTTTTTGTGTTTGATTATTGGAGTAACTGCAGCTCTTACTATATATATATAGACACACACACACACACGTAACCCATCAATTGGTTTTGGCTTTTGGGTCATGGTAGGGTGTAGTTTTAACCCATACAAGGGAATTCACTTCTTACACAACACAGAAAACTCGACATGGAAACAGGCGAGTGTCTTCGCTTTCTGGCATTTGATTTGATTCGATTCGCTCTTGGATGTCCTTATCGATACATTCCCTGCACGGTAAGGTCACAAGATAATAAAAAAAGAGAGTTTTATTTCTTTATTTTGGTAATTATGGAAAGATACATACAATCAGAAACCTCCCCCCAGTGCTGGTTTCTGGCACTGGTCGGATGGTTTTCACAAACAGTTGGCTTAGCAAGTTCCTGGTGGCGGCTCGTCGTTCTATATATTTTACCATTTTATTTATTTATTTTTTGGTTTGTTTTCTGGGAGGGGCTTGTTTCTCCTATCTATTCACCGGATCACACATTTTTGTATATTACCAGTTATACTGACAATCGCTTTGCAGTGAATTAATATTATATTTTAAAAATATATAAAAAATACTAAGAATATATTAGCAGCTGCATCATGCACAAGCAACTTGAAGACACTAGATCCTAGGAAATTGAATATAATAAACATGTCTAATCTAATAAACAACAAATAAAAAAAATAATGATGAATTTTAGTTGTTAGAAGGAAAAAAACACAAACAATAAATTATCAAGGATAATTTAATCATTATCTGTTCATACATGCTACATCATTTGAAAAATGAAATAACTGCACATCTAGTGGGAGCAGATGACCAGATTTTGCCATAAAAAAACATCATACAAGTCTTTTTAATGACATAAATACATCCCACTCGCTAAAATAAAAAACCAACAACTCATTTCATGAAAGATAAAAAATTAAAAATAAAATAATTATTATAACTCACAGTAAAATATATGTTGATTTAAGATCATTTCCTCGTATTATTTAGTTTTTGTTATAATTTTTGCAAAGGCGATGCATATCGTGAAGAGTGGTGATTCCGTAATTAGATCTGTGACTAACACGCACCGACACACGGAACGAAGCACCTAACTAAGATCGTCCCGCAACTTCCCACGACCAAAATAAAAATAAAAAATCCTGCAGCCAGTAGGAGCCGTTTAGCGTGAAGTTTTGAAAATAAAAATAAAAACATAATTATTTGTTTTTGATTTTTTATTGGGAAAAAAAGGAAAACTCACTACCACTGTAACAGCTTTTTAATTTGGTTTTAATTTTTTTTAACAATTAATCGATCGTTGATTTTTACGTTCTTGAAAACAAAGGGATTTTTTTTTTTTTTAAGAAATGATAACAGATAACCTTCATGATCATTGCGTAATTGCATGCTCACAAGTTACCAAAAAAAAAGGTTTAATAAATAAAAGCTCCGTAATAACTATACCATCAACAATTGTATGAAAATAAATTCTTGAGTGGTTATTTTTTTAAAAAAAATATTTGTAGTTTTAAAATAATATTTTTTAAAAATAATATTTTTGATATTAGCCTATCAAAATAATAAAAAAACATGTATAAAAATTAATAAAAAACTTTTTTTAAAAAAAATTAAAATTAAATCAGAAGACCAAACAAAAACATAAAAGCATTGATCCAGTCTATGCTTAGCTTACAAGTTGAACACAGACCATCTAAATTCTGATCTGTTCCGGTCTTCCAAGAACATCATGACTGAATAAATAAATAAATAAAACACATCAATTGATTAAGATAATTGACAACCTTTTCCAATGGAAGAATAGTCAGTTTGACGTCTTCAAGGTGATATCCAATCCTACATGGACACGCACATACATAATTTTGCCAAGACCAAAATTGGGATGACCTTCATTGGATCGAAGAAGCAGAAGATTATTATTGTGCTTTCACACACACGCTAATAAAAGTTCTAAGCAGATTCTATACCGTGAAATACTGCTTGATTTACGTACTGTTTGTTTGAATGCTCTAAAAATATTTTTATTTTAAATTAATATTTTTAAATTATTTTGATATATTAATATCAAAAATAATTTTTAAAAAATAAAAAAAATATTATTTTAATATATTTATAAATAACCGTTACTTATTAACATCTCATGCTTTGTATTCCTTAATTATATTTAATTTTAATACAATTCTCCCTTTTTATGATTTATTACTTAATTCCTATCTCACGCTTCCTCTTTTGTTTTTGTTTTTTTTTCTTTCCTTTTCTTAATTAGATGCGTACCCTTTTGTTTAATCTTTTAAAACAAAACACGCACGCACAGAGAACGACAAGTCGACAACCCTTTGCTTACAAATCACAAATTCAAAAAGATCCCCGGGACAAGACCGTAAATTAGGGTTTTGATTTATTATTATATTGTCTGGGTCTATCTTTCTTTCGATTGTACCTGTTCTGCACCGCGTCAAGAGTAAAAGAAGGAGCGTGCAGCGACCTCGTCAACTACCTGCGGCGGCACCTGCCTCCGTCTTTTATTCCTCTACCGCCCTTTCCATATACATAATAAAATCACAGCCACCATTTCTCATCTGTGCTTATTTTTTCTATTCCATTCTTCTCATCAACAATGTTTCTGACGGAGAAACCCAACTATCCCTCCTTCTTCGATTCTTTTAACAAAGAGAAGAAGAAGAAGAAGGAGTTCGACCTTATCTCTCAGTCCTTCGACGAATCCATTCTTCGTCGCCTCAATACTTTATGCAATTCGCACTCTTCTGTTACTATCAATTTCTCCTGGCTCTCCTCGGCCCTCGCTTTTCTCTCCTTCACACATAACCAAGCCATAACCCTACTATCCAACCCCAAGCTCACCGATTCTTTGAATTTTTACTTGGATGACAGTGTCAAGCTCCTCGATATCTGCAACTCCATTGCTTCGGAGATTGAACGCTTACGCCATCGCCGGCTTCTCCTCAAATTTGCACTTCACCTATTTAACAACAACAGCAACAACAACAGTGAAGATGCAGAGAAGCTAAGAAGAGCTCGGGCTTCGCTGACTGATTGGGATAATAATCTCAAGGGATCCAGATATGATAGCAGCAAGAATTTGGAGCATCTGGTGATAGATTTGGCTTTCATGCTTAAGGAGGTTCCACGTGGAAAGATCTCATCCGATGAAAGGATTGTCCGCCGCACGATCCACTCCGTTGGGTTGGTAACGGTGTTTGTCGCGGGAGTTGTGGTCGCGGCGTTGCGTGGATCGACGGAGTTAGGTGTTGCCGTTAGAGCGCCGTCCGAGTTTTTGTGGGCTGACTCGTTCAATCTTGTCAACTCAGCGATCTCGGCCGAGCTCACTCGGCCGGGCAAAAAGAGGCATCTACTCGAGGAGCTAGATGACGTGGAAGCACGTCTCAGGGAAGTGATCGGCGTGATGGATGACGCAGGCGGAGAAAAAGGGGAGAGCCTAAACGGTGCCGTTAAGGAGCTGGAGAGAGTGACGGAGACATTAGGAGAGGGATTGGAGAGGTTGAGTAACGGCGTGAATGAAGTGTTCAATACGGTTATGAGCAGTAGAAAGGAGATGCTGGAGAGAATGAGAGTGGGTCAACAAAAGCAACAGACAAAGCAATGCTAAAAAGCAAAGGAAGCCCGCCTGATAAGAATACATAGAAAGAAAGCATGTTTTATTTTACTGAGAAAAAAGTCCAACGAGCGCGTGCGCTTGCTTGCTTTTTAATCTTGTCTTTGTAAACGTGCACTGCTAATGAAAGAGTATTATTGCTAATTGGAATTTGATCAAGCAAAGCTTCTATCAATAATGCTTGTTGTCATATCATGCGATACCGGATAAAGATTCCGCCGCCGCAAGCCTTTATAGAGTTTGAAATCTCAAAGCTTTTGTCGATCATTTCGATAGATCATCACTAGTGATATATTTTCACCAATTCAATGTTTCTAGTCTGTCAAGATTTTCACTTGTAGTTTCTAGCATTTAAAGATTGATTAATCAGGTATTTATTGAGACTGTATATACTATCTCGAATAGAAAAAACAAGGGTAATTTGGCAAGATGGCGGCACCAATGCTGTGATCATCCTCGTTAATGATAGAAGAGAGTGGTTTCCTCGAAGACACGATTTTGCTCAAGAAAAGGTATTCCTTTATAACCAAGCATCTACCAAACTCCACAAGCAGAGACAAGAAGCTCGAGGGTTTGGCATGCGTGTCTTTTGAATCCCCACTACCCGTACGAGTCCAGGCTAAATTTCTAACTAAATCCAAGACGTTAAATTCTACCAAAACTTGCTATGTTTATAGGATTTACTTGTTCAATCAGAACGGACAAGAGAGAGCGTGAAGCTTTAATTAACTTAATGAAGTAGAGGTGACAACATTGGTCTCTTTCCTAGGCCAGTTTGCTTTCCGAAGAAAGCAAGTCCAGTCCAGCTCTAAAATAGAGAGTTCTTCTGAAACAAAGCTAAGGCAACATGCAGCGAGAATATTGTCGATATAAATCAGTTGGTGTTCCATATATTTTAAGTTTCCTTCATGTGCGTGACGGGAAAAAAGAGGGAAAAATAGGCAAAAGAAAAATACTCTCAACTCACAATTGCGGGACAGAAAAAAAAAAGGAGAAAAAAGGAAACCAAAAACATATAATATACTAATAAAATCATTCTCCGTGTACATACCCCTCGTGTTACAAAGAAACGGTCCGTGTTATCCTCAATCTTCCTCTCTTTACAATCTGCTACCTGAACTCTGCGCTGCAAAATAACCTACCTATTCTAGGCTTTCTAGCTAAATATTCAGATACAAAATAACTTACAAGAAACGATATCATTTCCTTCTTGGCAATCAACAGGACAAGATCTATCACTAGTTGAGCCCTATAGAGATGGTAAGTGTACATTAAGAAAATTTAAGTCTATTAGCTGCTGTTTTGAATTGGCTGTGAAGCACATCTGTCTTCAATGGCTTCAGAGTTCAAAATTTTTCTAAGAGAGCGATATTGTAGACGGACATTCTCACCACTACCAATAATCTTAAGCAAGTACCTGAAAGAAAGAAAAGGAAAGATCTTTGCACTGCATCTAACATCAAATTAAACCATGATTTGCTTTCATATCCATACAGCGTTCAACTACCAATACCATGATTATCTGAAGGTAAGTAGTGTTTAACGTGTATAACAAGCCATCTCAACTCACCAGCCATTGAGACATTGTGAAGTGATGATTGCTTCCTTCCCAACAAATTTTTCTGGTGTCCTCCTATTTCCCTATATGATTCAACACAGCGCTCAATGTTCCATGCATGCAATGCCAGTGACAACAGCCATAAACAGAATACAAGGACAGAGAATGCTAAATCGAACCTTAATCACTACTTTCTCATTTTCAGCAAAAGGATACTGCACTCCTCTATGCAAACCATCGTCAGCAGCAATATCTCCATTCTCCTGAGGACAGGCAAATAACCAGTCAAAATGCGTTTGAAACTGGACTCTTATTAATACATTACAGAATTCACAGCATGCTGGTTTTGTAAGCAACAAACTATAGAGAGTATCGGTCATTAAAAACATCAAAGAGACAAAATCCATTTGAAAGCACAACACTCCTTAAAGAGTTAACAATGGTCCATAACAGCTGAGAGAAAATACGACAAAATAAGGTTCTTCACACCAATTCCTAATGCTTCATTTGTGCTACCAGTCATCATTAGATTTTTATTGATTTCAAATCATTTTAAAAAAATAAAATTAGAGTTATAGTTTTGATCACTAAAAGCACCGACAGAAGTCAGAACAGAACCCTTAAAACATTGAACACTAGTTGAAGAGATGTTCCATAGTAGTTGAGACAGAATAAGCCTCAAGGTTCTTTACACCAATTCTTAATGCCTCATTTCTGCTTTCAGTCACCATTAGATTGTTATGGATATCACCCACTGCCAACAGAGCCAATGCCCAATTGAAATTTTATACAGTTTTTCTAAGTCGCATCTAAATTCCCTTTGCTTTGCCTTCCCCTTATCCACTACAAACATGAGTAGTTGAAGATTTGATATCCATGCATGCTTGTAAAAGTGTATTTCAAGGATAGCTAGATGAAAAAGTCAAGCACTTATTTGAAGCATACTCCGTGTGGTCTCTTCTTCATGGAATCTGTGTGGTCACCCATTTCTTTGCGACGCTTTCGCAAAGTTGCATTATGGAATAGCCTTCGATCATCTTCATTCTTTACAGCTGATGCTGCAGCTCTAAGAGCTGCATATAAGTTAAATATAAGAACAAAGACGATAAGATGCAATTAAGAGGTTCAGAAAAGAATTGGTATCTAGCATGACCGGGTATCAAAAGGCTGTGTGTGTGTGTTTGAGTGCGGGAGAGAGTATAAACAAGTCAAGTAGAACCTACCATAATTAGGAACCAAAGACGCAGCCTCAATTTCAGCATTGCAAAGTGTACATCTCGACTGTGATGCAAAAAACAACTGGAGTTATGATTCTTGTCTCCTATATAGACTAGACAAGTATATTGTACAAAAGCAGCAGCCCAGTAGATCTCATAAGAAGATATCAAAGAGCATGTCACATCACAAGGTAGGAGTCCTTGAATAACAGAAAACATCAACAGACTATACATTTCCGTTTTGGTGCCTATGCAGTATAAGCAATAAACACTACCTGAAACATTTGATGAAACGTCATTTGGAATCCAGGCAGGATGGGGATCAAAATTCTTTCTACTTCTTTAAGTATAATGACAGAAAAAGATCAAGGAGTTCTACGAGTGTCCAAGTTTGTAGCTAATTTTTCATGTCGTCGGAAAAATATACAAATGAAGGTCCTAAAACTCCCTTGAATGTATCGACACTAGAAACGATATAAAAACAATGAGCATCTAGTGTTTTTTACCATCTTATTCCTATGCTATTATGAAAGTTACTTCTAATTTCCATATAGCTAGCAGATAATCCTACTTACCATATCAATGACTCTTCTCAGCATGAGACCACCAAACGAATGTCCACAGGAAACAAACATGGCATCTTCAAGGAATGCACCTCTGAGGCATCATTAGATATGTGCGTGGAAAAGAAAAAACCCATTTAATATTCACATAGCACACATTAATATAGCGGTCAATTTCTGTCTCTCTCTAAACAAGAGAGGTAAAATCAACATATGAGTAAGAAGAGCAGTGAATATAAAATTGTTTTATCAAAATCATCGACGATGAACAGGTGCAGCCAAATAGGAATAACTTCTTGAATTACCATATTTTGATTTTTATTTCTGCATATTCTTGTTTTGCTTGTAAACTTAGTCTGTTTAGAAATTTGTCCTTCTTAGGAATTTAAAGCTACTTAGGAAAGTGGAATTATGGTTTTCTGATTTTAGTTGATGCAAAAACGATGTATGAGTTTTCTGGTTTTCCAACAATACCCACCACCATGATTTTATATCAAAAGTTTTCTACTATTTATGATTTTCCTTTTCAATTTGGATTACTATTTCCTATTTAAATCAGAACTATTAGGGCTTTTGGTGCCTATAAAAGTAATATCTAATAGGTAGGACTTTAATGAAACAATTATGAGTGTTTTGGTTTAGTTTGAGCTGCAGCCTGAGAGTGTTTCTTTTCTTCTCTTTACTCTAAGTGCTATTTTCTTCAACAAATTTTTGGCTGCTACTAACCTCAGCCATCATTCACATGTACAGTAAAAACTCTAATTTCCTTATAAGATCCTTAATTTTCTGACCTAGTGAGCTATGAATCCTTTGTAGGGCATAAATCCAAATTTTCCGACATCAACAAGTATAGACCTGATGATTCATCCTGTTTTCTATTTCTATGATGACATGGAACCCTGAACTCTGCTGAGAGCACCACGAGATGAGGTTATGTAAGAACTTAATGCATATTAAGTCAATTCTTAACAACTACTTGTAGGAATACTCTCATAATGTATACATACACTGGCAGACCAGCAGTGCAGCAAATTTCTCACTGCATCAGTGAAAAGGAGACAAAAAGATTCACCACCCATCCTTTCCACCATTGTGATAACCTGAAGTCTACTTAGACACTAGCAGCTAAAGATCTTAGTTACAGGGATATATAATCATACAAATCCCATGGCATGTGAAGTTGGTTATCACGTGTGATCCTAGCAATAATTCTATGGTATGTATTTTTCTTTTATTGGTGATTCACTCCCAAACGTTATATATGCACAAGAAGACCGTTAGAGAGAGGTTGGTTGTGAAAAAAACAGAGAAACCAGTATGCAGATTTCTTTCTAACATTGCACACATATGTTTATTAAAAACTTACACTTTGTATTGGTAACAGTATAAAGTAGGGATTGAGAAAATTTTAACTGGATGAATTTAACAATATAAGCCATAGTAAAAAAGGTGCCAGTATCATGTTGAATTGAAGAAACCTACTCGATTCCAAGACTTGAGACTGTTACCTGATCTAGGATGCCATTATATTGAAACCAACAAGCATAATGGAAAAGCACAAGCAAAGATAGAAGAACTCACGACAAGGGATCTGAGAGGACACTTCTTAGTGATGGTTCCTTGTTCATATCATTTCGAGCAACCTGTAAATCCAAAATTTAAAACGAAATCTCATGACAAATTACAACAGAAAGTTTCAGTTGATCAGCAAACAAAAATGGTAAAGCATTTAACTCAACAACAAGAAAGAAAATCTCAATATGCATGCACAAAGAATAAGGACTTGCAGGAAACCAAGTAGCGGACTCATATTCTTTTACACGCGTGAGCATCACCTGATTTCAGCTGATTTTTTCAATATTTTTCTTTTTTCTCCAGATGTGAAAGTCATAAATAGAATGTTTGCAAACCAGTGAAAAAAAAAAATCAAAGAATAGGAACTTGATCAATAACAATATGAATTTCATAACTGTTGCTCATGTGGGGTCTTTAAGATCCGATCTCAGCTGAAAACAGGGCGGATAACAAATATGTTTCATGACAGATAAAATTATCTATTTCAGCAGAACCTACTCTTAACAACCTTGTGAGAAGAACAGAGAAGAAGGAAAGGCCACATAGCACAACAAATAAAGAAGGATAAAATCTAATATACGAAGGTTCAGTTGGTGGAAATTCTTTTACTCTTACGCTTTTACAGGCAAACTCCAATTAGAACTTACATAAGTATTATTAGGTTGATTGCACACAACATCCTCCTCAGCAGAAAGGTCATCCATAAACTGACTCACTGATATTGGTACATAGCTCTGGGGAATAACATGACCAGCTGCTGCAATCGGAGAACAATCTAAAATAGCATTTCCCTGTGGCATGAGCCTGAATACCAGTGAAGTCCTGCAACAGAAAAGTTTAGTGAGCAGCCTAAATGTGAAAATCAATTGTAAAACTGGAACAATTTTAAACACAAGATGCATGACAATAATCAGTTTCAATAAAAATATTTATACCTCCCACCACTGTTAGTACCCGATGAGAAATCAGGAGCAGCTCTATATGAGGCAGCAGGGCGAAGTCCAGCAGTCGTGTGACTAAGTGTCTTGCCAGTAATGAGTAAAAGATCCACTGGAGCTGAGCCACAATCAGCTAAGTACCAGCGACCATTTGGGTCACAAACCTAGGGGAGAAAAGCATTAAAGATGGTATAAAACAAATTGCCACTATTACACTAAAACACCTATCAGAGTGTCGCAAATGAATAATGTTACTCATGGCTCGGGGGAAAAGGAAAAAAGGAAACTTTAGAATTAATTTGAAGCCAACACAAGTGTGACACTAGTCAGGAAAAATACTCCAACACTAAAGAACAATATTTGTTAGATATCAGGAGTGTATGTTGTTTAAAAGACAGAAGAATACCTGCAGACCAGGACTGTCTGAGGAAATCAAAGTCAACAATCCCTTCTCAACTTCACCATTAGCCGCTGGCTTCCCTGCCCCAATAGCCCCTTTTCCATTTTGCAAAGAAGTATGAGAATAGGTGGCAACAAGCACCGAAGAAGACACCTCACCAGCTGGCAATGGGGTATCATCAAGCAATTGGTTGAAAACACTGCAGTCAACATAATTTGCAAGCTTCATATCATTCATACGAACCATAACCAACACAAGCTTTCAAAATTAAATATCCACCACCGTCATCATCCTTACTCGCTTCTTAAACGAAGATGTCTTGCTATTGCACATAAAGCAGAGCGCGCTGCCTTTCCCATACACCTAAATATTTCAGCCATACATGGCGGAGACGAGTCCCAGTCTTCCACTGGCCTGCAACACATTTATAAATTATAACACCTAATTACCCACTCAAAGTTTTAACCTTCACACTAATTACACAGAACCATTTAAAGTTTCCAACTTTACACCAATCGCACACTTCTAATCAAAATACACACTAATTAAACAATCATTTTTACCTTCCAGCTCTGTACATATAAACCCCGCGGCCGCTACAACCTTTAACGACACCGTTTTGAGACCGACTCCTAAAATACAGCCTTGCGGCCTCGAGGCCACACCGCATAAGCGAGGCTTCTTCACTCCCCAATTCAATAACAGCAGCGTTGTGCCTCATTAAAGACCCCGAAAGGGCATCCACCGCCCGCACGTAGGGCCCACCCGGAGCCCCATCGTAGGGAGAGATATCAGAGAGCCGGACCCTAGCCAGTGTGGGAGCCGGGTCAGCGGAGTGGTGAGCTGCGGATGCGACAGGGGAAATTACATGATCGAGGGCTGGTGGTGGGAGACGGTGAGAGGAGGAGAGAGGGGCCAGAGGAAGAGGGGGTTGGGATTGAGTGTGGGAGGGAGTGGCTGGGGATCTATGGGCGGAAGTGGAGAGAGGGACAGGGTGTGCTGGTAGTGCAGTGGAGGTTTGCTGATGTTGGTGTTGGTGTTGGTGGTGGCGGTGGTGATGATGTTGGATCATCATCAAAACCATTAATCATTGTTTAGTGTTTAACTAAGCTTGTTTGATTTTTTACGGGGAATGGTAGAAAATTAGGGTTTTGAATTTGAAGTCATTGTTTATATTGTTTTTTCTCTCCAAATGACAGTGGTGTGGTAAAAGCTAATAATCTTTTTCTTTCTTCCCGGGGGAGGGGGGTGGGTGTTTGGTTTTGTTGATTATGGATTGTGCTGAAGTGTTGGCTGAGAAGCGTTTGTTAATTTCATTTCTAGGGTTTTAGAATTTAGATTTTGTTACGAGAAGAAGAATATACACCCGAGAGTGGAGGTGAGGCGTGGAGGGTGCATGGAGGGAGGGAGGGAGGGAGGATGACGGACCTCTATGTTTGACACCTTTTTTATACTAGTTTTTTGTTTTCCAGCAATTTGAGCACTTCAGTTGCTTCCTTTCCTATTATTGGATCTTGACCGTTGGTTGTTGCTGCTTCAGAGATATCTTGACCATTAAACTAGAGCAATTCTTCCTCCTTCTTTTATCCAAAATAAATTGTGCAAACCGCCTAGTTCTTATTTGGGTGTCAATCGGGGCTTAAAGCTCAAGAATTAAATTAACCAATATGGATGTTCAGTAATAACAATTTAAGATTAAAAAATTTATTTTTTATATAATTTTAGGTTTAAATTTTATAGTTATAGTCACTAAAATTTATATAATTGTTTATTTTAGGGTTTATAAAATTAGTTAGAATTTACACAAGCCGGTCCGAACACCCGTATTTATTAAAAATAAAAAAACAACCAAGATCCAATTAGATTATAACACAGAATCGAAAACATGTGGATCACTAAAAATCTAGTCATCTCTAGCAAAAGAATTTCTAAAATTTGTTGACTAGACGGCCAATCTGACCTCCCAATTTTTTAGACAAAATTGTGCATTACTTACTGGCTACATGTTAGTTGGTTTCAGCAATGAGAGTTTTTTTCTTCTTTTCTTAAATGATAAAGAATATTTTGAGGTTGTCTTTTCGGCATATTCAAACCAAGTAGACTTTAGACAAATCGCAAGCTTTGATGAATGTTTTTAAGAGAAATCTCGGTTAAAATCTCTCGCAATATCGAAATCAAGGATAACCAAAGCTTGTATTTTCCTAATGAAGTTAAAAGAAACTAAAATATTGTACTTTTCAAAAGTAAAAAATGAGTGCTTTTTTTTATTTTTAATCCGAGCATAAAAGAAATCTTTTTTCTTGTCAGCGGAAGTCCGGAACCCAACCCCTTGGAAGCAGGTGGCATACACAGTTAACTGCAGTTGTGTAGATGCTTAAAAAAGAAGCAAGCATGCGTTGACCGATTGATTTTGTTTGACTTTGACGTTTTATGTGTTATCTCTCTTGTAATTGGTAATGACTTGCTTGCTGAGGGACTATCGCTGCCTCCTTTCTCTTGACTGTCTTTTGACAAGGAAACATGTGGGGATGGCTGTGAAGAGTACTGCAAAATTGAGATACCCAGAGGTGCTGTTACCTTCTTCATCATTCAGTCGTCAAGAGACTGGTAAGATTAAAGCAATCCAAAGCCAGGAGGAAGCAGCTGCAGCACCTGCTTCCGCGAGGCGACACTAGAATATAGAAGGAGACTTCTGTGTAGGTAACTTTACAGCAGTCTCTCCCTCTCTCGTTCCCTTTTCGGGGTATAGATGAAACGTAATGCGAGGCTTATATTTTCAGACCAATTTAGTGTTTGATGATGCTGGTGTTCATTCTGTAAGTTTTGTTATGGGATGAGGCAACGTAGTTTATTTTCTTTCTGATTCGTTTTGCAGATCACACATGCGTAGATTGCGATGCCTGCCGTTGGATGGCTCCAGTAATCCTTCTAATTGGTTTTTCTTTTCTAGTCCAACTCCAATAATTCTTTATTTTTAGTACTTTTTGTTTAACTGGATTAATACTTATTAGGATTACTGCATAGGTTCCATTCAACGTAATAAATTGACAAACTTCACACAAACGTCTAAAAAAAATAAAATGAAATTGATATCTCAAAAAAAAAAAAAACGAATTGGTGAGATGTCTGCAGTTGTTTTTAAGCAGCCAACTTCTGGGGAGGAACGCCTCAAAGCTCTTCAGGTGCCTTTGCAATTTGATTCTTTCGTTGCTGTTTTAGCTAACTTATGGAGGTCATTTACCTTTCAGACAAAATTTCCTATCAGCCTCTGAATACATCGCCCCTCCCCCATCCATAGTTGACTAGTTTGGGAAGCAGTTATCTGCCTTGGTTGTTCAAGGAAATACTATATGATCTTTAAGAGTTCTCTTCTAGTAGAGTTATAAAAAGTTAGTGGATGCGTATAAGTTGGCTGCTAGTTTTGGATGTCCACTGGGGTGTGGCGGCGGCACTCCCTTCATGTAGGAAGAAATGCAAAAATGGATTCTTCTGGAAGGAGGGCTTTAAGGCTTCAAATCGAAAATGGTTTTGTAGTTATTGATGATGACCTGGAGTGGAAGTTGGCTAACCTTTTATATTACATTGTTGTCCACATTAATTTTTCATTCAATCAAAGGAAGATTCTACTACACGGCGGATGAGAAGAGTAAGAGATATGCTTATCTGCACAAGTTGAGTTTCTGGATTTTCTAGTGCATTCTTAAGCCAGGTGTTTACGTACTTTGCCAACTTCATTCCATTTTTTCTAATCTTCTGCCCCCGATTTCTGTCTGTAGCACAATGGGCTTTGCCTCATTTTATCCTACTGTCGCAAACCTTTTAGCTTGTCTTTGATCGGCTCGATAAAAGTTTGACCTTTAACGTTACTGATTGCACATAATTTGATCCAATTGTACTGGTCTAACTGTTTACATTTTAGGCCTCACTTTCTTGTCCAACGAGTTCAATCCATACCGAGAAACCTGCTCCAGATTTGTTCAAGCACAGAAGACATTTCCTACACCAATTGATCAGCAGAAAATACCGGTAGCTTTTCTCCTACACTATTACTCGAAAATTCAAAAATGTCACTTGAGCATCTATATCAGGTCCTGGTTTAATCATGACAAGCATCGTGTAATAGGCTTTGTACCATTTGTTCCAATCAAGTTGCATATCATATTGGTTTTCATTTTATGATCCATATATGCATACAAGTTAATACAATTTTCATTTTCTTTTCTTTGTCTTGGAAATAACCTGGTGAAAATTCGTGATTTCTGAAAGTAATTGTCATCATATACTGCAGCAAACTGACCAAAAATTTGATCATCAACGAGTTGATACACTGTTTGTAGATTACAACTACAGATGCAGCTGGATTAGCTGTATAATATTATATATTGTATTTCCCCATGAGCCTAGGGTATGAGGTCATTGTTCATGAGTCAACCCAAGTGAGTTGGGGAAAGTTTTGAGGAGTTGCTAGTACTTCTGTTCATTCCTATTTCTTCTGTTTCCCTGGTGCATCACTTTTATTACAATTCATATGAGTAGTTCATGCCTAACACTTAAACCAGTTAACGTTTTCTTGCTTGCTTCTCCAACTCCAAAAGACTACGTGCTTTATCCTCAAAGGCTGTGGAATGCTTTCAGGGTGTGTATCACTGTGGATATCATTCGGAGAAATCTTACGGAGCAGCTTCCTTCTTGATTGTTCGTCCTGAAGGAAATATAATTATAGACAGGTAACATTATGTATTGGTGCTCTCTACAGTTTGAGACACCTAAAGGTCCCGGCATAATTTTTTGGAATCTGATACACTTCATTCAGTCTTATATATGAAACTTGTCTGACATATTTTATACTGCATTGTTATGCAGGATACACAGAGAGACTGGTGCGTAGCATTGAAATGCTAGGTGGAGCATGTTACATGTTTCTTACCCATGAGTATGATGAAAGAAACCCTTTGTATCATTTTTTTCCTCCATAAATGTTGCAAATTATGCTGAATTATGTTTTGTTGATTAGGGATGATGTTGCAGAACATAGGAAGTGGCCAGAGAGGTTAAACCGTGACAGAATTCTGCACTCAGAAGATGTACCTTCTTGCTTAGGCTCCTCCTGATGCATCTTTTTACTTGTACGTGTTTATTGTCATTTCCTAACCTCTTGCTACAGTATAATTCTTTGTAAGGAATTGTTATTATACTATCTCTTTTTAGTGGATGAATAATATGTGGTTTGCAATAAATATATTTATGAAGTGCCTTCAGATTCTTTGACGTATTTCCTCCCTGACTCTCCTGACATGGGTGATGTGGAAAGTAACTGAATCCATGCTTAAAGAGGACGTTGGCTTGAACATCACTAGCAACCCTAGAATATTTCACTGCATCTGTTCTCTCTATCACTGACCTCTGCGAAGGAGGGATTCAGTAGTTTGCATCTCCGTTTTATGTATGACAAAATGGTAGGTGAACACCCACGGAGGCACTAATTAATGATTATCCTCAAGAAAGTTGTGACTAACTCTATGAAGAGTAAGGTGACTTTAAAGCTTACAGGCAGCTGTGCATATTTTTCTTGCCAGGTTGACAACTCTACTGCTGATGTTGAAACAAAGCTACAGGGTAGTGGTTCATGGAAACCTGGAATGTATGTCCAGCTTATACATACTCCAGGCCACACAGAAGTGAGTTGCTGGATCTTTTGCTTATTGGTTTTGTTAATTCACACACTCTGCTTGGTTAAAGGCATGTGGGGCGAAGAGAAAGAGTGGGGAAAAGGTGCGAGTGTTAGGCTGTAGACTCATTTGGTTGGAAGGGAGGAAATGAAAGGGTTGATTTTTCTGAATCTATGAAAACCTTCATTCAAAAAATGAGGAGCAGAGGAAGGAAAGAAAAGAGATTACTTCTTTTCCTTCTTCATAAAAAGTAGTATTATCCTGGTGGATCTATACTTTTTTCCTTCTTTTCCTAAACGAAAAGAAAGCAAATCGTACTCATCCCCATTTCCCTTCTTATTTCCTCGAATCTTTTTCTCTGTCTCAATTTCTGTTCCCTGTCTTATTGATATCTTACATGGTCAACCTTTTTCTCTTTTTGGAAACAAATTTCTCTGAAAACATAGGTTGTACCACTGTAGTAATTGCTTCTTGTTCGCATAGCAGCGCTTTAAGCATGTTACCTACTGATATATTGCTTCCAGTTAATTTCTGCATTAGACATCAATGACAGTGTCTCTATCTCATGGTTGGTGCAAGGATCAGTCTGCTTATTCTACAAGCCACTGAAGATATTCTTCACTGGGACCATCTTCTGATGACAGAAACAGGGCTGAACATTTGCGAGAGATACAATAAATGTTCAGGCAGTTTAAGGTCAATTATCCAGATTAGAAGGCAAAACCAATGTTCCAACCAGATGGTCATAGTTACCATAAAAACAATACTAAAAAAATAAAAACTAACATCACTAAACAATAATACTGGTGTGATATAATATTCCTTGAGTAGAATGAGTACTTGTTCCTAGAGAAGAGTAAAACTTTTCGAAAGGATAAATTTTCACAACATTCACAACAAGGACTCTATCGCAGCCTAGGGTATCATTCTTTGAGCACAATACGTTTCTAATAGCATCTATCTGAACAATCATATTTTATTACCATGCTTTCTATTAAATGTGGACTCATATTATTAATGTGGCAGTTAAAATGCAGCTAGATGGCGTCCTCAAGCTGCTAGGACCGGATAATACCAGGTTGGTGCAATAGCATATCCATCAAGATAAACTCCGCGGAGTTTTTCATTGGTGTCTAATAAAAAGGCGAGCCTACAAGGATCAAGGATATATTTGAGGAGATTCAATGAGATAATACCTAATAAAAGAACGAGTCTACAAGAACTGAGAAGATATTCAAGGTAGAAGAATTGATTGAGTTTTTATAAGAGTAAAAGAATAAGCCCTCTAAAAAAAACTTTATATCTTACTGTATAAAAACGTGTCTATAATGAAGTAATTTATGGAAAATCACATACGAGTTGAAGAAGTCAGTTTGCTATGATATGGACCTCGTTGTTTTTATAAAGACAACTAACTTGACTAACCTTTCAAGTGAAGTAATCAGGTCATTTTAAGCAAATATCTTAGCACCACTTTCAATACATGTTTTCTTCTAAGAATCTCCTCTATACCTATCACTCATATCATCTCGGGATGTATAATCCTTAATAAAAATATAAGTTTCTTAAATATGAATGATTTATTCAAAATGACATTTATTTTTTCCAAGTAATGGTTGAAGGTCTTGTAACACTTATCCTAAGAATGTGCAATTCTCCTAGAAATGGATGAATGTAATCTCCCCGATATGCACCAATCTTCAAGGGATAGACGTAGTCTTCCTAATGCTATATGAATCAATCTTCAAGGGATAAATATAGTCTTCTTTGTGTTATATGCATCAATCTCCAAGAGATGAATGTGATCTCTACGATGCTATACACACCAATCTCTAAGGGATAGATGTGGTCTTCCTAGTAATATATGCATAACTCACCAAGGGATTGACTTAATCTCTCTAAGCGCAGTAGTCCCTCAAATTACTAAGGCACAGACTTATCTCCCCTTCTAATTGCACAACTTTATCTTCTCAGGGTAATAATTTTATTTTTAAAGGGATGGACTTGATCTCCTTGATGCAATAGCAATACCATCCCATCATCACTTTTCAGTGGGGGACTCTTATGCCCTGATGATAATATTGATAAAGCTATAGGCTCTTACTCTTTAAAAAAACCTATAATCACTTAGAAATTTTAAAGTATAGGTTCATCCTCTTTGGGTTTCACACACTCACTTAGAAAACTTGTATAGATGATGGGTATGGCATTCTCGATCTCTTGGAATTTTTCTAAGTACAAACTCTTGGTATTTTACATCTAAAATAAATTTTTTCAATCCAGATGCATAATTTTTTCATATTTTTTCTAACTTGCACCGCTTTTTTATACAAGCAAAACTCATCTCTCTACCCGAATTGAAAAAATAATTAAAGTGTTTGCATATTATGATATCATAAAGATCAAGGGGCTAATAATGAACAAAGATTTCATTAATATATCTTTACTAAAAAACATCGGATCAAGAAAAATTTATGAGTATAAATTTTTCAGAACGCATTAGGTCTGGTGCTGGTCAAACCCAACCACAGATGAGCTTGACAATATGCCTAGGCCAGACATGTTAGGTATGAGGATGGTCAAACTTAAAAGATGATTGAATTTAACACCATCAATTCTATATATTTTTATATAAAATCATAAATGAGTTATTTTTCAATTAATAGGCTTTATTAAACAAGTATATATACTCCACCAAGACTATTAGATATTTAGATGTATTAAAGTCTTTCATGGCCAATCATTTCTCCATCTTTTAGCTTAATAAAATGAGTGAAATACAACTCATGATGCAACTTCAAAATATCAGAAAAATAAAATTACATTTCAACCTCTTTTCTCCATAAAAGGATAAAATTCATGGGATGTAAATATATTATGAGACTTTCAGAATAAATATTCACAATTTTCATTCTCTACCGCATATATATTTTCAGAGTATCTTTCTCTAGAATATTAATATATTTTTTCTCTTTAAAAAAATACCTATTTAAACATCGGAGAGTTCTTTACTCCACTAAAAAAAGACATTTTTTAGTTAGTTTCTTTCATTTCCAAGGAGAAAATTGTTTACTATTTATTTTGGTTGAATATCAACTAATTTACTTGATTTTGAAATTAATCCAATTAATCACATTTTTTTTATCTATTTAATTATTTTTATAACAATAGAAGATGAATGATGGATTAGAGGAAGCAAGACAGGGGATGTTGACAGCGTGCCTAACAGAATTAATTGCCAAAGGAAACGTCATCGAAAAGATAATAACATCAATATCAACACCATGAACGTGGAGATCAATGAAACTGACATCATCTCCCAATTGCCTCCTTCCTGCCCACGATAGAAGTGGGAAGTACATCAGTCGTGCCCAAAGCGTGGCATCATATATGGATTCATCGCCCATTTTCACAATCCTTGTTTGGACTAGAAATGTTCGCTTTTCCATGGACATACGAAGTCAATAACAGGACTGGAAAATTCCTCAATTTCTTGCACAATTCTTTGGTTAGACAATGCCTATAGCAGTTAGCATTCAGAGGATTAGATTATCTATGGAATCCTCAACAGAACTGGGAGCTTGATCTCGAATGTGAATTTCACGGTTTCGATTCCACTGTAATTTTCCGGTAGCCATCTTCTCTGCCAATTCGTTTTTCTGTTATTGGTTTGGGTAGATGCTTTCTCATGCTGCCCCTCCCAATAGAGAACATAATTTGGCCCTCTCTAAGAGAGATCTCTGTGCTGCATTGAGGTTGTTGATGATATTATTCAGTCCCGTCTCTCTCTGCCCTTCCATTGAGAATTTTGTTATGTTTTGGTGCCAGGGGCTCAAAAACCTTGAACTTTCTGGTTTGATCAACCTCGGTGACGTTGAAGTGTTGAACATTCTATATCATGGCGAGAATCAAGAGTGCCACATTGATCTAATCGCTTGCAAGAAGAACATTGAGGTGGTGAAGCTGTGTTCACCTTGCTTAACAAAAAGAGCATGTAAAGAACCCTATTTAATCCCGAAATCCCTTCCCTTGCGCTTTGGAGTGGTCTGCCTAGACGAGTTCAAGTCAAGGACCTGAAAATCTCCGTTTAAAGACTGGTGAAAGGCACCATTGATACTCCAGATGCACTCCCGTTCAAACATGCAGCCTCTAAAACTTTCTATTTGAGATTTCTGAGCGCACCAGAAGCTACTGCAAGACTTTTCTCAACACAAAAGCTCGGTGCTTTTGTTTTCTAAGAAAATTCTTGCTTTGTATGATATGATCGCTTGTTTCCTTGAAGATTTGATATACTCATACTTGCTTTGCGGTTATCAAAAACTTGAAGCTAAGAGTCAATCGATCAGGATGTAAAGATGTGGTCCTGGCAGGAAAAAGATACGACTGTTGGTGGATGGCTTGCTTGGAATACTAGACTGGGTTGATGATGAATTTGAAAAGATCTTCGCACCGAAGCTAATGCACATGGCTAAAAGACAAGATTGTTGCACATCTCATAGTAAATGTTGACAGCATGACGTTGAAAGGCAATGAAAATGAGCACTTCGCAAGGACCGGAGATAGAAAGGCACTTGGAGCACTTAAATCCACAAAAATTAATTTCAAATCCACGTAGAAACGAATGAATAAACATTTTATCAATTGCAGAGTGCAATTTCGGCACTCTGCAAGCTTATGGAGCTGAGGGCCGCTATCTTGCGCAGTGGCAGCAGCATCACCCGCAGATGTGCTTCTAAAAACATGTTGAACAACCACAAGCCACTACAGATATAAAAAAAACATATCAAGAACTAATAATATAGTGCCGTGTAGCGAAGCAGATTCTTCAATGCTGCTGGCTTTTATATATTCACATAATGTATACAGCAAGTGTCCTCGTTAACGGGCAAAATCAATGCGGGAACGAGAGCACTGGAGTTTTGTACGTGCATGGGGAAAACAGGAAAAAAAAAAGAGCTAAAGGTAGATTACCAAGCATGATATAAAATTCTGAGGAGCTTGAGAAGCAATTTATGGGAGGGCAAACACAAACTGTCCTTTTTCTTCAGTAAATGGAGTGTGTGCTAAGAAACCATGACAACAGCAAACAAAAATCATAACATTGATCTTACAAAAGTTGTTCTTTTTTTTTTTTACATTGTATGCTTTGTAATGAATGACATGGAACAAATTTGTATTCTGTGAAACACTCGAAAACCTCTCTTGTCATGAGCAGAAAACCCTGAAAAAACCTCGCCACTCAAGCTGAAGAAGCAAATAAATTGGAGAACACTGGAGCTATGACAAATAACAAAGCAGGGAAATAAATATCGAGAAAATTGAATACCATGATACAAAATTGATGGAAAAGAAAATAGTGCATTCACAGAATGAGATGTGGAGACAGCAGCAGGATCCAAATCTGTAAAAATGAGTGCATCTGTGTCAATTTATGCTAGTGGAGCAGGTATACTACGTAGCAGGTAAAAGTTTGTACTGATAAGAGTCTCTCAACAAAAAAAAAATCATTCTTACCTGATACTACTTTTGCATCCTCCCTGAATTTAGCCTTCCAACTAAAAGACGGACATCAAAAAACATTTTCTTTGAGAAGCACACTATGTAAAGGAAAACATATAGAAAACTAGAGAAGAAAGCCAACTGGCCAATTCAATCAGGCATCAGCTTTTGGGGGCAAATGCAGCTAGAGCACTAGCATGTGCAGGCGAGAGGTTACTTAATAGAGGTTGCATTTGATGACCATAGAGTGAAATCAGGTGTGAGAAAGCTCTTCCTACTTGAGCCTTGACTTCAGGTGTTTCAACTGGAGAAACCACAACCTGAGCAAAAAGATTGACCAACTCTGGAACAAGTGCAAGGATCTGCTTTTGCGTATATAAAGAAAGAAAAACAAAGAGCACAGCTTTAGTGATCGAAATAAAACTAGAAAAGCAGATAAGATTAGTATTTGTCTGTGTCCTGTTACTTTCACCACCTCATAACTATTTCAATGATCTAATAAGTTTTCACCAAGCAATCTATTAGCTGTATCCATCTGAATGATGTGTACACACAGACACAAAATTACCTGTTGATTGGATGACAAAACAAGAGTATAGACACAACTGTAGACAGCCATGGACTCTTCACGATCTTCTTTTAATGGAAGAACTTTCAGGAAAACTGGAAGGACCTGAGAAAATTAACCCAAGAGATTTAGCAATCAAGATTTATGAAGAAGAAATAAGTAAGAATATTAATGGAACAGACTGGGATGTTAACCTGATTTAATGGAACGGACTGGGGATGTGCCATTATCATCCTTGCAACTGCACCAGCTGCATTATCCCTGACAGCATCATCTGGCTCAGACTCTCCAAATAATGGGAAGAGCCCGCGCAATGTATCACCATAATATCTGGTGTTGGTGAAAGAAAAAAGCTCCAGCAAGATAAATGAATGGGCTATGTAATGATGAAATCAGCAACAAAATAGTTCCTTCCACCTTTTAAGACAACTTTCAACATAATTAATCACTCACAATAAACTGTAGTCCCACACTATGCAACAGCCACAACATAAATGTAGATTACAAAAAGCAGAGCTCTTAACTATCAATCATGGCAACATAGAAAAAAGAGGGGAAATGGGTAAGTTTATGGGGTTATGCATGCATAAGGATACTTCACAGTTGACTCCCCGCCATTTTTGCACAATTCTCCAACACAAAATGCAGCATTCCTCCTGTTAGTTGCATTAGATGATGCGAGTTCTTTGATTGCTAAGGGCATCACTCTCTGAAACATGAGACGAGCTTTCAGAAAATATAGAAAAAATATCAGAACTGCCAAATAACCAAACCTTGAATGAACAAAAAAGTGTCATGTTGCAATAAAAGTACATCAACATAATCCGCAATTGGTGCACCCATGCCCTGAGCAACTTCTGCAAGGCAAGCAACCACCATAGTTCGATCTTGCAGAGGGCGTGAAGCTTTCTGCACATTCCAACCATCAAAATGATAAGAATCCAGAATGAGTCTTAGCACAAGATGACAATTAACATGCCAAGAGGATCAATTAATAACACACCGCAAATTTCATCAAAGGTTCAAATAGGTTTGCAAAGATGGGTGCAAAATGAGAACCCATGGACACTGCAAAAGCAGGAAGAATGTCAGAAACAGCATCCATAAGCACTTCATCATGTTCTGTGTCATCATCTTCCATATCACTATCGTCTTCCAGCTGCTGACAGGCTGACTCCTCTTTTAGCAATACCAAAGTCGCATCAACAAGCCGAGACATATCTATGATCAAATCACATTAGAGCACAACCCATTAAGATGTTTTATCTGCATCTAAGAACTTTAATTTCACAAGAGAGAGAGAGAGGGATAGAGATACAGATAGAGAGGGGGGGGGGGGGGGGGAGCAAATACAGCCATGCTTACACGGTTCAATAGCTGCATAACCATAATCCTTGATGATCTCTGCCACACTTGTACAAGCTTGAGCCACTACTTCCTTGTCATCATCTCCGGTCATAGTTTTGATGTAAATATCCATCACAGTATCTGCTTGTATGAAGATATGTTAATTGGAATTTGTTCACCACTTAAAACCAGGATATTTAATCCTGGCAGATACAGACACTTTATAAGCCACTATCAAGCCATGTACTCACCAAGCATTTCTCTTGCTTTTGCCGGTCCATCCTGCATAACAAGAAGCAAGATTAACATTGAATTAGTACAGACAACCAACCATCACAGTCAGAATTGAAGAGAAGTGTATTTGGAAACTAGTTGTAAGCCTTTTCACTTCATCTTGTACCAAGGATAGACTGGAATTAAGTTGAGAATAAGGTCAGCAACATAACAAAGGAGGACATGGAAGAACTCATACAAACTAAAATGGCTCCACTGATCTATTTTCTTTTCAGGTTTTTTTCCCAAGAAACAAATAAAATTCCAACTGAAACCGAAAATAAAAAAAATGCATGGCCAGATTGTATGAAAAGTGCAAGTTGTATGTGATATTCACAAGTCATCTGTCCATGGGTGTGGCAAAGGGAAAAGAGATGGGCGACATTAAGACAAGAAAAGTAAAAGATATTTCTAAAACCATCAAAGAAAGGCAACAATAAGTAAAGGGCTAATGCATACTCACATTTTGACTCTGGAAGATTGCATGTGCTGCAGTCAAAATAGCTGTATGGAATCACATAATGGGATTAGTATGATTTCGGCGAGACTTACAGTGTGTTATCTATTGTTATCATAGAATATTCATTCAATCTCTACATCTTTGCTATGAACAATACAGGCTTACAGTGCTTAAATCCCACAGGCTGCGTGTGATAAGACAAGTCAAGTCATGCAAGAATTAATAGCAATAACAAACATCAGGGTGACATGCTAAAATTTGTCTCTAATGTTTCAATCTCTTTTGAATTGCCAAGGAAAAAAGATGCCCACATTTTCGTTAAAGTTCCCATCCACTCTCCTCTCCTAATAAAATGACTCGTTTTTCATATAATTATTGTTATTGCTATCTCATGGTGATCTGCTTCCACTTTGTAAACTTACTTCTAAGAAACAATCAAAAGAGTTCAATTCGATAACAGACATTAGTTTGAATGGGGAAATGGAGCAGCTGGGTATGCATTAACACAATATCATCAACAAGCCATATGGTTGTCACTCACACTTCAAAGCAATGATAGCCTGAAGCCGAACATCTTCATGGAAATACCCTGAATGTCTCACCAGAATCCTTAGTGTCTCCTCCAAATAGCTTAAAACAATTAAAGAATTCAAGATGTAATACTTTATTTGTTATTTAAAATTCAAACCTCAGCATGATGATAACGGAAAATAATTCTGGGAATAAGGAGGATAGAAAATGGATACGGAGAATAAGAACTCTTTGTGTGAAGTGCATATAAGCCAAGTGCTTGAGTTGCAGCTGCCTTTTCATCCAGCACTCCTGTTCTTACACTGATATTCCGAACTCTTGGCTCATCATGAGCTTCATCATCAGATGAGACTCCACCAAATCCATTGATAGTTTCATCATCAGATTCAATGATGTCCACTGCAGAACCATCATCAAGATTGCAGGAAGCAAATGCCAGGGGTACGACATGAGGAAGATACTGTTCAAAAAAATATCATTACATGTGAACATGGGATTTATGCAAAGGACCATACAAGTTTATTTCCATGGAAATAATTAAACCTGTGCAAAGCTATCATCCATAATTTCTGCTACATTGCTAAAGAATCCATGAGTATACTCCCGAAGCTCACTGAACTCCAATCCAAAACCCTGAGAAAATACAGAAAAAAAAATAAATTTCTAAAAGAACATGCGGCAATTGTTAAAGAGAAATGGTAATGTCATTACAGAAATTGCAGCTTCCATGAAAGGGGGTAGAATTGGTTCCATCCTCACTCTCCCAGCAGACATGGCCACTATTCCTACAAGCTCGGTAGCCCTTGCTCGTGATCGGAGATCTTCATCGTTGGTAAGCACCATGAAGGATTTCATTAACTCAAGAACCCTTTCAGAATAAGGAATGAAAGCTTGCTCAGCAGCAGATGCAACTGAACCAATTGCAGACTGCAAAAACATTACTTGGTAAAATTTATAAATATAACCAAAACAAAAGGCACAGAAGTTAATTACTAATTCAGTTTAATCACATGATTTGCCAGAGCACATGAGATGCATCTTCCTTACCATGCATGTCTCCTGCAAATTACGAGGGCTATTTTGGAGGGCTGCAAGAAGCTTCTGCATCAAAGGATCAAGGAAAGGAAGAATTTCTTCACCCATGTCCTCACAAAATGCTGCTAAAGCGTAGTATGACTTTTCCTATCCAAAATCAAATAAAGAAGATCATGTGGAGTAAAAGAGTACTGTTTATACAAGTGTCGTGCAAAATGTGATTTGCATAATAACTTGATGGTATTCTTATGTTTACCTTTACTTCATCAGATGCATCCTCAATAGCATTTAAAATGCAGGGGAGAACACTTTCATAGTGGGACATGATTTCAGGCTGTAAATGCTCTGCAAATTGACCCAATGCAAATGATGCAGCCCCTCTAACCATTTGTTCTGGATCCCTCAAAGCCCCTAAGACAATATGAAGAATGGGTTCCAATTTATCTTTCATCAACTCCAGACAACCCTCTGAAACAACACCTAAAGCTGTAACAGAAGCTTCCCGGAACTTTGGGTTCGCACTCTGACTACTTAGAGAAGCAAACTCAAAGACAGGAGGGAAGACTTGCTTTGAGAGGTTCAAAGACATAGTGTCAATAACTTCTGCAGCAGCTCGATCAGGAGCAAGATCATCATCTTCAACAGAATCAGTTGATTCTGCAAGCAAGGGGCACATCACTTGCAGAATGGGGATGACCAGCTTATACTTTTTCAGGGAACTGTATTTGTACTTTGCCAGCCATGAAATTATCTGAATAGCCTGATATGAAAAAAACAGAGGAAGAGGGGACAAGATTGAGAAAACAAGGAGGAATTTCTGTGTCTCAACTACACATGTCAACTAAATTCAGATGTCTAAGCACACATGTTTTGATCCACCTATCTAACCTGATGACGTGTGTTGGATTCCAAATTTTGACTGGAGCAAACTTCAAGAGAGAACTGCACAATGGATTTAACAGAATCTCCAAGAAGAGGTGCAGGAGATTCAATCAGCTCATCAAAGATTTCAAAAGCAATTATTGCAACATCCTCGTCACCAGATGAAAGGCATTGTCTAGCCACGTTTAAAATGCTTGGAATGAACTGGCGAAATTTGACCTGCACATATACATGGCTTGAATCAACACTTGAAAATAGTGAGGGACAAAAATGAGCCTCTCCAGTGTCAGAAAATTAGTCATCTCTTTTAAATTGCTTTTGCCTAGGATATTTAGACCTTTCAAGATTGCTGCTGAGCATTGAATAATCCAAAGCAGAGCGCAAGAGTTGTGATTGATCCAACTCCTATTGAAAGGAAAACAGTGGTTCATTTGGGGCTGTTCAGGGTTCAAGGACCATCTAAACAATACTTGTGAATAGCAAGGAGCTAATTTGAACTTTGATATGTTTTATTCTAGACATTAAGAGTCTTGGTTGAAATATTATGCATGTCATTTTTGAAGCATGGTAATAATACAGTGATGTGCAAGGTAATGTCAAAAGACAAATACTACAACAGATGACGGAGGACACAAGACAGGTGCAAATGGAGTAAAAAGATAAACCAGAAAATCAACAATTAAAAAGTAGTTGTCTAAATTCTGCTACGAGCATAAAAACTGACCACCTCATCCCCGTCATTTGTAAACTCGAGAAAAGATCCCACTGCCCTGGTAAAACATAATAAATTTTAGCAAGCAACCATACAATATTTGTTTGTTGATGAAAACAGGAGCACCAAAAACATCTAAAAAACGCTCAGACATTACTTGAGAGCAGCAATTCTAACACGGTTGCTAGTATCATCCTGCAGACACTTGAGCAAAAGAGCTTGCAAATCTGCGAAATGAGGTTGAAATGCATTCCCGATAGTTTCAGTTAAAGAGCTGAAAAGGATCAGTGCCACCTTACATCACCAAAACAGAACACAAGCAATAAGTAATCCTTTCAATTCTGGTAAAACAGTAGAGACACATAAATTATCACAGAGAGTGGGAGAGAGAAAATTACACACACACACACACACACACACACACTTGTTATAAGTAGGAACAAAAATGTATTGCCCTGGTCATGCTCAACAATTCTTGATCAGGCTAATCTTGCATCAAAGTATCAACCAGGTAAAACAATGAATGAGAAAAGAAAATGTTCTTACTTCTCTATGATCTTCCTGTGCACTTTGGCTACATTGGAACAAAAAGGGCAACAAATCAGGCCACTCTCCAGCCGGAACTGCGTATTTGGCAATTATACTCACCACATTCGCACTAGCTCTCCTTACTGGAGAACTACAAGATTGAAATAACAATAATTAAAACAGTTTTCCATGATTATTATTCATCAGATTAAAGAAATGAAATGAAATAATCAATACCTGTGTTCCATGGTGATGCTTTCAATGAGAGATTGCTTGACAAGGAGTTTGAGTTGAGGAGAGAGTTTAGCCCAGTGGCCAGTGATCTTCTTGCGGAGGAGGACGGCGGCGAGTTGGCGAACATTGGGAGTTTTAGCGGTGCGAAGATGTTGAGCAAGGGCGGGGACCACTTGAGGATCTTTGGCTAGCCTCTTAATTTGCTCCTCTGCTTGCCTTCTGGCATCGTTGTCTGGCATCAAGAATTGAATCAGCAGCAGTTCAAGTGACTGTGACATCCTTCCTTTTCTCTCAGTGTAGTGTGCTGTGCTGTGTTGTGCTGTGTTCTGTTTCTGTAAAAAGGAGGGCGGAAGGGTATGGCTATTGCAGTAAAAGGGTTTTTGGTATGGGTTTTGCTTTGCTTGGTATTTAGGAAGTATTTGGCAGTTGGGACAAAATGATTGTCCATAATTTGATTTTTTTATTTTAAATTATTTTTTAATATTTTTTAAAAAATAAAAAATATTATTTTTATATAATTTCAATTTTCAAGTAAAAAATATTTTAAAATATAATATTTCAAAACAAACTCTTAATTGAGGTGGTTTAAAATTTTTTTCTTAAATAATTATTTTAGTCCTAGGTTTTCAACCTGATTTTTTTTTACTGATAGCAAATGTTCAGCCAATTTTTAGAAGAAAAAAAAAAGCTTAAATCGTCAAAAGTACCATTTGATATTTGAGAAGATGGATGATAGTTTTATGTTTATGGTTAGGTTAATATTACTATGTCTTAAAAAGTTTTGGATGCTAATTTGATTGATATAAGATCAAAACAAGTAACATGATTGGTCAACTTCTTTTATGATCAATAGTTAAAAGAATAATACCAATGATTAACAATTAAACTTTAATTTAAGTAAATTTAGATTCAAAATAATTACCAGAGACAATAATAACATGCGCGCGAGAGTGGAAATAAAATGAATTGTTGGATTTCTGAATGCTTTCAGTTACAAATCTATCGAGTTTGTTAATAATAACCTTATTTGATTATAGAAACTTATGCAAATTATTACATATTTTGATTTTATTTTAATCAAATTCTATTTCAATTACTTTTTAATTTTAAATTAATCGAGTTGCCATTAAATGAAATGTAGTGATTTGAAGAAAAATTATATATAAAATTTAAAAGTTATTTGAGACGGTAATGGTGCTAAGTTTTAAAAATACCTTTTAATTTAAAATACATTATAATAATTTTTAATTTTTTTGTTAACATTAATATATTAAAACAATTCAAAGGTATAAAAAATATTTTTTAAAAAAATATTTTTAAAAAAACTCTGGTTGAAACACTCCTTGTTATTTTAGATTGAAGGTTGGATAAATAGCCTTTATTGTATTCAATTTAAATAATTTGTATCGTAATTTTAAAATTCGATCTGATTTAACAGGTTGATTTAGAATCTAGGGTTGGAACCAGGTTGGGTTAAAAAAAACAGAGAAAGAAAAAAATCAAGTGTGACTCGGTTGACCCGGTCAAAAACCTGATTGCAACCCGTTGACTCTTTTTTTTATTAAAATGATGTTGTTTTGATTTTAAAAAAAATTGATCCGAGCAACCCAGAAATTCAGTTAAAACCCAAAAACCAAGCCTTAGACCAAACCGAATCTAAAAACTATGATTCTTAGTCATCATTCATCAATAAAACTAAATACAAGTATTGAAAAATCACAAAACTGTAGATTAAATTTGAAACAATAAAAAAAGTTAAAGTCACATTTTGCGCTTTCTTAAATAAAATTCTTTGACTATATTTGATATTGCAGTAGCGGTTGTGGTTGTGATTTGAAAAAAATTGTTTTACAAAAAGTACTTTTAGTTGAGGTTGGTTTGAAAAAATAAGTATTTAGTTAAAACTATGGTTGAAATTGAGGTTGAAGAAAAAATAGTTTAATATGTTTAGTTAAGAATGCTTTTGAAATTGAGTTTATAAAATAATTTAAAAATATATATAATAATATTGATGGTTTTAAATTTAAATATTGTACTTCTATTACATCATGAAATAAATAATACTTTATATAAAATATTTTTTATTATTCCATTAAACTATTTATAATTTCATTACGTACAAAATTCAGCCAAAAAGAACTACAGTCTTCATAATTTTGTGAGCGTGTAATAAAATTAGATAAAATATCATCACGTATAAAATTGATATTACAGTGCGAGTAAATTTAATTCACTCTATATTAGTTTTTCAAGAAAAAAATATTATTCACATCATAATGCGAGTGAATTTAATTCACTCTAAATTAGTTTTTTTAAAAAAAAACTGTTAAAAAATTAACACACTTTAAAAAAACTATTCACGTGAACAATGCAAGTAAATTACACTGTTCATTAAGTAAACAGTGCAATTTACTCGTGAACCACAGGTTGAAACTTGTAAAAAAACAATATTTTACTACTTCTAAAAAATTATGGTTCAGCCGTATACGGTGGGATTCATGTGTTTTGATTATTTAACAATATGTAACCAAATGGTTATTTCATGTATTTTTAAAGAAATGCGAACACTAACAGTTGGCGAAACAGGGCTCTTTGTATCCACGAGAAAAGTTTTCCATGCCCTCGGATTGCAAAATGTATTTTTTTTTTTAATGATTTGAAAAGTTAAAACTGGAAGCATCCTTGAGATTTTGGACAAAGTCATGTTAGAATGACATGGTCTGTATATGAGGTATGTTACTGGACCGCAGGTAATGAATTACACAGTTTTTGTTCAATTTTTTTTTATTATCTTTATTGCAAATTTATATCTTGGATGCTTGAGAAACATTTTTTTTTCATTTAATGTATTATATAAAAATATTATTCACTGGACACGTCATTGTTATTCATAGGAATCTAAAATACAGGCAATCAATTTCAGCTCCTCAAACTTAGCTTTCTAGTTTTTTTTTTTCTTTCTAAAATACATTAACTCGTGCTAAAAACTTAATTTTTTTTTAGTTATTTTTCCTGCAAGCACAGTGCAGAGCGAAAGATCACTATATAGCATATTTTAATTGTGATAATATATCAAAACCCCAATGTAGATCGGGATAGATGTCTATCTTCTTCAATTCTTCGATATATCAGCATAATATCCTGAAATATATATCAAGCATTAAATAAATATTTTTAAAACTTATTTCACTAACATATTCAAACAACCAATGAGAAAATTATTTTTTTAGATGATATTTTTTCAGAAACAAATGCATCCTTAGTTCGGGGAATATAGTTGATGATAATTCGATGATTGATGGGTTAATTTGAGGTTATACTTTTTTCCCCGATAAAATTTGATCCTTAATTTCAACAAACAATCTGCCATCGTCGTCTCGCTTTCCCGCCAAAACCCACTGCCAGAGCGAAGCAGAACCATTAAATTATTAATGGCTGCCTCTTAAAAAACAATCGTGGATTTCCTCCAACCAGCTAAGCTCCCTAAACTCTCTCCCTCTTCTCCTTCCCCAACAGATCCCTTAAATCTCTTGAGCAAATCCAGACGCAACCTCAAGCTCTGTTCTCAATCGGTCTCCAATTCCAAAGGCAACAGCACTCCTCACTTAATTCATTTTCAATTTTACTTTCCTTAATTTGTTTTTCATTTCAATCAAGGTCCCTCTGGTGGAGGACACGTGGCGAGAAGTGCTAGCAGGGGAGTTAGAGAAGGCGTATTCCAAGAATCCGTGTAAATTTGTGTGGAAAGCGAGAGACTAGCCAGCTATATATCCACCGCATCATTTGATGATTTTAATGCCTTGAATTCAACTCAGTTTTATACGCTTAAGGCTATTATTATTGGACGGAATCCTTATCGCGGTCTTGGTCAAGCTATGAAGCTGCTGCATCTGTTGCCCAGAGAGATGCGAATGCGGAGTAGAAGGCTTTCTTTTCCTGCGCCTCAAGGGGTTAAGGCACCTTGTAGTCTTGTTAATGCATATATTCAAGCAGGATTTGGGGTGTTCGATTCCGTTTCATGGGAATCTGGAGAAACGGGCTGTTCAGGTTAGATTTTGTTCACGCTCTTCTGAACAATTATATGTGATTTGCTGTTTTCTTCTCTACAATGTAGACGTGCAAGGTTTAGATGTAAAAAAAGAAGAAGAGGGTTTTGATTGATTTGGTTCTTATCTTATCACATTAAAGAGGTGAATTCGAAGCGCGAATCAGTTGAGAAATGAAGTCAGTAGTAAACTCTGGAATGAAATTCAAGATTTGTTCTTTTGTTGCAGCTCACTCATATTTTTTTGTTTCAGGGTGTTCTATTGCTCAAGGCTGTTCTTAATGGTAAGATTCTTCATCGTGCCAATTTATTTCACAAGGAGCTTATACGTGCTTCATGCTGATTCTTTCATTTTACTAATTTCTGATCATTGCACACCTGGGATGGATTGAATCAGTGGGCAGAAATGCTCTCATAACCAATGCAATAATTTTTTAATTGTTAATATATAATTTTTCATGAAATAACTGTTAACAAATTGTGTCAAAATCATATAATTTTAATAATTTTATTTAAAGAGTATTTTATAATAAAATATAAAAAAATAAACAATTAAATAAATAAAAGGAAAGGAAGTGCAAAAAAATAGGTTAGGCCTACACGCTGTCCTGCTAAATAAGGAGGTGATTGTGAGTGTCTAAGGTAAGGTCCATGCATTTAGTCTATTATAATAATAATAATAATAATAATAAACCTAGGTGTGTCTAGGGCCTCTAGGCCCAGAAGACAAGATTCACGCACTTGTACTTCTTATTAGACGACAAGTTGCCTGCTTCGTCTTTTTTTAAATGAATGGACCATAGGTCGTCTGACGGACTACCAGTTGTCCTCTACGACTATTTTTTATGGATAAAAAATCAAGTGGAAATGTTTTGGATCCCAAATATGAAACTATTTTGACAAATTAACCTTCAAATATATCACATCAACCTCAGTAACCCAATTTAGAATCACAAAACACTCTCTATTCTATTTAAAAACTTAAAATTAAACCGAAGCTAAACAAATTTTTATAAATTCTTATCTATATTTTAATGATATTAAAGGGTTAAATTGATCGAACTTCTCTTTTAAGGATAAATTAATTGATAACAAGACTGATATTTTTTTTATGGAAGAAAAGTGATTGGTTGAGACACGTCTCTTTTCTTGTTTTTTTATGATTTTCTTTCTCGTTTCTTAGTAAATAAGACTGGAATGTAAGTATCAAAAACTACAAGAGCCAAATAAGGTAAAAGATGCAAAAATTAAAGGACTTGATTGCAATTTCTTGTAGAAAAAAATGCGTAGTGTTTCATTATTTATTTTACTCGTCAAATGAACAGTAAACACACCAATGCTTTTTAGTTTATAACTAGATAGGTGGTCTGCGCTATACTGCGGGTTGAACCAAATTATTTTGGTGCAAAAAATAATATTCAGTTGATGATAATCTGAGTCAAAATCCGGGTTAAATATACTAAAATACGACACGGGATATGAGACCAAAACAATTGATATAAAAGAAAGCAAAAAAAATATAGTAAAGTTCAAGACTTAATGTCAAAGATAAAAACAAAATTAAATAAAAATATATAATGCTAAATAAAAATAATTAAATCAATTTGAATTAATTTGATGAACACACAACAACATGTAATATAAGATTGAAATAATAAATTTTTTTTTTAGAAAATACCTGGCAAGAAAACCAAAATTAAACACAAAAAAGGCTCTGAATACCAAAATTAATAGAGATAAAAAAGGGGCTTAATTATTTTAAAATTAGGATCATAAGAAAACAAACTTCGCCGCATAATCAACCTTCTGAATAAGGAAAGGTGGAATTGCGAAGGTGAGGCCATTTCTCATGTCGCCAACCACAAATTAAGCAAATCAAAACTCAGCTGCTTGCCTTAAAAGTTTCAGATAACAAGATAACATAAAAACCAAGTTTGGAGCTGGATTAATTGTTTGATTTGTGATCAATAATTGATCCTGTTAATAAATCCAACTTCAAAGCCAAAAGCACCCTCCAAATGAGAAATGCACCATTAGGTCAGTCAAGCTGCTCAAACTACCCCAATAGAGCCATTTTTCTTTTTAAAAGAATGAATGTGTAATATTAAAATAAATTTTAAAAAATAAAAAATATATTATTTTAAACATTTTAAAATAAAAAAAAACAACCATTAACCCAAAATCGGATGCTGCAAGAGCAGAGTTGCTCCAAAAATTGAATAACAGATGACATGTCATTGCAAATTGCATATCCAAACCTTAATAAGCCCTAGCTTCAATTAGTAACTACATGTGGGAGGGGAGGATGCAGTTTTGTTTCCATTCCCTTTTTAGCTTTACCCCTCTGCCCCTTTTACTTAAAAGAAGATGGATTAATCATAACAAGCAAGTATCGAGAGCTCCCTTCTCAGTTCTAACAAAACACAGAAAAGCACATCCATTACATGCTATGGCGCAGTTATCATGACTTTTGCCCACATTTTGGTGAAGCCACAATTAGGAGTTTAAACCATGAAAGACAAAAGAGGACGTCCAGAGAGACACACGTTTGAAGAACAAAAAAAAAAAAAGGCAGCATGCTGATAAAATATAAAAGATAAGTGAACAGAGAAATGATTTTGCAAGGAAAGTTACTTCTCTTTTGAACTGTCATGCATCCTCCATTCTGATTTCCATGACCATTAATTAGTGACTAGCTATCACTAATCAGTAATCAACATAGTTGAAGAAACTAGAAAACGAAAGAACAAAAGAAGGCAACAAGAAAAGAAAAAACAAGACAAAGAGGTTTCATGCCCTCTAGCCTCTGCCTTTCTCTCCATCCATCCCATGATCAAGATGAAGTAGAAGACCCATGAGGAGTCATAGAACCATTAACATGGACCTTACTCTCAATCTGGTACCTATCAAAGCTATCATGGCTGCTCCCATTGTTATCGTTATCAAAGCTGTATCCCTTGTTGTCCGTACCAATTACTCTACCCGCAGCTTCCTCGTTAACATTAAAACCACACTTGTTGCTGCTATTAATACCATAACTATCACTGACCTTCTCTTTCCTGGACCTGTTGTTGTGCATCCAAACTTTGAAAACATTTCTATCAACCCCTATCTCAATGCAAAACTCTCCAACATCTCTATCATTGATGCCCCTCGGCATCCTCCACCCCAACTTCTCAGCAAAAAGGTACATCTTTTCTTTCTGTTCTTGACTAAACTTGGTTCTTCCTCTCTTTTTCCCATGTGGGTTTATCATTACCAGACTGTGACTCTGTTTCTGGGGTTGGGTATCATCAGGATGACCTGCGCTCAAGGCCAATAGCATGTGAGGTGCAGAAGGGTAGAAAGACCGGGGGATTGGTGATGCTGGGCTTGGACTTGGGCCTGAACTTGTCGACCCTGGACCTGGGCTTGTGGTCCAGTTAAGTGCTGGTGGCGGCGGCATGCGAGTGGTGGTGGTGGTGGGGCCAAATGGCTCGCTTCGGTGGAAGTTGCGGTGGCAGCCACAGGCAGCACATTTGAGGGAGGTAGGGTCTTGAGGAGTAGTAGTTGGCTTAGGCATGAACTCCCCACAGCCATCCAAGGCTAGGCCACCAAAACCTGCAGCATGGTTTTTAAGGCATTCTCTGTAAGAGACCACCATACGTTGCTGTGGTGGTGGTGGGAAATAGTGATTTTGGCGGGTCTTGCACGAGCCTTTTGTGAGAGATAAGGCCTTGGTGAGGTGGGTCTGGAGCGGGGTTTCAGTATCCGTGTCCGAGTCAGGGGATTTGGTAAAATGGTGGGGGCTAGAGGTCAAGTCCATGGCTTTTTCTACACGCTAAAAATGAAGAAGTTGAGGGCTATGCAGTGATGATGATGGTTTATCTGTTTTTAATGCCAAATGTCTCACGAGGTAATGTGTATTGGGGGTTGTGAGGTGGGAGATAAGATGGTTGATATAGAGGGATACAAGTGTGCAAGGCAAAGGGGCACCACTCCGAGTCGCAACAAAAAACTTGGTGTTACTTGTGTAGTGTCAACTCAAAGCTTCAACAATATGGTTTACTACTTGTCATTAGCGTGTGATTTCACCTGTTTAGCTAGTTTTGTTGTGGGCAATCAATAGAATTGGTTTTGTACTGCTTTGGGTGGTAAAGGCTGAAGAACACGTTCGATGGAAATCAGTGCCTAAATATTTGGGTTAAGGCACTTTTCAGAGGGATATGTTAGGTTTTAGGTGTCTGCTGCAATGCAGTCCTGAAAGAACACGTGGCTTGATTCTAAGGGTATACAGTAATAAAGGACAGTATGCCCTCATCATCGGGCACAGCTCATCCCCTGCAAAATATAGAGCTATGATTTTCACGTCAAGGCGTGTATTGGACTCTCTGCCTACGCCATCGTCTCCTCTTCTGTTTGCACATAGAGTTTAATAAAAGATTTCAAACTTGTTTGCTTCCATGGCAAGAAAGAAATCTATGTTAATTTGAGAATTGTTGAAATATGTCAATTAATTAACATGGCCATGGCTAGTTTTTGGCTCTAACAATTAGTTAACATTGTTTAATTCATCTCCATCAAGTTTTTATTAAAAAAAAGATCGTGTGTATAAGAATATAGTTGAAATTGTGTTTTCTGAAAAGTATTAATTTTTTATTTTAAAATATTTTTTTATGTTTTTTAATTATTTTGATTTTATGATATTAATATTAAAAGTAATTTTTTAAAAAATATAAAAATATTTTAATATATTTTTAAATAAAAAAATATTTTAAAAAATAACCGTAATCAAATCCTTAAAACACTTGATGAACAAATGAGATTTTAGTGATCAAATGGACAAATATCTATCAAGTGGCAGCTCATCATCATGTAAGAAGAGGAACTATTACATAATGGAGGCTGATTTGTTTGCTATGGGAGGAGATTTGGAGGGGCAAAGTACCTTGCATGATTGAAAATTGCACCGACCATCTGAAGTGCTTTCCTTGATCCGCCAGGAACTTCTTACGCTGCGTATTGCCAAAACAAGGAGGGTGAATAATGTCGATTTAGCTAGAGGTCCACCTATTAATCATCATTTTCTCTCCCCTCGAAGCATCCTAATGCGGCGGCAGGTCATTTATTTATTTTTCTTGGTGCGTGGTGTTAGTCCTCTCTCCCAATCATAGTGCATTTCTTTTCACTTTTGCTGGAGGAAATTTGCAAACCCCATTGCTAAACACACAAAATATACATGTTACTGAGAAATATTGTAATTAATGATAATCCAAGGAAAATTATATAGACAAATCACAAAAGTTGAAGATGTGATCTTTTGTCCTTTTGTACTCTCATCGGTGTTAATGTTCTCCGATCACGCTTCATTGGAATCCAAGAGAGAAAAGTCTGCTCCATATAAATGCGATTTATGGGCGTTAATTCTCTCTTCGATATTTGATTAGACGCAAGATTAAGATCATGCTTAAGAGATATAATTAAGGGGTTGCCAAACCTGCTGCGAGCCTAGAAAGTTGTAACAAGATGACAAAAGTTGTACTAACAACAGCTATCAAATTACCAACGCCACCCCTTGACCCTAAAACCCTAAAGCCCGCAAGATATGGCCTAGATAGCAAAGAGTCAAGAAAAACTCCTACCAATTGATTAGAAACATTGCCTGACAACAACGATGCCATCATCCATGAAGCATGCGCAAGGTGCTAGAGAGAATGACCCTAGGGTTGCTCCACCGGAGCCTCTAATTCCAGGAAAGATTGAGAAAAAAGGGAAAAGACATGCATGCTTTCTTTGTTATTATCACTTCCGGTGTTCTGCTTTTTTACACGAAGTGATTAATTTTGAATGGTAGAAAGGTGAGGTTTCGAGGACGCGTTTAACCTAGACATGGCATCAGCAGCTGCATATCATTGTGGGTTCATGCTATATTAGTGAATTAAGACCTGTTAGACTCGTCTATGATCAGCTGATCATTCACCAAAGTACCAAGATTTTTGTTTTTTATATGTTAGCTGTGGATGGATATGATCGGAGCTTGATCCATCTAAGAAAGACCCATAATTTTTATAGAAACTAGCCCCTTAAACCTCCCCCCCCCCCCCCCCCCCCCCCAACAAAAAGAGAAAAGAAAAGGCGGCAGCAGCAATTAAGGCTGAGGGGATTTGAGTCGAGTTTTTTTCTCGGATGAATATTTGACTCGAAGTTATTATTTTGTCTCGGATCTATTCGATTACCTGGACAAGTAATTATGAGAAGAAAGAAAGGGATATTGATAGGCCGAGTCCATGGAAACTCGGCCATGATAATTATTCTTCTTGCATTATTATCTTCCACGAGCGTAGAAAAGAAACAACAAAAAAGCAAGGCGATGACAATCATGTGGTGTCTGAGATCGCAATTCAACCATATTTTCAAAAAATCTTGAATTTTTTTAATTCTAAATTATTATTTTTATATCTTTATAAATTTTTAATTTTCTGATGCCGAAATTAATTTAATTTTTTAATAAATCCTCAAGCAAAATATACTTTTAAAAATAACAGCGCTCTCTCGTCATCGAGTAATTAATCCCGACCATGCAATTAATCATGGTCAGGAGGGCAGATAACGTGGGTATTTGTGCAACACTAGGTTTTGAGGGCAAAAGGGAAGACATGTCCTTCTGCCTTTATTTCTTCTATATTGGAAGCCTTGCATTTGCCATTCATAAACAAGAGTAACAACGCTGTCCGTTTATTTACTGCAAAGTAATTTTATTTAAAAAATAAATTTTAAAAAAATGAATTATTTTTTAATATTTAGTAGTGTAGTGAAAAATAAATTAGAAAATACTTTCCACTATTTGATTATGTCATGGAAAATAAGCTGAAAAATAATTTATTAATGTTTTATTTTTCTCAAGTTTATTAAAATAACAAGGAACAAATCTTACAAATTAAAAAGTTAAATGAGAATGAAATTAAAAAAAATATAATTTCATAAATGATCTCAAATAAAAAAAATAAAAAAAATAGAGATCAAATCTAAAAATAAAAAAGATGAAGAAATTAAAATAATAATAACTAACATTTCATAAATTATTTCAAATAAAATAAGTAACAATCAAAAGAATGAGAATCAGATTTGATAGATAAAAAATTTCAATTAAAAAATAATAAGAAAAAAATAAATAATAATTATAAAAATGAGAACTAAAGTTAATATAAAAATTAAATTTTAAGAGATGAAATTGAAAAATAAATACTCAAAACAAGATATATATATATATATATATATAGCAATCAAAAGTTCAAGGATTAAATTTGATATAATCAGCAACTAATATGATATTTCTAATTTTTTCACAACATCCGGAAAGTGTTTCCGCCCAAATTTTTCAGGAAAACACTTTCTTAGAAACCAGGCTAAATTTTTTTTACTGGAAAGTGTTTTCCATTGACCAACTTTTCTAATAGCAAACAAACATATAAAAGTTTGGAAAATAGTTTTTTCAAAAATCACTTTATGGAAAACAAACGTAGACTAAATTTCACCCAAAAGCATTTTAATGTTACTTTGAGGAGAATAAATCTGGTTTGTTTTTATATTTTACAAGTGTTTTTTTAAAAAATTATTTTTTTATTTTTTAATTTACTTCAAATTCATATTTTTAATATTTTTAAATTATTTTAATATGTTAATTTCAAAAATAAATTTTTAAAAATAAAAAAATATTATTTTAATATATTTTCAAATAAAAAATATTTTAAAAAATATTTTAAAAAACAACAACGAATACACTTTAAAACATCCTCTAAGATTAAAAAAAATCCCTTAAACCAGCCTAAGGGAATAAGGAAAAGAACTATCCCGCTAATATCATGGACTCATCCCACTTTCACTCAGATTACCTGTCATTTTTCTACGGCCTAAAGCCCATTTTCTTTTAATTGGGCAATACCCGGTAAACCTTGCCGTTTCAGAATCCAATCAATTACCTTCTTTCTTTCTGCCTAAAACAAATGCCCTAAATTGATCACTCACGCAGTCACGCGCCTCACAATCCCCAAATGGAATCCACGTCGTGGTCAACAAATTCAACGGCGTAGATTGTTTTTGAAAAATACAGTCAAGGATTGATGAGCATCTTCTGGTGATCGAGAATCATTCAACCTTCAAGATTAGGGCTTTATTCGTTTGAAGCTTGCAAACTAAAGTGAAAAGGGATTCTCTATGAATGAATTCACTCTCTGGGTATGGTTATTTTTCTGTTTTGATTAATGAGTTTAACTTGTTTTAGTCTGATTCACCTATTTGCTGTTCTTTCAAAATAATTGGCAGCTTGAACGGTTTTGAGCTACGTGTTACTTGATAGGCAATGTTATTTTGTGGCGTGAACTTGCTTTGTACAAAGTCTCTATGTTTTATATGGAAGGGAAGTTTTGCTCTTTCATTTTGCTTGCTATCGCTTAAATGTATTTATTGATTGAATACTTTAATTTCGTGTAAAAAAACTCGTTGATTGCTTTTCGAAATGGACAAATCATTTATGATTGGCACAGGCTTTTGAAATCAGTAAGTGTAAGCAGCCTGTAGGGTAGACTTGCCCTTCTGTATTGGTTGCCTCGTTGGAATTTCCCAAATTGCAAACTAGTGAGCATTTAGATTTTCTAGGCTTGAATAGTCATAGTGCTATGATGCGATGCTGTCCTAGAAAAGAAGATGGGAGTGGAAATAGGTTAGTTTGGTGTTAATAGTGCTGCTGAGAAACCAAATCCTGCCTCCTCAACTTTTAGTATAATATCTTATCTTTCTTATTCTCTGCGTTAATCCCAATGCCTCGCTTTCTGTAAATATGCTTCAGAACAAGTTCCTTAAATGATTCTAAAGATACGTCTTTCCCTAAGTTAATCCATCGTCTCGTTCCTGGTCATTTTTATTAAGGAAATGCAATGATGTTACCGATAATTTTACTTTGTTGGAGACCCAAAGTATGTGCACTGTTATTTAAAAAAGCTTTGTCAGATCAACCAATGTAATCCACTAACCCCACTCAAATTTGCTCAAACCATACCATGATGAGCCCCTGTTCTATGGCAGTAAAGGAAACTGAATTCTATTGGAGTATATATTTTGCTGCTCATAATCCTGTATATTTTAACTGCAGTTTCAATGATATTCGACCCCGAACTCAGTGGGAAAGAGAATTGAAATTTCACGAAGTCTATGATAGGTGAGATGATCCAACGTAGAAGTCTCTTTAGATATGCTTAACCTGTTGTTTTCTTAGTTTTATAAGGTTAATAGCAGCATCATAAATATTAAGTACTTTGTAAAAGGGAGAGCATCCTTGGTCATAACAGTGATCATGTTGTATGCCCATATTGATTTGACTTCTTAGCTTCTATTGGTAGACATGAGATCTGCCCTGTTTATGTCACATGAAATAAGGTATGGATTTTCATAGTAGTTCATAATGAAACACTAAGAAAACCTGTAGGTCTACTTCATAAATGTACATAAAATCAGTTGTGAGGCTTCTAGTTCCTGTATGACTGGATAGCAAGTTTATTTAATTAGTGCTTACCTTTGTTGTGGAGTTGTTGGTATTCTGGGTTAAGGCATGTCAAGGGTTGAGCTTGAATCAATCAAAGAATTTTTACCCTCAGTATGCTAAACTGTTAAACAAACTTTGTTAATAAAGGAATATTACTATAGTCTACAGATAAGCATATAACTAAGCAAACAGATGCAAATTTCAAAGAAAGATTGAGGGGAGAAGAAAAAACTGTCTTTTCCTTTCAGGGAGCCATACCATCATCCATTCTGGGTTCATTGGCGGTTGATTATGATCTCAACTTGTGGCACAGAGATGATACTGGCTCTGTGAACATTATCTCTTATGGCTTTTCTATACACATCTCTCTCTCTATATATATATTAAAAAAAAACAGAAACTCTTAAAATAAAATAAAACGCTAAACCAATCAACCCATCCTCTTTAGAGTTCTTCAAAATGCAAAATTCACCACCTTCTAGATTTCTCTGCATTGCTAGAAACTATTCTTTTTCGTTAGCTGTTGACTTGCTCTTCCTGCCTCTGTTTGAAGAAACAATTCAAATATATCAGGACCTGTTGTGGATAGGATCTGATCCTCTCGGTGCACTTCTTTTGTTTGATTGACTTCGATCAAAAGTCTTGCTTGCATGCGCTGATTTCTTTGTGTCCATTCCCTGCATATCAACATCCTTAAGAACACGTTGGCTTTGTGGTGCTGTCCCTTGAGCTTTTTGGTTGTGTCTGAGGACCAGCTCTACACTCGTCAAGCCATAAACTTCATCAGGTTGAACTGCTATGAAGCCAATACATATAAGAAGGATAAGCACTCTATGAGCACAAAAAACCATTGTTTCTGCTTTGAACAAACAACAAGAGCAGAAGTATGTTGTTTCTGTTTAGAGTAATGAGATGAACACGTCTGAGAATGTGAGGTTTCTATGGTATGCTCCATTCCTGTGGATATAGGTCTGATATTTATCCCTTATTGGATTTGGAGGGCGCTTTAAAGCAAAAAAGCAGGGAGGGCCCCAGAACACCCACTGCGATTTTTGATTCACTCAAATCATAAGCCTGCATTCTAAACAATTTAAGGCTGTTATGGAAGAATCTGACAATGATGAATAAAGGAGTTGGAACACTACCCTTGAGAAGCCAAGTATCTTTTTCCATTTGTTCCCCCACATCTCTATCATTTGTTTTGCTTTTGCTATTGAAACAGGCCTACAACTCTCTTGGAACTCTTTAACTGTCTGGCCACATCATCCGACCATGCTTACTTGGACATGCACTGGGGACTGATATTTATTCGTAGCCAATGGTCTTTCCAGCTCGGGTCTCAGCTTGGTTCAGCTCAGCTTATGTGGATGCCTTAACTGCGTACTTTTGGGGCATACTTTGAGGCAAGCTTTCTACGAATAACAGGGTTTGCTGTTGCAGTTATAAATACATATTCTAATGGTATGAACTTTTATGTATTGGGGTGTTCTGGGAAATTATCATTGCTTTGATATTAAGAAAAGGGGAGTTTCGTTTTTTAAGCAGGAGTGACTGGGCAGACATAAGCCACGGGGCCACCTAGAACCAGTAGTAGATTGCTACAGTGGCAAATGTAAAGAATCAAATAAGAGGGTAGAGAATGAGGAATAGAAGAGCCCCCAAAGAAACAAGCTCTTGCTTTATGCCATTCTAAGATCTCCTCCTCACTTTAGAATTCCAAGCTCTCTTCCCTATGCAACAAAAATAACATTACCTGGTTTCTTGTGCTAAATGTGTTTCTTTATGCTTCTTTTCTTTGGGTTGCCAAGTACTTAATCCCCCATTCAATGATTCAGGAAGACCCACTTCAAGCCTCCCTCCCTCCCTGTCTGTGGATTAATTTGTAATTTTTCTCGTTTATTTATGAAGACCATCTTTCCCTTTATTCTCTTTTCCTTTACTGTTATTGTTGGTGTTATAATAAAAAGCACATGCATCTAGGAACATTCGAAGGCATATGTTCTTGTACTTTATTAAAATGGCTGGTGAATATTTATGGTGGCTTATCAACGGTGTTTAATCACGGTCCAATAACGCAAACCCAGCTTGAATGTGTTGTTAATGTGCTGATTCTTTGCTTTATATCTTCCAAATAAAGTAGAATGGTAAAATCGATTGCTGCTTTGTATTCTTCCCTATCTTCCATAAGGATTAAATCCTCCCTCGGTGGGTGGTGCATGCACATGATCAATATGCGGATTCATTTGGAGGTCTTGTTTGCTTGAGAGCCCTAATGTGTTTACCCAAGAAGTTGAGTGATGAAGTCATCCTCATCTGTTTCATCACATTTTGAATCAAATTATTGCTGCTACACTAAACCTGAGCTTTCTCCTCCACTGACTGGATTGGCACCCACCATGAGCACTTAAGAACTGTGTTCTGATGCCATATATCTTCGGACAAGTATTATCGCAATTTTTTTTTTATATTTGTTTTGTTGCTTTCATGGTCAAGTGGTGTCGTTGTCCAGTCAAACGGGATGCATCGAAGTTCAAATGCTCATGGAACACTCCTTTTCTTTTCCTACTTTTTCTCCAACAAGTGAGTTGGATGAAAGGCTTCAGTTTCTAAAACAAAAGAAATTTTATTTTCATGACTTGCTTTGTTTTTTTGGTGTTTGAGTCCCAACTTTGCATTTGAAATATATTTTCTTAAAGAATAGAGCCCGCCGGAAGATATCTTGGGCTGCAAACTCTTTTTTTTTTTCCTCTCGAAATATTATTACTTTTTTTCCCCCCCTGAGATTCTTTTTGTTTTTAGCCCTATCTCGCTTAGCTTTTCTTTTTTATTTTTACAGTAAAGAAGAGGTTTGAAACTTGGTTTAAAATATTAGTAAGTTATTAGGTGAAGTTAAAATAATGATTTTATAATCGTTTAATAACCCACCAAATGCGTGTATTTCTGACTGTATTTATGATCGAATTACTAGAACCGTAATGCATTCAGATTAAAAAATATACATACCAAATTGATACCTTTTGTATTTTAAATGTATTTAACCTAAATACCTGAGGGTTTCTTAAACTACAAAAACTTAGGATGGATAGATGAGACGAAGAAAAAAAGTAATTATATCAATTCACATATAAAATATGGCAAATGGGCGACGATAAATATATTTTGAGGATATTATTTATTCCGGTGGTGATTGTTTTTCAAAGTGATATTTACTTGGAAATATATTAAAATAATATATTTTATTTTTTAAAATTTATTTTTAATATCAATACATTAAAACAATATAAAAAAATAAAATAAAAAAATAAAAAAATTTAAATATTTTTGTAACATAAAAGTAAAATGATGGGGAGAGTTGTCTAATGGTTATGGTTGACAATGATCCACTTGTTATTCGTTTTTTTTCCTCTTGAATATATAACAAGTTTTAATGTTATAAATGAATTATCTTTATATAAGATTTGATAACGATGGGGAGAGTTTGTTAACATTACACTCTTAATTTACAGGCCACGTCCCCTTTGGTGCAAGATAGGAAGTAGCATTAGCTACATACTGTGGTAAAAAAAAGGGAAATTTTATTTAAATCTTAAAGTGAAACCCTAAGCTACAGATTGTGGCTTTGTAGATTCTCGAGGCTGCTGGTCTTAAAGTCGGGACTTCTCTTCGGCACTTTCATTTACAAGCTAAAACAATGGATTGCAAGGACTCGAATCCATATTCCACGGTCCTTTTTTTTTTTTTTTTTCCATTTAAGCCACCATTGTCATGTCAGGGCCGACACACAAAAGTGGCAATAGAAGATCGCCAGAGCAGTTTCTGTTAAAGTTAAAGCAAATTTGAGTATGGAATACTTACATATACCCAAAAGAATACTTGTGATATGTTCTGCTAGAACGTAATGCAATAGAAGAAGAAAATGAGCACCAATTCCTCCTATAGATTACATTTCCATGGAACAACTTATCCTTGACTACAAGTGCATGCATCATTACAGATAGTGTCTTAAAAGAGCACTAATGAATAGGATTGGAGGACATAGAGTTTGGCATTTATTAAGATTCTGACAGCCTGAAGGTTTCCTTGACCTTTCAAGAGCATAGATTCACCTTATAAATTGAGGGCAGTTGTAGCGTGATAATAATTATTTTTTAAAATATTTTTTATTTGAAAATATATTAAAATAATTTTTAATATTAGCATATTAAATTAATATAAAAATATAAAAAAGTTCAAAATTTATTTAATTCTAATTTGAAACGCAATACCAAATATAATATTATCTCGAATTGTTTATTAGAGTTTATTAGGGTTTAAGGTTAATAGTGTGCAATCTAAAATGTATGAATTTGAATAAAAATTGAGTATCCAGAGACCAAAATAACACTTGATACTATGACAATCACAAATGTTACCTGTCTACCTGGAATAGATAGGCAATGGGCATTGAACTGACAACCATTTTGCGTTGGGATCCAAGTATAAACAGGGGACTCCTTACATGTTTTGCTGTTGCCTTCTTAGGCCAGCCAAAACATGCATCATCAATGAAGTTTTGGGCCTGATAAGATATACCAAGAAGGATGTTAATCTGCATCCCTCGAGATTCCATATTTGTTTTTTCTCAGCCAGTTCCGAAGAAATCTTGAGGACAAAAAGCCACATTGCAGGTTGAATCATTCTCTGGAACAGCTAATCACTTCTTTAGCAGAGGAAGATTCTTGATGAACCCTATCGTAAGCAATATATGTTTCTAAAGGGACGCCAAAAAGTGAGAGCTGCAAACAGAATGTTACCGAAACACAAGTAAAAGGGAGATGCTGCCTTGTTCTACTTTTAACATTGTTTTTAATGAATAATAATCATGCCTGGAGACTGAGAGAACATATTCTTGATGCTTTATGAGCAGTTGTTTTAAACGGTCGTATCTTCATTTGGTCATCCACCTGCCAATTTCGAACGCATTTTCTTCCCATCCCCTCCTCCACTTTACAGGGTGCAGCTCGTGTGTTAGATAAAAGTACCAATGGGCATGTGAAGAGAAGATGGAGCGAGCTCCTGCAGAGGCCGGCTCCATCTTTTCCTGCATTCAGCCCTGCTGGTGTCGCGATCCAAATTGAAAGCTATGCACGATATCTTAAGAGCAGAGGTGCGCCTTCAAACTAAGCTTTACAGAGTTCCATTCAATCAGATTGCATCTCTTACGATTTCTAATCTGGCACGTCAACCTTCCCGGGAACATTTCCACCATGGTGTCAATTATTTTTTATAAAACAAACACCTCTCCATCATCAACTATGATAATTATGATCTGATGAATCATTTCTTTACTCCATTCTATTATCAGTTCCTTCAATTGTTCCATTTGGGCTACATTACCGCGGGAACCCTCCCCCCTCTGCCAGTCCCTGTTTTGGCTGCTTTTTATTTCACGAAGGCTGGGCCTAACCTAATCTTCGTAGGACGATTTCTCCCAAGAACTCGAGCAAGAAGCTCTCACCCCCTTTACACAACTAAATTAACAATATATTCACAAGGCTGCATAAAATTGCTCGTGTCAGTAGAAAATAAAACCAGTTTCAGACTACTAAAAATAAACTCTCAAATCAGGAGGAAACAATTTAAAATTAAATGTGTTTAAATTTAAACAAAGTACAAAATACAGGGAGGGGGCGAGGGCATCCGCGCTCATGTTTTGCCAGCAGATTTAATTATCCAGCTACTTTCTTTGAAGTGGTCACAATATAATGCATATACACGTTTTTAAACAGGACAGATACTGATTGATAGCATTTTGGCCTTGTAAACAGGCCATTAAACATTTTTCTGGATGATATTATTCAATGGCACTCTCTTTCATCCTTCCATTACTTTCGCACAACCACTTTTTTTTGCAATATTAAACAGGTTCCTGGTGAGGAGTTACAGTAGCTCCTGGTGCAATGGTAAACTGCAGACCCCTCGGTTGCCCTGATTGGAGCACAAAAGCAACCTGTGTCGCTGCCAATGCTGCTGCCTCCTGTTAAAACAAATTATTGTATAAACTTCAATATAAACTATTATATAACTTCAATTTGATGTGAAAAGATAGCATGGACAAAGTTACAGATACAACACAACAGACTAGAACTGAAAGAAACACCAACCTGTCTTTGCCTCCGACGCTGCAAGATGCTGATGGCCCAGGCCATGATGTAACAGGGCAGAAGAAAACCAGCTGCCCGAAGCAGGAAAAGCTGTAGGTGATCAACTAGTTCGTTAGATTGGTGAAACCATAAAATCAAATAAACACTAAACAACAACGAAATGATGATCGTCATTATCATAGAATAGATGGAAATACCAATTCCACTTACAGAAAAAAATGTAGATACGTCATCGTCTGCATCAGAATCTGTGAGAGTCAATGCATGCCGCAAGAGCAGGAGGGCCATCAACTGCAATGTAAGTGAATTTAGGATTAAAACCAAATTTCAAGTGTGTAGATAATCAAAGAAAAATGAGAGCTTAAATAAGAAAGCATTAGCAAGAGAAATGGCAGATGCAAGTAACGGCCAGCTTGGACACCCAGGTGGTATGCTCAAGCTGCTTATAGAGGGAAGTTTATTCAAATCTACAAAGTTTGGTTCAATCAGGTTTCTTTATATTGCTAGTATTCTCCAGGTATTGAGAAAATATAATCATGTGTCAGCAAACAAACACTTCAATATTAAGGGCACGGGGAAAATATCCTTTACTTGTAACAGCTAACCGATTGTACTAATTCACAAAAGATTCTGAATTATAATTCTCACATGGAACCATGAAAAAAGAAAATTTTGACACTTCAAATGCTATCGGGGGAAGTTATGAAATCAAGGGCTTAAGATGGACTAATTCACATAAGGGCACAGACACGATGGTAAATACCCTTAATTCATGCAACAAATGATCAATTCACATAAAATTCTGAATAAACTTTTCACACGGAACCATGAAAAAAAAATCTTTTAGACTCTGTGAATGCTATTGGAGGAATTTATAATTTAAGGGCTTACGATAAGAGCAACTGAACGGCAAAATGCAGCTCCACTAGCATTTGAAGTAGCATAGTCATCATACTCTGCTTCTAGAAAATGGCGCTCAGCCTCTGCAATTGCCAATAAGCGAGGATCACGCAAATCTAGTTGAGTGCCAGAGATTGTCCAGCCTCCACTGCAAAAAAGATCATGGTCAGAATGTCAAACAAAGGCATGATAATGCAAAAATCATCAATGATAGGTAAATAACATGTAAGTTATTTTGATGCACGTCAAATTGTATGTAAGAGATAAAAAAAAAACCCAACAATCCTAAAGCAAAGGACAAAAATTAGCACCAACTTATAAGACAACAAACATACAAGAGATTTTAAACATACCCAATATCAATAGCAGTATCTTCAGAGTGTGGTGGATGAGGTGGAGCGGTGTAATCAGGTTGGTAAGGCTATACATCATAGATGAAAAATTAGCAGGATTATCAAGTATATTATGTTGTAAGTTGAAGAATTAAAAAATTGAATTGAACTACATACAAAATAAATACAAAAACAAACTGCAGACAATTATCCAACACATCAAAAATTAAGGTTTAACCTAAAAATCCTCTGAAAAGTTCAGACAACATTCTTCACACATTCTTTCACCCAGTTCCACAAAATCCAAAAAAATTCCACCAAAGGTATAGAAGCCTACATCACTTTTCCATATACACAACCACATCCTCCCCTGATAAACTAAGCCTGATATAACACAATGAAAACCTAGAGTCTCCAACACCACCTGTAAGCTTCTTGGTGTTTGTTTAGTTGCAATTTGATCATTACAGCATGACGCTGCTTTGCTAGTAGGACGTGAAATCCAAAAACTGCTTCGCATGTTTTCATGTTAAAAATGCATGTACATTCATGAAATGGTGTATGCTATACAAATCAACAAGGAACCAAGCATGCAGCCGAGCACAGAGAACACCTAGAAAACAATATTAAGCGAGCATACCTGATGGCATATCTCACAAGTGATATCACCCTTCTCATTGCACCAGTGCTGGACGCACTTCCTATGGGCATACTGGAAAACAGAAATTGCAGTCATCATCACATACATAAAAAGTGTATAGCGAAGACTAACATCAATCTAAAGGCTCCTAGTATCCGATGCCATTTAAAAAAGAAAAGGGCAAGATGGAAAGACAGGACCTTTAGTCAGATTATCTAAAATGCATCTCATAGGCACAAACATCACGACAAACTAGCTAATACAATGTTCCGAAACAACAAATTCTCGAATAAGATGAAATAAAATTTACACCGCAAACATGATGAAATGTCAAACGATGTCTTAACAAATGTAAACACTGAACAAAGGATAAAAAAATCATGCTCTAATCCAACAAGCTACAATTATTATACACGGGCACTGGCTGGCCTATCCAGAAGTCAATTACAATGAAAACCTAACTTTAAAGAGCACAAAATGAGATATTAATTATTGACCTCTCTAAGCATCAAGGAACGAGCGACCTTTCCGTTGACCAAAAACCCTCAATTTCATAATATTTAAAATCTTTAAAAAGAACTTAATAAGAAATAAAATCTGTCAACATTTATTATACCTTGAGGCTGCCGCTGCAAGCACAAGGAGTCTCCAAATTGCTGATGGAATCCTCCTCCTGGCAAATGCGACACTCGCCCCCCTGAATCAACGGCTCCTCCTCCCCTTCCTCCCCTGAAACACGACCATCGGTTCCTTCACTTGCCCTCGAGCACGAGGGCCCGGCGTCGGCTTCCTTAACGATCGCCTGAACAGACTCCTCAGTCACCGGCGGCCTTGTGAGTCGGTCAACATCCAACACCACGTGATCACTCATTTGCAATCCCTAATCTCGTTTTCTCCTCTTCAGACTAAAAAACAATAGAAAAGGAAAGAACAAGTAAGCTTATTTGAAACCCTAGGATGACGCTTAGAATCAGCGGATCGAAGGATTTCGATAGAGAAACTTAAAGAAAGAACAAAAACAAAAGAGATTGTGATTTTATATATATATATATATATATATATATATATATATATATATGTTTTATAGTTGGCTTACCGGTGATTTTTTTTAAAGATTTTGATCTTTAATTTGACGCGAAATGGGTATGTTAGGATTTGTTTGTATATTTAAGCAAGGAAACAGGCAAGACCAGGGAGAAAGAAAGAAAACGCGTTATCTAATATTTTGCGAAACAGGGGAGGGGAGACCGGCGAGCGTGTCTTGGAATGGGTCACGGGTAAAAGTTTGAGAGGTCCCTTCTTTTTTTTCTTTCTTTGCTACAGTACTGATTTTTAAAAATATTGTTTATTTAAAAATATATTTTTTTATTTTTTAAAAATTAATTTTAAAATCAATACATTAAAATAATATAAAAAAATTATTTTTTTTATTTTTCAAAAAAACTTCTTATCCAACCCGCTTGAAACGCAAAATCAAACCATTTCATGCTAGCACCCCCACGGTATGATTGTTTTTCTCAGACTGTTCACTTACAATAATACCCCCCAAAACTGACCCTCCCACGAATCACATCTCTTTTGATTGCTTTCAACTCTCCCATTAAAGAAATTTCTCAGAGGAAATTGTGAAAACGTCAACGTTTTATCCGAAAAATCAATCATTTTGTTCTCACTCTCAGGGTTTTGCTATTCCCTGCCGCCCGTGCAGCTCACGTGTCCCCTTTTCTCGTAAATAGATAGATACATAGACAGGATTTTATCTTTTTTTAATTGATTTAAAATTTATTTTAAAGCAAAATAATTATGTCAAGCTTACATTGCACGATGATGTTTCTTGTTTTTTTTTTCTCTCTTTATTGTGGCGTTTAATTTTATAAATGGGGCATATAATTTCTCTCCCTGACCAAATTATACGGCAACGGAGAATTTGTCAAAAAGCTCGTTCATCACGCCGGAGATTTTTCGTTTTCTCTCCTCGACTGGAATGCTGGCCACCCGATTCGTGAGAGCACGACGACCTCATGTGAATGACGTCACCTTTCCCAGGAGTTTCTTTTCTTTCTTTTAATGGGAAAGAAAGAAACAAGATAAGCTGTCAGAATTAAAATAGTATTGCAGTGCAAATATGGGGATTTCTCGTCATCTTAGCAGAATTTTGGTGGGTGACAACTGACAAGATTTTCGGTGATTCGTGTATGATTGGGAATGGCATGTAAAGGATGTTTTTAAAAATTTTAATTTTTTTATTAAAAATAATTTTTTATATTTTTATATTTTTTAATGTATTGATATTGAAAATATTTTTTAAAAAATAAAAAATATATTATTTTAATATATTTCTAAATAAAAAATATTTTAAACATCACAATTCTAAATAAACAACAATCTTAAATCAATTTTGATATATATAAATGATGTTAAGGCGCTCTCTCTATTTTTATTTCTAAATACTTTTTAATGATATAATTATTTTTTAAAAATATTTTTTTAATATCTTTACGTGTTAATGCTTGAAATAAAAATAATAATTTTTTTTAAATACCTTGCAACACACTATTTTTCCTTCCTAGCTAATCTACCAGGTACGGAGCTGCTGTCATATGGACACAGCTACCTTGGCCGCGTGGTTTGGAATATTCGGTCCATTTATCTTAAGATCTGACCGAGGTGTTTGTTTTTTTCGGGGGTAAAAGACAGTTTGTAGAGCTAAAACCTTCAATTTCCTCCTTTAATAATTCTGGAAATGAACAATGAACGCAAGTCCTATGACGGTGTTCTGTCATCAAATGCTATGCTTTGATTTTGACACCAACAAATTACATAATTTATGTTGACAACATTGCTAACATCACAGGCATTGTTGCAAATGTTGACAACAAAATGCACGTAAAATTTTATGTACATGCTTACAAATGCCTTGTCATTTCTTTTGGAAATACACATTCGGATTTATAATATGCTCTTTCCCATCTTGTGAATACCAAAATTATGCTGGTCTAACCTAGGCACTACAAAAGAATGTTTTTTTATTATTATTAACGTTAGTATTCGGATCAGCTTGCGTGTACATGAACTAATCCCATGAACTTTAAAGTTAATGATTATGTAAGTTTCCAGTAACTATTATATTAGCAACCCCATAATTTAAATTTAAAATTATTAAAAAAAAAACCTTTTAATTTTAAATTCTTATTATTACACCGCCTACTACTAAATGATTCACAGCAAAAGAATGTTGCGTAGAACCCATGCCTGATAAACTCTGTGTAATAAACTTAGGGCAAATGAGTTTCCTAGGCCTGAGCTTGTTTTGTTGATACGGACTGAGCTAGCTGTGGTCAGTATTTTGCTATTTTCTGAGCTACTGCGGGCTTCTTGTTTGCACTCTTGGGTTAGGCTCATCTCGTTTTTGGTTCAATGAAGGCTAGAAACAATTGTTCTTGTGAAAACTGAAGAAAAAATTAATTACCCTTCACCGTTCAAAGTTTAAACATGTTTGAGGGATGTTAATTGTTGGTGTTTTTGGAGGAAAACATTTATGCTTCCAGTGCATGGAGAGTAATTTAACCTCCAAGCAATATTATTTATTTTTACTCTCTCTCCTCCATTTTATCTCAGAATAAATATTAAATGATTTTTTTTTTATTTCTCTTATACCGATCATACCAATGTTTTAATTACCTTTATCTGTCTCTCTCTTTCAAATAACAACCTATCCTTCAATATATTAACAATCAACCATTCATATACAAAAATTAAAATTATTTTTGTAATGATTACTTCTATAAAAAATTATATTTAAACCCCAAACAAAACTCCATCTTAAGCTTAGTTTTTCAAGGCAAGAATTAAGTGTTTTAACTCTTATAGCACTTGTTAAGCATAATCTAGGGAAATGACAAACAAAAATAGATATTGTAGAAGCCCTAGTGTTTCAGTCAAAGAGGAAAAATCTAGGGAAGGGTTTTTCCAAGTACATTCGTGTTCATGCATGTTGATAATTGATGTTGTTAGATATAATTATAGTGATTTTTGTTGAGATGAATGTTTAAAGGTTACCTTAACTTGACTTTAATTTGAATATTCTTGGATTAATGTTTAGGATTCACAAAAATAGATGATAAAGATTGCCATAAGACAGAAATTTTTTTCCCCTTAACTTCCTCCTCTTCTATTCCCACCCATATCGCTTATGAATCATTCAATTTCAGCATGAATTATGTCTTCATTCTGGAGCTATTCCTTGTATTCATGCCTTGATCTATATCATTCAAATTTAAGGAAGAGTTAGATTTTGAGAATTTTGTGAAGCTTAATTGTCCGAAGTTCCATACTTATCGGTAAGGGCTATAACTGATGCATGATATTTCAATGCTATCTGATTTCATCTCTACATCATGTAATTAAAAAATGGTTCAAAGTCAACAGTTTTGAAGTAGTCGCGTCTTCACCCGCCTATGATACCTTGTTAAAGCACTGTTCTTGTTTCCTGTTATTCCTTATACACTATGCAACAACTCGGGCTTTTTTTTTTCTTTTTGATAATTTCAATTCAAGCTGGTTTACTACACCGTCTATTGCGTAGAAAAAAACGCTTTGACAATATAATTTGGCAAGATTTGTGAGTTCAGCCTCCCACTTTTTGGCCTCCAACAATGCCGATGGACACCATTCTTCGTGGCTCGCCAATTTCTAGCGTCAGGATGAGTCTGTACGTACCTTAATGGCACGGCATATTCAATCATCCTCACACTTCAACGCGCTCATTCATCCTCCGAGTGTAAAAGAAAAACAACCTTAAGAAATAGAAATAGAATCAAAACGCAATATGCACATGGATCTGGAAAAATGAAGTGAATAGATATTAAGTAACTCATTTTGATACAACACACTGAACAGCGTCGGGAATCGAGATTCAGAACTCCCCAATCTCAAATGGTTCCTAATTTTGTAGTCTAGGCAACAAGGAAGCATTTGCTTAAAAAAATATTCAGGATTTAAATTCCCGCTAGATACAAAATGGGAAACTAATCTTCTATGCTATATTGTTGTTCTTTCACTAGTTACACTGCAATTTTTGGATCCCCGCATGATAAGTTGGGAAGCTTTAAGAGTGGGTGACTGTACAGTGAAACAGGTAAGTGTAGAATACCAAACGATGCTTATTGTAATTTATACAAGCTTCCACCTGATCTACCAAGCCAGGAAGATGAAATTGCATCCTGCCACAGATGCTATCAACTTTTTCCAACTCGAGTAACTATATACCGTCCCTTCTCTAGATCGTAAACTGTCTTCAACTGGGGCTTCCTCCACTTTGATATAGACCATGCTATAAACATTATTAATATGGCAAAGCCAATTAGAGACAGTAGTGTGGGCGAGTCATCACTGATAATAGTTGCAATCCAGTCAGAGTGCTCCATATCCAAGGCCACATTGGTGTGCAAGATAAAAGCTCCCAACGCCCAATCAAGTGGGATATTACCAACCTGATTAGCAAATTCAATTCTGCAGAGGGACAACACAGGTCATTAGGATTTAAATTATTGAGATAACGATAATAAAATACAACTGGGACATGAAGAGGTGTATTCAACACATGCTCAAAGAGAGTCACTCCTTTGCGTCACTCCTTTGCAAGACTAACTTTATGTAGAAACATGAGCAGTTTCAATTCACAGGCTAATTAAATGATTTGGCAATCTAAGAAGCATATATTTCCGCATTCAAAGACAATACTATTTGAAAGTGCTGGGTGAGAAATTGCCTTGGGTCGTCAACTGCAATACCAAGGCTGTCATGAAGTAGGGCAACAATATATGCCGAGGAGAAGCAATAGTGCACCAGATCTTCATCCTTGAACGAGTGGTGTTTCTTCTTCAACGTTGACCAATCCTCCCCACAGAAGTGTTCTCCAGCTATCATGAGATTGGAAAGAAATGCCCTTTGACCCAGTCCAAAGAACTAATCAATCAAATAGGAAAGTTAACAAATAAGAAAGGGATTTGGAGACATATGATCAGAGCATAATTTAAGCATGTTGGATATGGTCACAACCAAAATCAGAACATCATAGGAAAACCTTCGTTGTTGTTTCTCCATCATAGAATGCGAAACATGAAACAAAATTATAATGTAACATAAAAAAAGGAAGGGGGGTTGTGAAACCTTTGATGTATAAAAGAAATTTTCCATGGCCAAGAACTTCCCCTGAAGCTTAGGTATGAATACCGATCCTATTTGGCAATGCTGAAAGGAGCATATCTCTGCATCCAGATAATAAAGCAACTAAAGGAACAGAAAACACAAAATGCCACGCTAATTCTACGGACAGAATTTCATACCTTTTCCCTTTTGTAACAGTGTTAGTGCAGCTGATCTGCACTCGGAGAAGTTGCCCCTAGAACGAAGAGTTGATAAAAATCTGTTCTTTTCAGACAAAGAACCTGGAGAGAGCTTCAAAGACTCCACAACACGTGAATATCCTTTGGGAGTACAAGGATCCACAAATATTCCCTTCCCAAGAGATTCAGCAGCTGCATTATTGAGGATATACAAGAACTTATGTTAAGATATCCCATTTCTAAAACCAATATGCATAATGAACTAGTGCACACTGACCAATTCAAACCAATAAAAGATCCTAGAATTAAAATCAAACAGAAAAAAAGAAGACAGTAACTTTAACAATCCTTATGCATGACCCATCGAACATGCATACATCCCATTAATCTATTTATCTGAAAATTACTGTGAAAAATATTAATTTCATGCACATCAGTCATAGATTTATAATTTATCTGGTCTTATTGTTGCTCCCAATAATTGGTCAGGTGTGTATTAGACTAACAGAGCATATTGGGAATCTCTCTCTCTCTCTCTCTCTCTCTAGATAGATAGATAGATCAAATTTTGATAGATCAAATTTAGTTTTAAATTGATTCATTAAAAAAAAAGTTCTTAGATTGCATTTAATTCAGATTTAAGCACTTACAAATAAAAGGCACAGCATACTTACCCAGATGATGGTTTCCTGAGACAAGCGATTCCCTCAATGCTTCAAATGCAGCATTCTACAAAATTAAAAAGTTACAAGCTTCTAATACTTAACTTTTTCTCAGCATCCGAGAAAAAATCAATAACCGAACGTCAAAGTTCTTCCAATGTGGATAAGTGAAATCAAAAGCAGTCGGCTGCGACACAAACAGTTTTATAAGAGTTTCACATATTCAAATTTATGCAGTTGATGCCTTGGTAAAGATTAAAATACAGCCCATGCAGAAAACACTTTTATCTAGCTAAATAAATATATGGAAGTTACAATGCTAGGAATTTTAATTTAAGCTTGTTTCCCCTGGTTTTCTGGTCAAGCGGTTTTCCTTGATTTAACAAACTTTTACCATTAAGAAAGCTATGGCTATATATATTATAAGAATTATTCTAGAGAAAGTTTACCTGTCCAAGATTAAGAAAGCTATGGCTATAGATATTATAAGTAATATTCCCAAACTCAACAGTACGTGAAAACTCAGGAGGCACTGGCTCAGTTGAAACAAAAGCCACCTGCGACAGAAGCATCAGACAGCAGGCATGGATAAAAAAAATTAGCATTACTTAAAGCATAAAAACAGACAGGAAATTCAAGCAATATAACCTTCCTAAAAATATTTTGCACTGGCCGTTGACGGCCAACCGATACAAGGAACAAAAGACAAGATCTTCTCTCAAACCTTTAAACCTAGAAATACAGCAACTAACGCTAAGTACATTGTTAGAACATCTCAAATTTAATTCAGCTCTAACATACAAAACATTTTGCCTAATTCAACAAAAACACAAGCAGCAAGACCTTTCGATACATGACACTTTGCCCTTGAATGGCCACTCCACATTTCCAACTTCAATTCTCCTTACAATGACAATGCAACTGCTGTATACTCACAAATTTTCAGTGGCACAGCAGAACACCAAAAAAAATAATATAAATTTGAGACAAAAAGATAAAAACCTGAGCAGAAGCTCCACCAAGTTCAATAATCCCAGTAGTTTCCAAAGGATCGCCACCAAGAGTACCCAACGCATAATTCGCAATAACCCAAGCATACAACCCCTCATCCGACCCTATTGAGAAAACAGGGTAATCGCAACCAATGTCAGTCCTCTCTCCATAACAATTAACAATATACAAATAAATAAACAAACATTTTGTACCAGTAATAACAGAAGCCCAACTATCCTGAAACTTAAACCCAGACTTTCTCAAAACCCGTCTGCACACGTCTAAAATCCGATCTTGAGCCTCCGAATCAAGCAACCGCATTCCGGCAGTCGCCATTAACCTAACCTCAGTCTCTCCCCACAATTCTCTAGGCACTCTCCCTTTCCCAAACTCCACCAATTCCTCCACTGACCCACCTGCACCTTCCGGATCCTCCGCATAAGCCGATAACCCTGGATTCACCTTCATTGCTCCTTCTTCAAAATCAAACACAACTTTCCCTCCACTTTCAATTCGGTACCCCAATACATGAATCCGGGTACCCGTACTCCCTCCGTCGATTATGATACCGTACATTTTAGAAAACGATTTTGTTTTCGATTTAAAGAGGTAATAACAAGATAAGAGAGCGATTAGAGTTATTATAATAACTAATTTGGATTTGGCGTATTTTAATTTGGTAGATCGGGTTGAGATGGTTCGGCTGTGAAGTTTGATAGAAGGATCCATTTTTTGCTGGTCGGTGGTATTTGAATCGACCCGGTTGCGGGCATGCGATCGTCGCATCAAAGAGAAGGAATTGGCATGTGAAGGGAATGTGAGATTTTTAGGGTTTCTGGTGGATAGGAGAGTGAGAGGGCTAACAGAGCATGACGGCCCCCCCTCTCTCTATCTCTCTGAAATTCGGGTTTGGGTATGTATTTCGGGCACTCAGGTGGTGGTGGGATTTTTACGATGATGGCAAGACGCGTTGACGGGAGATTTTTAAGGGAAAGAGGTTTTTGCGGTTCGGTTTTTCTTGCGAGGTCTTTTGGGTTCGGGTTGTGGACTGGTTTGGACCCTTTTTTAAAAACAATTTTAAAATTAAAAAACAATATTCTCACATATTGTTTACAGAGTTTAATTTGAGGTATTTATGTAGAAATTAATGAAAAATAAATATTTAATTGTTAATTTTTTTTAATCAATGTAACATGATTATTTTAATGTTAATAATGAATTGAAACATTTATGTAGGAATCAAATAAGTCATTTATATTTTTTTTTCTTACTGTTTTTAGAATGATGTACCCTATAAAATGCATGCTTATGATTTAAATGTATTTATCTATGGATAAAAAGAAATAAATTCAGTTTTAACTAGACCATTTTATTAAGAATAGTTTTCATTTAAATTAATAAATTTTTAATCTTTTAAAAAAAATGCCCTGATTTTCATATCTTCATGTGCATTTGTTTTATTTCATTTAAAATTCGGTGTCATTTATATCGATCATAAACTATTAATTTATCCAAAAATATTTTGATTCAATAGACAATAAGTATTTCAAATTTTTTTTCCGCGCGTGCATGGTTTCAAAACAAATGTACATTTACATATTTTTCTCATAATTCTTAAGTTACAAGTGTGATTGGTATTGTGGTAACTGTTATGGTTGTGATTTGAAAAAAGTTATTTTATAAAAAATACTTTTAGTTGAGATTGATTTAAAAAAAATATATGTTTGGTTAAAGCTGTAGTTGAATTGAGGAGATAAAATAATATATATATATATATATATATATATATATATATATATATATTGATGATTTTAAATTTAAATATTATAGATTTAATTACTACTATTAAATCATGAAATAAATAATATTTTATATAAATATTTTTTATTATCCATTAAATCATCTACAATTCCATTACGTATAAAATTCATCCGACAAGAACTACAGTTTCCATGATTTTTTGAGCGTGCAATAAAATTAGATAAAATATTATCAGAAATAAAATTGAGATTACAATACAAGTGAATTTAATTCACTTTATATTAGTTTTTCAGGAAAAAAAAAATTATTCACATGATTCACTCTAAACTAGTTTTTTTTTTAAAAAAAAACTGTTCACTTAAAATAATAAACAATGTGAGTGAATTTATAATTCACCATACTATGTTTAAAAAAAAAACTATTCAATAAACAATTTGAGTAAATTAAAATTCATTCGGGCGCTGTTCAATGAATAAACAATGCAAGTGAATTTATAATTCACTGAAATGTTTTTTTTAATTATTCAATAAATAGTGCAAATGAATTAACAATGCAGTAAATTTATAATTCACTCGCACAGTTTAAAAAAAAAATTAAAACTATTCACATGAATAGTTCACTTGCACTGTTAACTGAAAAACATAAATAATAAAGGAGAAAAGCAGCCGAGAGCTACTTCGACAAAACCTGTATTGTAAACGTGAATTGCATTGGGTCCCCCAAAAATAAATTATGGCTATATGTTATCAAAGATTTACATGCTGCGGTTTGCTTTAAACCGCAGCCGCGTAAATAAACAGTGTCTAAATCATAATTATTAAACTTGATTTCGAAATTGACCCGATCAAAAAGTCTGGTTTCGAGTTTTATGGGTCAACCCAGGTCAACCCATAAAACCCAAGTTATTTTGTGGAACCAGATGTTAATCTACGTTTTGTGCACAGAGAGAAATGACTTTTAATCTCATCACCATCACCTCACAAACACAAAGTTCATCTACCCTCTCTGTTCCTTCACTTTCCCATGCTTTAAAACTTAAAAACATCACACAAATTCTTAAAAAGTTAAAGACTTGTTGACAGTAATAAAACCTGTGGTGCTGGTACTGCTACAGTGCTACATGTTGCCTCTTTCTCTCAATGTTAATAAAGCCTACTAGATGCTAAACATGGATTCCAGAAAGTGGAGTCGACTTAGGATCCAAATACGTTCAAATCCAGTTCCAATCTGGATAAAAGAAAGAAGAGGATGAGAATCACGGCGCGGAATTACTACCACTGAGAAGAAGAAAGCTTTTAGTACATGATTCCCCGCTCTTAGTCATCGCTCTATGAAGGAGTGGGTGAATAAACATCCGGCAAAGGCTCGTCGGTTTTGTTTTGGAAGACAATAATGCTTGTCTTTAAACAGACAAAAAAAAAGAGGTCGATCCACCACAAAGGGACGTATTCGACCCTGTTTTGAAGCAAAGCAAGGAAAGACCTCAAGATTTCCAAATCTAGATCGACTTGCAAATTGCAATTATCTCAAGTAGATCTAACTTCGAAACGTTGGGTCTCGTCCGGGTTTGTTCGGGTCATGAGTCGACCCGTCAGGTTTTACCGGGTTATTGCACCGGCTAGTTTTTTAACAAATCCGAACCGTCCCGTAACCGAGCCGGTCCGGGTTTAATAACTGTGGTCTAAATGTTTCTTAAGCCACGTGCCGCTGTTGGCAAAATATTATATTAACTTTTAGGGTCCTATCGTTTGGTCGTTGGTCCTCCTAGAGTCGAGGGGTTTTTTAAAACTGGTATCAAGAAGAGGAGGGAAGGACTGTAAGTGATAGCTGGAATTGATTTCTTGTTCAGTTTACTAATCAGCCATCGCACTCTTTAATCCCTGGATTACTTTTCTAACTTCCTTTTTTTTTTATTCCAAGGTTAGGTAAAACACGAATGGTTTATGTTCTTCCATCTCAGAAGCAATTAAATTGAATCCTTTTTCTCAGAGGGAATAAAGCTGGACATGTCAAATCCTTTCCTAGTGGTGGTTGAAGAAATTCTACTTGTCAGCAATGTATCGTTGCTTTACTGTATCAATTAATAGGAAGTTGTTCTAGATTAGATCCGCACCACGAACACATGCTCTGATGTTGTGGTCCTCTGTTTCTAACTCCCTTTAGTGCCCTCGTCTAGACTAGACCTCCAATAATGCAGCCGAGCTGCCTTTTTCTTTCTGCAGTCAAACACGATGATGATATCAACAGCTTTTAGGGTCCAATTTACAAACGTTTTGGCCAGTTGATTTGTTAATTTAATAAAGCTGATGCCATAATCATATTCATTCAGAGGCCGACATGGTTAAAGCCAGGATGCCGTGTCCATGTTATGGCTCATCTGATTCAGCTGCCCAAATGGCTTGAATAAAGTAAATTATGATAGGATGATAAGGAAATCTAGGAATGGTTACGGTTTCCATCTTTTGATCCATTTATATGCATTTCATAGGTTTGACAGATACAGAGGATGGATGAGATTTGTGACTTTTATTAACACTTTAACACAAATGGCTCCTCCTTGGATTCAATAAAGCATGACGGGATGGATTTGCTTAGATTTCACCATCTGTTGGAAAGTAAAGTGAAAGAATGAAGCTCCAATTTATCCTCCTCATTTATTTGCTGATAAAAAAGGATATAGGGTCTTGACATCCAATCCAGCCATGTAAATGGACAGTACTGTATCTCTAAAGTCAAACACGATTTTAGAGAAAATTCAGCTGCAAAGCATAAAAAAAGACAGATGGGCAAGTTCTGGATTTCAAATTATATTATTCTAGAGAAGAGAAAAAACCAGTAATTCTCTGTTCAGTGGTTGCGTTTGAGATTTCGCAAGTTCAAGGCTCGTGGTTATGATCATCAATGTAACCTCGACAGACCACCTCAGTGTTCAACTTCAAGTCCTAGCAATTGTTGTTTTTGTCGGGCACCAAAACGGTGGTTGTTTTGTTTAGCTTAAAATCTGTCCTCTGTTTTCTTCATGCGATCTTGAATCTGTTTGACAGAGGTGATTGGTAGACGTGGGTTCTCACTCGGATAGCAATTCAACTTCCAAATGCCTATAAACAGTGTTATGCATTAACGAGTCTTGTCACTGGAAGATTTTATACTGAAGGTAATATACTAAAGGCTAATCAACGGGATGATACTCTCTGCTAATAGTGCTCTAAGAGTATATGTTTGAATCTACCACCACCATCAAAAGAAGAAAACGACAGACAAATTGTAATAAAAACTTAATTTTCTGTGGACAATATTTTTTTTTCTTTTATCTTCTTAATATCCCATTACATATTCCCTATCCATGCTTACATAGCACAGGAAAGAAGTGAATACCTAAATCTTTTTATTTCAGTTCTTTTAAACTTCGATGGAATCATCCCTTTTTCCCCCTCCTCTTTCTGTCCTTTTCTTCTCTCTCTTTTTTTTTTTTTTAAATTGAGAGTAGTCCTGTTATGTAACAGAAGAGTTCTCAAAGAAATAAGTTGCTATGCTTGTAAAATGCATGAGCAGAAATCATGAAGACTCACGTCTCCATTGTTGAAGAAACCGTAAAGAGGAGGCACACTAGTGGGCGCCATGTGAGTGGTCCTGCTTTTGGAAGATGAATAGTAACACTCACAAAATGCCGTGGTGGGAATGACTATCTACTCATCCTCACTATCTCTCATTCTATACCGGGCATGTTTGATTACTGTAGAAACAAAAATTAAATTAAATTCCGTCATGTGTTTTTATCTTATTTTAGTTTTACATGAAAGATAAAATAAAATTGAAATAAATTACAAGAAAAATAAATGAATTTTCATATAATTTTTAGGCACTAAAAAATTGATACATGGAATGAAATATTTAAGATATATTATTGTAAATATAAGATCCCATAAATAAAAATCAATCAATAATAAAATATCTTTTTTAAAATAAGTTTTTCAAATAAAGAAGTTCTCTTTAAAGCTCTCGAACTTTTTTCATCTACCCTTGAAATCTATAAAAAATAAAACTTTGTTAAATCAAACCTAAATATTCCATATGAGTTTTTCAAGAGCACTTTGAAAATAAATTAAAAGTAGTTCGTAAATCATCAAATCTTGCTTCGCAATATATGTTTAAATTTGCGTTCTTGCAAATCATAAATCTTGGCTTAATTTTATAAATAAATTAAGTCACCACACATCAAATTTAATGAAAGATTATTTTTTTTTGTAAGAATAGTTTAAATAAAGATTATACCTAGTTATATATTTAATAAAATCAAATATTTATATACGTTATTTATTTTCAGGTGCTCCAATTTGTTTCTGCAATTAGTTTTCAGTAATTAAATAGATATTATGTCACTGATTAATAACACAAGTATCTCCCACTTCATCTATAAATATATGCCAATATTTTACGTAGTGGGCAACAAAAGATGGAGTGCCTAAAAGCTAAGGAAGGGGAGAGCCATAACCAGCTCCCACTTCCTGAGGAGTCACACATAGGCACCACCTTCCTTAGAACTTGTTTTAATGGACTCAATGCTTTGTCAGGTCTCGCCCCTTCTTCCTCTCTTCCTCTCTTTGCTGTAACTAAACCATTTTAAAGATTTACAGGAAACTTTCCTATAAATATTAGTAGCGTTTTACTTGTGTTTTCCATGTTACATTCATCTATTCTGTTTCAAGGAATTCAAAAAAAAATCATTTTCTGAGTCATATATAGTAATTCTAGGATTTGTAGAAGTACTCAGGACAGTGCTTAATACTCAAAGGTGAGCTGGAGGATGACTAGGAATGATACAATTAATTACTGTCCTGTTTTGCAGGTGTTGGGATACTCTCAATTCCCTATGCACTTTCTCAAGGAGGATGGCTGAGCTTAATACTGCTTTTTGTAGTAGCAGTTCTATGTTGGTATACAGGATTACTTCTAAGACGCTGTATGGATTCGGACCCACTCATCAGAAGTTACCCTGATATAGGAGAGAAAGCTTTCGGATGCAAAGGAAGAGCTCTAGTATCTGTCTTCATGTATCTTGAGCTATACTTGGTGGCAGTTGAGTTTCTGATACTAGAAGGTGACAATCTATACAAATTGTTTCCAAACGCAGGTTTCGAAGTTGCCGGGCTATATATTGGAGGTAAAACGGGCTTTGTTCTGCTCACTGCCCTTGTCATCTTGCCAACAACATGGTTAAAGAGTCTAGGCATGCTGGCATATGTTTCTGCTGGTGGAGTTTCGGCTTCTGTTATTTTGGTTGGTTGTGTTTGGTGGGTTGGTGCAGTTGATGGTGTCGGGTTCCATGAAGATGGTGTGCTTTTGAATTGGGGAGGATTACCTACTACTTTAAGCTTATTCACTTTCTGTTACTGTGGTCACGCAGTTTTCCCTACGTTGTGCAATTCCATGAAAGACAGAAGCCAATTCTCCAAGGTAGCAACCTATGTGGAAACTGGTTCTTCTCATATTTGGCTTTATGATAATGCAGCTATGCTAGCGATATCTTTTCAGTCCAAATCTGTAAGGAGTGTTGTGTGATTCTGACCTCTCTTCTGTATTCTGTCCTTTGCAGGTCTTACTTATCTGCTTCGTTACAAGCACCATCACTTATGGATCAATGGCAGTTTTAGGCTACCTCATGTATGGAGAATATTTGAAGTCTCAAGTGACCTTAAACCTACCAATCAGAAAAATGGGTTCAAAATTGGCAATATATACCACTCTAGTCAATCCCCTGACGAAGTATGCGGTTATTACTGCTCCAATCGCTACTGCTATTGAGGAAACTTTTGTTTTCCGCGACAGCAGATATCTCAGTATCCTCGTCAGAACAGTGATTGTGATCAGCACAGTGGTTGTGGCACTAACAATTCCCTTTTTTGGATACGTGATGGCTTTTATAGGTGCATTTTTGAGCGTCACTGTCTCCATGTTGTTACCCTGCTTGTGCTACCTCAGGATTGACAAATCTGCTCGACGTTTTGGGTTGGAGTTGGTGTTCATTGTGGGAATACTGATAATCGGGTCTTTTGTGGGTATAATAGGTACATATACTTCAATCAAGCAAATCGTAAAACATCTCTGAAACTAAAAGATGGTGCAATTAAGCTTACTGACAATAAGATCGACAGCAGTAACGCTGTTATTTTGGAAAAGCAGCTTGAGGGTTGAAATCTCTAGCAGAGTAAAGAACAATATGTAGATCTTGTATGTTAAAATTTAGATTAACTAGATGTAATATTGCATGAAGATAAAGACTAAATAACTTGATTGTAGTAGTCTAAGCAAACTAAATATAAATTACTGGTTGGTTTTACCAATTTATCTAAAAATGTTTTAGCACGATCATAAAATTGCACAGTTACTTTATTAGTTTAAAGATTAAAACTATAGTTTTATGGAAAAAGCATACATAAATAATAACTTAATCAAATAAATGCATATTATATTATTTTCAAGAATTATATCCTTTATTCTTAAAATTTTAGTGCTCAATCACTTTATATAAATGGATTGATTGCAATTACCCTTCTAGAATTCTAACAACATCACTCTAATTAGTTGCTTGGACAAGATCCACAAACTAAAAAAAAAATATCTCAAAGATTTTTCTATAAAATACTTTAACTTTAGCTGTAGAATAACTAAAGTGCAAACAGAGCAAAAAAAACTGGGAAAAGCAAGGGACTGAGCTTGTTTGTTTTTTGCAGCGCTTTTTAAAAAATTTTAAAAATTTATTTTGTGTTTTTTAATTTGTTAATATTAAAAATAAATTTTTAAAAAATAAAAAATAATATTTAATGCATTTTCAGTACTGTTAAAAAAATATTTTAAAAAATAATTACTATCACAATAATAAATACTACTGTTAAAAAAACTTGTTTTTTTTAATGTTTTAATGTGAACTAAAGAATTGTATTTCACAAAATATATCAATCAATTATTTTTTTAAATAAATTTTTGATTAACCCATAATTATTTTTTTAATTATGCTATGTTTTATGTTAAGGTTACTTTTTGTTGGAGAATAATTTTTAATGAAACTTGAACTTTAGAAACAAATGAAATCCACTTTTAATTTATTATTAAATATGTTGATTAATAATGTTTTTAAAACTAATTTCTAACACAATACAATGCTGCCTTTATATATAAGGTCCAATCATATTTTTATCTTCGAGGTACGTGTCGGATTTCTGTGAAACTGCATTTTGTTTTCATTTCTCAAGATCTGGTAAAAAAAAGAAAAGAAATTCTGGCACCGGCAGAAATAATGTCAATCTTCTTGTTCATTTTCCCAACAGCTAAGAACAAAAATTTCAAACATCGGCCATTAGGACACTATATTTTCTATCTTCAATTCTTCAAACAAAACAAACCAGCCAAATGGCATAGATTCTCCTTACATTAACATCATCTGAAATCGTCATCCTTATTCCTCGATGATCATGAACGAGGCAATTAATAGAGATGATTCACACAACTAGCCGAGATACTAGATGAAATGGCAGATAGTTGTAAACTAAAAAATAGACCGAATTCAAATTCGTACCACCTCCTCCTCGGACCACGCACACCAACTGTTTGAAACAATTTTCCAACCAGACATTGCCCTCTTTAACTCCCATGTCTGGCGGCTATTCACGGTCCACTGCCCCTCTCAAAGCCATTTCTCTTTTCATCAGAGCTTTAAATTATAATCTCTTGCCGGATGACTACTCTTTCCCATCTTTACTTAAAACATGTGCGATCGCTAAAGCCTTATGACAAGGTAAACGATTGCTATCAAACTTGGGCTAAATGAGAATACTTCTGCCTGCCCTACACTTATAAATATGTACACTGGGTGTAATGATTTGGATGGAGCTCAGCGAGTGTTTGATAAGATATTAGAACCGTGTGTTGTTATACCAGGCTATGCTAGAAGTAGCAGGCCTAATGAGGCATTGTCTTTGTTTCGACAATTGCAAGCGAGGGGACTTAAGACTAATGATGTTACCATGCTTAGTGTTTTATCGTCGTGTGTATTTGGGTGCGTTAGACTCAGGGTGGTGGATTCATGAATATGTTAAGAAGAATGGATCGGATAAATATGTGTAGGTGAATATTGCAATTATAGATATGTATGCCAAATGTGGAAGCTTGGATAATGCCATTTCTGTCTTTTGAGAGCATGAGTGTAAGAGATACACAGGTTTGGTCTGTGATGATTGTGGCATAATGAACACATGGGCAGGTGCAAAAGGCGATATCTATGTTCAGGGAAATGATGAAGGCAAAAGTGCAGCCTGATGAGTGATGTGTATGTAATTATTCCTGGGATCAAGCATCATCGGTGTATGGTGGATTTTTTAGGTTGAGCTGGACGCTTTGACGAAGTTATAAGTTCATAGATGAGTTGCCGATCAAGCCCACGCCTATGCTGTGGCGAACTTTGTTATCTGCACGCAGTAACCATGGCAATCTAGAATTGGCAAAGCAAATGTTGGAGCGCATTTTTTAATTTGATGATTCTCATGGTGGAGATTATGTGATTTTATCAAACTTGTGTGCAAGAGCTGGCAAATGGGAAGAGGGGATATCTAAAAATTTTTTTTGATGGTTGATAAAGGTGCAGTAAATGTTCCTGGGTGCAGCTCCATAGGGGCAGACAATGTAGTGCATGAGTTCTTCTCCGGAGATGGTTTTCATTACGTTTCTACATCTTTACTTCTCTAGTCGTTCATCCTAACATGGAAGACGAAGAGAAAGAAATCATTCTTTGATATCATAGCGAGAAATTGGCCATTGCTTTTGAAATCCTCAACACCCCCCCGCTACAACATTCCGCATGGTGAAGAATCTTCGAGTTTGTGTTGATTGCCATTCTGCCGCTAAACTTATATCATCAATCTTTGATAGGAGGAATAATTCTTAGAGATGTCGAACAATTTCATCATTTCAAAGACGGGAAATGCTATTGTGGGGATTACTGGTAGTAGAGTCTGTAACTGAAATTCCTCTTGTATGATTGAGACATTTGCACCGTTCCTGTCTTTCAACAACTATTTCTACCCGCTATCATTAGAAGGCTTCGCAGTTGGTGCTGTAATCGCTCCTAAAAACTCTTCGTTCAACTTATGCAAGTTCTTGAAATCTTTCATCGCTTGTAATGAATCAATGGTAGCAGGCTTGGTTCCAATTGGCAATTTTTGTAAGTTCTCATCAGGGTCGAAATTGGTGTATATTCTGAAACATTGATGTACAGCAGCAGGCAATTGATCAATACATCATTAATTTCTAGTCTAAAATTTATTTTCTTCAACAATCATTAAAAGAAAGAGGTGGTGCTACAATTTTCTTCTCACACTCGTAAAATGCGGTGGAGCATGAGAGCTGTGAATCCCATTTTTTCTCGATTACATAATTTCTTGTACTCTTCGAGTTTTTCAAAGCAATTCGGTTGTCCGAATGGGACCATATCGATGTTCATAATGAGCAATTATAGAAGGCCGGACAAGTAATCGTATCCATAGAATAAAATGTTGTCCCATAATTTTGAAGTATCTATGTGTGTACAGGATGACTTTCCCAGTGAAAGCAGCTACACCATGTGAAGCTAAGATACAAAATTGGAATTCCCTTGCTAACCAAACCGCCGGCCAGACAACATTGAAAGATGTCAGTGCCACGCCAAGTTAACTAACACTTTGACTTGCACGCTGTGCCTACTTCCATTTCCATTTTTCTCTTGAATAAGGATTATTTTTTTTCTAATGAAGTTATCGTTACATAAATAGTCATCCTAGATTAATTTAGATTGTTATTTTATTATTTTTTAATTATTTTTTATTTTAGATTTCATAATTTATTTTTATTTAATTTCTATTGGATTATTCCGATGTTATTATCTAGGTTGCGAGTTTGGCAGGTTAACCTAAATTAAATAAAATTTTTTATTGATTTTTTTTTATTTTATCCTTTAACATTGGGTTAGTTAAAAATTAGATTTTCTAATTTTTTTTATTTGTTTTATATAGAGTTATCTCGATCTCATGACCTGAGTTATATCTTTGGCATGTTAACTTGAATTAACTCGTGTAGTTTTTTTTTTTTTTTTTAATTTAATATATATGTTTTTTATTTTGCCTTTTAATATTGGATTAATTAAAAATTGACTTTTATAATTTATTTTAATTTGTTTTTATAAATTTATCATGATTTCATGATTTGAGTTCTATATTTAATAGGTTAATTTATGTCAATCTAATATGTTACAATTTTAAATTTTAAAACAAAAAATATCATTTAATATATCATTGTATCAAAATTTTAAAAAGATATTATTCATATGCATCATATTTTATATTTACTATTAATTTTTTATATTAAAAAACATGTAAGCAACACTAAGAATTTTTTTTACAATATTATAAAAGAATAGTTCCAACTTCCAACCAACAGCAAAGAGCAAAGAGGTGGACAATTATCGAGTACTCTTGGGTTAGATTTCGTGGCACCAAGACTAAGCGCTCCCACTTAAATCTTAATAAGACCATACAGATTTAATAAGACCACGAACTCATAAAATCTGCAGTCTGAACAGCCGATCATACACATACAATAATGGAAGTATTAGAAGTTTTAGCCATCAAAAATTAAACATTCACACCACAAATTGAAAATGAACGTGGCCGCATGGTGAATAAAAACAAAAGATCAATCATACTTGGGATGAACTTAAGAATAGATTTCCCTTTCACAAATAATGAGATGCAAATCAGTTCATAGAATATAGGCTATATTAGACGGAGAGCCGACGTACATGTAAACTTAACAGGGAAATGTTCACACGTTATTGACAAGGTTGGAAAGTATATCCTGTGTAGTAGATACTGTGAAATCTGAATACAAAGCTTTCCTGATTGGCCTATAAATACAGTTCATAGCATCCTAGTGTTGCACAATCAGATCACATTTTAGAAGGCTCGAAACCCATTTCACCACCAAGGTAAAAGAAAAGATGAAAGCCAATAGGACTGCAACTTTGATCAAGCTTTTGGTACTCTTGTGCCTATCAGTCCTTTGTGTTTCACAGGAATTTGATTTCTTCTACTTTGTTCAGCAGGTAAATTAGTCTAGTCTTTGATATATGAAAGATTCTACACTAATCCTGGCTTCACAACTGATCAGCAACGTTGAGTTTCTTATGAACTCCCTGTCTCTCTCTCTTTTTTTTCCTCTTCGTTAATGGCTACTGTTGTGATGCAGTGGCCTGGATCATACTGTGACACAAAGCAAAGTTGTTGCTACCCAACTACTGGGAAACCTGCAGCTGATTTTGGCATTCATGGGCTTTGGCCTAATTACCAGGATGGGAACTACCCACAAAACTGCGATTCCAAAAACCCCTTCAATCCAGATAAGGTACTTTGCACTCCATAATTTACAGTTTTGCCTTTGAAATCATCTTCAAAATGGGTTGTCATAAGATCCCTGTACTTCTATTAATCTCTGCAAATCAGGACTGGTTCTTTTCTTGATCGAGATTTTCCCTCTTTTCATTCATAACCAATATATGCGCTGTTGTGACAGATAATACGAATTTTATAGGAAAGGATGTGTCCTGAGTATTTTAATTCATTGGCTGAAATCTTGTTTCTTCTAAATAATATATACTAATAGGTAACGCAGAAAAGATCAAGATTTTATATTGAATAATTAAGTAGGCTTTATTAATCCACTTTCGTTTTGTGGTAATCGACAGGTTAGAACAATGATCATTGATCTTATAGTAACCGTGAATCTCTTGTGGGTTCAATGTCTTGGCTGTTATTCCGTACACGCTAGATACACTGCAGGCACTAAAAGCCATTTTCATAAACATGTTTTGTTTAAAAGCAAAAAAGAACCCCACCATTTCTTCCTTTTCCCGTTACTTATTTAGACTGTTAGATGCTTATTTTTGCAAGTCTGTTTCATGGAAATAAGCTTCCTTCGATATTTATTATATGCCTCTGGCGAATTAAGAACACTGCTACTCCCATCTCTTGGCTGTCATTTAGACTTGGAGACCTCCTGCTCCTTACTGTCCATGGCGTAGCCCATCAACACAGCTCAGAATTGGCTTAATAACGATAGGGGTATTTTTGGTATCGTATGTAAACACGCCTTTTTAGTTTCACTTTGTTCAGTTACGTCGCCGGTCGGTAGGTTAGGGGTAACAATTTCACCTCGCTCGTCGGGTATATGGTATTATCCTTTTTCCGGTTTAACTGAGAGTCAGATAAAATCCAATCTAGTTTGACTAGAGTCGAATGTGAAGGGACATCTAACTCATCACCTTACTTGGCCCCACTTAATTTCTTAACTTTTTTATTTTTATTTTATAAAATTGTAATCTTATTTTCCAGTATAATATATGATTTTTTTATCTTATTACTCAAAAAGGGTTTTTATGGTTTTATGCACAGATCCGAAGTTTGTGATTTTATAATTCATGAAAAATATTAAAAAAAGTTTGCCATTGATTTTTTTTATTTATCTATATGGAAACATTTTATAAAAAAATTTAATTTAATTTTTTTCCATTTTATTTTAGAAATCCAAAAGGATGTTTAAAAATCATTGTTAATTTTTTATTTATTTTATGATGGATTTGAAAATATCTTTTCACAATTTTTTATTTATTTATTCATAAAGACTTTCATGAAAAACTAAAGTGAGAAATCATGGCAATGAAAAAAAATAAACTTCTATTCTATCAGGTGTGTTTCATCAATAAATTCATAGTTTTTTCATAGAGGATTACTAGACTATTTTATTTATTTATTTACAAGACCCAAATGATTATTGTAGTATTTGATAATTAGTTTGTGATAAAAAAATAATTAATTTTTACTTTTTAAAATAAAAGATTCTGGTTGAGATAAAAAAAAATAGAAAAGATAAAGATATCCAGATGTATATAAATAAAAATATCATTTTTTAATAAATTTTTTCAATTTTTAATCTTTTTTTAATTAAAATCAATAAAAAATTATCACATGTTCCTCCATATCTTAAAAGTCAAAATAAAATTTAAGAAATGTATTGACTATAGAGGGAGGAACCTCTTATGCTCAAGAGACCAAACCATACTACTCAGTTACTAAATCGAAACCACGAGGATATCTTTATAATAATGAAATGATACTACTGGGACGGGTAATGTCACAAATTAAACCACTCAAAATTCTCATCATAAATCCAGCCCACAAAATGACAAGAACATTAAAGCACACATATACCCTGTTTGTCTGATATGCTTTTCTTTGAATGATCAAGACCTCTCGGTGAGAGGACATTGATGCTAATCATTTAGTTTCAGTTGAATTCTTTCGTTCTTTCTTTGTATGTCCTTTATCTTTTGGCCATGGTACAGGTTGCCGACCTCAGGAGCAGTATGCAAAAGAATTGGCCAACACTCGCTTGCCCAAGCGGCAATGGAGTAAGCTTTTGGACACATGAATGGGAAAAGCATGGGACATGCTCCGAGTCTGTTCTTGACCAACACGGATACTTCCAAGCAGCCCTCAGTTTGCAAAAGCAGGCTAAACTCCTTCAGGCTCTAGCAAGTGCAGGTAAATCTTCTTCATTTTCACATTCACCGGCCCCTTTTAGAGTTGTACCTTGACTATTTCTTTTTTTCTTTTGATCTTTAGTACTATGGTAGCTAATGGTTGGAGGGTAAAAATGTTACAGGAATAAACCCAGATGGAGGATCATACAGCATGAGCAATATTAAAAGAGCTATACAAGAGGCAGTAGGATTTACTCCATGGATAGAGTGCAATACTGATGCATCAGGGAACAGTCAACTTTATCAAATTTACCTGTGCGTGGATACTACTGGGAAAAATCTCATCGAATGTCCAGTGTTTCCCAAAGGAAAATGTGGCTCAGAGATTGAGTTTCCTTCTTTTTAGACCCTTGATTTAGACTGAATTGATATGTGTCCTTTCGTCTTATTATTCACTGATAGTTCATTTTATCACAGTCGTCGTCTCAGTGACCGATGTATTTGTTTTCCTAGCGAGTTCAAGCTAATATGTCAATGTGGGTTTTTCTTTTTCTCAAGAAAAAACAGTATAAAGTCTTTCTTTCAGTCATTCAAAGGTTTGGCGCATTATTGGCAATGGCTTTAATTTTAGTAACTAACCACAAACAAGTCATGGGTGTAATGAGAAATAAGTTAGCTATTAATGTATTAGTTAGATTAATTTTCCAACACTAACAAATAACCACGTAAATATGTTTGACTGTTAAGAAAAAAACCCACCGACGTCCGATAACACCAGGTAAATTTTACCGACAGGTTAATTTGTGAAAGAAAAACAAAGGGTAAAGCTCACCAACAGCAATCTGCCCTCCTTCCTTGCTAAGAGCCTAAGATACCGATCGGTATTACGGTAATTTTTGGTTTTTAATTAACTGTAAGGAAAAAACTGTTTTTATTATTTAAATAGTTTTTGCTTTTTACATGGACTCCTATATAATTATATTTTAGATTTAGATTTTATAAAAAATTATAATAACCATACTTTTCATTTATCTTACATCTAAAAAATCATCTGATGGAGACATGCCTTTTCTTTTTAAATCATAACTAGAATTAAAAAAAAAACTATTTTTAAAAATCACAAACACATATAGATCGGTCCAAACTTGCTTCTGAAGTCTGAAGATATTTTTAAAAATCACAAACACATATAGATCGGTCCAAACTTGCTTCTGAAGTCTGAAGATGGGCAGTTTATAATTATAAAGAAGCCGGTCGGTCAGTCGGTGGAGAAGCTTTATTTTTTGTCAAATGTAGCCATCACACATGTTGTATATACTTTTTTAGGATACCTTGTTTTGTTAAAAAAAAAAGAAGAAAACTTTCTGGGTATTTAGATGTATCAAGAAAAATATTTTTTTGTATAATAATTTTTTTGAATGATGATAATAGATGAGAATGTTATAATATTTATAACAAATATTGTGATAATAGAGATAATTATGATTATGACATTAATGGTGATTATCATTGTAATTTTTGTAATACTTGGATTATTGGTGGTAATGATAATAATTATAGGATAATGGTTAATATGATAATGGTGATGATAATAATAATAATTAGTTTATTGTGAAGCACCAATGTTGATGAGCGTATAGAAATAATGGTGGTGATTATAGTATTGGTGTTATATAATTGATGTGATGACATAAAATAGTGGTTATGTCATTAATAAGTGATTGATGATAATTGTGATAGGGTGATTTTTATGGTATGGTGAAGGATTATGGTAAAATAATAATAAAATAATAATTATATCGATAATGAATGGTTGTGACAATAATATTAGTAGCTAGTAATATATAAAAAAATATTCCTTCATAATATTAAAATATTTTTCTTACGGTTGGCACTGTTTAGGGATTGATTAAACATATTTTTAATTGATAACTTTTTTAGTGTTGGTTTCAAATTAAAAGAAAACATTCCTATATATATATATATATATATATATATATATATATATATATATATATATATATATATCCTCCAACAAACAGAATGTGTTCATGTATGCAAAAATATTATAAATTCAAATTGATTACCCTAGTAGTCATATGATATTAAATAAAACAATAAAAGAATTTGGAACGTGTATTTGAATTATTAAACTAAAATAAAGGCTGAAAATTTAGTTGCAAATAATAAATTGAAAGCATGCGTGACACGTTAAATTATAAAAAAGACATCTTGATTTTTCTTATATGTGTAGCTTGTAAAAATATTAAACAAGAAGAGTCTAGTTGATAAATTTAGAAGAGGTGCATGGAGGGAAGAAAAGAAAGTAGATATATATGTATAGAAATCAAAATGAATTATAAAAATTAAAATGTATAGAACAAAATATACAAGTGGACATTTTAAGCGTTGACCATAGATATAATGAAAACTTCTTGAATCCGGAGTGGCGAAGGCCCCCTCCACCCCTGTGGGCCCCTACCAGTGAACTAATAAAATACTATAATCATCATTGAAAATGCAGAAAACAAGATACAAAGATAAAAATATGTGCTTTCAGAAAAGTTTCACAGCGAACACTCACTGGCATCTATGACCATGAAAAAATTTTATGTAAATTTTCATAATTCAATTTTGGTTTTTCCCCAAATTCTCATTTTTTTCAATAATAATAATAATAATAAACCTAGATTAATCAAGCATGGATAACTATTTAAAACGATAGATAGATACATGATTTGATGTTCTATTGAGAAAATATTGAAAAATAAATTGAGAATACCAACCAAGATTACACAAGTTGAAGGTTTAAGGACCAACATGGAAAAAACTGTAAAGTTTAGAAGTCAATTTGATCAAAATTAAAAGCATTAATAAGTTTAAGGAGTTAATTGAACTTTGATTTGGTTTAATTAATGCAATCGGGGGTTTAATTAAAAAAGTATCAAAGTTCATGAATCAATTCTGGTCATAATTGCAAGGAATAAAAGTCTAGGGACCGAAATGAATAGGCATTAAGGTTCTAAATGGTTGAATTGACTTTATCAGGGTAAATTTAAAAGAATTAAGAGTTTGAATAGTCAATTGATTGAAGAAATTTTAAACTAAGGACTACTTTGCAAGGAATGCAGAACTTCAAGAGTCCAATTGCATAATTCCAGGGGTGCAATTGAAACAATTATCAAAGATAAGAACAGTTTTGGGCTTAATTGTAAGGTTTCAGAATCTCAGGGGGCAAACTGAAAACTAACTTTAATTTAACCTGAATCCCCCTAGAGGACGACTCGTCGTCTGATTTTAACCAAGAACTCGAACGACATGTCATTCGACCACGGTTCACTTTCTTCTTCCTGTTAAACCATAAAGAACTGCTGAGAAGCCATTAAAATGGCCTTGGTTCAACCCAACTTTCCTGCCAAAATGAACCAGATCTTTCCCAAATCATAGCCCAAATCACCACCTTCAAATCTCTTAGTTTGGTTCTTCGCCCCCATGATGCTCCTCTGATGCGAAGATAACCCATCTTCAACAGTCCAACAATGGCAAGACTGTTGGTGTCCTTTTTTCATCAAACGCGGAATATATTTGAGTTGTAGTTGTCTCCAGTCAAAGTGTCTAGTTGGAGAGGAAAAAGAGGAAAATCAAAAGAAGATCAGATGATTGGATTTTTGTTTGGATATGATTCTTTTAGTCCCTTATAAAACCGAGTGGAATCCGCTTCAAAGGGAGGAGAGGGACCTCTGTTGAACCCCTAAGCGTTCCCTGATATTTGTTTTTCTTCCAAAAGGATTCACTGGAAACCAAATCACAGCTTCCAAGAAAATAAAAACAAAAACAAAAAGAAACAAAATCAGAACCAACACTCCCTCATTCTTGGTCTCTCACCACTATCACCATCGGGGAAATTGAACAATCATTTTGCTAGCTGCTGTGAGAGGAGATGCCTTTGGGTGAGAGGCATTAAAGGTTCTGCTGGGTCATTTGCATGATTTTGGTTATTAACCGTCAGGTTCAAGGGTGTGAAGTTCAGGCTGTAAAAAAAAAGAAAGTTTGAACACTACTCTTATCTCCTTGCATGGATCATCAATTTGCAAACTGCCATTTCCTTAAGTTATCGAAAAAAAGAAAGAAACTCGGGGCCTAAGGGCATGTGGTCTCTGCTGCATGAGAACAAAGAAATACCCATTGGAATCTTGCATTAATCCATGCACACACCCTACACGTAAGAAAAAAAATGAAAATGTCCTTTGTCCTTGGTCAAGATATGACAATGCAAAATGCTTATCTTGCTTTACATGGCAACATTTGTATGTTAGGACTTTAACTTTTTTTTGCAAGAGATGAAAAGTGCTCGTTCTTGGTTCGTGGCTTTTATCATTTTTAGGATTTTATCTTGTACATTCTTTTTAAGTTCTGCATTGTGTTATATTTGGACATTGTTATCAAATATTTATTTATTTATTTAATTAAATATATAATTATTAAAAAATTTACATGGATATAGGCTCTTACATTGGAAAAAAAAAATTAAGAAACAATTTTTATAAATATATAAGTTATATATAATTATCTCACATTAAAAAATAAAAAAACAATTTATATGAATATAGACTATAAAATAAATATGAGACATAGAATGTAGTATAATTATTATATTTCAGGTTTGTTTGGATTTTATAAAATATAATATAATTATTATATTTTCAAGTTTGTTTCCGTGTTTCAAATTCCAGATCAATCTCTCTAGCCGGATCAGTTTTCATAAGTATGCCTATCAGAACTTGATCCAAGAGAAGCGGATCATCGTATTATATGCTCATACATATTTTTCTATCAGTAACCCGTTAGCAGGGTGTTGCATTTTTTTAAAAGAAACATGTGCCCAGTATTCTTATATCGACGGAAATGTGAAATCGTGTTGGAAGAACATGTGCTGAACGCATGTCTACGCAACATAAATATCATTATCTCTGGAGGATTATTTACATCATCAAATAATTGTTATTGGGTTTCAAGCAAATATATATTAGGAGTTGGTTGATTTAGGAGTGATACTAGAGATTTTACTTTGTAAGAATCTCAAAGAGCTTACATAAATATATGATCTTCTGGCATGACTTTTTAATTAATTAATTTATAGTTATAGATCGATATAATCACTCTAAATTATTTGTTTGTTTGCAATCGTTCGTTGTATATATGAAAAGACAATTTCATTACATCTGATCTGATCGTAAAAAAAACTGTCACTGATAGTCAAGAGATTGAAATATAATTCAATAAACCGTACGTTATTGCAATCATGTCTTAAATACGTTGTTATAAAGTAGAAGGTCAAAAGATAATTTTGTTTTTGGACAAAATTGTCTTTGGGCAGAATTAAAAATGAAACCTTTCTTTCTTATTTTTTTCTTCACAAAGTTATTTATCAAGCATTAAACTTCTTAATTTCACTTTGATATTCAAACTTTTTGGTGTTATAATTCAATCCATAATCATAAGAAAATGCAATCTACTTTAAAATCGATAGCAAAGCACTCAAAGTAGAAACAATAATATTAGAACGGAACTGCTAAATAAATAACTAAAAATAAAAAAAAGTAATATTTTTGCTTTTCTTTATTTGTAATTCATACTCCAAGGAAAAACTCAAACAAAATATTAAAATGCTTTTTATTTTTTATAAATATTATTCCTACACATCTCTTAAAAGAGTCAAAACTAACAAAATGGAGCCAACAAAATAATAAGCTTATTAAATATAGTCATGTGGAAAAAAAATAACATCAAAATTATTAAAAAAAATAATACATTTATTTATTTTACTCTAATAAAATTGGCTTTTCAAATGGTTATTTTTCATTGGAGTATACATGGTAAAAAAAACTATATTTATACTATTCAAAATATTATTTTATTAATTTACCTCTTTGAAGTAGCATCTTTCATTAGAGATGCTCTTATACCATGCTTAAACCAAGACTATGTATGAAACTCACTTTGAATATGATTAAATTAACTGTTACACATCTTTGTTTGCTTTAAGTATACCTATCCATGTGTGCAAATAAGTTATTTGCAAGCAAAGACAAGACCTTTTAATGTCCTCCAGCTGAAGGTGATGAAATGGCTGTTCAGGTAGGTGGGCATTGCAGGAGACGCGGACGTCACTTCCATGGCTTCATTATTTATCCATCTCCATTGTGATTTTAATATTTCTTGGGTCTATCTTAGGAGTATGGACTGATTCTTGGATGGGTTTACACTAATCTGAAAGCAAATGCAATCTGGAATTATTTATGACGCCAGGAAGAGACAGAAGTTGGGCTGCTGCATTGGCCAAGCAGAAATTTCTCCACCTAACATTAAGATAGCTTCAGATCTTCTCTCCTGCACTGGACCACCATCGGACGCTGTCCTGAGATCGGAAAAAGAAATAGTAGCATCCAAAGCTGTATTAAATAAGGCCACGTGCTGTAGACCGTAGGCGGGCCAAAATGCTTCCCTCCATCAACTTGTATAAAAGTTGGATTGAATTTTTCAATACCTTTAACTCGCCACCTATTTAAACCGCAAAAAAAAATAAATTATTTAAAGCTAGTTTTACATATTATTTTTTTATTTTTATTTATGGAACCTAAAAAAAACAAGGAATTATACGGTAAATAGGTTGTACATTAAAAAAAAAAACCCTACCACATCTAACTACACCACACTCTCATTAACCCTCTAAATATACTTTGGAATTGAACTGGCAGATTCCAGTTTATTTAACTATATATATATATATATATATATATATATATATATATATATATTTTAGTTAACATGATTGATTCATTGCTGTTTCTAACCAACTGTTTGATCTCCACGTAATTAATAATTAGTAGGTAATAAGCAATTAGCCTACATGATCTGACTGCATATATATTGTTGGGTATACGACCAAAGTCCCACATTGGCTAGAAATGGGGAGGATCATGGGTATATAAGGATGGATAAATATCTCCATTGGTATGAGGCCTTTTGGGTATAGCCCAAGAGCAAATCCATGAGGGCTTAGGCCCAAAGTGGACAATATCATACCAATGTGAAGATAAGTGGTGTCCATAGTCCTTACAAGTGGTATCAGAGCCAGGCCCCCGGAGTTAGCCATGATGGATGAATCCTCGGAATGCCGAACAGAAGGTGGTGGGCCCCTAATCACGATGTGCTCCATGGAGCAGCTCTATTGGATAGGCGGTGTGCTCCCTTCATGGACGTGTCCTGATCCCAACACGGTGAAGAGGAGTTGACCTAGAAAGAGCAAACTCTCAAGTCAGGTAGTGCTCTCCGGATGCTTCATGGACGTGTCCTGATCCCAACACGGTGAAGTAGAGAATGAAGAATCCTGGTTGGTTGAGAGTAGACGGATGAATGATCGGTTTGAGGGGAGGCTCGGTGGTCCTTTGTTCGAGGGGAGGATTGTTGGGTATACGACCAAAGTCCCACATTGGCTAGAAATGGGGAGGATCATGGGTATATAAGGATGGATAAATATCTCCATTGGTATGAGGCCTTTTGGGTATAGCCCAAGAGCAAATCCATGAGGGCTTAGGCCCAAAGTGGACAATATCATACCAATGTGGAGATAAGTGGTGTCCATAGTCCTTACATATATTATATAATATTTTTAAACTTTCGATAGAAAAAGGCATCGAATCCTAAATAAAAGCGTTATAGTAAGATTTGTATGATAAGGCTGGAGGCTTGACACGCTAGCATTACGTTGTTATCGTTCATGTTCATGTACTTTCCTCGAAGAGACAGGAGACCAAAAAAAAAAAAAAACAAAACATCTCTTGCCTAGCAATGCAATGTGTTAAAAATTGAAGTTCAAGCCTTCACGGAAACTCTTTCTCGTTAGTTATTGTTTCCTAATTGTAAGACTCCGCACTATAAAGTGCGAACCTTTTTTTTAATATATGATAAAATTCATGCATATGGAGAATATATATGCATACATATGATTAATTCTTATTAAAAAAATTATTTAAATTCTTATGATATGTTTGGTCGGATGAATGGATCATAAAATGTAATGGTTGGTTATATTATTTCTATATTTGATTATGTAATTTTTAGAATTGTAATGTAATTAATGGACAGTTGCAATTGCAATTACTCATCACAATATATTATAAGTATTATATAGAAAAAACTATCTAATGAACCATTAAATGGTTAGTAACTAAGAGTTATAATATATGGATCTAATCTTATATTTCTTCATCATAATGACTAAACTGTAATTTTATAGAAACACGACCCAAAAATACTTGCAAATAAAGATCAATTTATACATGAAAATATCATGCATGGATATATTTCTAGACATAATTTATGGATGGATGTCTCGCATATTTATATGTGAATTAAAAAATATATGTAGTAGAAAATCCATCAGGAATATTCTCTCTTATTTACTCGCTTGCAAAAAGCTAATTGTGGAGAATCGAAATAATTAACGAAATAATTAACCACGCAATTTAGGGGCTAAAACGGCATCAATAATTAATAGGAAAATAAATATGAACAGGCAAGCCCAATACACAGGACTAACGTGGGAAGAACGTTAAGCACGGGAAGACGTAATAAAAAAATAAAATAAAACTAAGAGCTGAATAAAGCATATTCTGACGTCTTTATCTCATATTCCGTTAACTGGCTATAAATATACATTTCCGGACTCAACCCCAAACTGCATTCGAATTCTAAAATCTATCTTTAAAACAAGAGTTCGTTAAGTAATCCAAGTCAAGAAGTTGTATTAATGAAGATGAAACTCAACTTTTCAATCTTAATCAAGCTTGCGATTATACAATACCTTTCAGTTCTTTGTATTGCCGAGGATTTTGGTTTTTTCTACTTCGTTCAACAGGTTAGCTAATATATATACGAGTACATTTTTTTTTCATTAATATATACTTTAGCCAGCCAGGTACTTAGATGCATATTAATGATTATGCGTTCCGAACGATTCTCTTAATCTTCCTTCCTAGCTTTGAGATTTTTCTTATCTCTTCAACTAATTGCTGAATGCTGATTGATTATCTGTATGCATGTTCATGCAGTGGCCAGGATCATACTGTGACACAAAACATAGCTGTTGCTATCCAAGGACTGGAAAACCAGTTGCAGATTTCGGCATTCATGGACTTTGGCCTCAGAATGAAGATGGCTCGTACCCACAAAACTGTAACCGGGATAATGCTTTGGATGAAGACCAGGTACATACTCAAACTTGAAGCTCACAATATATCTGTTACAAGAATCACTGGAGATAGAATACAGAAATTATTTCTTCATCCGAGGTAAATTAATTTCCCTGCTGGGGTTGAAATTAAGGAAGAGTAATTAACATGATGAGTCTATAAGATCCATCAACTGATCATGGCACGCATAAATATTATCACAAGAAACAACTGCCTATATATACCCTCACGCATCACCTTATATTACTTCATATCTCCTAGCCAGGCCCCGATCCAGTTCTTTCTTTCCAATTTTCATTGATCACCACAGAGAAGATATCAACTTGATTAATTTCCAGACCGAAAACTTTAATTTGCATCTCTTGTACAAACTAATCTTAACATGTTCTCTGTCAGAAAAAAAGAGAGGCACTTATAAGTTGTTATTTACTAATCTATATAATATTTGCTTTCGTTGTAATTCATAAAATAAAGTGTTTCTCCTGTATTTTCGGCTAAGCATGGGCAATTAATGTACTTGCTAATCCGACACTGGTCTTTGACGTCACTTTTCCATTAATTACTTAATCCCGTGGGACAGGAACTTAGGAAAGACAACGTTTCACCTATTTTTTCTAATATTTGGGGACTTTGACCTGTACAAGTGGTGCCGTACCAAATTTTCTTTTGCTTGGGGGTTCTCCAAAAGCACAGATTAGAGCTACCCCACCTTGAAATCTGAAACTTCAGGAATGGGAAACAACCATACTTTTAGGTAATGGTTGGGTTATTGGGGGAAAAAAAAACACCACGGTTTCATAGCTGGTCGCATAGAAGATAATTTAATATGCTAACCATTTTCAGATATAATAACCAATGAACCACGTACAAGAAAAGAAAAAGAAAAGGTATTTTGTATTGGAAACATCTCAAGCATTGAAGATTCTATCTGGTTGGAAAGTTTAAGGAGAAAAGTTGACAATTAATTGAAGCCATTTTAATATAAATAATTACACATAGTTGTAAAAAAAGCTATATAGTTAATGTTTTTTTTTTTTTGTTGATATCTGTTTAGATCTCAGACTTGACAAGCAGTTTGCAAAAGGATTGGCCATCACTGTCCTGCCCCAGCAGCACTGGCTTCAGGTTTTGGTCACATGAATGGGAAAAGCACGGGACATGCGCTGAGTCAGAAGAAATTGACCAGCACGGTTACTTTGAAGCAGCTCTTAAGCTGAAGGAAAAGGCAAACCTTCTCCAAGCTCTTAATAATGCAGGTGTGTCTGTTTCTGTACTCTCAATTATTCACTTTTCTTTTCCTAGTCTTGATCAAGGAAAAGCCTTTAATTAGATATTGTTTCTAACAATAATGGGCTGTTCTGCAAAATATGGTGCAGGAATTATACCAGACGATGAATTTTACGACCTGGACAGCATAAAAGAAGCTATAAAAGATGCTACTGGATTTACTCCTGGCATAGAGTGCAATATCGATGCATCCAAAAATAGCCAGCTCTACCAGGTTTTCATGTGTGTAGACATTTCTGGGTCAGAATTCATAGAATGTCCGGTGCTACCAAAGAGAAGATGTGCATCTAAGGTCCAGTTTCCTAAGTTTTAGATGACTGCTGTTATCTTAGGGGAGAAAGATTCTGCAGTATTTGTGGGTTATCTGACCATATTCCTTCCTCTATTGAGCCTCTGGCTATAAAATTGCATGAGCTTGGCTATGCATCCTGTAATAACATGTCTTCTGTAAGTCTTTGTTAATGCATTGATTTCCTTTATACCCTTGCAAAAAATAGTTTCATTCTGAAAGAAAAAGAAAATTCAGTTTCGTTTCTGATCAGGATCTGAAAATGGGAAAACCCAGCTCGTCTTTCACCTTCATGGGCCAAAAGCCCACTCTATAATCGGCAGTCAGTATCTGTATCCATCGGAAAAACATACCGGAAGTCTAGAAGCTAAGATCCTCCTTGCTGAGGCCCAATTGAAATTTCTAAAATCTACTCCATTCAATGCATTCATTAAATTGATGGATGGATATTCTACGTTTTGTAGTTCGCTGTGTTTGTTTCATAAGAAGTCCCAACAAGCCTGGTTAACTGAAAGCCTAGTTTTCCATCCTCCTCTTTTCAATACAAGAGAAGAGAGCTTTGTTCTTATTTCCTTTCTCGTCCCCTCAGCTTTAGATCCGTGGCATTGGAAAAGGTAATCTCTCAAACACGAAACTCGTTATCGGTTTCATGAAATCAATCCCCAGTCAGTGTCGCGTCCCACGGGCGGGGCAGCATATATCATGAGATGACGTTAAAAAGGCCATGTCGATCACCCATCAAAACCAACAAGATAGCCATGGCCATCAAGTCCATTCTCTCTGTTGTTGTCTCTGTTTTTCTTTATCCTTTTTGTTAAATTGCAATCCAGGGTATCCAGCTTAATATCATCGACGTGTCAACATGAAAATAAATGAATAAATAAAAATGATAGGTTCTGAAAAGAGTAATGCTTAATTAAGCTTGTAAATTGATTTAAATACCAAGTGCAATGGTGAAATAAATAAAATGAACAACAGGCATCAACATTGTTTTATAAAAGTGGTGTTTTAGTTTTAGTTTAACTTGCTAATAAGAGTAAGGTTGACTTTTTAGTTAAACCCACTCAAAGCTGTTATTTAATTAAGAACTAGCTGTACACTCCAAAAAGAATTTCATATTTAATATTTTTAGGTTATTTTATTTTTATTTTTTTGAGTTTATTTTAGAGTATGTTCGGCAATATAATAGCGGTTGCTTTTCAAATAATTTTTTGTGCTGAAATACATGCCAATAATTTTTTTTATTTTTTAAAAATTATTTTTGATATCAACATATCAAAACGATCCAAAACATACAAATCATATTAAATTTTAATAAAATAAAATTTAAATTTAAATTTTTTAGAAACTAAATTTGCATCGCGTTCCCAAATATTTTTTAATTAGTTAATATAAAAAATATTATTTTAATATCTTTTCCAATAAAATTTTCTTTTTAAAAAAGCATTTGTCATTCTTTCATTTGCATCCTTTATGCGCGAAAACACTTAAAAGATGCCTTCATATTAAATTAAGTAAAAAATAAATAAAGCACAACCGAACATCATTTTTCTCGTATCTTTCCATAGTTGACTATGCAGAGTATAAAATTGACCAACACGGAGAGAATCTATCATCTTCCTTTCCCTTTTCCTTCGTTTTCCTTTCCCACCGTTGAAGCATACTCTAGTTGTAGCTCCAAACGACAAAGATCCAACAACAAAACTCAACCACCCTCATTTCTCTCCAGTTTTCTCTTCCTCGCCACGCACTCTCTCTCTGTCCGCAGATTCAAAATCAAATAAAATAAATAAAGAAACAGAGGTTAGTTTTTAGTTGTCTTTCTTAGCTTATATAGTTATATAGTTCAGTTACCGTTGCTCTTTCGAAGCTTCTTTCTTTACATTGTCAATTTAATTTGCTCAAATTCGCTTTGATTTTTTATTTTCTTCGCTCTTCTTGGATCTGTCGTACTTTTCATTTGTATAAGCTCTCCTTGGTTTCCGAGAGAGTTGAGCAGCCGGTGAGGAATTTGATTCTTTGTTTGGAATTTGAAAAGTCTCTTCGTATAAAGCAAGCTGGCTGGCTGCATGTCTTAATTTGTACTAACTGGTGTTTTTCCTTTTTTTTAAGATTCCTGATTTTATTTTCTTGCATTTTCCCGGGAAACAAATAGGAGATAGGGCCAATGTGTGCAATTTTAGTAAGACAATTATTTCACGAAGAAAAAAAGAGGAAAGGCGCGTTGATTATTTTGAGCCAAGTTTGTATAAAATTCTTAGAAAATTAAATTTAATTAGTAAAGGGACAAAATCAACGAGCCTGAAGCGATTTGACAAATTCAATATTTTTTATTTACTTTTGTGAGAGTATTACTTGTAGTGTTAGTTTTATAATCAAACATTAAAACCGAAGTGGTCCCTACGTCATTAGTTCCGATGGTTAGTGATTTAACTGTATTACATAGTTATATCTGTTTGCCACTACCAGGTGGTCTAGAAGTTAAGAAGTCACCACACAATTTTAATGGAGCAAGCTTTTTCTTGTTTATTTCTTTATGGTCATCAAGGGATATAATAATAGAGCCACTGAAGTAGGATAGTGCCTGAACCCTTCTATTGGATCAATAGTGGCGGGCTAGGGAAGGCATTGACTGTGTGGACTTGTTCGTTAGTTTCATGTTTCAGTACAGTATGTATGATGGGCGTCCCTGAAAAATGTTGTGATAGTCATTTTTTCTCTTGGAAATTTATCAAAGCTGAAAGAGATGGTGAGTTTCGGATATTTTGAAGTGGAAAGAAAACTGTGTTTCTTGTTTTGAGTGTTGATCTGGAAATGATTCAAGGTGGACACACTTTTTGCTTGTGATCTATTTGATATTGCCTTTTGAAGCTTTCCGAGGGAACTCATCCCTGGAAGGTCTTGCATACATTTTTGTTGTAAACATCATTTTCCTGAGTGGTGAAGTTTCCTCTTTTTTACATTAAAACTAGTTTCTTTTGTGTCTATCCTTAAAACTAGTATTGATTTTCGTAAGCACTTATGGACAGCCTGTTTTCCTTAATTTTGGTATTTCTATATTTTTTTGCATAATCTGATCATTCATGGAACCTTTAGCTATAATCAATCTTTTGGCACGTGCATGCACATTTTGGTAGTGTTTAGAGCTTTTTCTTAGCAAAATTTTCTACTTGTGAACAGATTAATGAATTTGGGATCTTGCAGCTTGGCAGCCTTCTGTGGAACATTTAATGAAGTTGTGTGGTGAATTTGGCATTGGTTCCAGAGTGATTAAGCTGTGGTTTGTCAGGACTGAAGTACATGTTTGTGAGCTTGCGAGGCTTGGTTGCTAGTTCAACCAGGTAGCTGACTGAGAATGAGAGGATCTAAAACTTCCTTGAAAATGAAATGATCCTTCTACATTTATATCTCAGATTCTGGTTTTTATCTGACTGAAGATCAGAAGATGTCAACTGTTTGTCCTGTATATATTGATCTTTTCCTCTTTATTAGCACCTTGGCCTGGACTTCCATTGCACAAGTTTCTTAGAGATTCATTCACATGAAGAACATAAATTGTGGGATATTGGATCCTTTAAGCTCGATCACAAGAGAGATCAGTCTCAAGAACTTCGACGTCCCTGTTTGAACAGCAGAATGAAGAAGAGGTATGGTGGTGTTCTGTTTGCATCCTTGTTCATGTTATTGGTCCTTAGATATGGGCTCCTGAAAAATCCAATAGGAGAAATTTATTCGTTGAATCCCTCCAATGCAAGTAAGCCTCTTGAATGGGTGCATCCTGCTCTTCAACCTGCAGTTCAAAATCCAGAGAATTCTTCTCAAGTTTTTTCTACAGATACCATTGTCTCCAGTCTGTTTGCTCTGAGAAATATTTCCAATGAAGAGCAAAAATCTCTGCAGACATGGAATCTACTAAAACACTTGATTGATCATGCTCAGGTTTTATCAAATGGAGTAGAAGCTATTAAGGAAGCTGGAAATGCATGGAGCAGCCTAATGGCTTCCATCGAAGAGGAAAGACTTGGTTATACAAATGAAAGTTCAAATAGGAGAGTCAAAGAGAAACAATGTCCTCATTTTCTTAACATAATGAATGCCACAGAGCATGATAATAGCGGTTATAAATTGTGGCTTCCTTGTGGCCTGACTCAGGGTTCTTCCATCACAATTATTGGCATTCCAGATGGTCTTCTTGGCAATTTTCGGATTGACTTAACCGGGGAAGAACTTCCTGGGGAGCCTGATCCACCCATCATTTTACATTACAATGTTAGGCTTCATGGTGATAAGATTACAGAGGATCCAGTAATAGTCCAAAACACCTGGACTGTGGCTCATGACTGGGGTGAAGAGGAGCGTTGTCCTTCTCCATCTCCTGAAAATATTAAGAAAGGTACAAATATCTACCACATTTTTTTTCTCTTTCAATTCAACATAGATTTAATGTTGATGCTTGCCGTTTAATTTTGTGTTCATTTAAGTTTAATATCCCATTAATAGCAGTTAGGATCAGCTTCTGTATACCAATCTGTTAGTTCTTTTATTGCCTTATGTATTTTCCCCTCAGGTCCATTGTAAAATTGTTGTTGTATATTGCACCATCCTATTAATAGCAATCAAATTGTGCACTGAGGTTTCTGAAACTTTCCATATTTAACGTGGAAAGCTAAAGTGGGCGACTAAACCCATTGGTCACTATATCAAATTGTATCTAGATGAAGCTTTCTAAGGAATTGAACTAAAAGTTTGTGATGTGGTATCTGGGTTCTGTCATCTATAACTTTTGTCCAGCCTAAGCCAATTAAAATTTGTAGCATTGTCATTAACTCTATTATGTGGTGATAACTCTATTAGTTTTATATACCAGTGGATGAGTTGGATCAATGTAATAAGATGGTGGGAAGAAATGATACTCGGGTGACTGGCATGCATTCTGATGGTTCAAGAAGGTCTTCATTTCAGGAAGGAACTAAAGTAAGAAGATATTTTCCATTTAAGCAAGGTCAGCTATCTGTTGCAACGCTTAGAGTGGGAACGGAAGGAATCCAGACGATTGTTGATGGAAAGCATATAACATCTTTTGCATACCGTGAAGTAATTTCCTTACTTTGATGCTTGTGCTACTTTTGGAATTTAGTTACCATCCCAGTTTCTTTGAATTCATTTGCATGCCGCTTTGTTGTCTGTTCAGACTTTGGAGCCATGGCTAGTAAGTGAAGTTAGGATTTCTGGGGATGTAAAGCTAATTTCAGTTGTGGCTAGTGGTCTGCCTACATCAGAGGATTCAGAGCATGCAATTGATCTAGAAGTACTCAAATCAGCTCCTCTCTCCCCAAAAAGATCATTGGATCTCTTTATTGGTGTTTTTTCTACAGCAAACAATTTTAAGCGCAGGATGGCTGTTCGGAGAACATGGATGCAGTATGCTGCAGTGCGATCAGGGGAAGTTGCAGTGCGCTTTTTCGTTGGTCTGGTGAGCTTGATTTAAAGTCCTTCATTTCATGCAGCAATTTTTATGGGAGTGATGCATATTGACCAACAAATTGGAGAAAAGAAAATTTTTCCTCATTAAGGATTGTGCACTTCACGGAAATCAGAATTCATTGACCTCAACATGAAAGGATCAAATCCTTTTATAGCAGGCCCTAAGTTTCTATCTGAGCCGTTTGTGATGAGGGTCTAGGTAGTGGTAACATAAATTTTTTTTACAGGTTTTGTTAACTAATTTTGTGTGTTTCATTGTCTGTTGGAAGAAGCCAAAAGTTTGAGGTGTATGGTTATAATGATGTAAATCTGTTTGCTGGGCCACTTACAAATTTGAGGTGTGTGCTGCAGCATAAAAGTCAAATAGTGAATGAGGAACTCTGGAATGAAGCGCGGACATATGGAGACATACAGCTGATGCCTTTTGTTGACTACTACAGCCTCATAACCTGGAAAACTTTAGCTATCTGCATCTTTGGGGTATGTTTTTGTCTATTCTTTAGACATACATGGATGACTGGACCTTTTCCTTGTTGACCTCATCTCTTTAACAGACAGAGGTCGCATCAGCCAAGTATGTCACAAAGACTGATGATGATGCATTTGTTCGTGTGGATGAAATGCTAGCTTCTTTAAAGAGGATCAAAGTGAGTCATGGCTTGCTCTATGGATTAATCAATTCAGACTCGCGGCCTCATAGGAGCACTGAAAGCAAGTGGTATATTAGCCCAGAGGTAATTCTCCATTCTTGACCCTATTTATAAATTATACGTAGAAGGCTCACAAATGATTACGGCTTTCCTTAAAATGTGTGTGTGTGTGTGTGTATCTTTGCCAGTTTGGAATAATTTGGGAGATCATGCTTATCCTGTGTCATAGGAAAAAACTATTCAACTTTATCCAAGTGTAGTATACAATTGTCATGTTAGTTCCACATTTGGCTGATCATCCAGAACTTGTCATAAATGCGATTCTTTGCAGATTCACCTAAACACAAACATCACAAATAAATACCCATCATATACAGAAGATCTGGTATATATCCTTATTGCAAGGATTTCAAGCAAGACCCTGAAATTTTAGGTTCGTTCAATTCAGATGCAGGTTTAGTTACCTGGTGTAATGTACATGCCAAGCCGTAAAGCTATTACTTTTTTTCTTTTGCTATTTCCTTATCCTCATTTTTTATATATGCTAAAAAAAGGAATGGTCTGAAGAGAAATACCCCCCTTGGGCACATGGTCCTGGTTATGTGGTGTCACGAGACATTGCCGAGGCAGTTTACAAGAGATACAAAGAGGGCCGTTTAAAGGTATGGAAATGATAGTAATCAATGGATTGCTGTCTAGTATTATGTCAGAACATGACAGTCTATTGTTCCAAACCACCCACAGATCAACTCTATATTTCTCAGAATGAAAATTGTTGATGGTTGATGTGGCAGATGTTTAAGCTAGAAGATGTAGCAATGGGTATCTGGATTGCAGAAATGAAAAGGGAGGGTTTAGAAGTTAAATATGAGATGGAAGCGAGGGTCTATAATGAAGGGTGCAAGGATGGCTATGTTGTTGCCCACTACCAAGGTCCTCGGGAAATGCTTTGTCTATGGCAGAAACTTCAAGAAGGAAATGGTGCTAGATGCTGCGGGTGAACGATAGACTTGCCATTTTTGTTGCTAGGGCTCTACAAAACCACATGCTTTAATAGAATAATCTCCTTGACCAATCTCCAATTGAAAATTTTGCTTACCATATTGAGTAAATAGAGTCTCATCAGAGAGGAGTCGCTGGCTCCAAGGGCTTTCACAAAAGTAGATGTTGCCACTGTACAATTATTACACTTCAGATTGTTATATTTAGTGATCAGGTGCCTTGTACGTAGGAAAAATCAGTGCCTGGTAGATAGAGAGTTCTATCTTGTAACAAGTTTATAGAAATTCTTCTCGTCATAATAAAGGCATTTTGCCCTTACGTATTCTTTCTTTCAATTATTTATCCCTTTCAAATTTACTGCTTCTCCCCCGTAGAAACCCATGCTCCCCCATTTCTGTTTGTGTATCGAATACAGAACTGTGGACGCACTTGATAGTAGAAACTAACAAATACAATTATTCCCAAGTTAGTATTAAACAACAAAGTTCTAACAAACCCTGATCTATCGGTACTGCTAGGCCAGGAATGAAAACATTCAATAAAAAATCACTCTATAATAATACTAGCAAAAACACACTAATAATCAATTAGCCATGCATCCAATGCCATGTCGACTTGTAGGGAACACCAAGAACAGGCCACTGCAAATTACACCAACCATGAGAGGAAAGCTCTCCATCACTTCATCCATCTCCTTGACATGCCTAGGAAACAAGCAATCAGTCACTCTATGATCTGACAACGCAATTGCCATGAAGACCATCACCGACATCATTGCATGAACAAAATCGGTAAACCCAATCTTGTACCTCTCATCTTTAGGCACATCAACGGTAAGACCAGGATTAAAAACAGCCAACCCTTTTGTAGTAACAAAACCATAGTAAATTTTATCATCCGGGCCTTTAAAACTGTCGGTGAAATGAAACAAAAAGCAGGAAACAGAGCAAAGGCCAAGTAGGACATGTATCATTAGGGCAGTAACAGGAGTGCACACTCCATTCCTGGATATTGATGGGAGAAGCATTTCAAAAGTCAGAAGGGTGCCTGTAGGAAGGAAGTTGACAAGCATTGATGTTTTGGAGATTGTTTTTTGCATTCCTTTAGCCACGGCTCTCCTTTTGTTACCTGGTTCTTTAGGGGCTTTGGTGAGGTTGCATAATGGCTTTGGTGCTCTTGGTTCATCATTTTGTGGGGATCCAGTGGCGATTTTTGTTGCTTTTGGTTCATTTTGTGGGGATGCAGTGTAGATTCTGATTCCAATTTCTTCTCCTGGAGCTTGCTCCATTTTCGCTGGACGTTGACAACAATGTTATCCGAAGTAAGCGAGGAAAACAAAAGAGATTAGTAAAAAAAATAACGGGTCTAGACTGAAAAGAGAGTTCTTGTTGCGAGATCGATAAAAATAGATGGGTTTGGGTGTATAGTAATATAAAAAAAATAAAAAAAAAATTATTGAAATATATTTTCAAAAAAAAAAAAAAAAACCACCTCCCAGTTATAAGAAATTCAATTTCTAACATTGTCAAACGGTTAGTAACTGCCACCCAAGACCGAATGGCTGCCATTAACTTTCACACCGTTCCCACAAATACACGATGTACAAAAAAATCCCTTGACCTAAATACAGGTAAGAGACCAGATTGAATTGGAGTGACGGAAGACAGAACACTGTACATCGGCCTGACTTTTTATACTGATCCTTCTACAGTGCTAATGAGCCCATGTTAGTGAAAGGATTGTTTGTTTTGGGGAAAACAAAAGTCTCAATTTCTTCATGGATTGAAAAAAGAAAAAGAAAAAGAAAAAGAAAAAACACCACCATCTTCTCATATGAAGTCCCAGTTTATATAGATGCAGAGTTATTACGTTTATTTGACAAGAGAAAATAATTAGGGGCATATCTATCTTGGTAAGAATCCATGACGAGAAATTGCAATATCGAAAGCTTGCATTCTCTCTCCGCCAGCAAAACCATTGCGATCATAAGATGATATTTCATTGATCTTAAGATCCATACAGGCCTTAATAAGCTCTTCGCCAAGACATTCAGCAGCTTCCTGCAAAACAATAATCGGAAGCAATGAAAACAGAAAGTCGAAGAGGAAGAATGCCAATGGACAAGCACATAGTATTTGATGTATTTCGAAATCAGCAGTAGATATCAATAAAGATATATTTCTTAACCATGAAATACCAACAGCGCCCCCCCCCCCCCCCCCCCCCCCCCCCCGAGAATTCTCTAATCATGATAGAATACTTACAATGGTGCTACGAGGGGGATCCCCGCGTAAAGGTTTCTGCAAAGTGCTTCCGTAAAATAAACACTTCTTGCTTTGGTCATCTACCAGCATAGCATACAACTGTTTGGTCGAACAGAAAACTGACAGCCTTGGTTTTGTACGTGTGCCATTAAACTGGTGAAAACATTTGTAAATTAAGATAAGAAAACAGTTACAACCAAGAAATCATCTCAATCACTATCTATGTTTCTATGTTTTAAAAGATGCTCAAACTATTTTGACCAGAAATTGATAGAATTTTTCAGATATTCATAAACTAATTCTATTCATAAGATTGGAAAATCCTTCACAAACCATCCATGTTCTTCATTCTGCACTCATCTCAATCACTATCTATGTTTCTATGTTTTAAAAGATGCTCAAACTATTTTGACCAGAAATTGATAGAATTTTTCAGATATTCATAAACTAATTCTATTCATAAGATTGGAAAATCCTTCACAAACCATCCATGTTCTTCATTCTGCACATGGAGCAGGATAGCCTAATAACAGTGTAATTATCCTTTATTCGATAGCACATAGCAGTGATTTTAATCAGCAAAATGCATGTCAATTGGAAACATCACCTCCTTTCTCATTATATCTGATCCGCGAATGTACTTAAAGTGATCACCTAGAAATAATATGCTTTCCAAGCATACACAGCCATTCAGATTTCACAAATAGCCAAGCATCGAATGGCAAAACTTTTTTTTTTTTTTTTTGCAGTTCTTGATAAAGCATACCTTCTTTAGTGTTCTTCTATTTCTGATTTTCGCACTTTCTGTTCGAGTATTTGCTCTTCTTTTCGCCACCAATGTCTTTGTTTGAAAATCTGGAATAAAATTGAGAGGGGATGTACATCACACCAGAAATGCTAAACTAAGCCAGTTAAAAGGGTTTAGCTTACTTGAATTGAATGTGCTGGTTGTACTTACTTCTAGTTTGTATGGGAAGGAAATTAAAAGGTTTTAAAGGGTTTCCAAAGACATCACAAGTTTTGAACGGGAGTGCGGAAGGAACACTCCTAACAGCCATCACACCGTGGAGTTGTTGAAAGATGAAATCAGATGACCCAAAATTGCAGAAGGAATAAATTACGTTACCAGTGCACCTGTAGAAATCTTAAAATAAAAATAATGAAAAAGTAAGACAATTTCTTACTTGCTAAAACAAATCCCATAAAGTCTCGGCAGATTTCGTTCAGGGATTTTAACAAACAGTTGGTGAGAGTCCCATAGTGGGAAAGTAGCTACTAGCTAGTTAACAACGCAAACCTCGAGCATCATTTCGTCTAGGTGGACTCCAGTGTAGGGATTCATTTATGCTGGGATTAAAAACTATTTGATTAAATCAATAAAAAAAAAGGTACTAATTGGTGTCTTTTTTTTTTTTTTAGAGTTGTCAAACCACCAAAACTCTCAATCTGGGCATTAAAAAATGGATCTGCCTGCATCATCCAACAAAATCCTGCTCTGACCAAATTAACAAACCTGAGAGAGGATTTCTGGAAGATTCCAATTCCACTTCTAGATGTTAACAGACACTCCATTCGGCCAAAAGGTTCCTGTCCTCTTCGTTGATTAAACTTTTCCTATTCTTTCAACAAGCAATGAATTCGAGGGCAAGCAATTTGGGTTATTAAAGGAAAAAAATTCTTTGCTTTGGTAATATGCATACCGTAGTGTTCTTGTGGGTGAAGACGGTTGTTTCGTGTCTAAAGTTTACAGCTTTTGCTTGAATTTGAACAGTTAAAAACTTGGACTTTCAAGGTTCAAATTTTAACTTAGAATAGAAAACAGAGAGATGGGTCCATCCTAACCAAAGAGAGGAAACCGGGTGAAATAATAATTGATACTTGTGCCGTGTTGGGTACCACCACAAGTGGCACTACCAAAAATATCTTCCTTTTGTTTAAAGTCTTCCTTGAAAAAGACTCTGCCTTCTGGTGGTGAGGAGAATAGATAAACATCACTTATTAGCATGTCTTTTGTTCCAGATCTTTCCACAAGCTTCTAGTTTTACTGTGGGCACGCCGTTGTTTCCCTTATAATCTCCATCACTTGAACCTTGTCTATATCTCTCACAATTCACTAAAAATCTAAACCTCCTCTCCCTCTCTCCAAATCTAAAATACCAGTAGCGGTACCTCATGGCCTCTGAGACTGAATTACCTGCTGAATTATCTTCTATGTTTGAGAGGCTTCTAAGGCATAGAGACCTCTCTTTGTTTTTACCTTTTATTTTTGGGTTCACCTCCACTAACTCCACAGAGGAACGTGACCCAGATCAAGAACCACAAACAACAGACCCAAACGAAAGAATCATCCTTATAAACCCTCTCACTCAAGGCATGGTGGTGATTGAAGGAGTTGCAAGTCTTGAATCTTTACTTAGAGACATAGGTAACAAGAATGGCCAACCACCAGCCTCAAAAGCATCCATAGAGGCCATGCCAAGTGTGGAGATCGGGGAAGATAATAAAGATGGCGAGTGTGCTATCTGTTTAGAGGAGTGGGAGCCTGGTGCGGTAGTAAAGGAGATGCCTTGTAAGCATAGGTTCCATGGTAATTGTGTAGAAAAGTGGTTAAAGATTCATGGGAATTGCCCTGTTTGCAGGTATAAGATGCCTGTCGATGAGGAGGAGTTGGGGAAGAAGAGAGATGGGGGAGATGGAGGGCGAGAGTGGAGGAGAGCTGAAAGAGAGATCTGGGTTAGTTTTGCATTTAATGGTAATAGGAGAAATAGGGATTCAAATGAAAATCCTTCAAGTGATTCTACTGATTTCTCTACTTCAAGTCCAAGTGCTGATCATGAAACGGAGAGTTAAGAGAAATTTTTGTGAGATTTTTTTTAAAATCCTTTTACCTTTCTAAATAACATTTGTACAGAGAAGTGGTTGTATGTTATGTTTTCAATTTGAGCAATAAAGGAAGCATATATTTTTGTTTCAAATTTTACTGTTGCGCTTGAGCAATAATGTGTCATAATATTCAATAGCTTGATAAGTGAAACCATTCTAATTCAAGCTGTGGAAAGAATCTGCTCTGAGCTAGCTAAAGAAGACAGGGTTAGTTATGGATGGCTATTTGAACTTGAATCCAGAGAAATTTAGGAGCTTAGATTGAGTAAATAGAAGGTCGGCAAAGTCATGAATTGGACTTCAATGGATAATTCCATCACTTCATAGATTGATTGTCATAACTGTAATTCCAGATAGTTGTCCGACTTAGGTGCTGAAACGTATTGCAGAAGTTGAGAATATTCAATGGTGTCTTATTGACTACAGAGAACAGAGGCTTTCTCCCTTTGTCGTATAATCTTGATGCCTTGACACTTGCCTAACATTAAAAGGGTAGCCATTGATTTGCGTCTGGTAATTCCGAGAAGAACTATCTATTACCTTCAATCTCTTTACTCCATACACTTTGTAAGCTTTGTCATGTGTCAACTACTATAGCAACCAATATGATAGTGGTGAAGGTGCTCGCGTTCATCATGCAGAGCTTTTGCTGGTTGTCAGGATTGGAGGTCAAACTGTTTTCTAAGTTCAGTCTCCATCAACAGAGAAAAAGACTCGGATCTTGCTCTAATCTATCAACCAATTTAACTATCAGCTAGATACCTGAATTCCGCTGAAGGGTCTTTGCGTAGGGTCTTTGGTGTTCAAAATCTTGCTTCCCCTTCAATTCTGGAAATGCAAGCTTGATCAAAATTGGCAATATCTCGTCTACCCCTTCCAAACGTAAAACTTAACAGTAGGATTTGGGGATTAAGCTTCATAAGTTCGAGTTTTGCTGCCACCAGTCCTTTATGTACCCAATGCATCATGCTCTCGTTTTCTTTATCCTGCATCATTTGAAGAGAACTTGCGAGAATGAAGGAGAGATTGATTATCTTAGCAATAAAATTTGCGATAAAGATTGCTCAAGCCTTTAACCTCTTGTAACAACTATTTATTGGTGTCTGTCTTTGATAACCACTGTCATGGAAGATGATATTCTTTACCGTTTCATTTACAAAAAAACTGACATCTTCTAGATTCCTAGTCTAAATAAGATCAGCTGAGGTGTGATTTTTCGACGTTCATCAAACATTGTCCCATTAATCTTTGTTCTTTCTAGCTGAACCTGTTATAAGGTAGCACCCTTACTCCAAGAAGGTCATGTTTGATATCAAATTGCCGTCTAATTAACAGAGGAATAAAAAACATTTTAGATTCAACCAACTGATTACCTTCCTTAACCATTTCTTTTATTCCACTTGACTTTTTTGTGAAAAAATCTTCAAAGGGGAAAAATGTTATATTCTTGTGTGCAAAATATGGAATGACTTTGTAAACGAAGATATGTAAGACTTGTTATAGAAATAAACTGCATTGAGAAATGAGATAATAAGACAAGGTAGGGTGATCTGTGAATTACAATGTAAGACAATGTAAGCTTGTTTACTCTAATTTGGATTATTACTTCTTATTGAGAGAGAGAGGGTGGATTATTGCTACGTTGAACTGGTAGACGCACATCAAGTTACTGAACATTCTCCGATGGTGACGCATAAAGCTTAATTATTCTATATGTGGGTGTGGGTGTGGGTGTGGTTGGATTTGGATGGTTCATGCTGGTTGTTTTCCGCGAGAATCTTGATCCCTTGATACCTTCCTAGCATCAACAGCGTAGCCATTGGGTTCGTTCCCGGTGATTCCAAGAAAGTCGATCCATCTACTACTCTCAATCCCTTTACCCCATGTACTCTGTAGTCATTGTCAACAACCGATCCAAAAGCGCAACCACCGTGGTAATGATAGAAAGTCCTGACATTCTTCTTGCAGAAATCTCTCAGTTCACGAGGAGACTTCGAATTACTGTAGTGTTCCTTCCCCAGGAACCCAGCAATGGATTTGGACCTTGCCACTCTCTCAACCAACTGAACCATCTTGATACATTCCTTCATGTCCTTCTCCTTGGCTAGATAGTTGAATTCAACTAAAGGGTTTTGCCTAGGGTCAGTGCTGTTCAATTCCAGCTTCCCTTTGGACGCTGGAAATGCAAGCTTGATTGAAATTGGTATCCTTGTTGCATTGATGCTTATGGGTAGGATTAATCCCTGAACTATGAATTTGAAGTCATCTGCTATGCCCACGATTTGAGGTGGATCTGGTAACTGAACTTCGGGGTCTGACTCTAACAAAACGGATATGGACGGGTTGTCTACCATCTCTTGTCCAATCTCTGGAAAGTCTAGCACGAGTGGGATACCAAAGTTCTTCAGGTGTCTTTTTGGTCCGATCCCACTCAACAATAGGATCTGGGGACTCCCTAATGTTCCTGCTGACAGAATAACATCACCCCATGAACCTGAATTCTCTAGCTGCTTCAGATAAGCTTCATAAGTTTGACTTACGTTGCCATCGCTCTTGATGAACCTAATACCGTGAACTGTTGTCTCATTGTCAGTACCTGCGTGGTATGAAATGAATTAACTAGCACCAATAGATTGACTGTCCAAGCAAATATACGGATAGGAGGTCATTTGAGTTTTGTTTGTTCATAGCTGTTGAAGTTTGCTAAAATCAGCAGCTAGAGATATCTTTGCTTACCTTTTTTATGGAAGATGATATTCTTTACAGTTGCATTCAGAAGAACTACGATATTATCTGGGTTCCCTGTCTCTAAAAGATCAGCAGAGGTGTGCCTTCTCCCATCGTGATCAAACACTGTCCCTCCCATCTTTGTGCCCTCTACATGCTCCAAGCTGAACCCATTATAAGGTAGAATTCCTGCTTCAAGAAGGCCAAATTTGAAAGCAGATTGCCATTTGGTCAACTCAGGTTTAAAAACCATTTTAGACTCCACCCACTTATAAGATTCCTTGACCAATTCTTCGTCCCATCCAGCTCTTCTAACAGAAGCATCGCTAGCTCTGCTATAGAACCCACCATTTATTGCTGATGATCCTCCGAGAACTCGTCCTCTAAGGTTGGAAACGCCGTCCTTGGAGATCAAACTTTGAGAAACTGATGAGAATTCATTGGTTTGGAACAACGCGAAACCATAGAACCTTTTGTCCAATACAAAAGGATTTTTATATGGTGAGCTTCCTCGTTCGACCAACAGCACAGAATATCTCTCTGAAAGTGTTGCTGCCAGGGGGCAACCAGCGGTGCCTCCCCCTACTATTATGTAATCGAATGACCTTCCAGAGATCTGTGTGACATCTGGAGTCATGCAGGGGAGAGTTTTGCCTACAACGAGGGGAAGGAGATTGAATTTGTTAGAATAATGTCTCAGCTTCTACTCGAAAGCTGTCATAATACAGAATTACTCATTTGGTTACGTAACATACCTTGACACATTGAAGAAGTTTGAGAAAAGCTAACAAGTAAAATATACGAAGCTGCGAGAAGTACATGAAGAAGCTCCATCTTTTGTTTTTCCAATTTGCTCGACAGAGGATTGATTCGATGGCTTTGGGACTAATGTGTCGGTTTAGTTATTTGAGCATGCTGGTAAGAGCAGACTTGGCTTGTTGGTTCTGTTGGTCAATACTTACGGAAAATGTTGGGTTATTATATTTGTATCTGGCGCATCCCTTGTTATATACGGAGCATGTTGGCTATTTTTTAAATTTATTTTAACTTAAAAACACCTAAAAAACAACATAATAACATTAATAAATCAATTTTCAATCATAAAATATCATCTAGTTACTCTAAAAAATATAAAATAAAACAAATAAAAAAACTTTATAAATTATAATCCATGTTTTGTTGCATGATTAAAGGGCAACATCAATTTCAATGAACTCCTTTCATAAAGGTGGACCTATTGAAACTAATATTGAATTTTTTTATGATCAAAATATAACTGATATCGAACATTTTATATTTTATATTCAACATTCAAGAATTGAAACATAAAAAAATATAAAATTTGAATACAAAATACAAAATATTAAAATAATAAGAAGCAAGTAATATACAAGTTGATACTTTACAAACTAAAGTAAAGTTTTCTAAATGAGAAATAGTTTTGTTTATATATATATATATATATATATTGGTTCATGTTCTTTTAATATCTTTTTTTTAACTATAAACTCTGTTTGGCAAAATTAATTTTTTATTTTTTTATTGAAATATTTATTGACACTTTATATATATATATATATATATATATATATATATATATATATATATATATAAATGAATGCAGAGCCTATTGGGGTCCGGGTAGGAAGACAGATTAGATAATAGGTGAATGCAACTGAATGGTGTAAGTCTCGCTTGAGTCTTAAGGGCAATAAATCCATATAACCTGCAGCCTGTTTCCTAGTTTATCTTTCTTTATTATGGATTCCGTTTTCCACAGGACTACTTCTATTTCAGCTTCCTCCACCTTTGAATCCTCTGAAAGTAGAAGAATTGTGCAAAGTGAAGAAATAACTATTGAAGATTTTACAAAAAACATTGATGATTGAAAAATCCCAAAAATTTCTCAAACTTAGATTTATCAAAAATCTAAGTATGATATTTTCAAAACCGATTTTACTATCAAAACTAAGGAACGAGATATTCAGCTTACCAAACCTTTCGAAACCATCTAACTCCTTTCTCAAAAGTCCTTACAAAAACATCTAGCCAGAAACTACAAATATATTCATGTTGGCCTTGTCCAAGTCGGAATAAAATCCCTCACAAAAGAAGGTCTAAACACCTCCATCCTAGTTGTCCTAAGGGATGCTCGATTTCACAACTTCCAACTCTCTCCTTAGTTCTATCGAGTCTAGCCTTTGCAGTGGCCCCGTATCTTTTGATTGTTATCCAAACATAACCATATCTCTCAAAGACAAAAATATTCTACAAAGTATGATATTACAAATAAAAACCCATAATTATAACATGCTAGAAGGATTTATCCCTGTTGCTCTCATATTTAAAATTCACTACAAAGCCATGTTCTCAGCTTTTGCCAGCAAACACAAATTCCAATCTCAAAAAGGAGAAACACTCCTCTTACAAACCGATTTATCCCGTTCAAACACTGTTGTTCCGAAAGCCATCCAATGAAAAGACATATCCCTTCCAGAAGATTGGGTCCTTGAAGGTGCAGCACCACCAACAAAGCCTCAACCACCTCAACCCAATGTTGAAATAAAAAACATTACCCAATACACAGATGGCAAAGTCCAACTATCTTTCCATCGTCACTCTACAAGTTCCAGATTCTCAGAAGCCTCTTCTTCTTCCAGTACAATAGATCTAGGAAGAATTTCCAAAATCCCTTCTGTTATCAATATCCCTTATCACCAAACCTCTCCAAGAAAATCTACATCCGATATCCCTTCTACTAGCTTCCAAAATGCAGACTATACTACAAATATCCCAAAACCTGTCTATACAAGTCTTGAACAATCCTCTCCTCCAACTTCACCAACTTTTTCAGCCATTACTGAAAATATCCAGAACGAGCTGAATGTATTAACCTCAGAAAAACACTTTGTTCTTGACAAAACTTTCTTCCAAAAAGATTTCTATTCTACATATAACTCTACAAAACGAATTTGATTTTTTCAAAACTTTTTCCACCATAGAAGTGAGATACAAAAGCAATTTTATAATTTCATTAAGTTACATAAAATACAGATTCTATTCTTTGATTGGTTTGAATTTTATTATGCATCTGAACATCACATTGCATATCCTTTTGCATCCATTAAACATGCATGCCCAGTCACATCAATATCAAAAACCCCTGTTTGGAACCTTACTAGTGGACCCACAGTTGAGTCTGAACATCCACCTTTGCGAAATATCCAAATAACCCACAACAACCAGACTGTAGAGGCAGCCCCCTATAAATTTTCCACTGATGACACCCTTTCCAATACAAAACATATCATTAACCAAAATAACTTTACAAATACCAACCTTAACACCTTGGGAAAACAACTTACAAGACTAGAAAAACAAATACAAAGAACCACTACAAGCTCGATAGACATTAAAACCTCAACTGACTTGAAACTAAAAAACTCAGTCTTCAAACCTTACCAAATTACAAAAACAAGCCAAAAACAACTCCAAGAAAACCAGACAGACTTTCTCAAAGCTATCAAAACACATTTACAACACCTTGACAGTTCATCTTTAATTGTCCCAGAAACACCACAAACAACTAACCTTTCCACCTCCACAAATCAAGTTAGTACTCTACACAAAAGCCCTGAGGCGTCTTCCGATGAAAGTACTTCTCAAAACCAACCTCTTACCCTCAACAAACTTATATGGCAAAATCTGAAAACATCCACTGCTCCAGACATTTCTATAACCACTGAACCAACTATCCTTACTCAACACAAATATAATGCTTCTTCCCTCTATGAATGGAATATAGATGGAATGTCCGAATACAATATCCTCAACACCCTCCAGCAAATGACTATGGCAGCCAATGCCTACAAAACCCAAACAGGAACCTCAGACAAAGCTATTGTTGAACTCCTTATTGCTGGTTTTTCTGGTCAGTTAAAAGGATGATGGGACTACCATCTAACTGAAACTGACCACCTACATATCCTAAACTCCTTCCAAACATATGAAGACCAAACACCCATCCTTGACCCGTCCAGAAACACTATCCAAGATGTTGTATCGACCCTTATTCTTACAATCTCCTTACACTTTGTTGGAGACCCTTCTCATCTGAAAGACAAAAATGCTGAACTCCTTTCCAATTTTAGGTGTAAGAAGCTCAGTGACTTTCAATGGTATAAAAACACCTTCCTTACTCGTGTCATGCTTAGAGAAGATTCAAACCAACCTTTTTGGAAAGAAAAATTCCTTGCAGGTCTACCTATTCTCTTGGGAGAAAAGGTTAGAAACAAAACCAAAGACACCTTTACAACGAAAATCATACCATATGACCAGCTCACATATGGTGAACTTGTAAGTTTCACCCAAAAAGAAGGTCTTAAGATCTGCCAGGATCTTAAACTCCAGAAACACCTAAAATGGGAAATGAAACGTACCAGACAAGAACTTGGTAGTTTCTGCCAACAGTTCGACCTTTCCACTAAAAAACCTTCATGCAGCGGAAACTGCTCACAACCAAGAAAACATCCAAGCCACAAACCTCCTTATAGGGGTGTTCAAAAAAACCGAAAAACCGATTAAACCGAGAAAACCGGAAAAAAAATAACTGAAAAAACCGAACCGTGAAAAAAAACCGATTAAACCGATTAAAATTTTGAAAAAACCGACCGGTTCGGTTCGGTTTCGGTTTTTTAAGTCTGGAACCGGAAAAACCGAACCGAACCGAACCGAAACCGGAAAAAAACCGAGCCAAACCGAAAAAACCGAGCCAAAACCGAGCCAAAACCGAAAAAACCGAGCCAAACCGGTTTGAACCGATTTTTGCTCTAAAAAACCGAACCGAACCGAACCGAAACGAACCGAAACCGGTCGGTTTGAACCGATTTCGGTTCGGTTTCGGTTTTTTTTTTTAAAAAAAAAAATTTCGGTTTGGTTACTTTTTTTTATAAAAACCGAACCGAACCGAACCGTGAACACCCCTACCTCCTTATAGACGATCAGCCTATAAAAATCGACAACAGCTTTATTCTAAACTAGATTCACCTTACTACAAAAAACCCTACAAATTTACCAAACCCCAAAGACCTTTCTAGTCAAAATCCAAAACAAAATTTGACCTAAAAAACGTTATCTGTTACAAATGTAACCAGAAAGGACATACGTCCTGTTTTTGCAAAGTCAATACAAAACTTCATGAGCTTCAAATAGATGAAGATACCATCAACCAACTACAAAATCTCTACATTGAAGCTACAAACACCGACCACTCTTCTTCAGACACTTCTGAAGAAGAATTTCAAATTGATGAAATAGCAACTATCAGTGCTGCTTCAGATACCTCTACCAATTCCAAACAAATCAACGTCTTAACCCAAGACCAGGAATTCATTCTTGAAGCTATCAAAAGACTTGATGATCCTCACCTTCAAAAGACTTATCTAGACAAATTATTGAAAGATTTCAATCAGCCAGAAAACCCTCCATCATCTAACCGCTCTATCTTACCCTCTACCAGTACCAATACCTATGATCTTACAAAAATCCTTAATAAAAAGAAATCCAAAACCACTGTTACCATTCCAGAATTACATTATGAGATAAAAACCCTCAAATCCGAATTACAATCCCTTAAACAAGCCCAACAAAAAGACTCTGTCATACTACAACATCTTTTATCCAAAATTGAAAACCAGTCTGATAGTGAGTCTGATACAGAAGATCAGACCATTGAAACTCATGCATTACCACATACACTTACAAATATTGAGCATATTCCAGATGATTTTCTAAATGTATTAACATAAATATCTTCCAAAAAATATTTAATTAGCATTACTCTTATTTTCTCAGAAGATTTCAAACTTGACACCATCGCCTTATTTGACACAGGTGCAGATTTGAACTGCATCAAAGAAGGAGTGGTTCCAAAAAGATTTTTGCAACATACATTTGAAAAACTCTCTGCTGCTAATAATTTAAAATTACATATTGCAGGAAAAACTCAAGCCTCTGTTTTCAACAAAGGCCTCTCTCTTAAAACATTTTTTGTTGTTACAAAAGATATTAATCATACCATCATTCTCGGTACTCCATTCATTGACATGATCACTCCATACCAAGCACATCATAATTGCATTACTTCCAAAATCAATGGCATCAAACTTGTTTTCCCATTTTTAGAACAGTCTAAAACTAGAAATTTGAATTTAATTAAAGCATGCTCCATACATACTTATCACATCAATGCACTAATTCATGGCAAAAAATTCCATTTACATGATTTACAAAACCATGTTTCTTTTTGTCGTATAACCAAACAACTACAACCCTGATTTACAAAAGAAAATTGTTGATTTACAAAATAAGAATGAGCAACAGATTTGTTCGGACCTACCTAATGCTTTTTGGAAAAGAAAACAACACATTGTTGATCTTCCTTATGAAGATACTTTTTCAGAAAAACTAATACCTACAAAAGCAAGGCCCATACAAATGAATGCTGATTTAGAACAGCATTGTAGACTTGAAATCCATGATCTCAAGTCTAAAGGTCTTATCCAAAAGTCTCGATCACCCTGGTCGTGTGCCGCCTTCTATGTGAATAAAAATTCTGAAATCGAAAGAGGCACACCAAGACTTGTGATCAATTACAAACCTCTGAATACCACTCTCAAATGGATCAGATATCCAATCCCTAACAAAAAAGATTTGTTATAAAAATTGCACTCTGCATTCATATTTTCTAAGTTCGATATGAAATCTGGCTTTTGGCAAATCCAGATTGATCCAAAAGATAGATACAAAACTGCTTTTACAGTTCCCTTTGGTCAATATGAATGGAATGTCATGCCCTTTGGTCTAAAAAATGCTCCATCTGAATTTCAACGCATCATGAATGACATTTTCAATGCACATTCAAAATTCTGCATTGTTTACATTGACGATGTGCTTATTTTTTCACATTCCATTGATCAACATTTCAAACATCTACATATTTTCTTTCATACTGCCAAACAAAATGGTCTCGTTGTTTCTAAAGCAAAAATTTCTCTCTTTCAAACTCGTGTCCGATTCCTAGACCATTATATTTGCCAAGGCACTGTAACACCAATAGAGAGGTCCCTTACCTTTACAAACAAATTTCCTGATAAGATCACCGATAAAACCCAATTGCAACGGTTTTTAGGCAGTCTTAATTATGTTTTGGATTACTACCCCAATCTTAGCCGTCTAGCAAAACCCTTACATGATCGGTTAAAAACAAACCTCATTCTTTGGTCCGATCTTCATACCAACCTCGTCAAACAGATTAAGAAACAGGTCCAAACCATTCCCCTTCTCCATCTAGCTAACCCGTTAGCTCCTAAGATAGTTGAGACCGACGCCTCTGATATAGGTTATGGTGGAATTCTCAAACAAGTTCACAATGACAAAGAACAGATCGTCCAGTATACATCTGCCCACTGGAATGATTACCAGAAAAATTATTCTACTATAAAAAAAGGAGATCTTTTCAATTGTTCTCTGTATTAAAAAATTTCAAAGTGATTTACTAAATCAAAAATTTCTTCTGCATGTTGATTGTAAATCCGCAAAAGAAGTTCTGCAAAAAGATGTCTAAAATCTTGCTTCAAAACAAATTTTTGCCCGATGGCAAGCTATTTTAAGCATTTTTTATTTTGATATTGTGTACATTAAAGGAGATTCAAATTCCATTCTAGATTTCCTAACCCGAGAATTCATTTAAAACAGGTCTTGATGCCTCCGAAAGCAAAGGCCAAAGACAAGGGGAAAGCCCTTCAAACCCAGCCTACAAAACCAGAGAACCCCAATCCTTCTACAAAACTCATGTCTTCAGCTATCTCAGCTGCTAAACCAATCAAATCTTGGTATGAGGCAGTAATTGAAGAAGAAGAAGCTACAAAACCCCAACAGGACCAAACAGACGCAGTTCAGCATTGGGTCGACACCATTTCCAAATCCCCAGAATTACTCCTGGCGCTACAAAAAGTTTCTCAACAGACCTCCGGTGATTCTGTCTCTCAAACAGGTAGTATTTCTAAACCACTTTCAAAACATCAAGGAGGCATTTCCACTTCAAAACCCCTCATTTCTTTACAACAAACCAGTTTTCCAAAAACCAAATCCAAATATATTTTCAAAACTACTTTTCAAAATATTTTAACTATGGAAGAAGGATTTTATCATGAAAACCCTTCCATTGCTGCTTCAAAAATTTTCCCTCCAAATTGGTACTACAAACCCTGGAATCTAGCCAAACCACAGTCCTATTATGCCGCAATCCTTGAGATTACTAATTCTGTCAAATTCAAACACTTCAAACTTCATTCCGATCACACCGAACCAACATATTCTACATGTATCATTCACAAAATTCTTCACCCTCAAGACTGGGGACAACCCTTACATCAACCTCTTTCCTTCCCTATACACTTCCGTACAAACCCCCAGGACTTCAATACCACCTATACATACTGGGATTACCAACAGGCATGGTTCAATGCCTTTCTCCTATAAAATCCAAACCATAGTCATTCTTGGTTTTTCTACTTCCATAATGAAATGAGTACTACAAACCTCCCCCTCTGGTTCCTCCAATGGTGGGACTACTATGGTTGTCATGTTGACTACCTTAAAGACCATCCTTTAGTTGAAAACGGCTACCTCCATTTCAAAAACAACTTCCAACCAGCCCCTTCTGAAAGGAAGTTCTCTTCCCTACTCATTTTCTGTACAAAATTTTTTGTGTCGTGGGTATATTCATGGTTCTATGATTATAATTTACAAAACGGACATCCAGTTCTGGTTCGCAAGTTCAAAATCAAATGGTGGGATTCTTTTGCAGCTGAATCCAAAAGTTCCAAATTAGCAGTTACAGAATGGTTGCAAAAACATCAAACAGCTCCCATCATTGATCATCATCCTCAATCAAAGTTTCTAGCCAGAAAGGCTCAAACGGCAGCTCTCATTGCCTCTGCTAGAACTGAGAAAGAATACCTACAAATAGTCCAAAGCATTATACAAAGCCAAGACCCGAACACGGTCTTGTCCCAATCCAGCTCATCTGGATCGACATCTCCTGCCATTTCCCTTGGAAATGATAATGAAGATGACTGTTTTGGTATTTTCCCACCTATCAAGCGACATTAAGTGTGTGTATATATATATATATATATATAAAGCATTCCCAAACTTTCTCAGGCTTATCTGTTCAAGAGCCCTATTTTCGACTCACCTGTTTTGAGTCCCTTTTATTTTAAGCCTATTTGTTTTAGGCTTTCTTTTATCTGTTACTACTACTACAAACACCCAATATCAGTGTCGGTAGCAGCAAGACAACAGATGAAGGTCCCACAAAAAACATGGGCATCTTCCTTTTCTGTCACCACATGGGCATCTCCTGTCACCATATGGGCATCTTCCTTTTCTGTCATCAGGCATTTTGGCTTCTTCCATGCCAACTCGTCTATAAAAGGGGACTCCAAATGCTTCAGAAGACAGACTATCAATTTTCCTGATTCTCCATTGTAGCTCATAACCTGTAACCCATATCAATTCTCCTTTTTACCCAATATTTCTTGTGTTAATTTACAAATTTAAGTAAGATCTTATTTTCATTATTTATATTCTTGTTAAATTTTATGTACATTAAGTATGCTCTGTGTTTGATTAAGGATCCTGACATTGTTGGTCTTGCCTTGTTCATTCGCATCAGAAATCTGTTTATATTATTTCTTTGATCTTTTCAAAAAATCAGTATATAAGCTGGAAACCTGTGACCCGATCTTTTAGATCATTTCCAGGTATAACAACACCACGTACTGAGTATTTGTTCATTACATCTGTTTGTTATTGTTGTTTATTATTTGTTATAAGTCCTGTTTAAGTCCTATTCTTTTATTGGTGTGTGTGTGTGTGTGTGTGTGTGTGTGTGTGTGTGTGTGTGTGTGTAGGAAAAAAACCTCAATATATAAAACTATGCTACTATAACTTGAAAAGATAAAATTATAAACAAATAATGTTGGATGATCAAAATAGAAAAAAAACAAAGTGAAAATGAAAAGTATTTTTTACAATATTATAGGTTTGGATGAACAATAAAGTAAATTGCTTTATTTTCTCAAAATCTTTTTATAATTATAATGTTTTATTCTTGCATGCATCAAAGGGGAGACTTGTAGACATTCTATGCATGCTTATATATGTCTACACTACACATACTCGGATTTTCTTCTCGTTTTCTTATTACGCTTTCAGTGCTAAACATTTTAATGATTTATGCATTTGCGTAATATTTTGTATTTCGATGGGTTCAATTCAGGTACATTACACTTCTAACCACATGGCCCCTGCTCCAGAGCTCATGACAAAGCTCACAAAAGACACGTGTCCAAAACTATGACAAGACAGGAAGATCACTTGGGCTCTTGGGATCATTGATTTGGGCTCTTAAGAGCTTTAATGGCCCAACAAACCCATAGCACTCGCATTCGGGAGGAGCTATTAATCACGAGGTGTATCCTCTCATGGTGTCATCTTTTTAGTAATACAAAAAATTCTCTTTTTAAAAAAAAATGAAGAAGAAGAAAGAAATATTCTCTTAACCTAGACAAAAAGTTACAGGATTAAATATCTAGGTCTAGTTATTACCTCCAAGATAGTTTCGTATGCTTAAGAATCTCCAAGAAAAAAGTATCAATTAGGACTATAACAAGATTTAGGGAAAAATTTAATTAGTTGGAAAAAAACTCATTTTTTATTTTTTAAAAGATAATTGAAAAAAATTCATGACGCAAGAAGCCTGCGCAGTTATCAAGGCGAAATTGTGCCAAGACAGGAACAAAATAGTAGAAAACGCTCAAACTCTTAAGAACAGAATGTCTGTTCTTCATTTTTATATATATATATATATATATAATTTTGTACATATGATTATTTGAGCCCTCATTTTAAGAGAGATTTATCATGTACTTTGTAATCTTTGTAATCTTTAGCCCTTGATAACGTTCCAGCATTAAAAGGGTACCTGGTGATTCCCAAAAAGTTGAGCCATCTATGACTCTCAATCCTTTTATCCCATGTACTTTGTAATCTTTGTCAACAACTGATCCAACTGTGCAACCACCGTAATAGTGATAATGGGTGCCTGCATTCTGCTTGCAGTAATTTCTTAACTCGCCAGGGCTCGACGAGTTATGTTGGGGTCGAGTACTCGTGAAACGTGTAATGGACATCGACATCGCTATTTTCTCAATCAATTGAGCCGTCTCAGCACACTCTTCCTCCAAGTCAACTTCGTTTTCAAGATAATTGAATTCCACTATAGGGTTTTTTCCTAGGATCTGTGTTGTTCAATTCCAGCTCTCCTTTTGATTTTAGGAAAGCAATCTTGCTTGCAATGACTATGGTTGATGTTGAAGCTAGTTGAGGCGATTGCTCCCTCGGGTATGAATATGAAGTCTTCTTTTACGCCCGTGACTTGTAGAACATTAGAAAATTGGTAATCTGTGTTCGTGCTTGCTTCAATGCGTGGATTTTCTTTCATTTCCTGTCCAGCCCCTTCAAAGTCTAACACAAGGTGGGATCCCAAAGTTCTCAAGATTGTTTTTTGGACCAACGCCGCTTAACATTAGGTTTTGGGGACTACCTAATGCTCCTGCTGACAAAATAACATCACCCTGCTGAACCGAATTCAGAGGCTTGTTGAGGTAAGCTTCGTAAGTTTGATTTATGCTGTATAGCTCTTGATGAACCTAATACCATGAGCTATGCTCTCGTTTCTTTGACCTGCATCATTTAAATATAACAACTTACTAGCTTCAAGAGATTGATTGTCCAAGTAATATTATTATGAGATGAAAAACAAAAAAACAAACATTTGCTTTTACATAATAACTATTATGATCTGCGAAAACCAGTGTTTAATTGAGAGATCGTTGCTTACTATTTTTATGAAAGATGATGCTTTTTACGGTTGCTTTCAGAAGAACTATGATATTATGTGGATTGCCTGACTGCAAAAGATCAGCTGCGAAGTGTCTTTTCCCACAGTTATCAAACAGAGACCCTCCAACCTTTGTTCTCTGTATATGTTCCCAGGAAATCCAATATAAGGTAGAACTCCAGCTTCAAGTAACCCGAGTTAGAACTCCAGCTTCAAGTAACCCCGAGTTTGACAGCAAATTGAAATTTCGTCAACTCATTGGGTCTAGAAACAATTCTAGACTCCACCCTCAACAATGTAATCAAATGACTAGCCCGAGACTTCTGCGACGTCTGAAGTCATGTACGGTAGGCTTTTGCCTACGATGAGGGAAACAGATTTAATCTATTAGAATCAGTGGTTTGATTAATCATTCATTCTTTGTTGGATGTTTAATGATTTTGCTGCTATATTGATTTCTTCCTGTAGGCTGTTCTTATTTTTTTTCTACAATGAACCAAAGAGAAAGAAGATATTAGCATGAATTTTAGACTTCTAAATGGAAGCTGTCATAACTAGAGAACCTGTTTCTCTAAGTAGCATGCCTTGTATCAATGAAAAAGAACGGGACAACTTAACAAAAATAGAAATAGAAAATCTGTGAAAAGACAATAGCTGTGAATAATGTGTGGAAGCTCCATTCTCGATCTTCCGGTTTCCTTTCCCCAGGGCTTGCTTAAGAAGGAGGAGAAACGTTAGCAGCATATATTGACTTGTGTGGTTTGGTTAATGATTTGAGTTTTCAGGCCCAGCAAATAAATTTATTGAAGTTCCTTGAACGTTAATATAATCAATCTTAAGCATGGTTTGGCTAATGATTCATTCTTTGTTGGATGTTTAATGATTTTGCAGCAATAATGATTTCTTGCTCTAGGCTGTTCTTGTTTTTCTATTGTTTTATGCCTGCCTTTTTGGCCGTCCCTTCTCCCTCACTTGCCAATTCTAGTGGAAGTCCCAAGTAATCACTGGAGTGATCCTGAGAAGCATGGTTCACAGTCAAAACTGATTGAAAAGTTGAATCTGGGTCAGTTTCCTAAAATTGGAGTTATAAGTCATAGATGTTGAATACAGCACATGTCATATTTCATTAAGTGAACTGCCAAGTGTAAATATTTAGCTAAAGTTGGTAGCTGGCCCTCCGTTGTCATCTTGGGTTCAAATCCAGCAAGAGGATACCAGACTCCAAGTGTGGTGTGGATGGTTTTCCTTGAAATGAACCAGGAAAGAACTTAGTATTGTTACATGAAACACAGCCAACGATGCCCTAAATGGTTAGACCTAAAAAAGAAAAACAAAGAGAGAGACTGTCTTAGAAAAACTTCCAGGAGATGTATTCACAAAATATATATATTACACCATCTTTTTATATATATGGATATACTTTAAAAATGTTCTTGGGTCCATACATATACCAATTATACATAGTTTATAAACAAAGATTTAACTCTATCAGGTAACTTTCCTGCAGAGACTATATTAATAAGAACCCTTCCAGTATAAAGTCCTGAGATTCTCCAAAGGCACCCCGTTTAGTTGTTCAATTCCCTGCGACTTGAAGTCTATTCATCTCGAAGCTGATTCAATCTCGTGTTGATATTAACTATTCAAATCAAATGTCCCCAACCTCAACTGATCACCATTTTTCAATCTTCTAGCCAGGGGCTGCTCCACAGAAACACCATCAGATATGATACTACAACTCCTCTTCTTCCCTTGATTACTTGAACCATTATCCAATAGGTTTTCTTGGGGGTGAATATCCATTAAAGGAAGCTCAACAGAGGCTGTATTGGACTTGTTGGTGTCATGAATCTCATTCTCTTTTTGCATATCTTCCTTTCTTCCAGAACTCTCAGATGATGTCAAGGAGCTTGCCATTGAACATACTGTATTCCTCATTTGTGTCCTTTCAATGTCTTTTAAGATTGAACCTCCTGTTTCTGTCAGTTCTGATATTGAAGAACTTGGACATCCACTATTAACCATTGAGACTAATCTACAGAGCTCGGCTTTTGCAAGTTCTATACCCATTGAAGAAGAATTATACCCAGCCAGAGTTTCCTGTGCTTTCTTCAATACTGTCTGTAAGTATTTCCCTTGAGCTTCAATTCTCAGCTGCAAATGTCTCTGTACCTGCAATAAAAATTTAAACAGGATTCGCATGTTCTGATAAATAGACTGAGAAAGAGGTTTGAAGAAAGGAATTGTTTTCTTGGTCTTACCTCAATCTGTTCATGAAGTTTCCTCTGCACTTCCATTTGCATCTGGAGAGCCTGTGCAATCTGAAAGCTTCTGTTGAACATAGCACTTTGAGTAAATAAAAAGCTTTTGTATTGTTATCTCTATAGAATTTCATCATAAAGCAGGTAGAGATTATGTCAACTATTACTCGTTAATTGGATGGTGGTTTCCATCACTGCAGATCCCCCTACTACTTCGAGTCACTGCAGACTCTTTGAAATGATCATCACTACTTTGAATCTCTTTGTCATCTGCAACAAAAAGAACTATAAAACAACACTCCATTGGTAGAATATAAATGAGAAAAACTAACTATGCACTATCAATCTGATTCTTTATAATTTAGAATCACCTTCTTGCTTGCTTTCAATGCTGATCAGGGACTGCTGACTCTTCCCTAGCCTGTATTTCTGCATCAAGAAGCAAACATAAAATCACAATCTTGTTTTTCTGCATTATAATAGCATAGGTTGATCTGATCATTCTGGAGAGAAAATGCCTGTAAATGGCTCTTCAAGTGGTATAAAGTAAGTCCTGGAATCCCCATCACCCTCATCAGACTCTTTGGTGTTGCCTCTGCACAAATATAATCACAGAACAGTTTAGGAAACCTTGAGCTCGTTGCAAAAGATTGACAAGTACGGTCACTGAGGTCGTAGAAATACTTGATACTTACTATCTGCACCTCCGAGTTGATTGACTGCTTCAACAAACCTTTGATGAAGTTCTTGAGTCCATTTTAGCCTAGGCTTGGCATCAGTAGACAAAACCAAGTTCATACTTTGATGTTGCAGACCCATTTCTGTTTGGTGAATGATAGACAAGTGGAAGGCTGAAACATGAATATGAGTTATGATCCTTTTCAGCTATGCTTGAAATTGTGGCAGCTGTGTGATTGTCTTTTATAATTTCGGAGTAGTCGGGCTGTCCGATGTTCTCACTCCGTATCTGGAAACATAAGTGGGGTAATGTTGGAAGGGAATATAAGCTATGAGCTGTGGCTCTTCCTTTCTCCCACCTCCCATTTCATACTAACTTTTTCTTTTTTAAAAAATTTCCTTCTTTCTTCTTTGACTTGAAAGGGGAGAGGGAGAGAATCTCATAGGCAGCAAAGACAGAGAAAGCAACACACTTCAATTTGAGTCTCTCAAAAGGAGAGAAAGAAGAAAAGTGTATGGTTTGTTTTTATCTTCCTGTATTCCCACCTCCCCTCTCTATCTTTCTCTCTGCTTGATTCCCTGCTGAGTAAGGTAGCCCCACCATGATGAATAATGGGTGCAACTTTCCTAGCACTCTGAGAAGCTTTGAAGAAAAACAAATACGTTGATGGGAATTTGTTATAATGGATATTTCTTTTTGGTGACTGAAAGGGACAGCCAAATGGGTCGTTCTTTTAATTTTACACTCTTTTCCTATTTTCTTTTTTGAGCAGGCTGTATTGTGATTGGCAGATTCTTTTTGTTCTTTATAGGGCTGAAGGAATCAAAGAATCTAACCTTAGATTTTAGGACCCAGCCTCGCCTCATTTTTCTAACAAAGAATTGCCCTATAAAAGAGAATCAAATCAGCCATCTTGTTATAACGAAGACCAGATAAACAATACAAATGTGATCACCCCTTAATGCAATCTCTTTTATATGGGAACAAAAATTGAGCCAAAAAGAGACACAAATGTGCAAGTTTATCCGCTTACAGTCACAGGGGGGAATCTTATACATATACAGGGCCAGCTGCTTTCATGCTCGACATACAGCTAATGCCACGAGATGTACCATCCATCATCAAAACCAACCCCCTTTAAGTATATTCAAGCCAAACAATCTTTGTTTCCTTGCATCAGAGTTATCCAAAGGAATCCGAGTAAAATGAAGAAAGCATCTGGAGAAAATTGAGTTTTCGTGTGCACTGATTGACCCCTTCTTTTCTTTTTCTTTCCACAGCCAATCCTGTCATGTTCTTACTAATTAATACCACTTCCGTTCTTCTTTATATATATATATAAAAATTTTGAAACACAAAAAAGAAAACTAAAGTTCCGATCTTGTTGTGGCATGTTAAAGGAAACAACCAGCTAAACCAATAGTCTTAAATGGAAGTGATACAAAAGCAACACGACCAACAATCTGAAACTGATCCAACATCTCATGGTGGCTGTGATGCAAAAGCAACACAACCAACCATCCAGTGCTACTTGTTGACATGAATCAACAAGGTTGATTTGGCTCCGTCTCTCTCTCACTCTCCCCGAGTGTACGTGACTGTGTAAGTCACAAATGCATAGACAAAATGAAATGACAAAAGGTCCGCATATTTATGGCAGCAGCACACTTCTGTAATATGAAAACAATCTACTGGACTGCTCAGCATAAAAGTCTCTTGCTAATAAATAAAGAAATATACTCCAAAGGGAATGTTAGCTTTAAGCCTGTAGTCCATATCCATGCAGAAACTGAGAAAAGAAATTTTCACCCATAAAAGAAAACAAAGGAAATGAAAAGAAAAAGAAAAAGAAAAAGGGAAGCCAAAATGGCCAACAACAAATCGTAAAAGTCGATTAAATCAGATCGATATTTGGATTTCTTGGGTTGCGGTTTAGGGCTTTGATCACTGGAATCAAAATCCAATGATTGATCTCCAAAGAACTGCCATCTGATAGGTGCCATATAATCAGAATGTCTAGCTTGCTGCGTTAATCGCTTTCCCTGGATTCAAAGGTGTAGAATGTTGGATACTAAAGCAATACTTTAAACATGCAATTACAATAGCAACAGTACTATGTTTATTTAATTAACAGAGAGAGTAGAAGACATGTATAGTATACTTGTTTGCTACAGTTAAGGATTTCAAACAGTTGACTCGGCCTGCCATTTTTATCAACAGCCTTTGGACACACTACAGCGAGGAAAGAGTGAAAAAGTCCCGTGATTGTATTTTTACTACCACCATCATTCCATTATAAAAACTTCAACAAGAAGACCAATATGGTGGATCCAATGTAGTGGTAGGTCCATTTTAACAGCAAGTTCTTCCTAAGCAAGCATCTGCTTCTGTCCTAAGACTCTACTCATTCATTAGTGGCAAGTCTCATGGTTCTTAGTCAGAGAAAGGATTAAATACTATTGAGAAAGTTTTTATGATATGTGGCCCGAATGTTTGAAAAACAAGAAAAGAAGTAAGAGTTATTGAAGTACCTTTCTCTTTAACCAGCTGCTGTACTTGAAGGCTCCTTTCTTGCTTTAATTTATTCCACAACAGGTAAAGGAGATTCTGGGATGATGCCAAACGGGCCCCGTATTTTTTTAGGTCAGAAGGAGAAGGTCTGGTGAATCAAAAGTCATTTAAGCAAAGGTGCCTCTCATCGATTATTATTCTTTAAAGGGACCCATTAGAGAGGAGATCTCACAAAGCCAATAGCATGGAAAGAAGATGAGAAGGATATGGCCTCAAGAATCAGGAAAAGAGAAACAAAAGGAAACGATTCACCATCCCAGCAAAGTAAAAAATTAGATATAATACTGATGCAATTTCATGTCAAACGCACGCCAAAATGACATGAGCAGTGTGTCATTACTCTATTTACATTTTTATATGCATTTGATATGAAGAGAAAGGAATCAGCTAACTACTCGCAACTCTCGAAATGCAAAGTTAAAATAACAATCCATGCACAGAAAGAAAGAAATACATTAATGATGCAGGCATCTTCTATAAATGAATGCTCAAAACAGTAACGAATATTGCTGCTTCATTGAGAGACTCAAATCCTCTGGAAATTGTTCTTGCTGCAAGGTTCAGGTCACTTTTTTCGGAACTTCAAAAGGTTTTGGCTTCCTGCACAGATAAAACAAAACCAAGTAATTTACACTCATCGGCAGACTGCACATAGACTCATTGTTTTAGAAGTGAAAAGAAGCAATTCCATCTTTTGTAACTGCATCAAGAATGGCAAAGGAAAACGAAGAGAATGGAACCATTTCAAGTGTAACAACAAACAAAGTGGCTTGCTTTCATTTTCATCCATTTTCAAGAGAATTCGCCCTCAGTAACTAATCTTCCACTGGAGCATATGCAACATCATAATCCAGCTTCGAAAGAAGAAATGGTCCACAAATCTTCTAATTGCAAGTCACTTAGGGCCATGACCATACAGAATCGTCAAAACTGTTTAATGATCCAGATAAACAAATGAAAAGCCAGTCTTAGGTAGATTTTAAGTAGTCAGGTGACTAGAGAATAATAAAAAAGAAAAAGAAATCACTGTTCATAACTACTATCAACTTGTCGCATCATGTTTAACTTCCAGAAAGTTTAACTTCTTATCTAGGCCTACATCTACATGAACACAATAGTAAACAAAAAAACGAAAATTCAGGTCCATCTCACATCTGGCAAATAGGGAATGTGTACAATCAACATTCAAAAGCCAAATGTAAGCACATGGTTCATTAGTGGTAGACATAATTGCTTTCTTCACCGAACACTTGCCTCATTAAGTGATGTCCAACTTCTAGAATCTTTTTTACGAGGCACAGCAATCTCTGTCCAGTACCCCGCGACTTGATTGACAGGGACAAAGTGGGATCGTGTAGAAATATTCCCTCAAACAATCCAGGCAAGACTAACTCATTTCTGATAAAAATGCTACATCTAATGACGTAAGATGTCTCAGTTTGACATGACTCAACCCAGAAAAACACAACCCTCTTCACTGCTTGAAGAACAGATCCATATGGGTGAACAAGTTCAGGAAGAAAACCTACCACCCCAAAATACACAAGGCACGCTCCAAGATAGTAAGATAAAGCTTCATAATAATAAAGACGATATGGTAAATTAGGGTAGTTACGTTTAAACTGTCTAAAACTGACTAGTATATATTTAGTGAGGTGATTGACAAGAATCCTAATGGGGCTGCCCCCCATAACTCACAATGAAATGATAATAAAGCAGAGCATAATTGCAGAATTTTTGTTAACTTGATTTACCAGGAAGCTAAAGAAAATTTAAACTTGACAAAAGAAAATACCCAAAAAAAAAGAAAAGAAAATAACAACACAAACTCTTTCTGTATTTCTGATAGGTTCATAAACAAGTCAAGAAGGCAGGGCACACTCTCTTCCAGGTCAATATGAGGACCAAAAGCAATTAGGAAGCAAGGTTGGAGATTTTATAGCTATTCAAGATATTTGAGCAGCTTAATTGAAATCAACAGGTTATGTAAATGCAAGCAATTTCTCAATGAAACTGGCCAAACTTTGGAGGTAAAGTTCTCCTTCAATGTTCAATGTAGTTTCCAATTCAATATTTGTTTTATATGGAAAAAGCCAGCCTTTCCTAACACTATATATGATGCTCGACTACTGTGGATGGTTTGAAATAATAGCTGTCACAAGATTCTAAATTCACCTAAAATGCAATAATTCTGACACAAGACAAGAAAAGCCTAATCATACACAGCACATAAGAAAAAATGGACCAGGACCAGAGCACTGATTCTTGAAACTGCGTAAAATACCAGGGCAATATAATTCTTGTATCCATTCAATGACAATTCTTGAACCTCCAAAAGCCAGGTTTTCTTCGTGGACACCAAACATCAAATGACTGACTCTTCGTAATGCAAGAGGTTCAAAGAGAATCATACAACGTGATGCGGAATTTGAAGCCTAATAAGAAGAAAAGAAGTTAAAGAAAGAGAACTTTGTAAATTTTATTTAATTCATCAAAATTTATGATATGAAAAAAATTTACATATAAGTAATAAAACTCTAATCAAAATTAAATTTAAATTTAAAAACCACTAACTAATAAAAATCTAATAAAATAACATAAATCAAAATCAATAATAAAAAATAAATAAAATACAATAACTTGAGCTTGATGATCCCAATCTTCCAACCAAAAAATAACAGGTTGAGCTACTCTCCATCATGTCTTGCATCCAATATTTTTAACACAACAACATCCTCAAGTCAAAGTAGATAGCTCGGGGGTTGCTGCCACGGCGGTAGGTGGCAACTTTGACGGTGGAAGATGTCCAGATGATTGGAAAGTGGAAACTTATTGAAGTGGGCTGGGGTTGATCTTTTTTTTTCGGTCGTAGGGTGTTACCCGAACTTGTTTTGCCTCCAAATATGTTTGTTGTTGTTATTATTATTATTATTATTTTGGAAATTAGAATGAATTAAGTTTTTGGCCCTTTGCATTTTGCAAGCATGAAATACTCTGTTGCTGCTTAAGCAGTACTGTACATTAGAAAAAAATAATCACTGCATAGTAGAAACAATGGTAATGGAATGTTCAGAATCACATATCATTATGCTCAAATTCAATTAGGAACTATAATTTGATGTATTCAAGTAACGAGGAGATGATCCCTTTGAATGATAAATTATATCTCAATATATATATATATATATATATATATATATATATATATATATATATATATATATATGAAATATACGTGCAATTTTGAGAGCCTAAGCCCCCACCAGGCCAGAAAGATTTGAGAACTAAAATCCGAGTGGTTAAAGAGACAACTTGGGTCCTCCAAATTGTTTTCTTATTTTGATAAAAGTAAAACGTCTCCAAAATCCATCAAGTCCGTCGGATGAATAAACAAGAACAATTGGAGCCGAAGTAAAAAGCCCAAACATCAGAAAGATTTGAGAACTAAAATCCGAGTGGTTAAAGAGACAACTTGGGTCCTCCAAATTGTTTTCTTATTATTTTGATAAAAGTAAAACGTCTCCAAAATCCATCAAGTCCGTCGTATGAATAAACAAGAACAATTGGAGCCGAAGTAAAAAGCCCAAACATCCTAAGTGGGAAGTGGCTATGCAACCCCGCCATTAATCAGTTTCATTTTTCATCACGGTTCTTGGCATTTTACTTGTACTTTTTTTCCTATAAGCATGCTTCAAGATATTATTTAGTGTGTCACTTTCATTCAAGCATTATATATATATATATATATATGTCCTTTTTTATGTATTTTAATTTTTAATCCCTATACTTATCTTTACTATTTTAATATGGAGTAAATGAGAGGTGAGATATTCTTGTCAGAAGGAATATCTTCTTAAAGCCCAGCTAGTAGTTTCTTGTCTTTTAATTTTTTTATTTTTCCAATTTGATTTAATTTTGTGGTCATGAGACTAAAAATCTGTGCTTAGTAATGGAAATAATTTATATTATGATCATAAATGTAAACCAGTTATTGACTTGAGGCCTCGTTTTACCTTCTAATTACGTTGATTTGTGGGATTGAAACCTCCATCAGATTTATTCGAGAAGATAGAATAATTTTACAAGCGGATATAACAAATGATCACCAACTCCACTGCAGCCTCAGAACTCAATCTTGAAGCAAGGCGGATACTCCATCAAACACATGATAAACATGGCAAAGCAGATAATTAACATTTCAAGTTACTTCAGTCTACATATTCTTCCACTAGTGGTTTTAACCCTAATAAGCTCCCGGCTTTATTCTGCCTACATAAACTTAACCTTTGCCTGGAGGAACTGAGCAGAAGGGCCCTTTTTTTGTTTACAAATCTACCATGCAATCATTGAACTGACTGAGCTTAATTAGTTCCCCCCCTGGCCAGAAGGCGGCTCAGGAGTGTGGCGGTTATTGGGTCCTGTTCCTGAATAATCAGTGTACTCCAGATTCTCCCTCCCGGCTCCTCGCTTTGTGATTGTCTGCATTTTCAGATGTCAAAAGAAATCGTAGATTAATTTGCTTTCCTCGTTCCTAGGTTCAATTAATATAAAAGAGCCCATTGACAAACCACTTAGCCCATGAACGGTACCTGGTGCTGGGTGTTCCGATCAGGAGATAGCATATCTTGACTATTACATGATAGATCATCTCCAGTCCCTGTAAATGCAATCAACAGAATGAAACAGTTGTAGCAATTATTCATGAACAAGAGTTAAAAAAAAAATTATATATATATAAGGGGGTAATTTAAGGAGACAAGTTTGTGGATTTACTGGATGTTGAGGTAGCATTCAAGAAGATAAGCTGGGAAACTACCAGTAGAATTACTAGGGAATGAAGGAATTTGCCAGACATTTCTAGCCACTTTTGAAGCCTCATTCCTTTAACGTTATTTTTCTTAACTTAAAACGCATGTTGCTCGGGCATTTATACTGCAGCCTGTTTTCGTCTTGCGGTGACTAACGCGTTATTCACCAAAAGTCGTCAGGTCAGAGAGAAATGCACTTATTAATGGAGCACTACCACACCAACTTGGGCAGCCTATCCAGAAGCCTTTATCTTCCTTTCTTTATCTTTTCTTTCTTTCTCTTGGATTACAAAAGGCGTGCTTTCAAGCTCCAACCTTGTCAAAGGAACTTTATGTACTTTCATGGGTCAAAATGGAGAGCCGAAATGAATTTGTCAATGCGTTGCTATGATTGAAGAAGACTGGCTCCCTTGGCCCATCTGCAATTAGTGGAGAACATGGTATGAGGTGGTCAAAAGAATTTACAAACTACTCATTACTTGAGTGAAGCCCGCCAACATTCACAGCGGAGAGTGGCAAGAGAAGAGAAACATTAAGTAAAATCACTGATCGCCGGTGATCCTGATATGTCCGATACGTACCGTCGTTATGATTTTGATTTATGTCCTCGTAGCTTAACAAGGTTGATTTAGTCCTTGATGTTTTTCGATCTTAGACAAAGTTAACTAATTTCTCCCTTGATCTATTTGTATTCTTGTTATTAAGTTATAGTTTTGATTATTGATCAATTTTGGCAGCGAGGGCTAGTTCAGAAAATTTAAACCACTGCTCTAGCGCGTGGGTATGTGAGTATAGATTGCAAATTATAGTGGATATCTCTCTCGCTGATTTAAACTTATCGGGTCCGGTTCACTGCACTTTGTGATTTTAGGCAACTGGGCGTTGTACGTGTGAAGATATTTTAGACGACAACCCAATCTGAGATCGTCATCGTTAACTTCAACTTAGCTGTTTTAATTATTAATCAACTATGCGCACATATTGCTCATGACACGCATTTGAGGAGTCCATAATCGATCACATCCACATACTCTTCGGTAGTGATTGTTTTAGTTTTTGTATCTTATGTTTAGATGGGGCACTATCTACTTATATACAAAACTTAATTATAAAAATGAATATTTTTTTTTTGTTTTTTAGTTTTTTTGGATTCCACATGCAAAACTCAACTTTTACCTTTAAAACAAACACAGACGAATCCATCTATAAAGCACTGACAGACTACTGCATGGATCTGATGGTGTCAAGCATTCGAGCGTGCTCGGAAGGGTTTTAATTTGAGTTGATTTTTAAAGTATTTTTTATTTAAAAATATATTAAAATATTTTTTAAAACAATTATTTTTAATATTAATATATCAAAATAGTATAAAAATATTAAAAAAAATATTAATTAAAAAATAAAAAAAATTAAACTTTTTTAAATATATCTTTGAAATAGAAAAACAAAGGACAGCGTGTATCATTTATGGTCGGCCAGAAGCAAAGTTGGGGTGCTCTAAATCGAAACTGATATCATGTGTGGATTGAAACTGACATGTTCGAAGGCACACCTGCAGACAAACCCTTCCTCAAGAACTTTTGAACGGCTGTCATTGGCCATTGCACGCAGTCGCATTCATCCTGTTGTAATGGCAGTTCCACTTCGTTTCACTTTCCACCTATGTAGCTTTTCAGAAAGCACTAGGTAAAGATCTTCGTCTCAGTTATCCTCTTGGGCTATTTTTAAATCCCAACAAGTCTTTTGGGTTCAATCTGAAAACCAATTTTATAATACATGGGCTTCCACGGATTTAAACCACGTGGCATGGTTTTGTCAGAGGATCAGTTTTTTATTGCAGTCTTAGAATGCGGCACGGTCGATGATGGCGTGGTTCTTAGCACGACATCTGGCCTTACGTTTCAGTACTGATGAGATTTTAAAGCCCGTAGCCTTGTGGTTTTGGTTGGAAAGAGAATAAATTTTGAAAAATTACTTTTTTTTTATTATTATTGATATGGTTGAAATATATATTTGGTTAAAATTATAATTAAATTTAATATTTATAAAATAAAAATATGTTCATGATTTCTAATTAAATAAAAATATGATGGTTAGGGTATAAATATTAAAGTCTATTTGGGAGTGTGATTGTCATTATTTTTAAAAATATTTTTTTTTAAATGTATTAAAATAATATTTTTTTATTTTTAAAAATTATTTATGAATCAGCGTATTAAAACGATCTAAAATACATAAAAATTAATTAATTTATAGCAAACACTATCTTAATATCCTACGGCAACCATATCTGAGAAATGGTGAGCAGATTGTAATTCCTTTTATTTACTAATTATTTTATTACAGTACTTCAAATTAATTCAAATCAAACCAAGTTCTTTAGATGAAACATTTGAACAAATTTATTATTTTAGGAAACTGAATCTAACGAGTCCAGGACGAATGGCTCCAGTAAAGGGTGGTGTTTTTTACTTAAAGTGTATGGGTAGAGCGACTAATTAAATTCACCTTCCTATCAAGATGTGATTTATGTTTACTTTTTTTTTTTAAAATCAAAATAAATTATTTGACAACAAGCTTAGCTAATGCCACGAGAATTAAAAAAAATACATGGAAAAAAAAAAGGAAACAGGAATGAAACATTGCGTGAGTTTTTTTCATATATAAAATAAGTAAAAATCAGAGCCAAATTTATTTATTTAGAAATAAAAATATCAAAATAAGAAACATAATTATTTTATTCTCTTATTCAATTTTGATTCTCAATTTTTTCTTCCTTTTCCAGGTTTTTCTGATCCATTCACATGACATACTCAATCATTGATTTCTTAAAAGAAACAAAATTAACAACTCTCTTCCACCGTTAGCAACAAAATTGGTTGGAGATGGCATTTATGATCAGTAATCAAAGGTGCAAGGTCTTGAGTGGCAGAAATTGTGCTAACGTAACTAATTTCAAAATATACGAGGGACCTTCGAATTCATTTTACCATTATTTTAAACTTTGGAAGGTCGTGATTCTTGTGTACATTGTGTTTAGAATTATGATAAAGATTATATTTTTAAAGTATTTTTTACTTGAAAAATTATTAAACTAATATTATTTATTATTTTTTAAAATCTTTTGAGACAGTAAATATGATGGGTTTCTTAAAAAACTTTGTATACACCTATAAATATAGAGGAATGATTAAATCAATATAAATAATTATTCTAGATGGAGAGGTATGATGGTTTATCATACCTTCAATACTTTTATTTTTTAGGATCGTCTTAGATCAAACACAGTAATCTTGTATCTAAGAATCAAAAATATTGAAAAAAGACTTAGATCCAAAAATAACATTATATCTATAAACTCTGAGTATGTAAATAACACCACAAAACTAGTTATTCTTTGATAAGTCATTGTAAGATCTTTATCCCTGCAAAAAAAAAGGTTGTTTTGCCACAAATAAACAAAAGAAAAACTCGCGTTTATTCTCCAACTTGTTGCTAAAACTTGCAACTAAAAAAACATAATATAATTTCCTCTAACTAACCTTAATGGACCTCTTTTGGGTTACAAGCTTATGAGCCTAAATTAATAATTAACTAACATAAGTCCAGTAATGGAATAAGCCCTTAAACAATGTATAATGGGCTAAAACAAACCCATATTAAACATAATTATTCAACATTCAATAAATAAATAAAATAAAATATGATAATAAAAACAAAGTTTTCATGCTAAAGTTTCTTCGTGCAGCCCGAATCTCTGATTTTTTGCACATTCTTGCAAATTTTCATTCTCAGTTTCAAACATGTCGTTCTCTCTCGTCTGAACGAATTATTAACCCCGCTATATATGGTTGGAAAGCTTGTGATGTATAGTTTCCAGAACAACATTAATCGCAGAAAATTTCTACATATAGCTTCATATTTATCCAAAACATTACATAAAGGTCTAGTCTGGCAGTTTTTATAAAATTTGTTTGGTAATTTAGACCATCTGAAATAACATGTTCCCGAACTCCATTTTACCTGAAAATTTTCCAAAAAATATATTTCCATGTATTTAGTATCTCCCTATGAAATTTCATATCGTTCTGATGTACGGTTTGAGAGATATATCTGGTCTCACAAAAATGATCAGCAAACATTTTAAGGTTAAATTCAAAACTGACTTAATTCGTATTATCCTCCTCTTCTGTAAAAAGATTTGACCTTGAATCTGTATTATGAAAAACATCTTTTAAGGTCAACTAAACAGTATCAAGCTAAAGAATAACATCATCATCAAAACCAATAAGAACCTTGTTAACAAAGAAGGTCCCCCTGATATAAAATCTCTCTTTTGCAGTCATCTTCTCCTTCTTCAATTTCAGCTGCTCCTCATATATTTGCTTAGGTGTTAAAGATACAAGAATTATACGTTTTTCATTCATCTAAAAGGAATACTTTTTTATTACTCCATCATGCATAATTCTTGTATCATATTGTCATGGTTTACCAAGCAATAAGTTACTAGCTTGCATTAGCACAACATCATATAACACTTCATCACAATATTTATCAATAGAAAAAGGTAACCAAAACCTACTTATTCACTATCATTTCACCGTCATCATTTAATCATAGTAATTTATAAGGTATGAGATGTTTGGTAGTATGCAAGTTCAACTTTCTCAGCAATTAAGTACTAGCTACATTAGTGCAACTAACTACCACTATCTATAATTAAGCTACATGCCTAATTATGAACATGGCATATGGAATATGTTTTTCCTCTGACCTTCTAAATCATCCAACTTGACATACATATTTAGTGTTTTCCTCACAACAAGTGTCTCTCCCTCAGTCAGATACTTAACATAAACATCATCAGCATCCTTCAATGGTGTCATCTTCTCCTCTTCATCCTCCTCGCTGGTCTCAACCTCATTATTAGCTTTTATAATCATGATTATTTTGTTGGATATTGTGAAGCAACATGACCAAAACCCAGATAACAAAAGTATTAAATGCCACAATTACGAGAAGTAGAAGTAACATTGTTACCTTTAACAACGACCGAGGTGTCTTTCTTCTCTCTAAGGTATTCAGTCTTGCCCTTCTCATTCTGTTGTGACGGACCACCCTCGGTGTTAGTCTTCCAATTAGGTTTTCAAGGTTTTGAAGGGTCTAATGGTTGGCCTTTTCAATTGGTACCTTTTTATTTAAGTTGTTTCTTCACCTTCATAATCATATGCATCATCTCCTTCAACTCCACAATATGAGTGATATCGTGATTAAGGCCATTCATAAATCTAATTATAGTAGCCTCCCTATCCTCCTCAACATTAACTCGAATCATAGCAAATTCTATCTCATTAGACTTCACATGTTTGTTAGACCCGCACTGCCTTGAGCTTTGCTAACTGTCACACCCAAGCTTTTTGGTTTTGACTGACTGTTAAACCTAAGTCTTTTTATATGACTAATTTGTCAAAAGATTATCTTGGACTTGGTCGATCGTCACGTTCAAGTTCTTTGGATTTGACGTATTTATCAGATCCATTTTATTTGGTTAAGATTTTTTTTTATTTATAAAAATCTTAACCAAACATTTTAACTCATCACGTGTAAACCATTACCGTTTATTTTTTGATAATCTAAAGAGCATATTCTCACATTGGTCCAATATATCTAGAAGAATTTAATAAATTCTTTCAAACACCGGTACGAACCTAAAAGATTAAGGGATAAAACATTCATTCTTAATCATTAAAAAAGAGGGAATAAAAATTAAAGTCAAAAGAGTCTGAAAGACGGTGGAGATTTGTCGACGCAAAACCCCCCCTTCCCCCCCCGGGACAATTTTCTGAAAGCAACATTCTTCTATCAAGACTAGTGTTATTTTGTATCAAGATATGGCTGGGATTGTTATTCCCGGACGGTGCTCTTTATAGTTAATCTGATAAGCCCTTGCTTTTATATATATATATATATATATATAAAAAGGTGCCAGTAAAATCCGATAGATACATGTGGGCGTGGGCACATCCGCGTTCTGATCCCATCAAGAACAGTCGACGATTGGGTGAAAATGTCGAAAACTCAAATTATCTTGTTATGAACACGGAAAGGAGAAAAGCAAATGAATATTGCGAATTATGGGTGTGCAGTGCAGGCTTGCAAAACAGCTGATGAGCAGGATGTTAAGGTGTCTCCGAGAAAAAAAGAATTCGAACCATCCAGTTATTACGGGTGTCCATCCCCTCTTCCCGCACAAAAGAAAGAGGAGCAAAGAGAAGAAGAAACTCAAGGAAAATAAAGGAAATAAAATGGTAAAATATTTTTAATAACATATTAATACTGCAACTTCCTATAGACAGGAGCGGATAGGGGTGAGTATTTAGATATAAAAAAATATTACCGATTCAATTATTATTTTTAATTTCTTTTTCAAATTATCCAACCTGAATTAATTTTTTTGATTCTTCTAATTATATTTTAAGAAATTCACAAAACTCCTGAACTTTCTGAAATGATTTGAATTTCTTTAATTTATTTGGCCCAGTATAATTTATTTATTAATTTCCCAACCTAGTAACAGGTTACTTATATAGTTTTGAGCTTCTTTTTTTTGTTATTTCAGGCAGTTTAGATTTTCTGAAATTTCTAAACCCTTGCCTGATTTTTTCCAAAATTACTTCAGAGAATTAATAACTACCTGAATTCTTTGAGGTTTTCCAGACTTGTTTACCTGAATTAGTTCGAATAATTCATAATTCTTTGAATAGTACTGCTGGTTCCTAGAAGAAAGCCATAATTCTTTGAGGTTTTCCAGACATGTCAAATCTCAGTTGATGAATCACAATAGTATTGCGCTATTTAATCTTTTGCCTGGCTTTATTAATTTACTCTCGCCCTTTAAATATTTGGTTCCAGTGTTCAGTAGTAATAGCTTTTTTATTAGAATATATTCAAGTTCATTTTTTTAAAAGAAAAATAAGCTGCGTTATCATCTAGAATCTCAGGGGAAACATATTCGGAAAAAAGGCGATGCTCTGCAATGTCAAGAATGTCTAATATTTTAGCGTTCTTGGATCAAAGCGACGTTCCTGGTTCTGATGATGGAGAATATTCTGTATAATTAGAAATTATATAACAAAAATGATAGAATGAAGGTATCTCTCAGAAGATTAATTAAATATTGCATGCTTCAGGTATAAAACTATTGAGCCGAGGAGGTGGAGTTTTTGTAACAGCACAGAAAGGAAGGGTGATACAGAGAGCCACCGCGAAGATAGATTTATAAGAAGAAAAAATGAAAGAGGAGGTGCTGGATAAGAGAAAAGGAGACGGTCTGTCTTACCATCCTGCAGCAACTTGACACGTGGAAGTATCCAAGAAAGCTATCCTGCCCTTAAGTAAGCGAAGGGCAGCCACTAGAAGAAGATTCGTCCACAGAATGCAACCCCCCGCAGTACGGAAACGAGGGTTGGAGATGCTTCCTTACTTAAATGCTGGTCCTGAAACGTTGTGGGACGTGGATGCTATTTATTTTTTTAATTAATCTTTTTAATATATTTTATATTGTTTTTTATATATCATGCCAAAAATAAATTATAAAAGATAAAAAATATTATTTTAATATATTTTTAAATTAAAAAATAATTTAAACAACACTTCTATTAATTTGTCGAGGGAATCAACTGCACGGATGTGTCAGGTGACCTTTTCACTTCGCTTTTTGCAAGCGGGCCATGTTAGAATATAGTGGTGATGTGGCAGGGAGCAGCTGTTAATTCCTTGCTAGCCGTGCAGGACAGCAAGGTGGGTCACGTGCCACGTGCTTACATGGCAAGTGGGGTTTGATAGCTTGTGAATGTCCCAACCAAAAACTCGTCAAGACCGCTCGCCTTTTGTAGTCATTTTATTTATGAGTTATATATATTTATGTGATTCATTCACCCAAAAGCCGTCTTAGCTCAGCTGGTAGAGCGCATGGCTTTTAACCATGTGGTCGTGGGTTCGATTCCCACAGACGGCGATTAGTTGATTTTTGTAAGTTGGTTACTTAAACGGGGGCGTATTTCTTTTCTTCATCAGCAGCTTGTTTCTATGTAGGGAATTGTGATTGCATTACTGGCTTTGAAGCCCCTGCATGCTTAGTTTATCTCCTCTTTCCTTGTTTATCATTGGAAAATTTTACATCAAATTTCTTTTTTTTATTATTATTATTTTAAATAATTGTTTTTTGATCTTTCTCTTTGTAATTTATTTTTTATATATTCTTATTATTTTTATTGTTATTTATTTTTTATTATTATTTTCTCAATTAAAATTTATTTTTTTATCATATTTGATTCATATTCTTTTAATTATTATTTTTTATTTAAAATAATTTATGAAATTAGATATTATTTTTTTCAATTTTATTACCTTTCAACTCTTTTATTTGTTAGATTTGATCATCATTATTTTATATATTATTTATTTTATTTAAATAATTTATAAAATCTAAAAGTTTTCAATTCTATCATCCTTCAGTTTTTTTTATCTGTAAGATTTAGTTTTTTTAATAAATTTAAAAAAAATAAATTAATTTTTTATAGTATAATCAATCATTAAAAAATGTTTTTTAATTTATTTTTCAGCATAATAAACAGTACTCATGGCCTGAAATGTGTTATTAGTTTTTTTTCCATCGCACGAGCATGATTAGTGCAGAAACTTGAAATGACCATGCTCACTTGAATTGGATTCTAGCATTTTTATTTATTTTGTTTTTTGTCTCTTTACCGTTTACAAGATCGTCTCCGCGCATGGTTTTCCTCGATTTCGCTCATAAATTAGAAGACTTGACTCCATAGTTTTAAAAAGTCATAAAAAGCGACTTCGATAGGCAACCTAATCAGACTAGATTACAGTGTAACTTTGACGTCCATGTCCATGTCCAAGTTATATGTGAACTTGAACTCCATGTATCGTACTATGGTCTAATTTAATTTCCAGTACAAAACTCAAAATCCAGATGTCCATTCCCTAAATAAATAAAAAATAGTACCTTTGATGCAGCCTAGATCTTGAAAACGAGACTCAATATTTTTGGTTTATTTAAAATTAATTTTCAAAAATCATTTGCTTGACTTGTTCAAATTCACTTGTCATTTTATTTCTAGAGAATTTATTTAGAAGTATAGTTATGGTTGTTTTTTAAAATATTTTTTATTTAGAAATGTATTTAAATAATTTTTTTATTTTTAAAAAATTATTTTTAATATCAGCGCATCAAAATGATCTGAAAATACTAAAAAAATATTAATTTAAAGCAAAAAAAAAATTAAATTTTTTTGCAACATGCAATTCACTAGCTGAAGTGCTTTGAGATTTGATTTTAATATAGATACAGTAAGATTTCTTTAAAGTTGCGTGAATATGAGATATATTTCTTCAAATAACTGTGACAGAAATAAAATATATATTTTCTGACATACCAAATCAAAGAATATTAATTTTCACTAGGTTTAAGAAAAAAAACAAAAATCAAATTATGATCTATTTTGTGTATTAGATTTAATCTAATTTCTTAAGTGCTTAAATCTAAAGCTTCAAAATAAGCTTCGATTTAACATCGATTATGTTCGGAGAAAAAATAATAAAATCGAGAAAGGTTCGAGATTCAATTGACAAGGGGGATAATACATGGAGGGCAAAATCGAGGTTTCCCTCTGCAAGAGAAGGAGGAGGACGAGTATTTGACGAATAAGAGAGGCGAGTATTTGAGAAAGGAGGGAAACGCTGACATGGCAGAAAAAAGAACGGGACCGAGCAGCACTATCTTCACAAGCAAATGCGGGGAATCCAATAGCAAGAAAGATCTCAAAGGCCACATAAACTTGTGGCTCACAAAATTTCGCCTTTTCTCTGATGTGGCATTCCCCCACCTTGTTTAATTACTTACCACCACCAAACAAATGACTTTCAAACTCTTTCTTTCTTTCTTTCTTGTTTTTATTTTTCTCTCTTCTCCCACCTCGTCCGATCCCAAAAAAAAAAAAAAACACAACACAACACACCATAACAGAAGCTGAGAAAGAGGGTTTGACTCTTCTTTTAAGGCAACCAAGGAAACAGGAATGTCAGATTTGGCGATAAAGCTGTTTGGCAAGACGATTCCACTGCAAGTCAGTCAGCAGGAGGATGTTTCTTGTGCTCTTAATAAGTACGAGTCCTCCTCGGGAACGCCTCCCGAGTCCGAGGACTGTTATGATAATACTGCTACTGCAACTTCCTCACATGAAAACCACAACTCTCATAAGGAACGAGGAGAGCAAGAAGGGAACAACAACAGGGTATGTGTTTTTGCAATTTGTTGGATTCTGTGTTTGCCGTAATTATAAGAATTTGCTGCCATGTATTTGCAATTTTCTCTAGTGTTACATGTTGTAGAATTTCAAAATCAAGGAATTGTTCCATTCTCTTGCTTTTTCTCTGTGGCATAGAAGGTTTTCATCCTCGCTTTTCACCTTTACTAACTGTGGTAATTGTCGGGGATTAAAATGTTTACCAAATCTTAACGTGTTCCATATATTTTTCCCCTTTCTGTCGTGCTTTCTCTGTAACTTCATGACATTTGAGGGGGATATTTTAGAGAAATTTTTTATTCGACTTTGTTTAAAACAGAGTTAGTGTCGGTGAACTATAGGGGCCACAAGCTCTGTATCAGTATTTCACTGTTACTTTGCATTTTTAAACGGTTAGCAAGATTGATCCAGATGTTTCCTCAAGGATCATAGGATTTTGTCAGATTCCTTAACTTTTGATACTTGCCACATCTTTTCTTGGACTGACTAAGTATATTACTTCTCCAAACAATTAATCTCCAGTCTTTTCTGTTGGATCATCTGCCACTGCGTGTGTTTTAGGGAAAGCTTTGCTTTATTTTTGGAAAACGGTAAAATCTTTATGGCTTTGCCTCTAATAACAATTTTAGGTTTTAGTACTTGGAATAATTAAACACTTAATCATCAGTTGACAGTGAGACAGAGTTCTGCTTGAAGTTGTTTTTAAACTCTGTAGCCCTACAGAGTTTTCTTTAAACTAAACTGATTATATTTCAATTTTAATTCCACCTATTTCCACCTGCTTTTGGTTTGAGAAATTGTAAATACATAAGTAACCTGTCTCTATTTCTTCTCATTCATTTTATTCTTATATGTGCGTGTGTGTATTTTAGGAGACTTCAGGAGAGGAAATTGCCAATGATAAACAAGAAGATGTTACCTCGAATCAGATCAACAAGGACTCAAAAGGTCCAACATCATCAGGCATTAGTGAGAACCCAAAGACTCCCTCAGCTGAGAGGGAAACTTCATCACTGAAAAGCAGCAAGAATGAAGAACAAAGTGAGACAAGCATCTCGCAAGAAAAGACTTTGAAGAAGCCTGACAAAATACTTCCATGCCCTCGATGTAATAGCATGGACACTAAATTCTGTTATTACAACAATTACAATGTCAATCAGCCTCGTCATTTCTGTAAAAACTGTCAGAGATACTGGACTGCTGGAGGAACCATGAGGAATGTGCCTGTGGGAGCTGGAAGGCGCAAGAATAAGAGCTCTTCTGCTTCACACTATCGCCACTTAATGGTATCAGAAGCTCTCCGAACAGCCCAAGTCCATGCCATGAATGGATTTCATAACCCCTCTCTGGGAAACAACGGCACTGTCCTTACCTTTGGTTCCGATTCTCCTCTTTGTGAATCTGTTGCCTCTGTGCTGAACCTTTCAGAGAAAACACAAAATAGTGTTCGAAACGGGTATCACAGACCTGAACATAGAATCCTTGTGTCTTGTGGAGGGACAGGAGGTGACGGGGATGATCACTCAAGTGAATCTTCCGCCACGGCTTCAAATTCATCAGAGAAGGGATGCAATGGTACTTCGCGAGAAGCGGTTAACAAGGATTATCAATCATTTCCTTCCCAGGCACCCTGCTTCCCGGGGCCTCCTTGGCCATATCCATGGAACTCTGCGATTACTCCACCTACGTTTTGCCCTTCAGGCTTTCCAGTATCGTTTTTCCCTGCACCAGCTTACTGGGGTTGTACTGTTCCAAGCCCTTGGAATGTACCGCCATGTGCATCCTCTCCATCAGCCACTCTAAACCACAGTACCCAAAGCTCCAGTCCTACTTTTCCACTGGGGAAACATTCAAGGGATGGCAACATCCTTAATCCACCCTGCTTAGAAGAGCCCTCCAGGGACGGCACCAAATCAGAAACGGGTGTTTTGGTTCCAAAGACCTTGAGGATTGATGATCCTAGTGAAGCTGCAAAGAGCTCTATATGGGCGACCCTCGGGATCACGAATGAGAAATCCAGTTCTATTAATGGAGGAGGTCTCTTCAAGGGCTTTCAATCAAAAAGCGAAGACAGAAATTACATGGCAGGAACAACTTCAGTGTTGCAAGCGAACCCTGCCGCGTTTTCCCGGTCTCTCAATTTCCATGAGAACACTTGATGAGAGATCAGCTAAGTTGTACACTTTCTACTATAACAGTAATGCAATGAAATGGAGTTTTTCATCAGAGTGCTGTAGCTTCTAAATCTCAACGAATTTGTGTTCCCTTTTACACTAGAAGGTTGACACTTACATCACCAGAAGGCCACCTTATTGACAGAATTCCTACAGAGAAAAGAACCCAGAATAGCGTGTCCCTATTTTGACTCTCAAGAATAGCATAGCCACCTCTGACAGGACCATGCACTTCCCTGCCACTTTAAGACCAGTAGTTTTTCCTTATCCATCTTAGATGATATCTGTTTCCTAAGTTTTTCATGTACATGGTATCTTAGATGTTTATATATTTATGTAAGTGTGTGAGATAACTTGACAGAAGAGAGATTCTTGGTTGTAACAAAATCCTTCTCTTTGTAGAATAAACTTGTAAATCTCATTTAGTACTTGACTTTTTTGATGAAACTTTAACTTGAAAAAAGGATTTACAAAGAAAAACGAAGTGGATTTTATTTTTTGCAAGGTCTTATATACCTATGACCCCGAATACTCACGTTCTAAAGTTATATTTTTTTATCCAAGTATTTTTCCTCTAGAAGGGCTCTGACCCTAAAATCTTATGATGGAACTAGCAGTTCATGGATTCCCTTCCATGCTGAGTAAATCAGAAAGTCGTATGATTCAACTTGTGTTCGGCATACTGTCATTCAGTGCAAATCATGCCTTTGTAAGATCCCCAGTGCTACAGTTTAACACAGCAACTTACAGCTTTTATGATGCCTGTGTTTTCTTCACTGTTCATCAACTGAATGATACTCATGGTCCCTCTCCCTCCTATTGTTAATTTGTCATGTACAAAAGGGGTAGGGATGGAAAATACAAAGGGAGATCGTTGAGGGCTCATTTGAACGGATAAACTTGAATTTCTATATGCCTCAGAAAGCCAAGGATCTTTCTCTTTCACGCCCAAAGAATCCAAACAAGCAACAATACCAAAAGGCGGAAACAATGGGAAAAAGTTTTCCTTTTTTTCCATCTTTTTGCCTGCGTTTTCACTTTCTTTTCTTTTGTATTCATTTGACACAAAATGCGCCAGGAGTAACCCATATTAGCTAAACCATATTGTCAAAGCTGTGATGTTTACCATCCTCTGTGTTTGGCTTCTACTGATAGATCAAAATAAAGTTAGATATGTGTGTCTCTGATCCATCAGCTCGGGTGAAACAACCAGACATTTCATTGTTATCAAAAGCAGAAGGCCACAATCTATGCAAAAACTTTAGTAGTTGTTATGGGACCCAATGCATGTGATGCCATCCTGCAAGAGATAGCAGGCCACGTATATATACTTGATAATCTCTTCTTTTTGTTCCTTTTGCTTTTATTTTATATGGAGACAAATATTCTTGTATTGTCTAGTTTCATGATCTCAGCACAAGGAAATCCCACTCGAACCTAGCAACCCCTGCATTATCTGCCCAAGAGCTGAGGTTTCGCATCAATTCCAACTTTTCATGATTGGAAGCCTCATAAAATCTCTCAAACGTGTGGCTCTCCTTGAAGGAAAAACTTCTTCCCTGCATGTTAGCATCAGCTCTTAAATAAAAGCCTTAAATGGCTGTCCTAACCTAATTTACCTAATACGATATGTGGAAACCTTTCATACACTGTACAAGCCCCACTGAACTACTTTTCGTGGGCATGAGCCCAACGTCAACTTCCGAGTACTATTATTTTAGTGCATGATCGATGTTATGCAATAGCAGCAAATTGAAGACTCCTTTCTTAGATATTGATAAAGCAAATGAATTCCGAAGTCAAGCTAGAGCACTTCATATGCAATCAATCCCGTGTATCTAGCTATAATATTCCATAATAGATCGAGGCTATGGCCCGGTATGATCTATCTCTTGATCTACCATACGAGAACTTCCCATACGGATGTAACAATGATAATATGATTGCCTCTATCTTGATCAAGTCATTTAGCATGTTGGAAAGCAACCTGTCATGTTATCTCTTTTATTTCATATAGTGATTGAAAAGATCAAGGTGCGTTTTAACTCAAAAGGCATGCATGATCGATCTCCTTTATATATATCCCACTTGGGAGAAATACAAGCAGGGAAAAGGTTGTGTGCAATTTGATTGTTTATGAGATTCATTCATGGCTGAAGTGGCACTTATGCCCCTTCTTTAAAAGTCCTCGAATTCTAACCTTTATATATATATATATATATATATATATATATATATATATATATATATATATATATATATATATATATATATATATATAAACACACTTCCATTTATCATCCAGGAAAATAAAATAATAATTTAGAATGTGTTTGTTTTCGTGTAGCTTATACATTTACGACAAATCATAATTTTTTGTTGTTTTTTTAAATATAAAACACAATTTTTTTTATGTGGAACCATTGATGACAGTGGTCCAACCACTGGTTCAACAGCAGAAGCAAGACACATTTGTGTTTGCTCATTCCTAACCACAATTTTTCTATGTGGAACCCATTGATTATTGTCGATTTTTATGGGGGGGGCCTTTAATTGTACACTGTAATGTTTACGAAGCAACCACGCTTATTGTTAATTTCTACGCGGGACTCATTAATTGTGCAATGTAATATAAGAAATAAATTTTTGTTCTTCTTGGTCATTTTATATACAACAAGAATTTTAATCAAACATATTATAATATATTTTTTATCAAACAAATATTTTAACTATAATTTTAATTAAATGTATTTTTTATCTTAATCAACCACAAATAAAAATATTTTTTTATAATTATTTTTTAAAATAATAATTATAAAAACTATTATAATACCAAATATACTCTTAATTATAAAAATTCAAGTGAAGCTTATTTTCACTTTTATATTAATTATGAAGTAGGAATAAATCTTTTACTCTCGTTCACATAATTTCTTCTTTTTTTTTTATTAATATCGGTGTTTAATTCAGCTTGCGCATATCTTGACTAATTCTATAGACCTTAAAATTTATAGAACTCGAACTAGTGATCTCTAGAAAATAAATTTAGAATCTGATCAGTTAAACTATATCTCTAAAATCATATAATTTCATTTGTTATTACCACACCTGGATGTTCTTACCATGTTACTTCACTTACTAACATAATTTAGTTGAAAAATTTTTAGTATCCTTAACGGTAATCCCCGTTTCCTTTTTCAATTTAAACCAAGATTTGTTAACGAACGGTAACACACCTAAAGAGGGCAACTAAGAAAATGATGGAACTCTCCCACCATTCCAAACACAAAAATTCAAGATGTTGATATATACTTCCAAATATTGTCACACACACAAAAAAAAAAACTGGACTTTTAGAATATCTTTAATAATATGATATATTATGTGCTTGTTTAGAATGGTTGTATTTCTAAAATACAATTGCCTACTATCTATATTTGGTTGGAAAAAGATATTCGATAAAAATGCATTAAAATAATATTTTTTATTTTTTAAAAATTATTTTTAATATTAGTACATTAAAATAATTTAAAAAAATAAAAAAAATATTAATTTGAAGCAAAAAACTATAAAAAAAATTTAATTTTTTTTTTAAAAAATTTAAAACATAAAAACAAACCAAGAATATTTACGTTTTTCATTCGAGGTTGCTACCCGAATCAAAAGTAGCATTGATTTTGTGCAAGACCTGGAAACAAGAAAAATAAAACTATTGACAGTCCAGAGTGATATGTGAGACGGTACATTGTGTCTTCCCCTCCAAAATTAGTTTTTTCACTTATAGATTTTTGCGTTTGAAAAGGTTTTCTGAAAACAAATTTAATTTTTATTTTTATTATTTTAAATTAATATTTTTTAATATTTTTAGATCATTTTAATATGTTGGTTGTTAAAAATATTTTTTAAAAAATAATAAAATATTATTTTAATATATTTTTAAATAAAAAAAAACTTTAAAAAATAATATTCGAATTTCAAACACCTCAAATAAAGAAAGGCAAAACTCACACGCTTTTCGTTGAGTCCCTCTCGTGTTTATCTCGTGAAGCGTGGGTGATGTTTTTAGCTCGGCATTTACTACACTTTCATGGCAAGTTTGTTGTTGTTTCCATTGTTTTTAGCTCGCTTCATGTACTCCCTCCCCTCCCTCTGATTCGTCTTTTCAAGTCGGTGTTAATAATGTAGTGTACTTGCTTGCTGAGAAAACAGTGAAACTTTAAAATAAAAAAATTGTTTTGCTTTTGGATCATAATAAAAACAACTTTATTATTAATTAATTAATTAAAAGCAATAGTTTGTCATGCAATACATTATTTTTTTTAAGTGAGAATTTAATTCTTCAGAGAAAAAGAGTCAATTATCAAGCATTAATCGTATTAAATGCTACTTTAACTCCGCGATCGCACAGCATAATAGTCAAAGCTCATGACCAATCACGCCCCACAAGTACTATGAGCCTCTATGTACACATAGAGGTATAATAACAAATTGACCGACCCATTACATGACCCACGAGTAGTGTGGCGAAGAAAATGGACCCATTACCTTAGGACCAGAGAAAAACGGGCTGGATCTTGTTCTTGAGAATTACCCGCCATGAGAATGGAGGAGGAATCGTGTGCTTCAGTGACCACTGCCCACAACTCATTACGCCTCTATTTCAGGTTTAAAGTTCTCTAGGAAACGGCAATGTCACTTCTCTGGTCCATAATAATGCCACTAGTAAAAAAAATAAAAAAATAAAAATTATAAGTTATATGGGTTGATAACTAACCCCCCAAAAAAATAAAAATAAAATACCTATTTGATTTTTATTCTCTTGCTTGAACCAATCATACGAGCGCGAGCTTATTTTATTATTATTATTAATTATTAGCTCATATCAAAATTTATTATATAAATAATATAAGGAATTTTATTTTTAAATATAGGATTAAAAACTCATATATGTGTGTGTGTTCATGAGAAGAAAACTGTTTTTTTTTTAATATGGGATAAGAAATTATTTTTGTTTAAATGCTTCAATTTGAAAGAGAAAATAATATCTTTTCAATATAAAATAAAAAAAATTGAAATAATTTTTGAAATTTTATTATTTATAATATATATAACTTACATTTACATTAATTGTTTCTTAATTTTTTCATATAAAATATTAAAATCTCAAATATTCTTTTTAATTTTTTTCAAATTAATCTAAGTTAACCTATAATGTTCAATATCTAATTTTTTGACCAGGTCACCCAGGTTTGGGAATGTGGTTGCAGTTATTTTTCAAAGTGTTTTTTACTCAAAAATATATTAAAATAATATTTTTTTTATTTTTTAAAAATTATTTTTGATATCAGCATATTAAAATAATTTAAATACATCAAAAAAATATTAATTTAAAGTAAATAAAAAAATTAAAATTTTTTTAAAAAACAAAAATAAATATGACCATAACTATAATAAGAGGGGATTGATCCGTCACCGGCCATCTACGTGGGAAGCTTTTGAAAAAAATCTTCAAAAACTACAAAGCCCAGGCCCGGTTTACAGCACAGGCATGTCACCCTCGTGCAGTTCCTTTGTGAAACAAGCAAGAACCCAGAAATCTAATTCTGCACTTTTGCCCATTTAAAGTTAGCTGCATAAGCCTTGCCCGCTCACAAGGAGCCACAGCCACGCCACCAAAACACCAGATTTGATGTCTCTTGGCCCAATCGAATTTCTGGTCTCTACTAATCTAGCAACAATTTCGATTAATTTGAAAAGGGAACCTGTAAAAACGAAATTATATTTGTTTTGTGTCAGCAATTATAATTCCAATTTTAAAATTCTGAACGAATCTAATCAAATAATGAAGTAAACTAAATTAGAGGCTTCTCCTTTTGGTTTAGTTTTCGAAGCTAGATAAACACGACGAGGTCTACATCGTGGTGGACTTATTTCTACAGAGGACATTCACAGTTCTTCATCCTTGTTTTCATTTTATACCAATTTAGTTTAGAAAGCTTGTCATTTTATATATATAATCATGAAAAACGAAAGTAGCCCAGTTCATATCCGTGACCCAAGTCAGGACTGAAATCACTGCAATAATAATAATAATAATAATGAATTTCGGTTCTAAATAATTTATATTGTGCCGTCTAAAGAGCACAGTCGCTCCACAAACATTGACATGTGCGCTGCATATTATAATAATTTTTTTTTAAAAGATAATTTATGCAAATACCAAATTACTCTTCATCTCACAAATATTAATAAAAAAAAACCACAACAAAAAGACTAGAAAACCCCTCGATTATAGCTATAAATTTTTTAATTTAAAAGGTACTTTAGTAATTATATTGTGCCAATAAAGAAAAAAAAAACTGAATACACCCTTGCCCTGGTAGTTAAGAAAATTCAACTTTTAAGGATATTTTTGACATCATATTATGCAAATAAAAAACTTCTCTATCTTGATTCGATACTGTAATAGCAAATATTTTTCATAAAAAATACAGTATCATCCTTAAAAGTATGTTATAAAAGTTAAACTATGAAGAGCAAAATAATAATTTTATGGTGCAAATTAATCACAATAAAATAAAATATAAGTATGTTCACAACAAAAACTATTTAACAAAATGTATTGTCATTGCATATATAAAATGTTTCATGAACGGGACTTCTTTGTAATTACAAGTACAAAAGTTTTATATAAATACATGGCTGACCTGCATTGAAAGGCAGCCAAATTCCCCGAAGTTTACCCTAACCACCGTATATATGTTTGTAACATTAAGAACTTTGCATGAAAGACAAATGTTCGGTTTACTTTCTTTGCAATTGAATGGGGTATTTATGTGTAGTTAAAAACTGATTTTTTTTATTTAAATTAAATTAAAAATTGTTTATAAACTTTTCTTAATTTAATAAAAAGCTGAAATTTTTACTCTTTAACCTATAAATTTTATTTATACCACATATTTTATTTCAAAAAGTTATCTTGAATCATTTTTATTAAACATATATTTGTAACTTAAAGTCAATTTAATTTATTATTTTTGAATTATAATTAAGGAAAAAATAGTTTTTTTATAAATACCATCAAATATACTCCAACCTAAAACTGATCGATCCAACTTTCTTCGATGATTCGCGTGGTCAGCAACAAGAAGCAGCGGCTTTACGTGGTGGTGAAGCACCCTCAACTTCGCGAGGGATTCCTAAAAGTAATTTTTCACACGTTTAATCATTGTAGCAAGTACAAGAAATGTTTTCACGCGTCTGTTGTCACAGGTTGAATAATTTCTTTTTATATAAAAAAATAATAAATTAAAAAAATTCAAGTGTCGTGTCATATCATTAATTAAATTGACAATTGAAATATTTATAAAAAAACAATAAAAAATAACTTCGAAGGTTACATAAATATCGATGTGCTGCTCTGTAAGTTTGAAAGGAAATTCTGGAACAACCCCCCAACTCCCACGTCATCTCAAGTGGGAAGTCAATTGCTCCTCTTGCCGAGTAGATTTCCCCAAAGTTTAATGACAACTTCATCATCAAGTTCGTTTTTTCCTTGTCCTTCTTGAACGATTCCGTTTTTGAGTTCTATATAAGTAAAATGGGGTCTGAAGGAAAATAGAACCTGTTAATTGTGTATCTGAAAGAAAGTTCCTACACCATTAAGAACCCAATTTCTTTCTCTCACTCCCAGTGGAGAAAATGTTAGCAAGGATGTCTGGCTATATACTCTTAAATATCCTGTTTTACCTTCAAGCTCTATTAAATCTTTTCTTCGCAAGTGTCAAAACAAGCTTGAGTCCTGAAAAGTTGAAGAAACAACAGGGTTGTGTTCAATATCATGACAGGGAACATCATGAAAAACTAAACCAGGCAGATATAAAAAAGGTCATGAACAGGTTAGGATTGGTGCTTCATGAAGACGGCTTGGGTGGTGACGAGGGGTTCGGTGCAGATGAGCTATTAAGTTTATTCGAGGAAGAGGAACCCTGCAGCTTGGAGGAGGTGAAGGAAGTTTTTGACGTGTTTGATGAGAACAAAGATGGGTTTATAGATGCAAGAGAGTTGAACAGAGTGATGTGTCGTTTGGGTTTGAAGGAAGGGATGGAAGTAGAGGAGTGTTCAAGAATGATCCAAGCCGTTGGAGAGGATAGGAAGGAAAAGATCGATTTCAACGACTTTTTCAGGTTTATGGAGAGGTGTTACTACTGAACGCCTGTTACAACGTTGCTTGATGATCGAAAGGCATGTGAATTATTATGGATATTTTTCTTTTTGGACATCCTTGTTTCGTGAGGCTATTAATTAATCTAGTGAAATTTGTTCTTCCTCTTTTTTTTTTCTTTTTTTTTCCTTTGAAACTGCTTGCTAGTGTGCAACAATGTAGTATCATGGGAAGGCTTGACCTCCTCCTTACATTAAACTACCGTTTATTTGTTGAAAAATAATTTTTTTAAAAAAATAAATTTTAAAAAAATAAATTATTTTTCAATGTTTGGTAGTATAATAAAAAATAAATTAAAAAATATTTTCCAGTATTTTGTTATGTTATGGAAAATAAACTGGAAAATAATTTATTAATATTTTATTTTTTTTCAAGTTTATTAAAATAATAAGGAACAAATCTTACAAATTAAGAAATTGAATGAGAATGAAATTGTTAAAAAATTATAATTTCATAAATTATCTCAAATAAAATAAATAATAATCAAAATAATAGAGATCAAATATAACAAATAAAAAAATTGAAAGATGAAGAAATTAAAATAATAATAATTATCATTTCATAAATTATTTCAAATAAAATAAGTAACAATTAAAAGAATGAGGATCAAATTTGATAAATAAAAAAAATCAATTAAAAAATAATAAGAAAAAAGCAAATAACAATTATAAAAATGAGAATCAAGGTTAATATAAAAATCAAATTCTAAGGAATAAAATTGAAAAAAAAATATTCAATATATATATAGCAATCAAAATTTTGAGGATTAAATTTGATATAATCAGCAAATAATATGACATTTTTAAATTTTTCACAACTTCTGGAAAGTGTTTTTCATCCAAAATAAAAAGAAAATATTTTTCTGAAAAGTGTTTTCTGTTATTCAATTTTTCTAATAACAAATAAATACATAAAATTTTAAAAAATTATTTAAAAAAAATCACTTTTCATCAATCAAACCAGTTCTGAATATAAATCTAGATGGAAAGATACATTTGTTATTTTATTTGTTATTTTCCTTTTCGTTTGCTGTCTGTCCGAACACAGGACCAGAAGCCCAGCCCTGAATGCATTGACGTATGTATGTGTTCAAGACTGTATCTTTGTCTGGATGCGATGTTTTGTTGGGCTTGATGCAGACCCGGAACACATTATAAATACCAAATGTTTATGAGCTGTTGGGTCATCTATGTTTGTTGGATGTAAATCCGGAACCCCCACGCAAAAAAACGTAGAGAAGACGAAAGAATGAAATATAAAGCAGCTGCTTAATGGTGGCGCATGACAGCAGTATACCGAAAGATCATATCACCACATAATACGTTTCTTGAACGGCAGGTAACTATATGCACACGGAACTTTTTGCGCAGAAGTAGACAGTTGCAAACAGATACACCCCATGTGGGTGTGGCATGAAATCTCAGAAGATTCTGCCGATGAGGGAACGAAAGGAAACGGTGCTCAACAGTTCCCATCATGAATGCACTGGGAGGGGTGGGTGGTGTTTGCTTCTGGTTGCAGACTTTGTGCCTGAATTCTGCAGGCCCGTGAGAAAAGGATGTTTGACACAAGTTTCAGTTTCTTGTTTTGCGTCTTTATTAGCCTCCGCATCAGCAGCAGCAGAAGCATCGTCACCGTGACCATCAACAACAAAATTCAACATCCTCTTCCACTTTGCGGTAACAAACCAAACCACTTCTTTTCCCTTAAAAAAACCATCCTTTTAAGGTCAAGCTCCTGATAATCTTCAACCTTTGCTTCCCTTTCGGACAACGTAAAGTAAGCAAAATACTCTGATACTAATGTCATTTCCTAGTTTTCACTCCAAGCCCTTTGAATTTGCTCCTTCCTTCTCAGGAGACTGTCACTCCATGTTTTATTCAAGGGTGATGCTATTCTTCACATACTATTTACAAAGTCAACTACGTCCAATTAAACTCTATTGGGTCCATTCCATCATAGAATATGCATCAGTTTATTTTAATTTATATTTGAATTTGACAAATAGTCTCTATCCTGTCCTCTGATTTCATGTAAGTGTCACCGCATGCTGCGTTCACATTTGAAAAAAAAAACACATGTACCCAGATGTTGGAATGAAGTTATATATCCTCATTATTTCGCCACTATTGATGACAGGCTGTTTTGAAGTGTGGTTATTTATATTTGAAATGTGTTGTCATAATATTTTTATTTTCAAAATTTTATTTAGTGTGGTTATTATTGCGATTTATATTTGAAATGTACTTTAATAATATTTTTCATTTTTTTTAATATCAATACATTAAAATTATTTAAAAATTAAAAAAAAATTAATGAAAGGGTGGTTTATCAACGGTGACAAACACATAACACTAATTAATATTCAAATCTTTTTATTAAATTTCTCTTAATCTATACTAAATCAACGTGAGAGCTGCATTGAGAAAGGAAATTAATCTGACTGGTGCACAAGGATATTCAAGAAACCTCTTAACTAACGTAGAATAAGAAAATATTTATTATCTGGTATCTTTATGATCTGTCTCTGATATTTTTCTTAAATGCTATCTTGTTTTTTTTTTTTCAATATTGTTTTTTAATGATTGAGTTTGAATTATATCTAAAAGACTTAAAATCTTATGGTTGGAAACTCATTATCAACTTTATATATTGTTATTGTTATTAATCTTTTTTTTGTTATTAATTAATTTATTTTATGTTTGATTGATGGTTTTATAATTTATCATAAATATTATCATTTTTAACGGTCATAATTAATTAGTAAAAGTAACGAAAAAAAATCACATTAAGAACACATAATGATGAAGGGTCCCACTAGACAGTACTGGTAATTTTGGACCAAGAAAAAAAAAAAGCACGGGCGATGGACGTTTTCAAACAAAGGAAAAAGCAAACGACATATCGTTGCTCCCCTCTTTCAAAAGCTCAAGATTAATGTTCTAAAGGCCAATGGCTTCGGATGGATAGAGGGCTTTGAAGAGGAGGGCAAGTACTATATAAATAAAGAAATAAGAAAGGATAATATGACATTAATACTCCTTAATCGGATCTATTTGTTTCACTTTAGCAGAAGATTTCACTAAAAAGAAAACAAAAATAGGGTGCTGGTGTGACATGACAGCAACAGACGAACGCAGATTTTATCTTCTGCCATCCAACTGCAACAATTCACTAGAACCCCTTTATCTTTTTCCTCTAATGGCCACTCGGTTATATTGGAGCACATCCACATTAAGCATCTCTATGATATGATTTCTGCACAAAAAAAAAGGTTTACAGCTTTTTTATCTTGCTACACTTCTGACTTCATGTGGCTCCTACCCCGAGAAAGTCGATGAATGGTGGTGGAACGGTCTCAAAATGGCCGCTAACCCTGCTCTGATCTGCCACTGATGGGGATGAGCGTGAAGGCTCACTGGCTGAAACTGCTTGAGGTAATGTTGACGCTGTGGAGTCTGAGAAGCAATAAGGGTATTGATGGTTTGACTGTTGCATTGTCAGTATGTATGAAGGGTGTTGTTGGGGATGGAAACCAGAAATGCGGGGTTCATTATTTGGCCTATCCCATGATATGGTTTGGCTGAACATGCCCATCATGTCATTACTTTTGGGACCTGCAAGAAACACAGACCAATTACCAAGATGAAAATAACTACTGGCAGTTAAGAGAAAGAAGCATGCCCAAGTTTATACAGAATTTAGAGCACCAATGAGTTAGGGGAGAAGGTTTGTTTCAGTCAGCGAAGCGGAGTAAATGAAACTCAGATCGACTGAAAATAAATTGAAGAGAATAAAGCTAGGAAATGTGGTAGGCTATCCAAAAAGAAACCACTGAGGGAGCAGCCCAGAAACCCAGATACACAGAAGATTACACAACATGAGCAAAAAAGAATGTTGAGAGAGGGAGAGGGATTGGGATTGGGGGATCACAAAGGACACATACTAGAGAAGAAATCAAAAGGTGTCTGCTGTGCAAAAAACCCACTTTGAGGAACCTTAATGCTTGAGACTGCTTCTCCCCCACTGGTCATGTGGGGGGATCCATTTAAGCCATAGTCAACCCCACCGCGACCAGCACCATTAAAGTTTCCAATTTGACAAGGAGATAACTTGTTTAGTCCACCAGCACTGGAGATGTTGGGACAATATGGTGGTGATACTGTTTTCATGCCTGCATCTCTACCAACAAAGCTTGGAGTTTCCTCCATTCTTCTGTTGACAGATTGACTTAGCCTCCTTCTCCTGTAAGCACTTGATTGTTCTCTATATTTTCTTGCCATTATGACATGCCAGTGGTTCTTGACTGCGTTATCAGTCCTTCCAGGGAAAAGTCTTGCTATCATGGCCCATTTGTTGCCATAAAGTCTATGAGCTTGCATTAGTCTCTCTTCTTCTTCTTCAGTGAAAGCTTTTCTGTTTATCCTTGGATCCAACTGGTTAAACCACCTTAATCTACAGCTCTTACCTTCACATGACAATAATCAAAATGAGCCAAGCAGAAACTAGTGAGAAGAACCCCTTAACAAATGACAGCGGCAAAATTTGAACAGAAGTTTACGGTTTCTTTCTCATTAGTATTTTACCTGATCTACCTTCTAACTTCTCAGCTATAAGGTTCCAGTTTTGAGGGCCATAAAGAGCCACGAGTTTTTTCAGCTTGGTATCTTCTGCCGGCCTCCAATGCCCTCTTGTACAAAGCTTTGACTGCCCACTTTCTGTTTCCTTGCCACTCATCATATTTTCATCTGGGTTTTCTTCATTAGATGAGTTAGCATCGTGATTTACAGTCTCATTGTTCTCTCCGAACCCATCACTGCTATCAGAAACCCTGACCTCCACAGCAGTATCACTGTTAGCATGGTAGTTTCCCATGAAAGGAAATCCCCAAGTAAGCCTCCCATTTTCCATTTCATGAAAAGAAGAGGTAGGTGTTGTCATTCCAGATTTGGGACAAAGAGAACCAATGTCTCTATCGATCAGTCCCATTGAAGAACAAGGAGAAGAAGTGGAAGATGAGGGGGAAGTAGAGTAGTAACAAGCAAGACCATTAATTTCTGCTGTTATTATCTGGCGTTGCATGTGTAACAAGGTTCTGGCCATGCCTTCATTTCTATCTCTGACAGATGCAGTTATACAACTGAACACGAAGTCATCCTGTGAGAGTCTAAACTCTAAAGATAAGAAGCTAGCTTTGACAGACAGTGATGAAGCGAAGGAGACATGTAAGTCTCCTGATAACAGAGAAAAACAGCAAGGGCTATAAGAGAGAGACCTCCACGGTTTTAGTGTTATAATCTTTTCTACCTTGACTCCGAGACTCCAGGGAAAGGAGAGAAGGTTTATAGGGAAATTCGCAGTGTTTGTTTTTGGGTTTGAATTGTCCTTCTAGAAAAATTTAATATTTTATATATTTTTATATTATTTTGATATATTAGTGTAAAAAATAAATTTTAAAAATATTATTTTAATATATTAAAAAAAAATAAAAACAATATCTACAGTAATAATTCCAAATACCGTCGGATCCTCACTTTTTTTTTTTATTTAACTACAGAGTACCTCTTGTGCTTTATAATACTAGCATTTCTTTATTTTCATTTCTGTTTTTTTTTTAATCATCACACGTGTGAAAGTGAGAGACACGCACTCTTTTCTTTCCTGTTGAAGGTTCTTACTTCTTGGGCTGTCTCCCTCTCTTGTGACAAGAAAGACTAAAACGTGCAAGCGTCTCTAGCTTGGGCTTTTACAGCTTTCTTTTTCGAGGCAGAAAATGAAGGCAGCCCCTGTCAAGCTCCAGTAAAACCTAGCTCCGCTTCAACTCCTCCTCTCAGTCCCCATCAGTTCTTGTTATCTTTTTACCTAGTGTTTGTTTGTTGGTATATTAAATACTTGTGTTTTTTAAAAAATATTAGTTTTTTTTTGTTTTAAATTATTTTAAAGATAGTATATTAAAATAATTTAAAAATATTTAAAAAATAACTTTAAAAAAATCAATTAAAAAAAAACACGAATGCCTTAACCTAGGTTTCAATTAACCACCTGAAGTTGACCCATCAACTAAACAGCTGTGCCAAACCATTACTTCATTAATGTCACTTTTTACAGACAGCATGTGCGGCTAGCCTAGATGTGTTGCGACATGTAGCACCCATGAAATTCAAATTTCTCCAGTAGCTATAAAATGAACAAAAATAATAATCTAATGGTCATAAAAAAAAGATGATATGATATAAAAAAATAAAATCTATCAATTTCAAAATTGATTTTTTTATATATCAAAAATCATCTCAACCCAATAATTTAAATTATTAGGTGAGGTCTATTGTATGATTTATATTATTCTTTAACACACCCCCTCAAGTGAAAGCCTTTTGGGCTTGAAACTTGCACGGCCTACATTACTTTGTATTTATTTTTTATCAAATAAATGGGGATAGTGAGATTCGAACTCGTGATTGTTTGGTCATCAAGACTCTAATACCATGTTAAAGAACCATCTCAACCCAATAATTTAAACTATTAGGTGAAGTCGATTATATAATTTATATTATTCTCTAACATTATCGTGTTTATATATTCACCTCATCAAATCTTTATGTATTATGATTTGGAGCTCTAATATGTTAACAAAATGTAATTCTTTCTTCTTCTTTTTTTTTTAATTTGCGGCGTCTTACTTTTTTTACTGCCATTTGATTATTTTTTTTCATTTTGTAGTTACTAATTCTTTATAGAATATGCATTTTGACTTCTAAGACGATGAATTAATTTGGTGGAGAAAAGAAATTAGAATTGCGCAGATACTACATGCACAAGACATTTAGTTGTGCATGTATGCAGGTATTAACCATTGTTATAGTTTGAAAATTATTATATGTATTTTTTGATTAATTAATTAATTTTAAATATAAAATTGGAGAAAAATATGGAGCCTGATTGTAACAGTCAAAGAAGGAAATTTACCTTAACGTCATCTTAATCCCAACACGACCGTACAGTCCTCTCTGTCACTTTCACGGAGCCATTTTGCTGTAAGAAAACACGTTACCCCCTGTCTTTTATGCGCGCGTAATTTAGAGAAACTCATTATTGGTGTCTATATACGTGGTCCATCGTATGAACTTCGCTCAAATATTTGTTTGATATGTCCTCGTGAACAGGGGCGGAATTAGGGGGAGGCGGATAGGAGCTCGGGTCTCTGCAAAATATTTTATTATTTTATATTTTGTATTTAAATATAGAATAATATAATATATTTTTATTTTAAATAGATAAATTTTCTAATAATAAATTATATCGACCCTCCTTCTTATATAATTTCAGTTCCGCTCCTGCTCGTTAAGTTGCGTTGGATGATAATGAGTGTGTTTGAGATACTAAGGTATGGTTGAGGTTTTCATGCTATTTTTCTAAAAATACAATAAAAAATATATATTTTTTTATTTTTCCTTGGATAGAATACCGTATTTACATGCAATTTACTCTAATTGTAGAGGTATTTTATATTCTAGCTTTAATACTACTATTAAATCCGTGACTTAAAAACATTTCATCCCATGTCAAGTTTGTGATCATTCTGTTTATAAACTCATTTTATCAAAAAAAAAAATTATTTATTTAAAATGATATCGTCTATGAAACAAAGAAGCATGAACCAATGGAGTTATAAATTGATTCTATAATATTAACCTGTCTTGGTATATTTTTTATACCAACTGATAAATTAACAATTATAGAAACTGTATTTTTAAAATGGAAATAATAAAAAATAAAATTCATTCTCTATCTCTTCTTTGTGCTTCTTTTCTTACTAAATATCATGAAATAGCCAATACAATGTTCTTACTTATTCTAAATGCACCATAAAAATTTTAAAAGTAATGTGGTTTGTATAGAATTTTCTGTAGCCAAATTTTCAATGAATAAAAATTGAGGTATTGAATACCAAATGAGAACAGCAAATCAATGCTAGACCATAAATTTCAGCTCCTGATACTTCTATTGACAAGTCGGATCACTCAATTCTCAGAGAGTAGGTTTTCTCGACATTCATCAGTTAGAGCAGTGACCAAAAAAAGTTAAGCGGTGCGCGAATTTTCAATCTCAAGGAATGTCTTTGACACTGCACTTTCATTTATCGAAACACTTGCCATAAAATACCAGAAAGAAAAATAAATCAGTGTTAAGGAGAAGAACTCTCCTTATTTGTTTATTTATTTTTACATTTTTCTCTTTACCTGTTGGAAAATCCACTGATAGACGTTTCATTTATTGTGGTCACAGTAGCAGGAATGTACCATGCTTGCTGAGGAGTTGCGGTCAAAAACTTTGAAAACCTGACTCTCTGTGGGAAACACACCGAGCTAAACTATCCCAGTGCAATTGCCAAAAAGCCCCCCCATTTGCAGCTACTTCCAACCTCCCCACGGCCCTTGGGGTCATAGGGTCCCAACCAAAGAAGGCATGTCTCTGCGTCATTTTACTCACTGTCCCCCCTCCTGCCTTCTTGAAACCGCGCAACTGCTCCATGTCACTGTCATTTATGGTGCTTGTGAACATGTGAACTTGCTTGTGGGACGAGATCATTGGGACTGATGTCACCATGACCATCTGTTTAGCTAGCAACAAACAAAATCTTGTATTTTTAATATATATATATATATATATATATATATATATATGAGATATATATATTCATTATTATTTTTGAGTTTTTAAAAGTGTGGTTGCAATTATTTTTTAAAGTAATTTTTATATTGAAATACATCAAAATGATATTTTTTTTATTTTTTTAAAATAATTTTTCAGATCAGCACATCAAAACAATCCAAAACATATAAAAAAATTAAATTTTAGCAAAAAAAATTTTAACTTTTTAAAAATACAATTTACATCACGTTTCCAAACAACCACTAGCTGATAATTTGATATTGTGATGGTGTGAGTGATATAAATTTACTTTGTGTAATTTTTTGTCAAATTTACCTTTAATGGCAAAATCCGTTTTATTTTGATTCTTATAAAAATTTTAATTTAGAACATGCTTGATATGATTTATTGAAGATTCATTTTAAAATTTAGATTGTAATTCAAAATTTATTTTTCATAAATAATTTATGATGAAAATGAGTTGAATTAAAGGTAAATTTAACAAAAAAATTGCACAAATCAACTTTCTTTGAAGAAAAAGAGACCAATCAATAAATATTTAAACTTTTGATTGTATAAGAAATTTGAGTTTTTATTTAAATAAAATATCATTTATAAGATTTAAAAAGTAAGTAATGATAACATATCATGTCCATTAGAGAAAACACATAGGAGAGTTTGCGTGTTGAGCCTTAAAGGTGTAGAAATAAATAAAATCTTCCAAAAACAGATAAATTAAGCATTTAGTCGACAAATCCCCCCAAAAAAACTCAATGCTATCGATGATAGAGCAACCAGGCCATCACAGACTTCCAAAAACAGATCAATTAAGCAAATACTGTGAGAAACAGACACCAAACGGAAACTATAAAAACCGAAACCATGAAAGCAGCAATACTAAAAAAGTGCAATTCGCAAAAGTGTTGAAGTAGGAGGCCCTAAATTGGACAGGTAATAAAAAAAAAAGAGTCCATAACACAACAATAGCAGGAGCAGGCCCTGCTTTGAATTAACAGCCAGAGCAGGGCAAACGATTTAAGTTCCATACGGAAGAAATGCCACGAAGGTCGATATGATGATGGTCCAGTAGAAAGACCAATGCAACAACAGCAATACTAAAAATTAAGCTGCCAACATCGGAAAGTGAGGCCCTTCAAAAATTAAAAGACATCGCTTCCACGGGACCATGTCAGTGGAGAGCGGCTTGCATACTTTTCAAATTACGAAGGAACCATATTCTACGGCACCGATTCACTTGGTCTCGGACTTTTCAGACGTTAAACCGAACCGGAGTGTGGAATTCACATGCGTTTGGCATATGTAAAAATATGGCAATGTATTTGCTCCCATCGTTCAAATCTTCGCCTCTGGTTCCCAAATAGAAACCGCAGGCTTTCTTCTTTTATTGTGCCGTCGGCCACCTGCCTTTCCATTCCTACGTGTGCCCTTGTTTTCACGTGTGGAACCCCTGTCGTATATGTGTGCGTGTGTGTAATTATTGTCCCTGACTTGCCTCGTTACAAACTTAGGATGCCTCTCTTACGTTCCCCTGTCCCTGAATTGATCTTTAGTCCCAACACTCTCCCAGAGAGCGAACCATCACGAGGCAGGCAGAAACCCCAATATGAAGAACCAAAAAGTTTTTTAAAGAAGGTAACATTTGCGTCCACAAGCATTAATGCAATGCCAAACACACTTAAATTTTTAATAAAAATATCGGGGCTAAACACCAAATTAAATTAAACGCGGCAAAGTTGATGCAAATTACAGTTAAGACCCAATACCAAACACATTAGATGCACGGGTGTGTTGTTGGGTCCTTCAAGCAATCAAACACACACAAATTTACGTGGTTCGGCAACTTGCCTACTCCACGGAGCTACTAGTTTGTATTAATCAAGCTTAGAAACAATACAAACAACAAAACAAGGAGGAGGAGAAAATTCTTCTCAACTCAACTCAACTCTCCCTAGCTCTCTCTCTGTGTTTCTCTCTTGTTCTTAATCTGTTCTCACTTCTACGTCTCACTCTCAGCAGCTCTATTTATAATCAAGACACTTTCCTTTAGTCAAATATGGTAGCCACCATTTTCAATGGTAGGCAACCTACCATGCCTAACTTTGCAGCCATGTTTGACATGGCTGCCACCACCACCAGCTTGTGTCCACACTTAATAATCTCCCACTTGGACACAAATGGTGCTAGATCTGTCTTTTAATCTCTGAGACCAACTGAAGCTTTACACAGCTTCAGTTTATCAAGAGTAACTCCTTTGGTTAACATGTCAGCTGGATTCTTGCTTCCGGAGATCTTTTCTAGCATTAGTTGCTCCTCGTCTAGCAATTGTCGGATGAAGTGATATTTGATCTGAATATGCTTCGTCCTGGAGTGGAATGCTGGATTCTTGGCAAGGAAGATTGCACTCTGACTGTCGCTATACAAAGTACCCTTTTCATTCATCTTGCCCAACTCTTTCAGAAAACTCTGCAGCCATACGATCTCTTTTGCAGATTCTGAGACTGCAACATATTCAGCTTTTGTTGAAAGAGCGACGATCTTTTGCAAGGTAGAACTCCAGGAAACAGCAGTCCCTCCTAGAGTATATACATATCCTGTAGTGCTCTTTCTACTATCAACATCTCCTGCTAGATCAGCGTCTACAAAACCTTCAAGTTTCAAACCACCAGCTGTGAAAGTAAGACATGTCTCTGATGAACCTTTTAAGTATCTCATGATCCATTTCACCGCCTCCCAATGTTGCTTTCCAGGATTGCTCATATATCGGCTTACAACTCCCACTGCATGGGCAATGTCTGGTCTGGTACAGACCATAGCATACATCAAAGAGCCGATAGCTGAGGCGTATGGAATCTTATCCATGTATCCACTTTCTAGCTCAGTTTTTGGTGACTGGTCTTTGCTGAGCTTGAAATGATTCCCCAGAGGTGTACTTACTGGTTTAGCATTATCCATACTAAACCTGCTGAGAACCTTATTGACATACTCTGTTTGTGAAAGCTTTAGTATGCCTTTGTCTTGATCTCTGATGATTCTCATGCCAAGTATTTGTTTAGCAGCTCCCAGATCCTTCATTTCAAACTGTTTTGACAATTGTTGTTTCAGCTTGTCAATCTCCTCAATGTTGGATCCTGCAATCAACATATCATCCACATATAATAGTAGAATGATGTAGGAGTTGTCAAAATGTTTGACATAGCAACAGTGATCAGCCTGGCATCTTGTGTATCTTGAACTACACATGAAGTTGTCAAACTTCTTGTACCACTGTCTTGGAGCTTGCTTCAAACCGTATAGGCTTTTCTTTAGCTTGCAGACTTGGTTCTCCTTTCCTGGTATTTCAAACCCCTCTGGTTGTTGCATGTAAATGTCTTCCTCCAATTCTCCATGAAGAAAAGCTGTTTTTACATCTAATTGTTCAAGATGTAAATTCTCTGCCGCTACTATCCCCAGAACAACTCTGATTGTTGTGAGCTTCACAACTGGAGAAAATATCTCAGAGTAGTCAATCCCTTTCTTTTGTTGAAACCCTTTTACAACAAGTCTTGCCTTGAACCGTTTGCTTCCGTCATGCTCAGTCTTTACTCTGTAGACCCACTTGTTTTGCAAAGCCTTCTTTCCTTCAGGTAGTGTGGTCAGCTCCCAGGTCTTGTTCTTCAGCAACGAACTCATCTCATCCTTCATGGCTAACTCCCACTTGCTTGAGTTTCCATCTTGTAAGGATTCTTCATAACTTAGCGGCTCACCACCATCTGTCAGTAAAATATAATTCAGTAGAAGTGTGAACCGTTGTGGGGGCTTTATTGTCCTTGAAGACCTGCGAACATAAACAATTGGTTCACTTGGCTCTGCATCGTCTTGTGTAGTGGTGGGTACAGATGTGCTTGAATCTTCTTGTAAAGACTCTTGAGTTTTGTTCTGCTCAGTAACATCAGGAAGCCCTTCTAATCTGATGAATTCAGATTTTTATGGACTTGTATCTGAATCAGTCATATCTGTTTCTGCACTTGATCTGTCTTTGTACAAAACTTTCTCATTGAAGATCACGTTCCTGCTTCTGATAATCTTTCTGTTCTGATCATCCCAGAACCGAAATCCAAATTCTTCATCTCCATAGCCAATGAAGAAACATTTCTTAGATTTGGCATCTAGCTTGTTGCGAGCATCAGAATCTATATGCACATAGGAAACACACCCAAAGACCTTTAAATGAGAGAGTTGTACCTCTTTTCCTCTCCATACTTCCTCGGGCAATCTGAACTCCAAAGGAACTGATGGTCCATGGTTGATCAAGTAAACTGCAGTATGAACTGCGTCAGCCCAGAATGTTTAAGGTAGCCCTGAATGCAACCTCATGCTTCTAGCTCGTTCATTGATGGTCCGGTTCATTCTTTCAGCAATGCCATTCTGTTGTGGTGTGCCTGGAATGGTCTTTTCCATTCTGATACCATTAACAGCACAATACTCCTTGAAACCTCCATCAATGTATTCTCCTCCATTATCAGATCTTAAGCATTTCAACTTCAAACCTGATTCATTCTCAACCATAGCCTTCCACTTCTTGAATGTTTCGAACACATCAGATTTATGTTTCAGAAAGTAGACCCATACCTTTCTGCTGAAATCATCAATGAAAGTTACGTAATACCGAGAACCTCCAAGAGATGCCACTGGAGAAGGTCCCCATAAATCTGTGTGCACCAGTTCTAGCTTTATTGGTCTTAAGGCCCTGCCAACCTTTAAGAAACTGAGCTTCTTCTGTTTTCCAAGAACACAGCTTTCACAAATGTCTAGATCAACATTTTTAAGCTCTGGCAGTTTTCCCTTCGACTGAAGTATCTTCATCCCTTTTTGACTCATATGGCCGAGTCTACAGTGCCATAGCTGTGCTTGATTTTCTGCTTCAGTAGAGGCAATAATATCTTCAAATCTTGTGGTCATATATAGGGTGCCGGTTTTCTTTCCACGAGCCAAAACCATTGCTCCCTTTGATACCTTCCACATACCTCCAGAAAAAAGGATTGAATGACCACTCTCATCAAGTTGTCCGACTGAGATCAACTTCTTCTTTAGTCCAGGAACATGCCTTACATTTTGCAAGTTCCATGTAGATCCATTCATTGTCTTGATCTGCACTTCTCCTATACCCACAATCTTCATTGGTTGTCCATCGGCCAGATAGACTACACCGTGATCTCCAGCAACATAGTTTTGCATCATCTCATGGTGTGGTGTACAGTGGAATGAAGCACCAGAATCAAGAATCCAATCATCAATTGGACTTTGTACAGCAAGAATCAAAGCGTCTTGCACCTCATCTGTGGTAGCGTTTGCAGAATCAGCTTCAGGTTTTTTCGGTTTTGTGCAATTCCTCATGAAATGACCAGGTTTGCCACAATTCCAACATTCAACTTGCTTTCTGGGTCCGGACTTGCTTTTACTTCTGTATCTTGATTTGGATCTGCCTCTGGATAAGCCTCTATCTTGTCTCCTCCCTCGAGTGTTAATGTTGAGAGCTGATCCTGAACTTGAACTTTCACCTGAGTCTTTCCTTCGAACTTCTTCAGCTAAAATCAAATCTCGGATGTCATCATATTTCAGTTTGGATTTTCCAGCTGAGTTGCTCACGGCTGTCCTCATACCTTCCCAACTGCTTGGAAGTGAAGCTAGCAAAATGAGTGCACGGATCTCATCATCAAACTCAATCTCTACAGATGACAATTGATTTGTGATGGTATTAAAGTTGTTGAGATGTTGTGTGACGGAGGTGCCTTCTGTCATTTTCAGGTTGAACAATTTCTTCATCAAGTGCACTTTATTGTTTGCCGAGGGCTTCTCATACATCCCAGACAAAGCTTCCATTAGTCTTGCAGTGGATCTTTCTTTTGTAACATTGTGCGCAACTCTTCTTGATAAGGATAGCCGGATAATACCCAAAACTTGTCTATCAAGAAGCAACCAATCTTCTTCTGGCATATTTTCTGGTTTGCTCCCCAACAGAGGAAGATGAAGTTTCTTCCCATATAAATAGTCTTCAATTTGCATTTTCCAATATCCAAAATCTGATCCATCAAATTTTTCAATTCCCGCAGCCTTTATTTCATCTGCCATTTTTACTGTATCTCCGATTTGAATTTGTCAAATCTGACCTTACAGATGTGTCCGGAACGGCCAAAAATATTGGAAACGACACTGAGATCACCCCAATCGGACTTCGGATGGCTGAGATCTTAACAGTCAAAGTTTTGGATCAACGGACGGTGCAGATGAAGCCGCGTGTCAGTCCAGAATAGCGTCTGCGAAGCACTGGATCAAAACCCACCTTTGATGACGTGGCGGGATGACGTGGATTCCACGTAGGTACACCGGGACCCACTTTTGCTGACGTGGCAAATACACGCGCGATTTTTGATGACGTGGCGGGTGTCAGACGTGGCTGCTGACTGGGTGGATGACGTGGCAGTTGACTGCTGAGGTGGCAGGTGACGTGGCAGGTGACTGTACGGTTTACTGGCATGGCGGGTCAACCCGGTTCAGATGCAGGTATCCGGGTAGAGATGACGCGTGGAGAGCGTGCGGCGCGTGGGCGCGCGTAGGCAGTGGCGTCGTCGGCGCGTGTGGGCGCGTGCGGGCATGCAGGACGTCGGTTCTTCGCCGGGTTTTCACCAGTGAATTCGTCTCCTCTTGCTCTACACGATGGTATGTTCAAAAACACGTTTTGAGAACTTTGATTTTTGAGTTTGGATCAAACACCCTCTTTTTCAAGAACAAGCTCTGATACCAGTTGTTGGGTCCTTCAAGCAATCAAACACACACAAATTTACGTGGTTCGGCAACTTGCCTACTCCACGGAGCTACTAGTTTGTATTAATCAAGCTTAGAAACAATACAAACAACAAAACAAGGAGGAGGAGAAAATTCTTCTCAACTCAACTCAACTCTCCCTAGCTCTCTCTCTGTGTTTCTCTCTTGTTCTTAATCTGTTCTCACTTCTACGTCTCACTCTCAGCAGCTCTATTTATAATCAAGACACTTTCCTTTAGTCAAATATGGTAGCCACCATTTTCAATGGTAGGCAACCTACCATGCCTAACTTTGCAGCCATGTTTGACATGGCTGCCACCACCACCGGCTTGTGTCCACACTTAACATAATTTACTTGCAATTCTAGATGGAAACATAATCCAGGCTACAATTCAAACCCTAGAGAGGTGCTTGTCACGTGATGTGAAACTTCAGATGAAGAACGTTATTGATTCACCGGAGCACAGAGCAAAAAAATGTTAGAAGAAGCATCCCGTGGCCGTGCTTGCGTACGAGTGAGAGTGAGGGTTGCTGTCGAGAAGAGGATCTGTTCCCTCAACGCCCCCGAGCTCGGGTGAATGAGTTTGTTATAATTATACTAAACACATGAAAGAAACATGCTTTTGGGATTACCCTTGTGAGATACTATATCAGAGAGCTGGCCTGATCAAATCTTTACCGTGCATGAGATAAAAGAGGTAACAGAGGTGTCCTATACACGGGGCCTGACCCATCGTATAAACAGTAGGGCTGATCCACAAGATTCTGCTGGGGCTGTTCCCTTGGAATCATGTGGTCAGGTATGTAAGGTGGGTGCCTTCGTTGCAGACGGGTACCCCATAACCCGTAAAACAAGACAAGTATCGGGGGTTTCAAAGGCAGAAGCTAGCTGTGCTCATGGAAGTTGGAAGAAAGAAAAAGAAAGAATGATCATCAATATGCTAAGGCCTTTCTCTCTTCCCTGCGCACGTTGCATATCAAGTACGCAGGTCTGAAGGACTAAAAGCAACTATAAATTCGCTTCACCCATGCCAAGTGATCATATGTGACTTTAATGGCTGCTCTTAACGACGACCAGTTCTTCAGGAGCTGTTTGGGAGATGCAGTTTCGAATTTGTTGGTGACGTCGTCGTTTGATAGTTTCAATGTGTTGTCGAAGGGGTCCAGCTAAATCCTTTCGAATTCTGGACCGGACACACATTTAAGCGTTCTACAGTGCACTGCAAATTCTCAAACAAGCCTTTGCGATGCTGGGACGCATTTCTAGCAGAAATCCAGATTAAATTCGAATCCATCAGATTAAATTTAAATGATTTTTATACATATAATTATCTTAATTTATAAATAATTAATAAAACATGGATGCTACTAAAGTCAACCCATAACATAATTTAAATCCAGATTTTTTTTGTTAATGTTTTTTATTTAAATGTAAATAAAATTAAATAATGTAAAAATTAATTTAACATGACTCAATTATTCTGGTGTGTTTCAAAGCAGTTTGAATAGCTAATAAAAATATAATTTGACTCAAAATAAATAATTAATATGAATTTAAAAAATAACTTGAGTCAACTAAGGTTAACCCATCAAACCCGTAACACAAGTTAGGAAATAAAGATAATTTTGTAAAAAATAAACCGAAATAAATCATAAAATCTAGTCTCAATCAATCTAATGTTAAAGAATGAAATTGAAAAAAAATTAATTAAAAAAAATTCAATTAACTAAATAAACCTATTATACCTACAAGTTCAAAATAATTTCATAAAAAATAAATTATAAAATCTAGTATTTTGTAAATTTTATGTTAAAAGATATAATTAATATAGGAAAAAAATGAATCACATACTTGAAAAGGGGAAAACAGTATTATTTAAGTGAGTAGTGCTGTATGACGAGAGAGATATTTAAAACCTCTGGTCTTCAGTTTTTTGTTAATTGGTGTAGTTATGTAATATCTAGAGTTTTTATTTGTAGAGTTAAAAGCAAGAAATATAATTTTACAAATGGTATAGCTACATCACCGATTCTTATTCCAGGAAAATTTATGTGTGAATCCAGTAGATAGCACAAATGTAAGTTAAGGTTGAGTCATGGATCGATTTAAAAAAAATTAAAATTAATTAGAATGATTTTATTTTAATTTTTTTTTAAATCAAGATAACAAGGTTTTAATCACGTCAGAAGATCAATTCAATTTGAACTGTTAACCGATCGAGTCGTCTAATTTTTTTATTTTTTTCTATTTCTTATTCAAATCCAGATCCGGCAGGTCTCCGGTTAACTAACAGGGACAGGACGGATTTTGGCAAGGAGCTAGCCTATGAATAATCATACCCCATCTAAACTTACAGTACCAAATACCAAATCCAATCGATCGCAATGTCAGGGTCCGGCATCAATCAATCAAACCAGTCTACCGTCTACGACGCACAGTCTCGATCATACCAAATAACAAATATTCCATGAGATAAAAGGTGTTTGTGCACATTTTTTTCAAAGCACGCTGCCCAGTTCCCTTACTGAACAGAACAAGCAAAATTTTAGGTTAGAAGTAGCAGATTCAGTTCTGCTTTCTAGTTCCACCAAAAAAAGTTATTTGATCTATACAATTATTGACAAAAGCTTTTGCAGCAGAAAAAAGCCACTCGTTTATCTCCTTTGGTGTGTTTTAGAATACCACTCCTGATCTACCCTATGATATTATTGAGGAGGTATCAAAATTTAAATTAGAATAATGTTAATACGTTGGATAATTAATTAATTTTTTGGTTTAAAGTAATATATTATTATTTCTAGTCAATGTATCTCACGGTTTATAAACAGTACATATGGTTAGTTGATGATGGTATCATAGTTTTGAAACCCAGCTCGTCCTGGCGGGTCGATCCGGAACCTGAGACTGGAACTGGACCCGGTTAAAGAAAAAAAAAAAGAAAAGTCATGATCCGGTGTGACCCGGCTGATCTAGCAAAATCCGGTCAAAAGACTGTTTGCAACTCGTTAACTTTTGGTTTTTTTTTTACTAAAATGACGCCGTTTTGAATTTTTTTTAAATATGGATTAACCCGATGACCCAGTCAAAACCTGAAACTCGGGCATTGGACCATGCCAGATTTTAAAACTATGGATGGTATATGATAAGTCAAGGTAGCTAGTATTGATACTTGTAAAAAGTTTAATTTAATAGATATAGTGATTAACATTTATTTAAGTCAGTAACTCTGTAAAAAATAAAGTGTAATTATATTTTAAAGAGATAAATTGTGAATATATATATATGTGTTAAAAATATTAAGAATTAAGAGAATATAAAACTTGAATTTAAAGAATTCATAATGTAGTTATAGCTCACAAGTTTTATTTTTTTATAAAAAATATATCCAAATACACTCCCTAAATTTAAGTATGTTGGATTCAGATATGATAGCCAGAGCCCATAAATCTTGGGAATAAGTTGAGCTAGACATGATTGCCTCAACAATAAAAATATTTTTATGATTTTTTTATCTTTTAAACTTGAGTTTATGAATTATATTATTTTTTTACTATAAATTAATTTACATTTTACCTTATTCAATAACTGTATATGTCTTTATTTGAGATATAATGTATTTTCGTTCTCGTATAAAATGAAATTGTAATAGATGAATTTTCAGGCCCTTGTCCCCCTTGACAAAATTATCTTGAATGGCACGTCTTGTTGAGTGTATTTGATTCGTCTATACAAAAAATAATGTATTTTTGATTGTTCCATATTGTTTTTTCCAAGACAAAGAAAAAGCTAAAATAAATGCATAGTCATGATATATATATATATATATATATATATATATATATATATATATATATATATATATATATATATATATATATATATATATATATATATATCTGCATCCATGGATCCACTCAAGCCATGGTATAAATGCTCGACCTTGATAGCATACTGCAGGTTCATTCCACCTCGTGCGACCCCACAAAACCCTCATAAAAAGAAGGAAGTCTACAATAAAACAGTAGCTCAAGGTAGAAGTAAGAAAAAGATTAGGGTTGCAGTGCTTGCTTGTGACAGGTAGCTATGCTGCTATAACCCTAGCTATGGACAGAAATGAAGTCAGCTGACAGGTTACTGTGTGGAGATGGTTCGTTAGACTGGGTTCCATGAAACATCCAGGTAAGGAATGGATCTATAAGATTTATTATGCCACTTATAGAGATTAAGACTGCCACAGGACTTTAATGGACAATAACAATTGCTGATACACGGAAATGATCAAAACCCAGAAAAGATCTTCCAAAAAGAGATGACCTTCATTCAGCATATTTAACACAAGCTGCTCCCTTAACCGTTCAAGGCAGTGTAGCGGGCCCTTTCCTGGGAGCATCTTAAAAGGGACCAGGCTACCTAGAATAGTCAAAATTTTAATATGATTTTTCATATGGTGTAAATATAATATTTTTTTCATATATATATATATATATATATATATATATATGCCCTTTATAAATCATCCTCCTCACACAATTAGGAATATCAAATACTTGGTATATGATATTTATATAACTTGACAAGACATAAAAGCATATATTATAAAATAATATTTATTTAAAATTTATTAGATTTTATTATTATTCGTGTTTTATAGAGAGTTACCTTTATATATAAATGTTGAATATATTATTATTCTAATTTTCTAGACGTCCAGTCTAGTATAAAAATGCTCCCACAATTATAACTATATTAATTTTCATTTGAAGTTCTAAGTTAGTTTTTGAAATGAAATTAATTGCGAGTAGCAAAGTAAATCCCTAGGTGGAATTTACTAAAAATAATCATAAATGGAGAAATAAGAGACACCTAGCTACTTGTCTCATATTCTTCATACACGTGTTTTACATAGCTGCCCCACGTCGAAGCTTTTATCAATAGCATGGGGTTAATTCTTCATACACGCCTTCGATCATAACATTCTGTACCCTGTGTTATACATGAGTTTTATTTGGAATTGTGATGGTGGTTTTTTTAAAGTAATTTTTATGTTGGAATATATTAAAATAATATTATTTTTATTTTTTAAAAATAATTTTTAAAATTAGCTCATTAAAATCAAAACATACAAAAATTAATTTTTAACAAAAAAATTTAAAATTTTGGAATTACGTTACCAAACAAAGTCATAAAACACCATATTTAATTAACTATAGTACTAAACCATCTAGTAGGAAGATCAACAGTAAGAATTTAAGGTTAAGAGATTTGTTTTTCCTGTGATCTCAGGTTCGAGTCATGTGGTTGCTAGTATGATGGTCACTGGAGGCTTACATAGTTGTTAACTTCAGGATCCATGAAATTAGTCAGGTACACGCAAGTTGACTCGAATACCTATATTAATAATAATAAAAAATTAACTATAGTAGTATAGTGTATTATGGAAATTGATATTAACGAAAAAAAATACAAACAAGGAGGCAAGGTAGATCATAATCAGCTAGTATAGAATCTAGCTAGCTAATGAGTAATATGCTCGACAAGCTTTTCGAAACAAGCTGTTACATCCACTAAACATGTCGAAACACGGTGCCGGCACTCCTTTTTCTCTACACGATGAGAGGCTGAGAGCTATTTCTTAGCATTTTTTTTGTTTTACAATCGAAATTAAGTATTTGAACCACCGGATCTGCTTCTCGAGGCTGTAATGGCACTTATTAAAGCATATCATTTGCCAGCGAGGCCACCCACGCAGTTGGTGCCCTACCAAACCGTTACTAAAAAATAACTCAAACTTAAAAATATTATATAATAATAATAGTTATTATTTTTTAAAATATTTTTTTTAAAAAAATATTATTTTCATATATTTTTTTTTAAAAAATATTTTTATTATTATCATATCAAAATAATCTGAAAAAAAATAATTTGAAAAAAAATAAAGTAACATATTTTTTTTAAAATACATCGAAATAATATTTTTATATTTTTTAAATTCTATTTATGATATAAATAAATTAAAACATCTAGATCTAAAAATTTTAAAAATATACTTTTAAAAACAAAAATAATAACAAACAGCTCTCAATCGATTACGCTGCATTCCAAAATATTAATGCTGTTGTATCAAATTAGAAAATTGAATATTGACAATCAATCCACATAACTGGCTTATGGCTAGATCCATTAGAATTTGCCCATTTGATATTAATTTTTCATGATGCACGGACCATTTCCCTTGTCCTAAGGATTTTTTTTCTTTTAAATGCTACCAAAGACGACAGCGTGCATACAAGGTTTTATACACACAACCGCGCGCGCACAGTCTTAAACTTTGAAATGCATGATCTTCATTTCAGATGTGTTTCGCATTGTATTTTGAAAATATTTTTTTAAAAAAAAAATATTATATTTTTTCACTTTAAATTAAGATTTTTAAATATTTTAATGTGTTGATGTCAAAAATAATTTTTTAAAATATTATTTTAATATATTTTAAAATAAAAAATATTTTAAAAAATAACCGTTGCGGCACTGATACACTCTTACAAGGGAAGGAAGCATTTGTTTTGTACAGGACACAAAAAGTTGTCCCGGTATTAAACCTGAAACCACAGAAATATTGCATCTTAAATTTTATCACTGACATCTCAAATTATGATTACATTATGTATTATACAAGAGCTTGAATTTTCAGCACCGGTTATGATAAGCATATGATTTCAGGGACATTAATTAGGCTCTCGCTAAAATGTCCTTACGATAGGAAAAAGAGTTCGGACAATTTTCAGCTGAAGAATAGACCCCACCAGGATCTGCTATATCCACATTGATGCATGAACATGGCACTTGGCCCAAGTTGGTTGCCATCTAGTCCACCAAGGCATGGCCATAAGCATGGAAGCTCGGAGGGAGAACAAGAAAGCAATTGAACCGTTTGGGAACGCGGCTGCGGCCGCGTTCCCAAAAAATTTGAAAATTTTTTGTTTTTTTTTTTTGCTAAAATTTAATATGGTTTGTACGTTTTGGATCGTTTTGATGTACTGATGTCAAAAATGATTTTTAAAAAATGAAAAAACATCGTTGGCATGTATTTTGGCACGAAAAGTTATTTGAAAAGCACCCGCAACCACACTGCCAAACACGCTCTAAACCGAAGGTGAAGACAACTTGGGTGCTGGAACAAGATTCAATTATTTATTTAGTTTATGCAATCAAACATCCTGAAGGAATGTCGTGCACTGCATGTCCAATACCTTGTTATCATATGATGAATTCATGTCAGAACACCGAGATATACATCAGAACTTACGGATGGAATTGCAAGCAGCAGCTTTCTGCACGTGACATCCAAAAACAGACAGTTGAATAAGCATCCTTCGCAGTGCTTGGTTGAACCGGTGTCGTAAATTCACAAAGCTTTCCTCCACATGCTCATCTTTTCCAAGTCTAGAGACTAGGATATCTTGGGATATAACTTACAGGCAACCTTTTTCAGCTCGGTTAATATGCCTACAATGGAACTTAGTTCAAACACAGGATATTCACATATGAAGTGAAAATTACTTATTTTAAGATCACTGTGCACCGTGCAGGTCTTTACGCTTCTACGTTTCCATGTAAACCACCAAAAATAAGATGATCAGTCACTTGTAGTGCCATCGATGTCTCCATTCTACCATGCACAAGCTCCTTCCTGAGCTATCAAATTACTTTAGGGTGGATGTAGAGAATTTGAACCTGTAATCCCACGTAATGTGGAGCTTCAGCAGCGTCCCCGAATTCAGGTCCCAAACCATATTAACACTTGAGGAAAGGAAGAGGAGACCTACCAAGCACGGAAACCGTTCTCCTTTATTTTCATCTTTGCACCTGACCGTACATAATCGAGTAAGACTTGACAACACAAGATTCTCCTCGGAGAAGACAGGAAGATTAAAGAGACCAAGTTTTTAAGGCTACCAAGAGATACGAAAAAAACAAATTTTCATGGATGCCAAGATGTGGGTCAATGTTACATAATTAAACAAGACAATCGACAAAGAGTTCATATATAGTGGTTGCCATAGAAATAAAACAATAACGAGGACAGTGTTTCTACAGAAAACCATGTGGCTTTAAACTGCTGCAATGCAGAGGCCCCACCAACTAAAGGACAGTGTACAAGATATGCCATTCTTGCATCCATTGAACAGCCTGTAAAGTACTTTCACAGCAGCAGATGATGATTATAACAGCAATCAGTTAATCTCTACAAACTGTTAATTATTTTCTTGCCCGGCTAAATGGAAAGGATGCAGCAGGTCAAAACTAAAGATCCTTAGTCAATGAAATTCAATGTCAAAAATTTCATGTCACATAGCAAAACATTTCTGAACCAAATGTTCAGCGCCATAATTCCCATGTTTCTATTCATGATTGCTTACAAAAAGGCTTAAAAATTAAATCAAGAGACTAAATTGGTCAGGAATAAAGATAAAGAACATAAAAACCCAGGATTATGTCAATCCAAGAGCAATGGGGACCAGAATTGAACACTCAATATATAACTCAACGTGGTTTAATACCTTCAAAGTCTTCCACAAAGCAACCTCAGTTGGATACCCGAGAGTTTTAAATGGCTACAGTGGAAATTAGTTATGCAAGGATACTTGCAAAGTTCATGTACGCTCCAGTAAAATAAGTGAAATAGATTTGACAGCACAATTATACCCCATGATCATAACCTTAAATCAATCTTCCCACCTTCAGTAACACTTAACCTGTGTTTAGACTGCAATAAATGGGGACTAGAAGGTGGTCAGCAAGCACCCTAAAATAAGACATTTATAAAGCAGGAAAAAGCCACTGTTCAGAACAAATGTGAGGTCCAAAAATTAGGAATAACACACCATTTGTGCTTCAAGTCTTCCTTGAGAAACTGAGCTGGCCTGAGACATCCCAAATCCACACCAAATACTTCAACGATGTATCCATAACATATTGTTCATGGTCACAAAAGAATTCATGCGGTTGGATTGATACATACTAAACTGGTGTAATATATGTAAGCAAATCCCTGAATCAGACAGTTATAGTGCATTAGCAATCGCAATAAAATGCCATCAATAAAAGAGATAAATATGGATGAGGGTTAACTACAAAAATGCCCTTCACCTATTAGCTCATTAACAATGTTACCATTTACCAATTCACGGAATCAATTTTGCCCTTGATGTTACCAAATGTTTCAATGTCACCCTTTCATCCAGTCCCTCTTAAAATAGTTGATAGAACTGTCAAAATGCTCAACATGCCATGGAGGCGTTTCATTAACGGGAAAAAACTGCCAAAATGCCCAGATTGCAAGTGGGTGATTTTGGGTTTTCTGGCAGATCCATTCCTCGTGAGTTTATGAAACATGCACATGACAGGTCAGTAATATGATGACTTGTTAACTATTTTTTAAAGAAACTAGATGAAAAGGTAACATTGAAAATGTTTGGTAATGTTTTTGGAAAATTTGGTTTCTCAAATTGGGAATGGGCAAAATCAGAAATGAACAATAGGAGAGGGGTACTTTAGTAGTTCATGATAAGGATAATCTTTGAGAATACAGTTAAGGTGCAACAGATTATACCACTTTGAATAAGTTCGGAAGACCACTTCATTTGTACTCGTTGCTGAGATGCTTAAATATCCTTGAAGTGACATTCCGGTATCTCTACTATTGCTTTGTGAATCAAGAGAGTATGCACAGATACAGAAACTCTTTCAAATCAAAAATCAAGCAGGAAAAAAAAAAACTTCTGCATGTGTCTGCGGTACTAATGGGAAATCATCAATCAGTCAAGCTGATAAACTCGTTTAATCCAAAGCAGCATTCTTAGAACTCCTAAGAAGTCTTTTCCACTAAAAAAAATCTGAACTCACCTGAAACCAGAGTTTCCAGAAATGCTGGTAGCAGCCTAGTATAGAGCCAGAAGACGTCAAGGAAACAAAAGTTGAAAAGAAAAACTCGGGGGCTTCAACTGATACTGTATTTCAACATCCATTTCATCCCTCGGAAAAGGGAAGGAGAAAGAAAGCACAAACAACTGTACGCTATATTTTGTGATATAAAACTCAATCTTGATGTCAGAGAGGAGCCCAAGTGGCCCTATACAGAAAATTCTTAAGCAGCTCAACCTGATGACAAACTCATTTTAACCTCATGGAGTTCGCACAAAAAAGGAGCAACTGCAAAAAAAACCATACAACTTAAGGAATTTTTAGAAAGGGCATGCAACCCCAAACAGAGGAAATGCAAATCATTAACTTCTATTCCTAGACAACTCCCATCCCCGAGGCATATAGTCACACACATTTTGATAAGCGACACAGTTGCAGTTGCAGCAGAACTAGGTCTTTTCTCCATGAGGTTAGACGTAGAAGTTGGGTTGTGATTGGTGATGGTGGTTATGGAATTTGTGGTGATAGAGAGGATAACAGAACGCATTCAACAACATTGGTCTGTCGGGGAAGTAGATTAGAAGTCAGGTGTGTCCAGGATTGGGTTGTAGCTTCGGTTATGAAAATGATTAGGGGACATCAAAAGAGCACTGGGAATGAGTTGAATGGAAAGAACAAAAATTCAAAAGGCATCACTAAAAGCACACAAGATACTCAAATTTAACTCCCTGTCATTCGTTGGGGTTTTCTCTTTAGCAATAGGAAAGGGCATTCCAGTATTGCAAGGAGAGATTTGACAAGACTTGAATGTCCAAAAAGTTGTAATGATAATGCTAGAATACGCTTGTAGAACTTAGTTTTTTGCATTCTACTGTTTGCAGAACAGTTACTGTTCTCCAGCAAGTGGAACATGTTAAATTGTGTTTTATTAAATTTTTTAAAAGCTCTACTGTATAGTAGATAGTGCTATTAGGTATTGTGAGAGCGTTCCTAAAAGAAGAAATGGATAGAATCACAAATTAACATGCTAGACAGAAGACTGTCAAAAAACTACAACTACCTAGGAACACTGATGGCTATGGTATAAATTATTGCCAACAGGCCACATACGAATAGCAGGACAATTGTACACTTGAATTTCTTGAATTAGGACAGAATAGCAGGACTTTCTTATTGACTTGACTATTCCTCACGGTTGTTATAGGCTCAAAGCCACTGCTCGAAATCCTCCCAACACTGCCAAATTCCGTTGAGTTTTTAAACATTTCCTTCCAGAACAGAGTTTGAGAAATAAAAGTAGTTCTTGGAGTCTCCCAATCTGAGAGATTTAGGATTCACATCACTGAGATGGAATATCTCTATGATATCAAGTGTCCTTAGAAGCTCTGCGACAGAGCACATGTAAAAGAAAAAGGTTTACACAGCAAGACATCATAAAGTGTTTGGTTTCTGTTAAGGCTTGACTATGTCGCGACATACCAAACCAATGTTAACAACAGGCTTAACGATCAACGTCTTGGCTCCTTAAACTGCATAAACCACACTCACACTTGAAACAGAGACAATTTTTCACATCCCAGCAAAGTTCCATGTACACGGCTAAGCATAACTTCCTGCAATACATGTGGTGTCCCTATTTCTTTTCTTTTCTTTTTAAATGTTTCTCTTTCAATCATTTCCCTTAACAGTTTAATTGCATATGAACTACGCTACACAGAATCAAACTTTATAGACACGAGACAGTTTTTCACGTCCTAAGACACAAATTACAATTCACGATCAGCATGATATCTCAATCAAATCTATAGCAACTTAAAAATTAAATCTCATCTATCACAAACTCAAAACATGCCCACATGTAAAACTATCATGGTATATCACATAATCCAAACATTACCTTATCAAAATACACAGGCAAGCAAGCAAGGGGTCATTACTTTACTTTATCAAAATACACAGGCAAGCAAGCAAGGAGTCATTACTTTACTTTATCAAAATACACGGGCAAGCAAGCAATGGGTCAACTTACTGAGTATGTCCAATCAAGTTACCTCTCCTCCACCATTCTCAGCAGCATTTCAAACAACCTAGCGTTGAATTCCCCTTCATTAACCTTTAACATTCTCGACAGTGGCATCTTCAGTCCATACTCCACCAACATTCTATGCCTAGGCTTAATCTTCCTCTCAAGACTGAACGAAAAGAACCGCGGAAACTTCTTAAATTCCTCTAAATCACCTTTTATTTCTCTCACAAAGTAATCAAGTTTAGGCCCCAAATTCCTGTCCATACTAAGAGTCAAAATCCAAGGTGCCCTCACAGCCATATTTTTAATCTTCCTAAATTCAATCTTACCCGTCAATCTTCTCTCCACGTTATAAACAAGCGACAAAGTAGTTTGATAATTTAACTTTTGTAGACCCACAAAGCCCTAATCTTTTAGAAAAACAAAAGCAGGCCTTAATTGATGAGACAAACTGGAAACTAACAATTTGGGACAGCGATTGATCGGCCTAGAGATATTATGAAATGGGATTTCGACTTCGTTGAATAGGAAATGCAAGACAGGGTAGAGGTGAGGAGGGAAGGGTACGGCCAGTGGAGGCCCATGGAGGAGAGGCAGTTTACGGTGGGGGCCCATTTAAAGAGGTAGCATTTGATTTTGTAATTGGGCTTTTATGTTTCTTGGGTTGTTGTATCCTCTTTCTGGGCTAGAGGTTTTAATACACAGTATTTGTGGAATGGACATTCACAGCAAATTTCAATTCTAGTATTTTCTGTAATCAGCTTGGAAAAAAAAAAAAAAACACAGCCCATCTTTATGAGAAGGTTAATCACACGGTCACGGATCGATTGAACTCAGTATGACTTCCATTTTAAATTTTTTAAAGTTGTGGTGTTATTCTTCAATTGTTTCATTCGTTTTCTGAAAATTATTTTTTAGATTTTTTTAGATTTATTTATTATTGTAAAAGTTGATTAAAAAACACTGTTTAATTAAAAAAAAATTCTTTTATTTTAAACAAAATATGTTTTTAAAAGCTATGAAAAATTTAAAAATATCATGTTATTTGTTGATTATTTTAAATTTAATTAAATTTTATTTTAATTTGTTTATAAATTAACTTTAGTCCTATTTTTTTATTGGTATTTGTTTTATTTTAGATAATTTAAGAAAATATATATTTTTCAATTTCATCATCTTTAATTTTTTTTTTGTTAGACTTGAATTTCATTATTTTAATAAATTTTTTTAAAAATAAAACACTGATATGTTACTCTTTACCTCATTTTTCATAGCGTAGTCAAATATTATAAAATATTTTTTTAACTTTTTTTCATAACATTGTCAAAAAAAAATAATTTACTTTTAAATAAATCATTTTTTTTATAAAGACCACTTTCTAGAAAAAATTAAATTTCAGCAACATACAGGGCCTTATGTTGGAGGGGAGATGCAAATAAATGGTTGAATTATGTCCCTCTCTCTTTATTTTAATGTATATCCTCACCTTTTTCCATGTATTTAATCGATAATGTGGTACATAATATTTTTATATAAAAATATGTAATTGAAAATATATTTAAATAATATATATTTTAATTTTTTATACCAATATATTAAAATTATAAAAAATAAAATAAAAAATTTGAATTTAATATTTTTTTTCAAATAAAAACATTTTAAAAATAAATTGAATCTCAAAAACAAATACACTCTAGAATTAGATTAATAAAGCTGGCCCAATAGTAAAATAATGTACTCCCTTTTTTAAAGTTCACATGCTAAACTCTATCCATTCCACAATTAAAGCACGCCTAGCAAGCAACAAAAGAAACATAGAAGGTAAATAGGACATTAACATTTTTTTTTAAAAAAATACAGTATTAAGATTATTGAAATATATATATATATATATATATATATATATAATTAATTTAATATTTTTTTAGATAAAATATAATTTTAAAAACATTTTAAAAAACGAGTTTAACTGTAAAAACAAATACAAGCTTCCCTAACGATAAAATAATACACCCCCTTTTTAATCATGACAGTTCACATATTTCCAGTAAACATTAATTTCTTATTAATTTAAATTTAAATATATTGACACCTAAGAAATCTATATATTATAATCACAACAATACTTTAGATTATATTTATTTTAAGAATTTTATATGAAAAAACAACACACTTAATATAAAAAAAATGTATAATTTCAATGCATTCAATATCTGTCATTTTGTTCAGAACGCTTTCTTGCCCTGTTTCCGTCTTTGTTGCCTTTTTTGGGCAACACAAATTGACTCTTGGGCTTGATTGTTATTTTAATAGAGCTTGTTTTTAAAATCATTTTTTAATTAAAAATAAATTAAAATATTGATATGAAAATTAAAAAATATTTTTTAATTTTCTTAAAAATACTTTTAATATATATATATATATATATATATATATATATATATATATATATATATATATATAAAGTAAAGAAGAGGTACAGATTGAAACGGATAGAATGAATAGTAGTGGAGTGTTTTTTTTTTGTTTTCCGAGGTGGTGATATGGCGTAGGTTATTGTCAAGTTGTTTTTGGTTGGTTTGAAGCTCTCGGGGGAAACTTACTGACGATCCCGACCCTCAAGCTTCGTTGGGTGACCGATTTTGGCGTTCACCCGGTCATGTCATGCAATCCTATCATATATGCAACCCCTTCTCTCTCTTCTTCTTCTTCCTCTCTCTCTCCCTACTTTTTCATGGTTCCCACATTTAAATATTCTTTTCTATCATCCAAATTCCACTCGTCGTTTGATTTGCTCCTTAAGGCAAGTTTTCTTTCTTTCCTTTTTTGTTGTTTCTTTTTCCCATACAACTCATCTCTTCTTCATCAGAAAGAAAGAGAGAGGGGCAGGCAGATTCGTAGATTTTCCTCTTTCTTTTCATTAAGAGGAAACTGTGCAGTGACTGTTTCATCCTTTTGTTTTGTTTGGCAGTCACGATAGCTAGCTAAATGGCTTAGTTCTTCTTGGCTGGTTTATTTTTTTTCCTTTTTAAATTCCTAGTTTCTTCTTTTCCTACGATCCCATTTCTTTCCCTTTCTCTCTTATGTCAAAACTATTGCTTTCCATATCTGCATTTGTTTTTTGATCAACTTTCATTTGTCAAATCTCTTGGCTGGTCTTTATGTACTTATTGTTTTGATACTTGATTTCGGTGCATTAGGTATTAAAAGGTGTTTAATCATGATAAATTTACAAACTTGCGAGGATATTTTGATGCTAACTGATGAAAATTAATACCTGGTATGAAATACGTGCTTAATGTTGGAAATTAAATGCTGAAATGAAATTAGAGGTCAGTGGAAACTCTGAGAAACGTCGAATATTCTATATAGGCTTTCAAATCAGGGGCATCTTTTGATGGTTACACGGTGATGTTAAACGTGCAGGATGGGTAGGGTAAAGCTAAAGATTAAGAAATTGGAGAATACAAATGGACGTCAAGCGACCTATGCCAAGAGGAAACATGGTATCATGAAGAAGGCTAATGAATTATCTATACTATGTGACATAGACATTATCCTTCTCATGTTTTCACCAACTGGCAAGCCTTCGTTGTGTAAAGGAGCAAGCAGGTACTGTCATTAATGCCACGCTTCCACCTTTTTAGAGAATTAAAGTGAGCGAGTGATCTTTAAGCTTGCCTATGAAATTTCTTGCTTTGCATCTTTTCGGGAATTTCATTGAATAGGTACAGATTCAACTTGATTTTCACATGCATGTGCGATCCTCACTATATTTTTGCATATCAGTTGTGTATCTGGTTGAGGGGCAAAGGAGTATAATAAGGTTCTGTGGCCTCTAGGGATATTCAATAATCATGATCACTTTTGTTTGTCATCATATTTTGGTTCTCACCGACGTAAACAGTTTTGAATAATTTCCTTCCTTTTCCTTCTTTAGTAGCATCGAAGAAGTAATTACAAAATTTGCTCAGTTAACACCACAAGAAAGGGCGAAGAGGTATTGTGAAGTTTTCTTGCTTCGTTTTTTTAGTCCTCTCATGCCTGCATTGAATATTTATCAAATTGGAACTAAATTGTTCTTTTATTTGATTGGAACAGGAAGTTAGAAAGCCTTGAAGTAAGTCCTTGGATCCTTGTTTACGAGACTCCTCTCTCTAATATTAACTCTCATTCTGCTCTTTTTTTCACTTGGTTTTGTTGATGCAGTTGTCATTCTTTTTGGTTATTATTTTCTTTTTCTTTGAGCCTATAGGCACTGAAGAAAACTTTTAAGAAGCTGGACCATGATGTTAATATACCAGAATTTCTTGGTACAAGGTATGCGCTTGTTGGTGTTAGACACATTTCATTTTGCGTAGCTTATAGGCTGACTATGTTCTTTAAACGTTATGTACTAAAGTTCTTGAATCCTGTGCTTTTTGTTTCAGTTCTCAAACAATAGAGGTATGGGTGCAAACTAGTTTATCCATTGTTAAATACGACATCTCAAAACTCTTTCTTGTGTGATGATGGATTGTACCATATCCTACAAAATTGCAATTTTGACCAGGACCTGACTAGCCAATCAAGGCTACTGCAGAATCAACTATCTGATGTGCACAAGAAGCTGAGGTGAACACGTCCAAATCTTTAAATGTAGAGTTCCTTTTCATGATCTTATGAATGCTGTGGGTGGTCACCACCCTGGACTAATCGTAAGTTACTTTGAGTTGCTGCAGCTACTGGACCAATCCAGATAAGATTAGCAGCTTAGAGCATCTAGGGCAATTGGAAAGTTCACTCAGGGAATCACTTAATCGGATTCGATCACATAAGGTATGCCTATTCTTGTGGTGGATTTCATCTGGAGAAAACATATACTCTCTTTCTGGATGTTATTCAACAGCTCCTATGTTTTTGATTTATAATTGTGTCTCATCTTTGGTCAGCTTGGGCAGTATCGATTGAATGTGGGATTAATTAGGATCTGCATGTTAGCCTAGCCTATCTATGAGAAAATCTATGAGCCTACCCAGTGTAATCCCATAACATTCTTTTTTTTTGGATGGATAATGAGGAGGGCAGCGAGAATAAGATGATTTGACATCTTAGTCAATTTTCTAACTAAATTGGATGGTTTTGAAAAGGATCAAATATACAAGCAATGCTACCTCCCAATCTTCAGAGTATTCAAGTGTTCTTTGAGTAGTAGAGTGAAACAAAAGCCAGCGCTGCAAAACTTTGAGTCAATTTAGCGGAAACACTCTATCAGGCCTTGAAAAGAAAGCCTATGAGCTAATTATATCTCTTCATTATCCGTAACAGGTTTTTTTTTACGTTTTAACAGAGTTCCTTTTTTTGCCAGGAACACCTGGGAAAACAGCATCTTATGTCTCTAGAATGCCATAGTCAGGTAACAAATGACTTTGATTTGAAACAATGGTTCCCTGATGGTATTGCTGTGAATATTCACTGGAAGTTGTTACCTAACTAATCTTGCTTGCAGTTTCAGAATGCGATGCATGTACCTTTTAGAATGGGTGTGGAGCAGCAGCTCCCACCTATTTCATGGATTCCTAACACCGACAGTCAACATATTATGTTACCAGAGGACCCAAATCTGCTTCCCCATAGGTGAGTGAACCAATTAAAGGAAACTTCTAATCCCATCGCTAAAATTATTTTCCAACTGGAAGATCATGTCTGAGCTTGCTCTGCCCATGTGTATACATAAACACATGGAAAGAGAGTCGGGGATTGAGGCATAGTGTAGGATCCATAGAAGTATTTTATATTCTGCAGGATAGGACACAAATATACGCAGAAAAGGTTACAAATTAACAATGTACCTATGCATAGAGGAGTTTAGAATACCCCTCCTGATGATGTGCTCTTAACTAATTGATTGAATATCTTTTTTAAGGGATGCGGAGTGCTCTGCAACCACCTCTTTTGGGAGTTATTCTGGCTACTTTGGTGCGGGGAAAAATTCGGAGCTATCAAGTTCTGGTCAAGAAAGTGGTATGAATGGTATTCTTGATGAGTTTAATGGAACTGCATCACTGAGGCTACAGATGGCTGGGCAGTACCCTTACCTGCCTGGGTCATACAATCTAAATTTGTTGAACGATACAAAATTCCAACCTGCAGCAGAGATGAAAACACAAAAAAGCCCTGAGGATTTTCATGTTAATGGAAGTTTTGAAGCTCCTAAACCTGGGTATGACTCCACCCCTTGTGGTTGGGCTTCTACCCCAGGATCGTGCGCTGTTACTATGTTTGAGGACCATTTGTATTCTCAGGTAAGTTTTTTCCTCGTTTATGGTTTAAATAAGCAGGTAAGTATTTTTTTTTTCCCCTTATATTTCACATGGGTCATCTATGAACTGATCTGAACCTTTTGATTGAGTTAGCGATTGCTGGAATTAGTAAAAATATATGTGGAGATATGGATATACGTAACCATCCTCCATTATGGTGTTTACTAAGTAAAAAATCATCTAAAAGCTTGTAATATGATGCCCATTGGAATAATAAACGGTCACTTAAAGTTCATCTATAAGATGCAATTAAATATATAAGAGCTAGAGTATTATCTCTTTCAATGCTTCCATTCAATCTAAAGTATCACCCATAGGCGATAGTTTGAGCATATTACTAGATGACCAATGTGACCTTCAACTAGGCTTTACCAAAATAAGAGGCGGAAATTCTTCGAAGTATTTACCTATTTGAGTGATGTTTAGCCTGTTTGCTGGGTTAATTTAGGATTTGAAGCCATTTTATATTCTGTAGCTATTTTTTTATTATGGTGTGTTAGGGATCCAGGTGTTGAATTTCTGTTCTTGAGGTGTGTTTTGACTGCGGTAGCTCATTTCAGTACTATTATTTTACTTTAAAGTTCTCTATTTTCCAGGAGAATGCCACATCAACATTACAGAAGCCTTGAATTGAGATTTAATTTTATTTGATTCAGATAGTATTATTTACATTCATTATGGTGGAGATGTTTATTTCAGTAATAAGAGAGTGGATTTTGGAATTCAATTATTTCGGGAATATTTTTATTGTTGTTGCATGTTGCTCCAGTAAGAGATACCTTGGTTAAAATTAAGTTGCACCTTTGGAATGCACTTCAAATAGATTAAGTTCTCTATTAGTGTAAAAAAGTACTGAATCTATATTGGTGTTGCCACCCGGCTATGGTCAAAATATTAGTTGCTTCAGATCAGGTCAAATAGATTAAGTTAGTGTGTATGTATTGCTAGATTTATCTTGCCCTACACCTCAGTTAGAAACGCAGACGGCGGACTCTCTAGGTAGAAGGTGGTAGAAGTGGGAATCTATTGAAAAACATGCAACATGCAAGTTATGATTCCTCGCACATCCCTATTCCTTAAGAGTGCTCGGTCTTCAAGTTGTTGTTCCTATTGCAAATTTTGATGCTCTTATTCTTGGATTTCTGTTGTGAGTAATAAGAACCACTGATTTAGTCTTTTGATAATGGTCAGATCTCATTTTAGAGCAAAGATTGATGAGTATAAGTTCCTCTTTGAATCAGCTATATTAAATTGCTTATCGTCAGGTCATAAATTGTTATCATCCAGCTTATTGTAAATTGAAACCGATTTATTTTTTGCAGCAACCACACTGAGATTGAGGGATGCAACTCTTCAGTCAGTGATAAGTTGCTGGAGAGCTTGGTCACATTTTTGTGAAATTACCTGTCCTCTAAATGACGATATTGAATTTGCTATAGGTTCGTGGCTTTTCAACAGCGAGAAGAAGCCAGTGAAAACATAATATCTATACAGCTTGATATCAGCATAGGAATTCCCTTATGCTGGTAACTTGTTAGAAAGAATGGTGCTTGATTCTATCAAATGAGGCATTGTTTCCAATCTTATGCATACAAGTTGTAGGATTTACTTAAATTTAAGCTTTCCCTGTCTAAACTCTGGCGAGACGAGGTCACAAAGGGCAGGCGGGCTGCCGCCCGCATCCTGCCTTGGTGTGTCCTGGAGATGTATATTGAAACCATATAGCAATGTATATTAAAACCATATAACAACCATGTAATTTAAAACAACTTCTGTGAATGGAGTTATGTAAGCAGTTTGATACCGATTTTCCGCACTGATTTTCCTCCTATGTATTTTTTTTTGGTTATTCTTACCTTCACCCCGATGAAACAAGGCATCACCATGTTCCCCTGCAACATTTTCTTCCAGTATACGTGAGAAACTTGCAGCCTGCTTGAGAGCACAAATCCAATTGCCTAGAACCCAAAAATGGATGGGCTGTAGGGACGCAACCTGAACATGGAGCTGCCTGTTAGAACATCTCAGTGAAATAGATTGAGATTTCCCATCAAAATGATATCGCTTTATATGTATTACACGGTCACTTGACAGCCATATTAACATGCATCCAAAATTCCACTTGATTGTAAAAAATAAATTTTGATACACTAAGTTATAAAAAATTGCAAAGTATAACCCCTTAATATATTATCATATTATATCTGAACTCATTTAAATTTGAGAAACCCTACGCTTTTTCCTTCCCTGTAATTGTAAGAATCATATCCATGATTAGACTGTTTCAACTGCAAGCAAAGCAATTATTCAACTCCAGCATAGGAATGCCATCAAAATCATGTGAATAGAGAGCGATCAAGTCACAATCTAGGCAAATCTCTCCACGTAAAACACCTTGACAACCCAACTACCAGATCAAATTTAACAACGTACTTATTAGTAAACATGCACACAGCTCAGCTAGATATTGATATATGATCGTGAGATTTGACAAGAGAAAATTAAAATGCCCAGAAAAACCCAATCTACAGTAGCTGTTCTGAACCATTATATAAGGTCATAAGGGAGAATTTCACGGTTTGATGAGACCCTAGTATCTTGCATTTTTAGATTTTCTTTGATTTCTATATATAGCTGTCAGAGAGAAAGTTACGATCAGAGAGGAAGAAAACCACACAACACTGATATAGCGTTTTTTTAAAAAAATTAATACATTAAAATTATTAAAAATCAATAAAAAATTATATTTTTTCAAAGTAAATACACTTTTAAAACACAGAAAATCACTACGGCAGGCAGCTTAATTGTTTCAATACGTGGAAATTCAGGACCAACATGAAAAGTGAAATTCTCTCTTAATGTGATCACATGCATAGGTCTTGTCTTACGATCGATTCATAGGCAATCAATCCACGTCTGTTACTATTGTTGTTGTCTTTGTCTTTTGATGTATGACTTGTCTATGAAAACGAAGTTTCCCTTTTGAATATGAAGGTTTTGTTTTTTTTTTTAAAAAAATATATCCAAGGTGAGATTTTGAAAAAAAAAAAAAGGAAAAGGAAATCGCACAGCTTGAATAATTTTTCTACCGAGAATTGCGTAATTAATAAAAATTATACTCCTAATACCGTAATCTGATAATATTTAAAGGGTTGAGGGTTGAAAATAAAATATTAAAACAAAGATGGGAGTAATACAACTCTTAAAAATAAAAATAAAAATAAAAAATTAAAGAGTTATTCGACTGATTAGCACACTCTTTACAAATTGCGTAATTTCTAATAGCTTGTTGCGCTATTAAACGCTTATTAGCTGCGTTCTTTTTAATAGCACAACTATACCATTTGTGCTATTTTTTAATTTATTTCTTTAATTATGTGAACTAAGCAGTAATTGTGAGGGCACAGGCGCACAGCCCCCCCTGTCAGGCGAGCAGTGGCATGTAATATAATCAATGGCCAGGTATACAACCCCCTCGCAGGTGCTTAGTAGCGATGGTGGTTTTATAAGTACAAACTTGTTCATCAAAATAAACAAAACCCTTATCATTTTACTCACTTCGAGTTTTGTTTGGAACTTGAAAGGTTGTAGCATATGTTCAAAATTAAAAAACAAATATACATCTTCTGACGGGTTTTAACTGGAATTTCCTTTAAAAAATAGAACGTATTTTTTTTAGTATTTTAATGGGGATTTCTTATTTCATTAAGGGGTTCATTTGTTAGAATTCAAGACTGAAAAATGCAACATGCAAGCTATCAGACACAATGGCCCGGTGGGCCTTTAAGAATGGCTATGCCTTGACAAGCTGTCCAGCACTTCGTGCTCTGTTTATTTTCAAGAAAATGAAACCATTTCCCCAGACCTACTACGAAATAAATAACTATAAGATTATTTTTTTAGTCAGAAAAAATGGTAATGTCTTGAGAGGAGAGAGCATATATTGTTTCTAATTAAAAAAGAAAATAGAAAAACGCTTTCAAATGTTATAGGTTAACATTATCGTTCATTATACTTGTGATTGGGTTTTCATGGTAACATTTGAAGTTATTTTTCAGCTTATTTATTGAGGTACAAACAGAGATGATAAAATAATTTATTTTTTACTGAACAAATGAGGTCTAAAATAAAATTAAAAGTTTCTTTGATTGTATAACAACGTAACAATCTTACTATTTTTTAAAAAATAACAAACATAAAAAATTATTTACAGCTCATGATTTCATGGGAGGGTCACGCTAGAATATGTTTTTTAGGTATTTTTCATTATAAACTACATGTTAGTTTTTTAAAAAAATTATTTTCCATAAAATACACTACTCTAATCCAAAAAAATAAATTAATCACCTTTTGGGAATTGACAAACTGGGCTTCGCTCTATAAATCTTGTTAGATTAGACGGTCAGGAAAAAGCATGTCATGTGCGCGAGAAAATTAATTTGGCCAGGCAGTAAATTAACTGAACGAGGAGGCTTTGGAAATCACAGCAGCCCTCCCGGTGAAACTGATGAAAAGAAAGAATAGCAGTCGATGCATTAAAGTGCAGTAATGAGGCGAACCCGCTTTAGCTGCCTAACCGTCAGCTTTCGGTTCCTTTTTATGCCATGGCTTTAAGTTTTAACTTTTAACCCTTTAAATGCCATGGCCGATTGCTTTGATATATTAAAGCAATTGACGGAGTAGTTATCGTCCTCAGTGGTTATTGTTCTGGACAGAGTCGGTGAATGCCGCTTGCTTACCTTAGATGCAGCATTAATAAATGCCCATCTGCATATTTTAACTAGTCATAACTCTCACTGCTTAACTAATAATAATCCAACCCCAGTTTCTCACGGCACTGGCTGGCTGGTGATTTGATTGAATGTCAGAGCTCCTTGAGGTAGTTTTTGCAGCATCATTCATTCATTTGTACTACTGTACAGAAAAACGGAAGCAGCATTTAACTTGGTGGAGTCTGGTCTGTAGCTTAGCGATGTTTTATCAACACCGGCAGCTGTTCTTGAAGTAGAGGAACATGCATCAGAAATTCCGTATGATGTATTTATGAGACAAAGCTGATACAAGTCAACAAATTAATGACATCGATACCGAACTCTCTCAAGGACTAGATTCTCGGCACTGCCAAAGCCCCGAGACTCGTGCGTTTAGAACGGCAGGGTTTTAAATCGAAAAAACTACAAGGAATGTTCATAAAATAAATCAAAGGAGGACAGTCATGCAGTCGTTCGAAGACGTCCGTTTAAAAGATAGTTTTCCATTCCGAGGAACGAAGGGGTATGAGCAAGAGGACCCTCTAAGAGGCATGGCACCAGTCGAGTTGAGTTTTATCACTCTTCATTGATTATACTTAATATTAAATAACCATCTTAAGAAGAGAAAAAAATAAATTGTCATGTAAAGTCTTCAAAATAATTTTATCTACACTGATATATTTGACGTTGCGTTTTGGGTGCTTTTAAGGGTTTTCTCCTTTTCTTTCTCTTTTTTATCTCATGGAACATATTTTTTAATTTTTTTTAAATATCTTGACTTGAGTGTATAACAATATTTAAAAAATACCTTAAAATTATTATTTTAATTCTTCTTAAATGAAAAATATGCTCAAAATATAATCTCAATCACAATAACAAATAAACACCGAAAATCTTTTGAATTCAAAGCTTACATGATGTTACCACTGCTTTGTTTTAAAAAATTATTTAGTTAGAAGGTTTAAAAAAACTCTTGATAACGTTGTCGAGTGAAAAAAAAAACAAATCTCAAGATTTAAAAAGAATCCATAAATATATAAATTAAAAAATACATATGAGGCTCCAGATCAATCCAATAACCACAAAATACCTCGAGAGAACTATCACATCCCTCTGATTGAATTGGCATAAGCCTCACTCACTTGAATTGAATGAGTGAAATCGTTTTTTTTTTTTTTTTGGGTTCAAAATTGAACTGAGTCACGAGTCTCGTGACTTTTCAAATAAAAACAAAAACAAAAAACATTTAACTTATCATTTAGCATCCCAAAGCTACAAGCAAAAAACAAGCCATCATAAAAATGACAAAATCATCGTTTAACGACGGGACTGACCTCGTCTTATCATTAGCTCCTGATATGATTTTTTGTTTTTAATGTGAGGTGGGCTAATATATTTAAATATTAATTAATTTTTATAAGTTCTAAAATTAATAATTAAATAAGATTTTAGCAACAATTAATATTAATAATCATATAATTTAAATCTATAATCATAAAAAAAAAAAAATTTAATTCTATATTCTTATTAAAAGTGAGGAACCGAAATATGGCGAGTCACATGGGGCTATGATAAACTGTTCAAAACATATCGCATCTAGTTTTTTGGGAATCTTTTTAAATTTTAAAAGAAAATTAATTTTTAAAGTACTATAAAAATAAATTAAATGCTAAATCCTCTTATTTATAATTTTAAAAAGAAATAATTTAATATTAAAATTATTTTTAAAAAAAACACTCATCTAGTTTCTTTAAAAAAACTTTTGAAAAAATAAAATGAAAATAATATAAAAAAATAATATAAATCTGATTATCAAACAAAAGGTAAAAAGTGTTAAAAACGCACAAAAAAATTATTCATACGATTCGTAAAAAAAAAAAAAAACATCCAGAGTATATTAAAGGCTTAGCTCGTACACTGTCTAATCGCCACGAAAGCAGTTTTGTCGTGGAGAGCGAGAAGCCGTCGATTGGTAAGAAAAAGAGTGGTGTGTCAGAAAACCGGACTCCTTTCACGTGGCTCCAGATTCGCCGCCAGTTGGCAACACGGCAATCACAAAACGAGAGTTTGTTTGACCTCCCCGAGCCCCCGTTTCTCTTCCAACAAAAACATTCGGCCCCCTCCCTCTCTGCAAAAATTGACGGCCAGCCCCCCTCCCTCTCTAAAAAAAATCGCCACAAACAATTGGTTTTTGCCAGAGAACACAAAGAAATCACTTCCCCTTCATCCCCAAGCCTCGAAATACGTTTTTATGCCTTCCGTTAGCTATCGAGATTCCGAAGAGAGACATAAGGAAATTGTGTTTTTTAAAAATTATTTTAAAAAACATACAGAAAACACCACCGCTAGCAAACAACTCAAGTCTCTTAGCACCCAAGTAATTGCCAATCCAGGTAAAACGTAAATTAAAATTAAAATTTATAAAAGAATAAAATAAAAACAGAGAGATCAATGTTTGCATACCCAGCAATCGCTAATTTCAAAGAATTACTGGGAATAAAACTACTTGAACTTCCCGAGAAATTTCACTAGTACACGGCTCTTATCTTGTCCCGAGTATTTCCATCCTTGATGCTCTTTATGCACAGTTGCTTTCAGAGTTCAAATGTGAATAGATATGCCCACCTCCTTCATGTATTTTGTTTGGTTGTTGAATCTTTCAAATCTTATTACCTTCGGGATTTGAAAAACAGGTTCAATGTGATCTCCCATTCATTTGTTATCTTCAGGAACCTCCAGGACTACCACTTCGATCCATTTTACCAGTACCGAGCCTCCATGCTAAAGGGTTAGTTCCCATGTGAATTTCTCAGAAGAAGAATAAAAAAACAAGAAGAAAACGTTCTGTTAATTCGATAGTAACAACAAACATGTCTGGTTTCTTTTATCCTATTCTCTGATGGTATTCGTGTAACTAAACACAATGAATATTGAGGCGATGTTCCCATAAAGAGACTGGAAGGTAAGTGACAAGCAGAGGAGACATTGATATGAAATGACCTGCTTCATCGACACCGGGCACTGTCAAAGGAAGCGCAACTGACAAATGGTTTTTTGATTCATTCAAAAATACAAAACAAAAAAAAAGTTAAAAAGGTTGTTCATCCGCTAGCTAGTATCATTTATCCTGCTGAGTTATTTCGGATTTTGACTTCTAACACAAATAAATGAGGATAAACCAGGAATTTAACAAGTGGAGCAATACACACACCGGCGGGGTTAAAACTTGACAGTTTCCCGTTTACAGTTAAATGCGAGTCACCATCTAGGGTACGCCCAAAAAAAGAAAAACGTGGTAAAGTGCGAGAAGAGAAGACAAATCAAATTCTTGTAATCTTAACTTGCCCTTGGTGTTTTTGAAATGTTGGTAGCAATAAAAAAAATCCTGTGTTTTCTTTAAGGTCTACGTTATCCCGAAGTTTTATCACACAGTGCTAACTGAAATTAAATTTACCGCCTACGCCAAGATCATTCCATTTCAGCTATAGTCAAGGCAACTCTTAATTTTTTTTAATTTTATCCTTGTAATATTTGAGTTAATTTTAAATCAATAAAAATAATAAAATTATATTAAATCAACTTCTTAATAATTTAATTTTATACTCGAACTAATTAAATAATCGAGCTGAAAAATTTTTTGTTATGTCAATTTCACCTTTTAGTTTTTTTTAATTTATAGGCTGAATTACTTTGAATAAATCAAATTGATTGTGTTATATTAAAAAAATTATATAATTTAATTTAAAATTTAGCTAGATAAAGAGTTAGACCAAGAAGGTTTTTATGTGAATTTTATTTTTAAATATTTTTTATTAATCAACCGGGTTATCTATAAACAAATCAAGTTAACTAAATCATATTAAAATAAATTTTATATAGTTTAATTTTAAATCTATGTAAAGAAATATATCAAAATACTGTAAGATTACCCTACTTAGTCGTGTGTAATAACAATATCAATAGTAATCTGACCAGTGCGTCACTGTAAACTAGTCTAAATCTAAATACCAAGCCATCAGTTAATCGTCTTTATTTGCCACACCTCGTCCACTTCTAACTAACTCTTAGGGCGACTTTCAACAATATAAGACCAGCCTTCAACAATATAAAGCCTTTGGCTTTGGATGTCTGTCCCCAGGGATGCTCCTCCTTAACCATCAATATTCAAAACTCAAGACAGAGTCAGAGTAAAAACTCGCTTAAATCTCTTGAAGAACTGTCTTTCAACTTTTATACTGGAAACTTGATCTTTGGTTGGTGAAGGCAGATAAGTGCGGCAGCATATAGACCAAGACAGAAAATAAAATAAAAAGAAGAAGGAATTTTCTTAAATATTAAATATGTTTGATAAGATTAAAAATATTTTTTTAAATACATCAAAACCATTCAAAAAAAAATTAAAAATATAATTTAATAAATTTTTTTATATAAAAAACACTCAAAATCAATTTAAATAACATTTAAGAGCACAAGGCCTAAACCTTGGTTGTATAGCCTTCATGCATTTGGATTCATTATCGCGATGGTGTGCGAGGTTGGGCAAATGGGGTCTAGGCTTGGAATGATCGATTATCACGAGGCTTAGCTTGAATTTGGAACTTATGAAGAACCAGCTACAGGCCTTCGGGTAGCCCAATTAGTCAATTAGCTTGCCACTGATTTTAATTACATCTTTCATAATTTATTTATTGGAGGGTGCACAAAAGGAAGGGCATTGTCATACGCACAAGAGAAGATGAGAAAGACAGCAGAGGATAGTTGGGAATAACAGCACACTACCACCACTTTCATCACTAGTAGAAATTGGAAATTTACACTTCAGTCTTAAATTTCAGACATAAAAACCCAAGGACATAATTCACCGGACGCTGATCATAGTCAGCTTACAAGAACAAAAAAAAAAAAAACGCAGCTCCCAAATCCCTTGAAAGCTGCGGGGGAGCGAAATTAAGAAGAGCAACTACTCAAAATACTAGCGGCGGGTGGTAAAAGTCCACCCCTGCCATAATCTTCCGCCCTTTTCAACGGCGGAAGAAAAAAAGGAAAAGCCCCAAGACTAATGAAGATGTCCCTTGAATAGGACACCCCTGAGTGACTCAATTAGCTCAAAATGAGAGTGCCAATTAAAATAAGCCCTTCTCATCCTGACCAAAGAGAACCTAATACTGACCTCCAATCGAGATACAAGTATATATTAGTACTAATAAAATCATACTAATATTACTTCTGATAATAAGTACTAAATAAATATAGAGCTAACATGCTGAAACTTTAGCATGCTGAAAGAACAGAAGGCACACGGTGTCGGTCCCTAGCGGAACTGGGCACCAGAGAAGGTCTGCCCAAAGGACCAGCTAGAGGGAGCAGCATTGTAGGAGACCACAGTACGGCCATCACTGGTGGTGACCTTGAAGGAAAGACTTTGTCCGTTAAGATAATTGTTGCTTTGCCAGTTTTGCCCCCAGTTCCTTGACATTGGTTGCCATCCAGTCCTAGACCCCTTGACGGACACAGCATGCACATCACCAGCACCACCAACGTTGGTTATCAGGACTAGATTGAAGTAGGAGTGACCATTGATTGTGAATCTTATGCCTCCTCTCCTTCTGCAGGGTACCCTACAAAAACCCGCCACCAAGACAGTTAACACTTCTACTAAAGCCAGAAAGAAGAGAACTCCTTGTGAGGGAAGGGTAAGCTTCCAAATTTCAAGAGGAAATTGAACTTCCTCTCTCACAGTTCGTGGTAAGAAAGTGGTAAAGCGGGGACCTTGCTAAGAACTTAAACTGCCCTTTATGTTTAGTTCAAAAACTGGTCTTGGGACATGAATCTTAATTTTTTTTTATTAAACCTCAGAAATTACTGGGGAAGGGAAAGTTTAGACAGGGAAAGGTTGACTGCAATCAAATTAGAGTTATGAAAAGGACCTGAACCGTGAAGAAAGGATTTAAGAACATGAAGAGACTGATTAAAGACGGAAATAACCCTCACCAGAAACTCGTTAAGGAAAAAATTGAGATTAATTTCATTAAAACGCCCTTATTCGTGACCAGATATCCCTCCATGGTTAGATTTGAAGCTCAAGAAGATAGAGACTTACCTTCTGTAGGACACAGGTACAACACCAGCACTGTATCGGGCAATGTGTTGGAAGACAGGCTGAGAGAGATCAAAGTGGTGTTGAGGAGGGTTACACCACCCCCCTGCATTGTTAGGCAGGGCATTGTTTGGAGGGCAGAAATTGGTGGCTGTGACCAAAATGGAGCCAGGCAGGCACCATTTGGGGTCATTCACGCACCTAATCTCGTAGCAAGACCCACAACTTAACCCGCTATTGAACAGAGCTGTGCTCAAAGCTGCAGTATTTGTACCATACCCCTGGCTGTACAAGTTCCCGTAACCGCAAGCCCCACCTGAAGTTATATATTTTATCAAAACCAGCAAAATTAGTCATATGGTGTGCCCTGAAGGGTTTAATTTCTTAAAAAGGTTCTTCGCTTCTGCAAAGTGGCATACCCATTGTGCCGGAAGCATCACCACCTCCGTAGAAGGTTGCACGGGCATTAATCCACCCTCCACCACCATAACCATTAACAGATGAAACCATTGCAAGGAGACCCACCAAGATAAATCCAGCTAGAGCCATTTTCCTGCACAAAGGAGTAAACCAGTTTAGTTTTTTTAAAAAAAAAAAAACCACCTTGCTCATTTTTTGTCAGGTTCATTTAACAAGAGAAACAACATTTTGAAAAGCAAATGCGAGAGAAGAGAGACGGTTATTACATGAAAAGAGAGAGGAAAAGAGAGCAGGCTAGTGAAAATGTTTGGCGCTGGAGTGGAGAAGGTTAGGAGGGGATGAGGGAGAATTTATAGGGATTCGGCAGGGGTGCTTAGGAGAACTATTTTGCCACCATTGCCACTAGTCACACACAACTATCGCAAAGACACGTCCTTGAAGCAGCTGGGGACCATGAACCGCTTGGGCGTAAAAGTCAAGCTTGTGATGGTGAAAAAACAAGAGCACATGTGAGCTTTGAGGGGGGGGAAATTGTTATGAGGCTGAAAACCGTGTGGTTTTGTTTCCTAGTAGAAAAATTCCCTAGAATCCGAGTGGGGTATGGGCGGTTTTCCACATGCAAGCAACCTTCATTTGTCGCAGGCACCCTTCATTTTATCTCATCCCCCTTCTTGAATTTTCTTAAAAATATTTAAAATATATTTTGTTTAGGAAAAACGCTACCTTTTCTTTTTGTTTTTCTAACAATTAAACTTTTTTTTTTGGTTAAAAAAACGTCTGTTTTGATCCTTCGTTGATTTTTAGCCTTGGACTGTGATGAGCAGATGCACAGTGACGCGCATGGGCACATTACGAGCCTCATACGCAGCCGTTTACCAGGACTGGGACAGTTGGGTCAATTTTTTAATAATAAAATAAATCTACTTTGGTAAACGAATTAAATTCCTGTTTAGACAGCATGTTATTTTTTGTTTTCGAACAATTCCTTAATTGATATTCACAGCTGTGAAATGCGAGCACGTGGATGGTTTCAAGTACAACTGAACCAACACCCTCTGGTTAGGGAAGAACTAGGAGAACTCCGTCAAATATGAAACAGAGAAAAAGTATTTTACAGACTTGCAGCAGCACGTGTCTGATAAATAATAACTTCCTGAGTTGCCAGATAATATTTTTTAGCTGCCTTGTGATTTTTTTTTTTCTTTGAAGGACAGGCTTAATGGAGCATGCCTCGTGCATAAATTAAATTAGTGATTTGTCAACACAGAGCATAGTTATGGTTGGGTTTGGTTTTGAATCAAGTTAAAAATTAAATCGGTTGAAAAATTATTTATTAGAAACAGAAAAATCAAAGTAGAAATAATGATATCAGTTTTAAAAAAATTCAAAACCAGTCTGGATCTGGTTAGTGCCATACCCAGTACACATTCACTGAAACATACTTGTTTTCCTGAAAATTTATACCCACAAATCTTTTTTGAACTATTATTTTTTTTTGTAAATATATACTGCTAAAAACTCGGTTCATCAAAAATTATTCTGATTAAATTTATGCGACCTAATAGATTCATATAAGATCTATTTCAAACAAGAAAATAAGAGTATAAATAATCATATAAATTTTAAGAATTTATTTTTTAAAAAGTTATTCAAAACGATGTTGTTTTATTTTAATTTTTTTTATTAAAATAAGATTGTTTTATTTTTAAAAAATAAAAAATTATCATTTTAAAATAGATATAGGTTGACTTGCTGATAAATTGACTCTATTAACCATCAACTATTTCTTGGGATGGGTTTATTTTTGTTAAAATCATGAGTTAGCTTGTAAAATCATATAATTTTATGAATAAACATGTATTTAACATGTAAAATTGGACTAAAACTCAAAAACTATTAAAATCAAACTTAACTCATGCAAAATCGATAAAATCAATAAATTTGCGACATGAACAAAGTTAGGTTCAAATTTGATCTTAAAATATATGTTGATTAGTTTTGCGAGATTGGACATATCTTTTAAACTATATATTGAATATAAATAATATTTTACATCAAAATATTAGACACATAAAAATATATTATGGTAATTTTTCAGATCAAATGAAGTTCGGGAACATAATATTTATAAGAGTCAAAGTTAGTAAACGAATCTTGTTAAATATATCAAACTAGACTTTCATTTATTGTTTTGGACATATTTAAGGCTACCAGTTAAATTTTACAGCGATTAAAGTTCGGCTGGAAACTAGATAACTGAAGCTTTCCAACCATATATTGTAGGTCCAGTAATTCATCTAAACGAGAGAGAATAACATATTTGAAATCATGACTCAAATTTACAAAGAATATACTAAAATTAGAGATTCAGGTTACATGAAGGCTTTTTATTACTGTTATTATTTATTTATTTTTGAATAATAATTATTTCTCCATGTCATTAATTCATTGATTTATACTATCTATAGCTCTCATTTTATCTAGATCACTTATTAATTATAATATTATTGACTCACTTTATTAGATTTTAATGTAATTTAATTTCTTAGCTAGAATTGTTAATATATAATTAGTTAAAAAAATTAATTATAATTTTACAATTTAAATTTATATTGTATTTTGCGTGTCATGGTAAAAAAAAAAAAAAATTTATCATCCTTGGCTGGGTTAGACCTGGACAGGGGCTGTAATGGTTACTTAGCTGGATTAATTGGATGTTCAGTGTCTCATTATGTGTATAATCATTAGGCACTATCATATGATTTCCTAATCAAGACAAGAAGATTGCATGGACAGCCATTAGGCACTTGGATTCCATGCTGATTGACGACATCAGAGGACCGCGATTCTCGGCCCGAGCGTATCCAATTCCAATCGGCTTCATTAATTAAAAATGTAAGCAGCAAGTGTAGTATAGTTTCTACAATGACGAGTTACGTGTATTTTTGGTGTACTAGATCTCAGTATTTTCCATTGATAAAACTCTCCTCCCACCAGACCTTGCTTGGACAGCCTACTACTCCTAATTTAAAATATTAAAGAAAAATCTCACACCAGAAAGGATTTTAAGACTTTTATTTTTATTTATTTATTTTATTTTATTTAAATGGAATGTTAGGATCAGCGTCCATCTCAATTAATCGTGTACTCGTGTTAAAAGATATTACCTTCTTGGAAGTTTTTTGGTCTATTCATCCCCTTCTGATCTCCCTCCTCCTCCCCCACCCTCTCCTCTCTCAGAGCTACGTACCACTATGATAAAATACAGGGGTGTTTTTAAAAGATACTTCAACTTGGAAACGGAATCGCCACTGTAGGAAAAAGCTTTGCTAAATGCAAATCATCTTACAATACGTTTACTGTGAGATACAAACACAAGCATAGTTTTGCTGCTGTGTTTTTTACTTTTAGTGGTGTGGGCTCGCCACTAAAAGTAAAAAACACAGCAGCAAAAACAAACTCACGCTTACAGAATCATGATGGACAGGGAAGAGGGAGAAAAAATGAGTCTCGGTTACTACTAGCATGCATTTCCTGGACAAAGTTAATAGATCACCGTGGAGATATTCAAACCCCTCCACTGCTGAAGAAAACAGGCATGGGCAGAACAGCCCAGATTTCGAGCGAAGCTCGTGCCACGCCAACCCCACATCACAACTCCCTAGAGGGTCAAACAGTGCACATATCAAGAAAGAGAATATCCAATCATGGGGCGACCCTTGCTCTCTCTAGGCTGTTAATGTTTGACAGCAGTCAAATTAAGAATAAGGCAGCACTAAATAAAACACCTCTGGAATGACAACTTGTTATCTTGACCGATATATAACCTTTACTCGGGGTGACCCTTAATGTCTTAACATGTTTTTAAAAATATTCTTCAAATTGTTTTTTTAAAAAATATATTAAATTAATACTTTTTAAATATGTTTTATATGTTGATATTAAAAAAACACATGCAGTCTCTCTTTTGTTTTTGCTCTTTTCTCTATATTCAAAACCCATTTGGCTACTGCTGCCAAAACATTTTATCTTTTCTGAACTTTAATTATTATTATTATTATTATTATCTTTTGTTAGATGAGAGTTGGGGTGCAATGCAGTAAAACCCCGAAGAAAGGGACACAACGAAAACTCGAAAAGATATATCAATATATTAAAATAATAAATAAATAAATTTTAAAGACAAGCAGGTTAACTATGACAAACAGGATAAACCCAAAATAGGGTTAAGTAATACCTAGTTCACGTACAAACAACAAAGGAGAAGGTGGCATTTGACTCCATCAATTATGGCATCCTTTACTCTGTACGGGTAGTTTAAGTTTTCCTTTTTGCTGTAAAATATAAATTTTCTGTCAGCCAGCCCTGTCATTTAAAAATGGCAATTGTTCTTGGAAATTTTTTTTTTAAAAAAAGACAACTGTGCTCTAGCTCTGTGTTTTCTTGGGTGTGGATGGGGGTGCTTGCATACCATATTGACATTTCCTGGACTTTAACGGCCAATAACCAACTTGTCGTTTGAACATGCTTAAGCATGCCAGATTCCTCGTCACCCATTTGCTTTTATGTTTTGTGTTCGGCTTTATGGATTTGATCTGGACCGCTTATCTTCCGGAAACATTACCCACCGCTATCCTATTTTGATTCCACACTAGATTTTCTGGCTTTCGTGTTTCATCACACCTTTCCCTGTTGTCATGGATTTTGATGCCCCGCAACTACAAGTCAAGTGGGGGAAAAAGCATTGCTCCTGTCGACGCCCAAAACACTCCTGCCTGGTCTTCGTTGTTTCATGTGTATGATGTAGCATGAGACTGATCTCTGCGTGACAACTTTTAAGCTTATTTTCCATATTGGTGTCTCCCTTTCGACCTTGCTTTTTATAGTCTTCAAAGTAAAATTCGCCAATCATGAACTTTGTTGTTCGTCAAGGTTTACGTGCAATGGGAGGTCAAGAACATCAACTCACGCCCTTTATTTGAGAATAAAAGAACAGAGCAATGCACTCTGGCAAGATGATGACTCCGCTTCGACTTTTTCATCATAATGCTTTCCTTTTTCTCTTCCAGGAGAGATGAGACGCGACTGGATGGTGTCTTCTAAAACTAGCTATGTGTCTCCCAGCTTGATACGGAGGTCTTCATTATTTGTATTTGTTTCGTGTGTGACTCAACCATGCTTATAAAAGCCGGTTTGGTCCACAACCTGATCCAAGGTTTGGACAGCAGTTGTCTAGGTCCATCGAAGTTGATTTGAGTAATTAAAAAAAATAATTTTATTTTAATATTTTTTTAAATATGTTAAAATGCTATTTTCTTAGAAAAATTCAGTTATACATAGCATGGATTTTGTTTAGATAGTTAGTTTACTTGACAGATTTAATTATATTCAATTTAATTTTTAAGTTGATCTGTCATCAAATTAACCCATTAAATCAACTGAGTTTAACAACATTTATTTTAATTGGATGGTAATTTTTTTTTGTCCTGATTTTTAATTTGATTGCTACACTTTATTTATTTTTAATAGTGTTGATATAATTTTGTTATATCTCAAATCTTAATATATCTCAGTGTCAATTGGTATATTACTCGAATCTATTGCATTATTTTCACATTATGATGAAACTCTAAGAATCTCAAGTTCTTAATTGCAAAAATTGTAAAATATAACAGAAATTTAGCATTAAAATTGGCTTAATGTTGAAAATGAACAGTTTTTATGGGTCATTTTATTTTCCCGACACCCAATGAATGGTCTAGAACCATAAACAGTACATGCCAGTGCGCCATGCACCATTTCAAAATCAAAGAACTGGCAGGAATAAGATACCATGACCGAGGCCGTGGATGACAAAAAAAGTTTCTCATCTTAATTAATTTGTCGGGAGATTATGGTGCCTTTTTTGTTGCTTGCATCTCGTATGTGCTTAATCATATCTTCTGTCCTTTGTGATTTTCAAACCAAACATCACAATCTTCCTAGTTGTCCCGTTCTTCTTTCCCTGTCCCTCCCCATGTGCCATGTGGTCTAGGAAGAAAGTGATCATCTCTCATGGCTGATCATTCTTGCTACGACTCTTGACCTAAAATCTAACCCTCCTCACTCCGTTGCCCCTAGCTGCTACGCAGCCTACACTGTGTGAGATTCTCGGAAAATAAAGAGAAACTGAGAAAATCGATCTGGGTGAGAGGCCATGTCTTGTCACTGTTGAATTTAATTGTGGCATCAAGATTTCCTTGCCCGAGATTTTGTCAGACGCTTCATCTGCGCCAACGTCGACGCGAGCGGGTCTCGATCCCTATAATTAAATTATATTTATCCCTATAAAAAGTACAAAATATGAAGCAAGATTTGTATCTATTCTGTTTGTCATTTTTCGAATTCAGAAAGTTCAAAAAAGAGAAAATAAACAATTTTAGCTACCAAACACATCTCTTGAAATATCTCTGTCAAAGATTATATTCTTGATTATAAAAAATGAGCCATGTTTCTTTGTGTTGTTAATTTATATTTATCTTATCATGCGAGAAAAATTATTTTTCAAAGAATAAGCGTTTTTTTTTCTTTGTATACATGGTAGATAATTATTTGAGCTCTAAATCATACAGTGATATTTTTGTAATGACATGACATTAATCTAGTTAATTATTTCATTTCTTAAAAATAAATATCTGAATGCGAATATTTTTATGGTCGCATTCCCCGTTAGCTTATTAAAATAATTTTTATTTTAATTTCAAGAATAATTAATATAATTGGTTTAATTTAACATAATTTTGTAATACTTTTAAAGAGAACGCGACTTTTTCTTCCATTTTTTTTCCCGATGGAAACGATAATTCGTCAAATGTACAGTATACCAACCCCGTGATCGGTGGAAATCTTGCTTAGAAAAGGGAGGGAGGCAGCCGGATCTTTAGACTAGATTTTTTCTTGTGCCTTAAACTACCTTGGAGGTAGCTAAACTAACAACCTCTACAACCCATTGTCTAATTTTGAGCACTAAAGCGTTCTGGTATCATGGTGGGGTAATAAATGGTGTGTTTTTTTAATATTTTTTTTACATTAACAAGGCAGTCAGAATTATAAAAAACATTATCATACTATTAAATACTCATTAAATCTTATATTATAAAAAACCAACTGATGCTCAGAAGAGTGTCCTCTCAGCTACCTACTGGATTTGGTGAAGAACCTCTTTACTAGTAGGTGTACTTAATGTTTTTGTAAGCTTTACAGAAACTAGCTGTAAGAATTGTAAATGCTCATTAATTCAACAACAAGTAAAGAATAGAGTCTGGTTGATGAGTGGAATGATTGTCCAATGAGCACCGTTTGATTTGATTCCATTCCTCATGAAGCAAGCATTTTTTGGTTCGGGAACAATGGAGGGGAACCACGATCACAGACGAAGTAAATAAATGATGCACCATTTGTTAGCGTGAGCTTAAAAAGATAGCTGGAAAGGATAAAAGGAAAATTATTGCTTTATCGATCCAGATCTTATTCCAGCGTTCGTACCAAGACAAAGCGTTGAAAGCCACCGAGATCATTTATACGATGAAAACCCACGCAAGAGATATATGTTTTCAAGCCCTTTTATATATAGCTTGGTTCTTCAAAACGACCTCAAATTATTTCTGTTTTGAAAATTTAAAATTGTTTTTTCTTATTTCAATATAAATTTCGAATTCTGTGATATTTTTATTTTCTGTTAAACTCATAAGCTCACGGTTGACTAGGATGAATTATCTGAGCTCTTGTTGAAATTCGGGATTAAAAGTGATCAATTTTCGAAATATCCAAACTCATGAGTATGAGTATCAGAGGTGTTGCCGACAACAATGCTGCGGAATGATTCTCGCGCACTTCCCGTTCTTTCCCTCTGTAATGGATCTTTTTGACAGTTTAATTTTTAAAATTTTAAACTACATCGCTTTAACCCCACATAAAAGCTCGCAGTGAATCTTCCTTTGAATTTTAAATTCTAAAGTTTCCGTTTCGCATTGCTTTCTGTTTTTCAAATAATTTCTCAGAATGATTGTAAAATTTTAATGTTTAGCTTTTTTTAAAAATATATTATTTTAAAATATTTTTAATTAAAAAACATACCGACAAACAATATTCAGAAGGAGCTTTCTTTTTCCTCCACGCACAGATTAATTTATTTATTTTTGCTCGAGGCCGGAGAAAAAGCAATCGTCCATAACTTGTATCTCTGGTCACCTATTTCAAATTCGGAAAAAAAAAACTCTGCTCTCCACCATTGAAGTTGTAACTTACTAGTTTGCTTGAGAGGATAAGAAATCCTTCTGTATCTCACCACAAATCACCACCATCGGGGTGCTTGGATCGACTTCTCTCCATACCATTAACATCGCTAGGTGAGGTTGTGAGCACCACGAATTTCTTTGTATCTGGGATGCTCTTTAATTAGTGTTTTTTTCGAAGATCAGTTCGAAAGATCTCCACTCTCGTTGAGAATGTATGTGGTCTTCTTTTATGTTTGATGGAAAATATGATGAATAATTAACTCGGAACCTGCATGATCCTTGACTTGTTGGTTTTTTTAAATGAATTTGGCAAATAAGAGTTGTTTCCCCGTTCACTCTCGTGATATATAGTAACTATTATTATTAGTTTATAGAAATAAATAATTTATATGAACCTTCAGGAAGGGTTTCAACTTTTATGTACATTTTCCCATCTCAACAGGAATAACGGGGTCGAATGTGGTGGAAGTGTTTGCTGTCACGAAGGCCTTGGAGATTAGTTCCACTTCCATGCTAGCGAAACAAGTGAACTGGATTGTTGAGGCTGATTCCGCGAATGTGATTAGGCGGCTGGGACAGGTACATACTCTAAAGGCCGCGAAGGTTACAGAGTTAGCTTCGTTATTAATAATAGTTGTTTTTTTAGAATGTATTTTGTTTGAAAATATATATTTTTTATTTTTAAAAAATTATTTTAATGTATTAAAATAATTTAAAAACATTAAAAAAAATTACTTCAAATAAAAAAAATTTAATTTTTTTTTAAAACATCATTTTCTACGATAAAAACAAACATGGACTAGTGATATTTCCATGCCACAGGTTGGAATAATTTTGTTAAAAGGAAACAAAAAATGTTAAAAGTGGTAAACAATTATTTGATACTATAATTAGTTTTCGGTCTAACGGATTAACCTTTAAACTTTATAACATGACGTTTTATTTATTTTAGGTTTAAAATTAAATTATCTATAATTTGTTTGACATGATTCAATTAACTTAACTGGTCTCAAGACAATTGTCTCGACCAGTAAAAAAGTTTGATAATAAAATTGACAAAAAAAACCTCATTACCCAACTCCTTACCTAACTTGAGTTTAAAATTAAATTGTATGAGAGTTGTCTTGATGTAATCTGGTTAACATGGTCGGTTTAGAGACAACCTAGTTGACAAATATAAAAAGTTCGAGGATAAAACTAATACTTCTTGTCTAGCTCAAATTTAAAATTAAATCATATAGAAGTTTTCTTGACGTTACCCAATCACCTTAACCAGTTTAAAGAGAAACATGTCGACTAATAAAAAATATATGTCGATGAATTTGATAAAAAAATCTTTCTTATCCAACTCTTTATCTAACCCGGGTTTAAAATTAAATTATATAAAAGCTATTTCAATGTAACAAAGTCAACTTGATCTATCTAAAGTCATCCCAAATATTCGGTAAAAACTTTTGAAGATGAAATTGACCAAAAGACCCTATTACTTGACTCTTTCCTATACAAAATTTTTAAAAAAATTGCGTAAAAGTTGTTATGGCGTGATTCAATGGACTTAATTAGTTAATTAAAAAATAATGTAGATGATTGTTAAAAAGAGTTTCACGATGAAAATGAGTAAAAAAAAGACAAAAGAAGAGGGAAATAAAAAAAAACTGAATTGAAATAAAAACAACTTTACAAATCATGGAAGCCGAAAAGCTACGCAAAGTACGTTGGCCACATCTTTTAATTAGAGCATCAAACAAGTTTACAGAAAAGTTAGTTAAGGACAGTTAAACCAGTGATGTAGCCAATATCGTTCTACTCATGAAATTTCCCCCACACACACACACACACACATATATTCTTGCATAGACACACATTCTTTAAGTTGGTTTCATATAAACCCAAAGAGAGAAGAATACCACGTGATATGATATACTTCTATAACTTATCTATCTAAATGGTGATCCAGTAATAAAAACTTGGAATTAAGAGGTTTGCTTTCTTTATAGTCTCAAGTTCGAGCCCTGTGGTTACTCATATGATGACTACTAGAGGCTTATATGGTCATTAACTTCAGGGCTCGTGGGATTAGTCGAGGTGCGCGAAATCTGGTCCGGACACCCACGTTAAAGTAAAAATAAATAAAAAAATATTTACTATAACTTAACTATATAGTAGGTGATTTAGGATTAAAGAGTTTATTCTCTCTATAATTTCAGGTTTGAGTTCTGTGATTATTAATATAATATTACTAGAGGTTTATATGATCGTTAATTTCATGACCCGTAAAATTAATCTAGGTATGCACAAGCTGGCACGAACAACCATGTTAATGAAAAAAATTACTTACAATAACTTTATAGAATGAACAATTAAATTTTGCCACATCACTACATAGTATTGTGCTAATAGCTAGTGGTTTACTTTATATATATATATATTGTCTACGCAAAAATGGTGTCCAAGAACATCAACAAAATATCTGTCTTCGTGGTCCATTCAATTACAATTTGGGAAATCTAACTACCCTGGATCACGCGGAGAACATAACTTAGCCAGGAACATAATTTAAACCATCTTGTAAGAGTGAGTCGTGGTAAAGAGCTTGAAATCTGTATAACAGTTCTCGAGTTCGAGTCAGGACATGTATTTCTTATAAGAATCTGGGACAGTCGAGATTTTACTCATTTATCTAGGGCCACAAAATGTGCTTTTCGAGAAATAGGGTTTTCTCGAATAAAAAAATAATAATTTAAACCATCTAATTCAACAAAACAAAAAAATCAAAACAAAACAGAGAGAGAAACCCATTTTTCATACAGAGAAAAAGCAATTGAACCGATGTGATGGGTGAATATTAATATCTACTGAGAACAATATGCTTATAGAAAATTTTCAGTTGGATTTGTTGGGAGAGACGTCGAGAACTAGTTAAGAAAAGTAGAACAATTTCCAAACTGGTTCTTGTTCTAAGTTGTTAACCATGCATGAAGAAGATGAGGTCAAATTAAGGCTCCATGTTATTTGCCACGAGATACTATTTGTGATGAAGGTGACCCTAGTTGAAAACTAGCCCATGTGCATCCGATTCTGAAGTGTGTTTTTCCATGTTCTTCCATCTTGCAAGCAACCAAAGAGATGAAGCATGGGACCTAGATCGAGGGCTTTGGTTTTAGGTTATTCCATTAACTTCTCACTTCTGTATGCTAGCTTGAGCAGGCGTTTGATTATGATTTATGAATATCCTACATGGAAGGAGATGCCACGGGCAATGCGCTCGTCAGCTTGAGTGTCATTGGAACGATACTGTTGATCGGAACCACCAGATCCGATTTGATTCGAGTGTCATTATATCCGATTTGGTTTTAAAATTAATTATTATGTAAATCTGATTCTGAGATTTGCAGAATTGGTTAACTTTTAGAAAGCAATTTCCACGTGCATATTAGGTAGCTCTAGTTTTGCTACAATTGGCTGGCCTGTTTATAAGGCCCATACCGTCATCACTCGTTGGCTGGCTTTTGGCCCTTGCGGTCGCCATCTTGTAGTTTTCTTTCTTCGCTTGTTTCTTTTTTATTTTTTATTCTTTTTTTAAACAAGCTCCTATGTATATGCTTTGCTAGATTTATAAACATGAAGGATCCCAGTTTAATATCCTAACAACATGAGATCAATCTAAACAATATTTTAAAAATAAAGATATATATATATAGGGGTACATAAAAAATAAATTAAAAACCAATACCAACATATAAACTATATATATCCACGTGTAATAATGCGAGGCTTCCAATTGAAATATGAGAACTAAAAATAAAATGACTTGATATATCAAGGGACCAAGACTTAGACCCGGTTACGTGGCAATAGGCAATAAAGAAGCTGAGGACATGTATGCATTATAATGAATTAGAAATCGCCACCACTAGAAGTTGCTCAACTTGAAGAGCCGCCATGCGTCGGTGATATCAGAAGTGTTTAGGAATGTGATTAACATTGTGTTTTTTAAAAATTTAATTTTTTATTTAAAAATAATTTTAAGGAATTGCCTCGTGAATTAAGTACTACTATGTGTAAATATGTAATTTAGTTAATATGAATAATTTGATGTAATTTTATTTGGCATATGAAAAAATGGTATGCAAATAAATAAATCATACAGAGATTTTTGTATTAAGAAAATATATTAAAGCGTAACACTAATAAAAGTGATGAGAGTAGCTTGATACATGTATCTTTAGATTTACATTTTGTTTGTCATTGTAGCTACGTCGCATTTTTTTAATTAAATTATAATGTATTTATGTAATATATATATATTTTTTAATATATAAAAAAAATTAAATAACAATCATTATGATAATGCTAAATACTATCATAGCCCGGCACGCCTAACATCGATAACTTGAGAGGGAGAGGGAGAGGGAGAGGGGCAAGGTTATGAAAAAGAAGGGGCAAGAAAACTACCATGAAAAGGTAATCGAATCCAGCTTGCAGCACAATAAGATGAACACTATTAATGTCCTTTATCAAGATAAAACAGGGCCCAGGCATGCTTCAAAGGCAGTAATGTCGAGCACTAAATGAAAAGCAAACCCCACTTCCTTTTAACAAACTCAACAAGAACACCTTTTCATGTCCTTGGCCTTGTGAAGAAATCCTACGGGTTATGATGAGACATCTGAGTACACCCGGCAATTGGTTCATCACGTTAGTTGGATGCTGTAAACAGTTTGTATCACTTACTTGGCAACTGTTTCCACACGCAGGGGCCAACATGCCAGAGCTCTTTGGCCTTGAATGGAATCATCCCTTTTGCAATTATTGTGTTGTGCTGATAAAAATGGCAACGGGATGGACCCTCCATTGACATGGAGACCCAACTTACCCCCACAGCACCCTACAAGTAAATTAATTTTCAAGGCAAGCAACTCTTCTTTTAAACTATAATGTGATTTCAGGAGGTGAAATCATATTCAATCTTGAACAATTAATCGATTTGTTCTTCTGACTTTCTATCTCCACCGGACCAAGATTTTGGACTAGAAAAATCTCAAATTTTAAAAGGGTCAGGACAAAACAAAACTTGAGGGAATGATCAGGCAAGGTCCGCTTAAGGTATTCAGAAGTGGACTAGCTTCAGCTCAAGTAAGGTAGCAATGGAGCAGTGGTGTGGCAAAAACCGAAGTCAGGGTGTTTAAAATGGAACGTAGATGGTTCAGCTCTTGGAAAGCCAGGAACGGCAGGGGTTGGTGGGGTTCTGAGAGACCATCTTGGGAGATTTATCTGTGCTTTCCCAGTGCTAACTTGAATTAAAGACTCTAATGAAGCTGAGGTACTGGCAATATAAAAAAGGCTTTGGAGTTGAGCGCAGAACATGTGCAAGCTAGTCAAGTTCATTGAATAGTTGAATCTGACTTTGCTAACGCCATTAATTGGGTCACCACATCAACAGAAGATTAGTCTTGGAAGATGCATGACCATCTCATATGCATTGCCTCTCTTACAAAAAAGGCGAGGTCCATTTCTTTCACATGAACCAGTAGACAAGGGAATGATGCAGCAAGCTGTCTTACTAAACAAAGTCTGCAGCGGGAATGTGATTGGGTAGCATGGCTCTAATTTCATCTCTGTTTTTCTGCTAGCTTTGTTTACATGTCTGCAATTTTGGTTTTGCTATTTGGTTAGTTGTAGTTCTTTCTCCCGAGCCATTCACTTATTGGCTTTCGAGGTTTATTCAATAAAAATTCTTGGAATTCCGTTCTGTATCTGATTCTGATATGTGAAAGTTATTTAAAAAATATCATCTAATGAGATCATTCCATTTTGGAATTCATTTCATAAGTTTCTTATCCAATATGAGAGAAATTCGTGTTATTTACAAACTGTTCTGATATTTAACGAAATTACTTCACCTTCAATGTATATTATTTCACGTAAAACGAACACCCAGACACCTGTACTGTTTATTTACCAAAAAACAAATCCCAACGACCCTAAGGTAACTGTATTCTTGTATAGTCAATATCATTGGCTAATTACAATGGTTAAATCATAAATGAAGTAATTTTCTCCTGCTACCTCTCACAGCGAGAAAGTGGACCGCTTGGTTGAGAACCGAGAAAGCAATTTTCACTCTCTCAAAAAACAAAAACAAAAAAAACCACCAACGAAAGTTTAATAACAATATCGATTAAGCTAAAATGATTATTCAACGGAAAAGAACAGTGCTAGTTTGCTTAAAATTTCTTTCCAAAATAATTCTAAAAGAAACCTTAATGTCTGGATCAAGGTATAAACTGGTGTGCCCAGTTATTCAATGGATCATCATGAGTTTTTTAAAGAGAATATTCAGTAAGATTAGCTTTACGCTATAAGAAGATGAATATTTCTGCTGCATGGTTCGACTGTGATATAACACCAAGAAAATAAATTGTTGAATACAAATGGGTTCCAGCAGACTAAACAATGGGATGTACATGTGCCTCTTAAGAATTAAACTTGCTGACAAACACAAGCAATCCACAAATGCATTTGCAGGTTAACCTTGTTCTAGAAACGTCATTGTCTCAAGTACATTTGCTGTATTTTAATGTTAAATATTTGGTGGCCATCAAATTCGTTATTGTGTTCACTCTTAATATATATATATATATATATATATATATATATATATATATATATATATATATATATATATATATATTTGTAATAGATGTTCCCCCTTAATGTTACTTGCTGGCTATTCCATACACATGGGGATTTATAATCAAGGCATTAGGCAGGAAAGCCATGCTTAAATCGACAGATGAGAAACCAGCTTTAAGAATTTCCTTTCCTGTATCCCTAGATAGGTGACAACCATCAGCAACTGTCTGTTGTAATGGATCGAGGGCACTTTGCAGGAGTCTAAGAATTGTTCCATCTGCATAAACCAGCAACATTAATAACAAATATTTAACGAGATCAACCAAGCTCACCAACGTTTACTTGGAAGTTTAGCCCACGAGACCTTTTGCAGCCACATGCTCCACAAATAGGTAAAGCCCACCAGGTTTAAGCACTCTCTTTACCTCTGCACACAAAGGTTCCAGTTTAATAATGTACCTCACACAGAGAAAAACTTGGTGCTGGGTATACCATTCTTCGCTTTTTTGGCTGGACTGAAATTTGCAGTCGCAAACTAGTTCTAGCACAGAAACATGCAAGCAATAAGATCGACCCCGACAAGTTATAAGCTCTGACCTCCAGAGAGGACTTTAAGGTCATTTCGGCTTTTCATGAAGCAGAACACTTTTCAGTCACCACAGACTCTCACACAACAAGTTACAATTTTAACAACTAAAATTTCAAAATGTAGGGGCATTGCTACCGTTTCATGTTTTTGGTTTTTTGTTCTTGTAAAAAAAAAAAAAACTAGCTCTTTTTTATTATTTATAGTTGTTTAACTACTATTTATTTTTTAATAAAGGTATGTGAAAAAAATTATGCAGATTTTATGATGATTAAAGAAATATAAAAATATGTTATTAGGTAGAATACAAAACATATAATATGATATATACATGATGATTGTTGATATGATAATAGCATGCTGGTAAATATCATTATAGTAATAAAAAATTTAACAAAAATTGTTAGTTTATTAGTAAAATTTGAAAAGTAGAGTAAGTGATGATGATACCGTAGAGATTACTAATAATACTGACAAATTTTTAATATGTTTGTGAAGTTTTTTTTTTATTAATATGAGTGTTTGGATCAGCTTGCGCGTACCTCGACTAATCCTACGAGTCCTGAAACTAACGACCATGTAAACCTTCAATGGCTCTGAAATTTGTGGGACTTAAACTGATGATCTCTAGAGAGCAAATTTAGAATCTGACCAGTTAAATTATAACTTTTAAAATTAAAATTTTAAATTTCCTGATAATAATAATAGCGTAGAGTTAATGATGATAATTATAACATCAAAATATAAGATAATGGATGAAGAAATGATAATTATGATAATAATGTGATTGTGATTATAATTTTAAGATGATATAACTGATAAAATGAATGATATGATACAAATATAACATACTACACATAAAATATAAAAAAGGAAAATAATTAAAATTTTATTATTATTTTTAGAAACGGTTTTTTTAAAATTATTAAGAAAATACAACAATTTTAGAAAACCGGAAACAACAATAATTCCAAACATCACCATAACTGCTAGATTCTAGTTTAGGAAGTTGTATAAGCGGAAAGTTTAGGGTAATAATTGTTTTTTAAAGTATTTTTTATTTAAAAATATATAAAAATAATATTTTTTATTTTTTAAAAATAATTTTCAACTTAAAAAAAAATTAAAAACAAATTTTTTAAAAAAATATCACGAAACACGAGCGCGAGAAAAATCTGTTTATTGTGAGGAACCAAAAGCATGTTTAATCCAATTACCTTGTAGTGTCTGGCCCACTTCTTCAACGGAGCAGAGTACAAGAGTTCCCACGACAGCATCAACAGAAGCATCATTTAATGGTATAGCTTCCCCAACCTGCATGCAATCAAGGCTTTCAAAATCGATGGAGAGCAGTGCAACAACTTTCAATTTTGATATTACGTTAATCTCAACAAGCAAGTAATCACTCAGGAAACAAATGATAAAATCAGTTGATGACCCGCGCCCATAATGGCAAAGAGAGTAAGAGACTAAAGAGTAAGCTAATGATTTAAAGCAGCAGCTTCACACATAAAATCATGGAGTTTTCATCTGTACTGATGTCTAAACATGTATTAAAGGCTACAGAGGAAATTGATAGTCTTATAGCACGATCACATAAACACCTGACTTGAAGGCTATCGATGTTAATATTGCTAACAATATTAAACCATGGTAATGAACTTTCCATTTTGTAGTAAATTAAGTCAAATATACAGAAATTTAGTAGAATTGATAGTACTGTCAGAGCAGAAACATGCATACTGCTTGTATAAATTCAAAGTTTGAAAGTGGTAGACCAGCAGCCACTGCTGATTCCTGCGCAAATTTTTCCATCTTTGTGTTAGGATCCACACCGTAAACCTGGATATCAGCACTATTGGCATAATATTTGAGGTTAGGACCAGTGCCTATGCCAATCTCCAACACTTTCTGGGCCTTTCCTCTCAAATTAGTAAAAAGCTGTGTCTTGTAAACAGCAACCTTACCCGCCAAAAAATAACAATAAAGGAAAGGGGAAAGGAATGTCATCAAATGGAGGCCTGAATACATAATCCTTACAAGAAAAAAAATTGTTTAACAAGAGTTCCACTAACCTCTGCTTCATAGGGTTCCACGGTAGAATTTAATACAGATGCATAAAATTCATCGTACCAATCTGGTCTTGGAGGGTGGACTCTATTTAACACTGTCTGCAATATGTTTTCCGTGTCACCTAATTACTCCCACTGTGTTCTCACACAATAAAATCAACAATGACAGCAATATCTCAATTCTGGCCTCTAGTTTGGTGTTGGCCAACCAATACAATCAATAACATTTTTACAATGGTTAATTTCTGCTTCTATTTGGCAAACATTACAGGCAGTTTGACAATATAATTGGATTCTCAGAGTGTGATACATTTTTGAGTTTGCCGAACTCAGAATTTTCATCTGTGAAGTTAATCTTTCAACGTTACAAGGTTGAATACAAATGAAACATAACTGAGAGTGAATTGGCATCCAGGATATCTCTGTGATCACCATTCTATAGTGTATGCTTTTGGAGAAAATTAAGATAGGCAGGCATACCTTGTAACGAGGCTGTAAATTATCAGAAGCGATTGAAGGACATACAGGAAATAAAGCGGTAGACGCTGCTTCAAGAAAATGTCTTCTTCCACACGTGCAAGATCTGCTGCTGGCACGTAATAGCTCCCCATTGTTTTCTTCTGATCTTCCTGAGCTGTCTGGTTGATTCAAAAAGGGTGTGATTGTTGGAGTTGAAGTTTCATGAGAAGAGCTGCTGCAGGGAGTGGTGAAGCTGAAGGTGAAGAGGGAGGACTGAAGGCTCATCCTCACAGGAGGGGCCGGTATATACTCAGTTTGCGGTGGAAATTAATGTCATATATGAATTTAAACATGAGAAATAATTATCGTGTTATCCTGAGTGCAATGGAAGATATTTCATACAATGGGCCACTTAAGATATTATTATATATAAAAAAAGAAAGGAAGAAAGGAAATGGACCACTTGATCCCTAGATCCATGTGTGTGTTAGGACAAGAAAAATGTGATTAATGTAATTTTCTTTAGTTATTTAATTTTTTAATGAAAAAATAAATGAAAATTTTTATATGAAAAATATCATTTCAATTTTTGACAAGTACTTGGGGCAGATTTTTTTATTGATTATTATTTCTAAGAGCTATTAATTTGGTAAATATTTAAAGATATTTCAATTATATGTTTTAAGAGATTAAACAAACTAATTAAATTATAATTGATCGAGCTTCCGAACATACAATTATTCACACTTTAATCAAATATCTAATTAATAGCTATTCAAACTTTTTTACTTATAAATTATTCCAAATAATTTATTAAAGTCTAAAAAAAATAGTAGAAAACATACATTTTTTCTATTAGATTTAGTTTTTTTTTCTTTTTAATTTCAATTTTCAATATTAAATATATTGGAAGATAGTTTCATAATTATTTTTAATTTAATTTTTATAAATTTACTCTATTTTCACAATCTAAATCTAAATCGTGAGTTTAATAAGTTAACTTGAACTAATTTGAATTATTTTTTTACATTATTTTTATAATTGAAATTTTTATTTCATTATCCAAGAATGAGTTGATTGAAAATTAATTTTTTTAATTTATTTATTTTCTATGAAGTTATTATGATCTCATAATCTGGGTCACATGTTCGATAGGTTGGCTCGGGTTGACTCGATTTATTTTTTGGATCCTTTTTTTAAACAAATATTTTTTTTCAATCCCGCCCTTCAATAACTCATTTTTATTTTTTTTAGTATTTTATTTTTTTTATCCTTCAATATTAAGTTATTTGAGAATTAGACTTCATAATTTTGTTTTATATGGAGTTGTCCCGGTCTCATTGATTTAGTTTTTTTCTTGATTTTTTTGGTTATTGAATCTATGGCAAATGAAGCTTCATGAAAGTTTTGTTTGTTTTTTTAAAAGTTATTATAATCTCACAATCAAAGTTGTTTGTCTAGCAGGTTAATTCAAATTGTTTTTTTTATAATTGATTATTTTTTTAATCTCATCATTTGATTTTTAATTTGTTAGGGTATGAGTTTTGTAATTTTTTTATTTATTTTTTATAAGTTTATCAAAATTACAGATTTAATAGGTTAACTAAGATTGATTCAATATATCATCTTTTTAATATTTTTTTAAAAATAATTATGTAGTATATCATTTTATATATTTTTTTTAAATATTATTTAATATACATTGTATTTTGAATTTATGATTAGATTTTTTTCTCTGGAAACATGTCATCAACATCCTGATAATCTTTATATATTAAAAAAATTAATACGACATGCGTATCGTAGCAGGAGCCAATAATCCAGCGAGTATCTAAAGCGGTTCAGCAACTGTGGTGGTCGGAATTGCCTTGATAGTTGTGCCAGTGCTTGACTCACTCGCTTGACTTGCTAAACAGAATAATACAACTTCATCTACCTATTTATAATTTCCAACAGGAGCATTAAAATAATAAAAAAATTGGTGTGCTTCGCTACTTATCCTGTACTGCCAAACAAAAAATCCACATATCAGAAGAACGACGGTCAGCATTGTGAGATTATTTTTTAAAATATTTTTTATTTAAAAATATATTAAAATAATATATATTTTTTTATTTTTGAAAATTTATTTTATATCAACACAATACATTTAAAATTATACAAAAAACTATTTTAAAAAAAAAACAATCGCAAAAACAATATCAGTAATGTCTTGGTAAAGGGTTCTCGCAAAAGATTCTGGACAACCCCTAGAATCCAATGCTCTGCTTGCCATTACATGTTGTTACATAGTCATATCTGGCCCCCCTCTTCCCTCACTCTCTCGCACGCGCGCACTTTTCAAAACCCTTTTTATCCTTTCCACCGCAAAACAAATCGAAGAAAACAAGCACAACACTCTCTCTCAATCTTCTTCGCATCCCGTGTTAGTTTCTTTCTCTCAATCCCCTCTTCCATTAAATTTCCTTTATTTATCATTTATCTATGTTGCATAATTGTTGTTGTTGTTGTTATAAAACTGTTATTTAATCAAATCCCAGATCTGTCATTATCATTTAAGACACATACTTGTTTATCTTAATCACAAAAAAAACTGTTTTTTTTTCTTTTTAATTTTTAGTTGGTTTTTATGTGTTTGCAGTTAAAGGGTTGCTCTCTCTCTTTTTTCTTTTTTGTTTTTTTTTGCTGCTAATAATAATGGATGGTCAAAGGAATGACCATGGCAAAAGATCACAGCATTCACAATCTGATTATGGTGGGGGTAAAAGAAGAAACCCTGGAGACGACCCTTCTGACCAGCATACTGTTACCAATGAAGATACGGTCTATCGTTATTTATGTCCTTTAAGAAAGATTGGTAGTATTATTGGTAAAGGTGGAGAGATTGCTAAGCAATTAAGGGCGGATAGTAAGTCAAATATTAGGATCAGTGAGGCAATGCCGGGTTATGATGAGCGAGTTGTTACTATTTTTAGTTCCAGTGACGAAACTAATCTTTTTGAAGATACTGGTGAGTATGTTTGTCCTGCTCAAGATGCGCTTTTTATGGTTCACGATAGGGTTATTGCCGAGGACTTGAATAATGCTGCTGCTGCTGAGGAGGAGGAGGAGGATAGGTTTGGGGAGGTGCAGCAAGTTACTGTGAGAATGCTTGTGCCCACGGATCAAATTGGTTGTGTTATTGGGAAAGGTGGACAAGTTATTCAGAATATAAGGAGTGAGACTCGTGCGCAGATTCGGATTACCAAGGATGAGCATTTACCTCCTTTGGCTCTGAGTACTGATGAGCTTCTCCTGGTAAGGGTTTTCTTAAGCTATAGTAGTTTCTGCTATTGTATCATACTGGAACTTATATTCTTGTCGAGCTTTGTTTAAAACAAGAATGCTACAAAAGATTGAACCTGTGTGCTTGCAATGTTGATAGTGAAGCTGTCTGCATTTAATTTATATTAGAAACATGTTTTCTTTTTGTGATATTTTCACAATCCAGTGTTGTGTCGACCAATGATAAGAGTTGAATAATTGGCTGCGTACTTTCCTTTTCATGTCTTAAAAAGCAACACAATTACATAAATCCTGAACCAAAATTCTAGGGTTAGTTAGTTCAGCTCAATCATGCTTTTCAAGATGAATTGCTTTTTCAGAAGTAGCTGTTGGATAGTGATATATTTACCGAGAGCAGTGAACTTTTGGCACAATACAGATACATGGAGAACCTTCTGTTGTGAGAAAGGCACTTTACCAAGTGGCAACACGGCTTCATGAGAATCCATCTCGGTCACAGCACTTGCTATTGTCTTCTTCAGCCAACACATATCAATCTGGTGGCATGTTTGTCACTGCAAATGCTGGAGCCCCTCTTTTGGGTCTATATGGCAATTATAAAGGTAGTTGGTCATCATCCTTTTACCCGGACCAGAGAGATGAAGCTTCTGCAAAAGATTTTTCTCTTCGTTTAGTTTGTCCCATTGCAAACATCGGAGGTGTGATTGGGAAAGGTGGCGGAATCATCAAACAAATTCGACAGGAATCCAGGGCTTCTATTAAAGTTGATAGCTCAGGGGCTGAAGGAAATGATTGCATAATATTTATATCAGCAAAGGAGGTCAGCATTAACCAGCTCTCTATGGTTTTCATTGTGAAGTAATCTTGATGGGATTCCACACTGTTGATGATCTAATCATTTATCCTGCAGTTCTTTGAAGATCAATCTCCAACCATGAATGCAGCACTGCGCATGCAACCACGATGCAGTGAAAAAACTGAAAAGGAATCAGGTGATTCTGTAATCACCACCCGTCTGCTTGTGGGAAGATCACAAATTGGATGTCTTATGGGGAAAGGTGGGGCAATTATTTCAGAAATGAGGAATCTAACAAGGGCAAACATCCGGATTATTTCCGAAGACAATCTTCCCAAGGTTGCTGGTGAAGATGATGAGATGGTGCAGGTGAATGTTTATAATGTTTTGTGTAAAAAATTGTTTTGAACCTGCTAGGTGTGTGTGCATGTTTTGCTTAATTTTTCTTTTTTCTTTTCAAGGGCATAATTGGTCCATCCTTTGTAATGCCATGGGAATTATGTTTTTTAATGCTGACCAGATCACCGGAAGCCTTGAAGTTGCTAGTAATGCTCTTTTACAAGTGATTTTAAGGTTGAAAGCCAATATATTTGGAAGAGACGGAGCACTAACTACATTTCCACCAGCTCTTCCGTACATTCCTGTGTCACTAGATACATCAGATGGTCCAAAATATGGGAGCCGAGACAGACAATCACGTGGGCGCGGATACTCTTCTTCATCTAGTGGATATGGTTCTCATGATGTGAACCCAAGTGATAATTATGGAAGTAATGGAGGTCCGCTGGTATGCTTATCTTTGCATAGTGTGTGTGTGGAGGGAACTTATTTTTGGATATTAATGGATTGGTAACCATGCCTAAGTTGTTATTGCCTCTTAGAAGTTTTATGTGATTGTCCATTCAGATTGGTGGTGAAGGCAGTTATGGAGCATACGGTGGCTTCTCATCTGGTCGTTCTAGTGGTGCTGGGTAAGGTTTCTTTCGTTTGAAACTTTATCACTCAAGTTTTTAGTTCAATTCTGGTGCAATTTATTACTGTTTTATTATTCTATTTTTTTTAAATGAAATGTATTTGGAGATCTTCATCTGTTGTCAATTTTGATAATCTCTTCCATGCCTGATTTTTAACTTCTATTACCAGGTTATCTGGTAAGAACCCTGTTTCCCAAAGAAAAAAACATGGGTATTAGTCCTGTATTCTATTCCAGGGCCAACAGGTAGATAATTTCTCCATCCTCTACTTGCTTATCCTTATGATTCAATAAGTATGCTGGTTTCTGTTTTCTTTGCAATTGAAGAGGACATTACTACACATTGATGTCTAACCCGGCCATCCTAGTTTTAGAATTCTAATTCACCTTTTTGCCTCTGTTGCCTTCCCTGTACAATCTAAACAGCAGTGATCTACAAATCCTGATGCCGCCCTTTGCCCTTTGACGAAGCCTTCAGCCTAAGTCATAAAAGATCAGATGAACAGGCTTTGACAAAACTATGCTTCACCTTATCCCACCTTCAGATGCTTTATTTTGGATATCTGTTGATGTAATTCACCATTCAATCATTTGTGAACCTTGACACCAGTAACTAGCAAAGCTTATATATCTTGCTCCAGATGTTACATGCCATCAGCATGCTTATCTGCAATGATGATATGATGTATTTCTATGTAAAAGATTTGTGATTGGCACTCGTGTATTTTTGTCATTAATATAACGAGGGAGATTTTTATAACTGAATTCTGAAAGCATATGGTTGTATTGGTTTTTAATCTGTGGGTTTACAGATCATGGCAAGGTCTTGGAAAACTTTAGGTTGCTGTAATTTGGATTTTACCATATCAGTCTTGGCGAAGACATTCTTTTATTTCAATTTTCTTTTCTTTTCTTTTCTTTTTTTTAATTTGCATTTGTAATTTCTTTGTGGCCAATGGTTTGCCATTACCTTTATGCAGAGAGGGAACTTTTGGATTTCTTCTATTTATTCAAAAATTGATTTCTTCTTTAATATTTTGCATCTCTATTTTTCATGTCAATTGGTAGGCTGGAAATACTGATATGAAAATGTTCTAATATTTCAAATTGCTTTCAAGGCACATCTCTTGATGGTCTGTGTTCAGGTTTGTTTCATAAGCTGTGGGAAATCACAATTAGTTTAGCTGGGAGGTAGTTGCACACATCCCTCTTCTAGCTGATTCACAAATTGCTGGCATGGTGAAGGTGAAATCAGCTTGAGGGGTAGGCATATTCTATACATTGCATCTTAGTGTTCATGGCCATTAGCCTTGGATGGATGTGTTGAAGTCCTTTGTGCAATTAATGTGGCAGGTTTGATGCATCAACTATTTTCATTTGCATCACCAGCAGGTATGTTTCTTTGCTCCTGGTTTTCAGTAAGCAGGATGTTTGTACAGGTCATGACCTGGCTGCCTTATTGGTAATTAGTTAGCTGGTTGCTGTTGTATAACAATGCAAGAACACAAAGAAAGTCAGGCATGATATCATTGTCTGTTTGATGCCCAGCAATTTAAAATTGGTTAAGTAGGTTTTCCCAATACTAATAAAACTAGATGCTATTTCCACGTTCTTTTATGGCACTGGTATTCAATCTCATCTCGTCTATGGAGACAGACTCAAGAAACAAGTGAGATTGCCTTATTTTTGGATGTGTTCACTGGTATGGTTACCGTGTTGAGCGATCATCACTTTTGAACATAGAAATCCACTAAATTATGTATGTATACCTGTTTTTTCTGGTATAGTTATATACCTATGTTTTCATTATGCCTCGTTTCTTAATTTTCTTGTGGAAGCACTCTCATCGAACTTTGATTTGTTGTTTTATATAATGTTTCAGCATAGTAGATGGTATCTGATTCTTGGTTGTTCTACTTTCTTACCTCTCCAATGCAGTTAAATATGAGTGTGCATGTGGGATTCTTGATGTGGCTGGGACTATTGGAGTCAAATTTGAGTAATCGATTTGATAGTGCAGTGCATTCAATTATCTGGAAAACTAATGTGTAGTAATTAATTTGTGTTTTGCTTATATTGTGAAGGGTGAAGAATGCTTTCTGCTGCCGAACTCCTGAATAGTTTCTCTTCTTTAATGGCCTGTAATATCTTTTAGAGGTAGGATTTTGTCATGAATAAGATTTTTGTATTAGCTGATGATTTTGTCTTCCCTGTTGAATAGCTCTACCTTCCCTCCCGATTTTTTCCCTCGATCAACGTTGTTCACAACAATGTTAGCAAACTTGGATTAACCGTATCCGGTTTGTGGCTGTTGTTGAACACTAGTGTTTGTGTCCCTAAAAAAACACAAGCACGCGCACACAAAAACACGTTCCCGTTATTATGGTCAATTTTCTGTTTTTTCCTCTTTTTTTTTATCGGGTTCTTTACAAAATCCTTGATGGGATTTGTTGTGTTGGTTTTCATAACACGGGGACCAAACTTTAGCTGCGTTAAAATTTCAGTAATCTTAATATTTTCAGCCCGTCGAAATTCGTGTTTTTATTAGAGCATCTCTCCTAATAAAATATGGCTTTTTAAATAGTGTAAACGTTGTTTTTATTTATTTATTATTTTCTTATGTGCACTTTAATGGTAAGAAACCATTTAGAAGAGCTATTTGTAATTTAATATATAATTATTTTAACAACTTAATATTGCCCAAATGAATTGATGGATCTAAAGTCATCCAGATGATTTTTAATAACTCAATATAAAAAAATAAAATTGATTTATTATATTGCAATTATGGCAACCTCAGTTTTCGAGGATATTGCCAAATTTCAATCTGAGATAGGTCAATGAATATAGCATGGCCCTTTTCATAAAATTTAAATGAGGAAATATCTACGCTACTGATCTACTGTGTCGACTGGGGAATATTTTTCAAGTCGTCAACAGAAAGCATGCAATACCTGAAGTTTTGGGCGGAGAGCTTCAGATGGTCCTTCAGGTTCTTGAGCTCCTTGCTGTTGAACAAGTTGAATGACGGAACAAAGACAACAATAAACGGCAAACTCAACACTAGAGCTATAATAAATGACAGCCATCGAACTTGTAGAAAAATAAAAATATTCAAATGACTACTTACTACCAGTGCCCAATCAGCAGAGGAAAAAAAAAGCATGTTCAAGAGCAGGCCCAGTCAAACGCTCGCCTGCTAGGAGACAAGATTAGCCCATTTAGATTGTAAGGGTTGGTAAAGAGTTTCCAGGCCTGCTAAATGATGGGAGAGCAGGAAAAAGAAGAGAACCACCCTTCATCGATCGCCATGTCTGGTATTTTTAACAACATTAATTTCATTAACCTACTGAACTGAACCAGACAAATGTTCATCTCATTACATTTTAACATAGGGTCAGATATATATTTTCTTCCAGTAGTTTTTAAACTACAGAGATGGCATATAATTTATTTTTTCTTAAAAAAACACTTGCAGGTGGTATTTTCAAGCTAACTTGTATTTATGTGACAAGAGTAAATATATTTTCATGTAAACTTTTTTCAATCTAATATAAGAACGATTCTAATTTGTTAATATCAAGCTTTTATTTCCAGTCTTGATTTCTACAACCAAATCTTGCAATTCTTCTCTTCAATTACTAGATAGCAGCTATTGGCACCTGTGGTGGGTTGATCAGTGTGGAAGTGAAGGTCTTTCAACATGGCAGAAAAGACGAGAGCTAGGGATTTGAAGCGCATGGAGGAATCACTGGAGACTTTGACCAAGGTAGTCTCTGAACTTACTAACCAACAATTTCAGCTCTTGAAATAACAGAGTTCTTTGAATTCTACATATGATGGTATTGCTAATAGGTATAATCAAGAGTTTTCTGATATCAGGGAATTGATTGAAGGAATTAATTTGCAATATATTGAGACAATGCGGGTTAGACAATATGGAGTTAATAGACGTGCTCATGGAGATGTTAATGGGGTGGTTATTGTTTTACAATGGCCTGAGTATGTTGAGGCTTTAATGGCTAATTTTAGAAAGATGGTTGTAAGTGATCCTATGGCTGGGCTCATTTATCCAAAACAGAAAGGAGATGTTAGTTCTTCATTTCGCAAGTTTATTTCTGTAGTGAATCGTCTTTCTGCGCCCGAGGAATATGTAATGTTGATTCTTAGGCAACATGGAGCCTGAGCCCTGAGTTACAGATACCAGCTAGAATGTTCGATCCAAAAACTTTTTAACAAGCCTTTCTCTAGCCAAACTTTAAGAACTTACCCCCAACCTTCATTTAGATCCTAAATCATTGCCCAAATCACACCATTTCTCCATGACCAAAACTAATTCATTCTTTCCAAACAAAACCAATTTGAACATTTCTAGACCTGTACCCACCAATAACCAATTTAAACTTCCTAGTCCTGTTGCCGATAACAACCAAAAAGGATCTATTTCCTTTACCACCACAATTCCAAAAGGGTAATTCGGTTTTCAGAACTAGAAGGGTACCTAGTCCTAGAGAAAATGCGAAAGGGAAAATGCTGCTATTGTGAGGAAAAATATACCCTGATCATCTTCACCGGTGTAAAGGGAGACAGTTGTTCTTGTTAGAAGTTGATGAATTAAGTATGGTGAATCAGAAGTGATCTTGTCGACCATTTAGTAGGACAGCGGGGAAATGAATGTTGGAAGTGGTGATTTGTACCGATTTCTGTCAATGCCATGTTTGGAGATGGCTCATATAGGACCATGAAGGTTTTGGGAACTGGTGGCTCTGAAAAATATTTGTGTTAAGGTGGCTAGTGGTGCTAAGGTTATGTGCACCCAAATGTGGAAGAACTTCAAATGTAAAATGCAAGGAAAATGGTTTCACATTGATGTGTATATTCTGACTTTGGGATCTTATGATGTCATTTTGGATGCTCAATGCTTGTATGAACTAGGTAACATTGTGTGGAATTTCAAGGAGTTATGGATGAAATTTGTTCTTAATGGTGAGAAATTTTAAGCTAAGACGAAATTTGTCTTGCATTTTGTATACTCTTCTTCCTCTGTATTTCTTCTGGATTCTTTCCTCAGAAAAAATAATTCTCGTAATGTTCATTGATTTCATGCAAAGTGTTTTCAACTTAATAAAAGAACGATTCTGATTTGTTGATATCAAGCTTTTATTTTCAGTTTTGATTTCTATAACCAAAGCTTGCAATTCTTCTCTTCAATTACCGGAAACTTTCACTCCCCATCCTTTTCTTTTAAAATAAACGGAACTGCCATTACAATTTTGGTTGAATTTCTCGGATGGAGTGATTTTATCCCTGCAACAGCTGAAACTTGAAAGAAAGGGAGTGTTGCACGGCTGGACGCTTGGACCTCAAGAGGAGGCAAGAAGAGGGGGAGTGCTGCGCTGATTTCTCTGCTCAAGATGGGAAAGGGAAACCATTCTGCCGAAGCTGGTACAAAAAAGAATCCTAAGCTCATGTCATCCTATAACTAATTAACCATAGTCCTTGTTCACGAGATCAGTGCTGCCCTGTCAGGCTGTCTTTCCCTTGTTCCATTAACGTCACGCACTCACACTTCTGTCTGAGTACCTAGTACTGAAGTCCATGTCTTTCCCTTCTTCGTCCTATCCTTCTCCCGTCCATTTCTATCTTACACAATGGGCATTAGTAACATGATGATTTTCTTAAGATTGAATCACATATTCATATAACACAAACTCATACCATAAAGACAGAGGGGGATTGTAGGGCAAACGTCTACATCTTTTCCTCCTCTGAACACTCTTGATATAGCAATAACAATAAAAATAAAAAAATCATGTAAAATATTGAAACAATTTGTTTGCTAGCCATGATCACTCACGATATACAAGTTCCCATGACCATATGACAACTCTTGACTTGTATGCGTGAACAACACAAATAGAAATGACCTGCGGTGTTGGTTTCTTTTATGGTTGGTGTAAGAACTATGAATGGTAATTGCTAAACATATGGGAATTCACCCCTCCAAAACAGCGACCTCCATGTGCAAGCCAAGCATTGCCTTCAAAAACTTTCTTGAATAGTGTGAATATGCCACCGAAATTGGTGAGTGAATCAGTTTCACTTCCTTATCCGAGCTTTGAAGCTGGCCAGTGATAAGGTTTTTGTTTTTCAAAACAATTTGAAAGCAGTAAAATCTTGTAGGTAGATATTGCTTTCTTCTCTAAGATATCATCACATCACGTGGTACATAAAATGAAAAATCACCACCACTAGGATATACTTTAACCTTATCATGTGATTATGGAGTAGATATGTCCATATCTCTGATCTTTAATTATCATCTCTTATCCTGTGACACCAGTCCCCTTGAAAACCATCAATTCAACTCCTGACGTCTCTCGCATCCCGTTGGTTGTTAGAAATAATATATGGGTATGAAGTTTGAGCTCCTCCATGCAATGATTGAATCAAAGAGTCCGATGCCTCAATGCAACACAATCATGTCATCTTAAAAACCAAAGCATTACTCATATTCTTGTGATACGATATCACTCAAATATATATATATATAGCTCTCTCCTCTGGTGCCATGGTCAGAGTTGCAATAATTCTTCTTTGAAAGAAGAACTAGATTTATTAATTCATCTAGGATCTTAACATGTGAAGATGAGATATCGTGGCGCAGCCAAGGATGACTTGCCGGCAAGCTCCTCACACGTATTTTGTTTCGAGTTTCATTGATGGCATTGCTACATCGATGTGACGTTCATCCCAAATTAAAAAAAAAACTTTAATTCCTTGATATATATATATATGATTTCGTATTTCAAACTTTTGGGCCATTGTCTGGTTGAAATGATCGGCAAGCTGTCCTTGGCTATGTCTCTATTTCACATTCACATGCTAGATCTACGATGATTACTATCGGCAATTGTGAAGTTCACATGGAGCAAAAGGTTGATGCGGTGATGGTCATATCAGCTACACAAGTCATATCAGCTACACAAGTAAGTTTCTCTCCTAATGATCTCTTGAGCTAATTTCTATATATTTTCAGGAACAAATCTTCTGTGTTTATCTATCTATATATATATATCGTTACTTATTAAGAAATATGGTGTTTTTTCGACTGATTATCATATTATAAAAAACAGAATCCAATTAATTATACACCTTCAATTTATAGAAAATATTATTAGATCTCAAAACTTCTCATTATTTGGGATTTTTATTAAACGAAATGTTTGGATTTAAGAATCTTTTACATCAATCAGATAACTGGAAATCGTCCTTCTACGTCGCACTTTAAAGTTGAATTTTCTCATTGTAATTATAAACACTATTTTACTTTTTAGACAGATTGTTCTTGGGTAGCACTGATCGACATGAAATTGGTTAAGGATGATCGATCCACATGAGTAGATAATTAGATTCTTCTTCACGGTAGGTTTGTTGCATTGAGTACCAGAAGTTTCCAACTTCTGCTTACACTTGGAGAACAGATCATGTAAAAGCAAAAGGTCTACTAAACTGTATACCTCAAATATGCTAACAATGATACTTATTAATTAGCGATTACAGTTGGTCTGACCAATTAACTTTTTTTATTTGAGATTTTTAAGATTTAAAGTTTGATTATGTAATGTTTTATAACTTATTTATTAATTCCTAAAGCACGACGTCTACGATTTTTCAAGGAAAGGGAAAATTCCACGTTCAATTTATTTTCTTTTCAAAGTCAAATGGGATATAATTATTAATTACAGTTCCAAATCCGAAAATTGGCAAGGCCCCGCCGGAAAGGCCACTGACTCGCACCTCCCTTGTAAATGCTATCTATTGAGAGATTTGAATACAAGACATCATAGCCTCCTCTCCTCACAACAGACAGTACTTGTTAGCCCTTGTATATTGTGAGAAAGTACAAGCCAGCGTAGCCCTTCCTTGCAAGCTACAATAGTTGGTTGAAGATGGGACTGTTTTCATGGATTTATGCGTATACACACTCATGAGCGCTGCTCTTGTATCACAGAAGGGACGAACATTGATGAAATTCTTGAGAACTTTTTACTAATTTCTAAGAGATAGGCTGTTTTATTTTTGTTGTTATACTTGTTTATACAATGCATAAAACGCTAAATAATTTAAAATAACTTTTAAAATTATTTTTATCCCATATAATATATTGTTTACATTTTATTTTGATCTTCGAAAACTTTAGGATTAATTAAAAATAAATCAATAGAAATTGATGAAATTGAAAATGATTAAATTACACTCCAATTCATCAAAATCAAATATTAGATTATTATATTTATTATCGTATTTATATCTTAACATTTGATTGTAATAATTTTCATCTATAATTAATGTTTAGCTTTATTTTAAAAGAAAATGGCAAACTAGTTGTTTTAAAGTTTGTTTATTTATGTGATCAACTTATTAACTGAAGGACATATTAGTAAATATCAAACATTTTCAACATTTTAATCTAATAACAATTCAAAGTTGTTCATTTATAAGAAATTTATAACAATTGTTTTTGTAGATGCGCACGATCAATTTATTAATTGAATGAAATAATTGATACGAATGTTAAAAAAATGGTTGAATAATTTATTTGAAGAAAATCAATATATAAATGGCTAGCTGCTAAGGTCGGCATATTTGACTTGCATTCTTGGAATTAGGATTATTTTTTTGTTTTTGGAGATCCTAGGGATCAAATAGAAGGAAAGCATTCTGGGCGCTTATATATATATATATGAACACGTACATTGAAAAACATAGAGAAATCAGTATTCATAAAGCTTTACTTTGGTTAGATCGTGTAGCCTGTCAGACGACAGTGACATCTACAATGAATGCTTAGGGAAGCAAAACGAAGCTACCTCATCAGCCTTGGCATACCTAATCGTACCTGCTGCAGTTGTTTCTTACCCTTGCGTCCATGGAGAAAATCCAGATTTGCTTGGGCGTGCTAATTCAATATTAAAATTAATATACCTTGCGTTACTTTTCCTCGCCTCTTAATCTGATGCTATTTGAGCTGAAATTAGAGCTATACAAAATCCCAGTTATAGCTGTTAACAGGGTGAGCCAAAAACGTACTGCAGGAGAAATTAAAGAGGGAAGATTCTCGGGTCAATCATGAAGGCAGAAGCAGTTGAATCAGGTGAAGCATCCACGATCATTGCAGCTCCAAAACGAGGGATTAATAGAGGGATCTCAATAGCAGACCTCATTTTAAGAGGTGTAGCGGCTATTGGGACTTTTGCAAGTGCTTTGACCATGGGAACTACTACTGAAACACTTACAATTTTCACACAACCCATCATGATCAGGGCTAAATATAATGATCTCCCCTCCCTAACGTAAGTCATTTCCATATCTTAAATATTCCTCGTATGCATGTTTCCAAAGTTTTCCATAACATAATAATCATGGACGTGGACATCCATGTCAAACAGGTTTTTTGTGATTGCAAATTCTATTGTATGTGGGTATCTTGTTCTTTCCATCCCCCTATCTATCTCCCACTTCATCAGGAGAGAAGCAAGAATCACCAGGATTATCTTGGTCATCCTTAATACGGTATGGCCACTTGTATTCTTAATTAGCGAGGATCAGTAGTTTTTGTATAATTTGAAGAAACTCACTTTCTAATGAATTTCAACCATGTAAAGGCAATGGTGGAACTTCTCACTGCTGGGGCTTCAGCTGCAACAGTCGTTGTATACTTGGCACACAAGGGGAATGCTAATGCAAATTGGTTGGCAATCTGTCAACAATTCAATAATTTCTGTGAGCGAATATCTGGATCTTTAATAGGCTCTTTTGCCTCAATAATTATGATTATGCTGATGATCATCGCGTCAGCTGTGGCTCTTTCGCGGCACTAATGAATTATAAATGCGATGCATGTATCCGTACTGTCATTAAGTCTCTGTTCTTAGATCATATGTATCTATATTTCTTGATTAGTATATTATAAGATGTTGTCACTGAAAATATCCAGAGCTTGTGTATTTGTGGTAAGAAACTAGGAGTGTGGTATTATACATGCATGTTATGTCCAGCCACTTGATAAATGCCTAACGGAGCCTACGACTACAATTTATTGGAGGCATGAACATTTTTCACGATCGAAGCCTTGAATGCTTTTTCTCCAAACAGTTTCCTATCTTTCCACAATTATTTCTGTTTTTTTTTTCCTAGAACAAAGCACGTAACATTTTATTCGGGATCTCAAAACTTCAACAAAAGCAATATTGAAAATTATGGTTGAATATTCTAAATAACCGATTAAACTACTGCTGGATTTGTTTATGCAAGTGACGGTTGCGGCAGCATATCTAATTTAAAAACTAGAAGTGCTGGAATGTTTATAACTTGAACCTAGTTCCAATGTATATCCATCCAACTACATATGTCTGAACCCCAAGCTGCTGCAAAATATTATAGGTTACGACCATTCACTCTTGTCATGCAATAACAAAAATGAAAGAGAAGACAACTCGACAGGAAAGAACCAAGAGTTGATGGTCGTGCAGTGCAGAGCAATGTAACGTGGTACAGTAATTATTATTTTCAAAACTGAATTCGATGTGGTTAAAATAACCAGGCATTGAGTACAAAATCTAAGAGTACAGATCTTATGATAACATAATCTGGAGTTGTTCTAGCTAGCACATCATCATTCTTCCGCATCGTATACGTATCAAAGCACATACCCCGTCCATATTATCAACCAACTCATTAGCCTTTTTAACATTATCTTCCCGGCGACTCGAAGGCAAAGTAGATGAAGCATTTTTCAAATCTTTGGAAAGATATGCTTGTTTTTGCCCAATGTAATTAAAACATGACATATATACCTCCAAGCCATGCTCTCTAGCATGTCTCCAATACTATGTAGCCCCTCATCAGTTTGGCTGATTCTTACAACTGCATCTTCCGGTGATAAATGAAGCTGAAAAAAATGATCCCGTGATAATGAACGTGAACCCCAGTTCTCAGCTAGTGCTAGCGGCGGTCGTGCATGGTGCCATGTAGCTGCCCAAGTGCTAGTGAAATGGATAAAAATGTCATGATTTCCCCCTCTGTTGCTCACATTTTCTTGGGGTGAAATGATGCTTTGATTACTGGAATTGAGTGTTTGAATTGGTGCTTGTGGGGTTTATTGATGATGTTATGGGCATGGAGGAGAGTTGGGGTGTTAGTGAAGCTGCTCATGCGGAGTTTGGATAAAACGTGGAGGTGTTATTATTTCAATTTCTTAGGAAATGCAGGGAAGGGAGGAATTGTACGGATTTTGTGGTAGGTCGGCGTGCTGACCTCTTGCCCTCCACTTCAACCTGGACCGTCGTTATGAGGAAATTATCTTGAAAAGGAAAATTGTTCCTTTCCTGTTTCTTTTACCATAAAAACATATCCAATTAGAAGCCAGAAAGAATACACTCCGACCATTTACCTCTGGTGTTTTATTTTTATTTTTACCGTTAACTACTAAAATCCATGGTTTCTGATAATTAGAAGGTTTCGGAGGTGTAGTAATAATTATATTTTAAAGTATTGTATTTTTGGAAATATAGTAAAATAATATTTTTAATTTTTTAAAAATTATATATTTTTATTATCAATATATTAAAATAATAATTTTAAAATAAAATAAATATTTTTTTTCAAAATGAAAACAAACAAACTATTATTCACCTTTAGCATTGTTACTGTGGAAAACCAGCCGGAGGCAGAGGCATATGGCCAGTGGTTTCATATGGTCGAATTGAACTCCATTATCTTTTTTAATGATAAGATTAAGATCGGGTTTAATTTGCCACGTCAGCCAAATTGTTTGGTTTAATTAATCGTCTTTCTAGATGAGTGTATAATCCATTTTAAACTAAATATAATAAGTAATTAGTAATTACGGCATCTTCAACAGGTATGCTTCATCGAGAATAAACTAAAACTTTTAATTTGTACCACTGAGAGGTTGGTTCGCGTTGTCATCTCGCGCGGTGCAAGTTCCTTCAGCTTCTCAGAAACCTCACCAACCAATCGATAATTAGTTGACTTGACTCCATCTTGGTTTGCTTTTTAAAAATAAACACCAAGAACCTAAACTAATCCTCCTTTTCTCTCCATGGATGCGTCTCTCTCATCCAATCTATTGGAGGAACGTTCGTTTTTGCTGCCTCCCTGAAATTCCCAAAAACTTCACAAATTACTATTAGCTTCAACAATGAATTACTTTCTTGCCTTTAATTGAGAAAATTTAATGATTTTAGTTTACGAGATTTAGTCTTTTTTTAATAACTCGTTAGGTATCAAAAAGACTGTTAATTCTAATTTTTTTGTACAGAAGTTTTTTTTTTTTTGGAATTATTTCATGAAGTAAAGAAATAGTAATAATTTTTTTGTACAGAAGTTATTGACCCAGCACCTAAAAATTAAATGGAAGTCCATTCACGGCAAACCCCTGTTTTCAGAGCTGCCTTTTCTTTTGTCTGTCGTATGTTGTGTGTGTTGGTTATAAAAATTTAAGAAACCTCCCGCCGTCTCACATCTACCATCTCATCTCATAGATTCCTTCTCCATCCCCAGTGAATACACACGCTCTAGACCCATTAATACTTTCCCAGGAAAAAAATCCCATCTTTTCCTCTGCCTTTTCTTTCTGGTTTCGATGGGAAAGTATGGATTGATTGATCTAGAGAAGCACTTTGCATTCTATGGTGCATACCATAGTAACTCAATAAACATATTGATTCATATGATATTTGTTTGGCCAATCTTTTTCACCGCTTGTTTGATTCTTTATTTCACACCTCCTCTGTTTAGTCTCCCTCAGGTCCAGTTATCTCTGTTTGGTTATGGTGTTGTTCTCTTTTTTAACGTTGGGTTCTTTCTTGTTTTGATCTATGCTTTGTTTTATATCTGTTTGGACCCAAAAGCTGGTTCCTTGGCTGCTTTGCTTTGTGCTTTTTGTTGGGTGGCTAGTTCTTTGGTGGCTGGTTGGCTCGGGTTCTCTCTTGCTTGGAAGGTAATTTTATTATTCTCTTTTGGTGTTATTCTTAGTTTTTGGTTTGTTGGGTATTGAACAATAATGTTCAGTTGTTGGTGATAGCTTATGGCTCATGGAAATTCAAAAACCGAGAATAATGAGTCTGTTGTGAGGTCTGCCATTTTTTATTGAAATTTCAATGATAGTTACTTATTCATATGCCTCGTTAAATATTTTTTCTTCTTCTGATGATCTGCAACCTGAATACGAAATTTTATACAAGTTTGTAGCTACTGTCAAATTGGAAATAATTATGTTGCTGCGTCTATATTCTTTAAGTTCACTAGAACTCTTTCTCTGGAAGCTGTCGTTTGCATTTATTGTAGAAGCAGAAAAATGTCTTTTAGAATAGTAGATGGCTTCTATTTAATAATCCGGTCCTCTTAAAAGTTATATTTTACAAATATTGCGAATTGCAGGGTCAAAACAAGCATGGAAGAAGAAATTCGAAATCTCTTTCCTTTCCGATGTTCCAATTTGTTTGTCAACGTGGCTTTGATTAATATGGCTCTTCATACAGCCTAATCTGTTGCTATTCTTTGACGTTCTGTATAACAGAAAACTTTAATTAGGAGGCCAGTAATAATTGCAAACCATATGTTTCCTGTAGAGAATATGTCATATTTCACATCTAGAATTCTAGATGGATACTTTTCCTGTAGCCAAGGCTTGAGAAATGTAGGCCTTCTTTGGTTTTGAATGGCTTTCTTGGTCCATATCTGACTTTATATGAAGATAAGGCATTTGTTTGGAATCTGGGTATTGGCTGTAAATTTGACTGGTGAACAACCTGAATCTATCCATTTTTCTTACTGTGCCATGCTGGGTGCTGGAATCAAGAGGAGGATTGAATCGGTGTGTACTCGATTGACACTAATGTCTGATAAATAAGAAGGGGATGATGAATGTAATGCTTCTTGGTTCAGAGTCCCCATGGCTTAAATTGTTATTGGATTTGATCCAATTTTGAGAAATGGTGTTTTGGAGGTAGAAGTCAGATCCAATCTCAATAATGGAGTATCATGAGTCTTGTTAGCTGGATCAAAGTAGTTATTGATTTTTTACGGCTGCAAGCGGTGTTACAGGATAATGCAGTATAGAAGTGTTTCTAAGGCATGCTTCTTCACTGATCATTTTGTTGGACATTATCACATTGATTTGTGTGATAATTTCCTTGTACAATTTATTTTAAATATTTGCTGCACATAAACATCTGATTCATGTACCATTTAAATCTGACTCTGTACATTCATGCATCATGCATTTTCTTTCAACAATGCAAACCAAGAGATGGTGTTTCTGTTTTGTTTCATTCAATTTTAAAGACAAAAAAATTGTTCTCCAGGTTGTTCTGGTGGCTCAAATAGTTTGTTGGACTGGACAGTTCATCGGGCATGGGGTCTTTGAGGTAATTGATCTTGTGATCTGGAGTTATTAAAGTTTGGTTATATTAAAATGTGCCTCAAGTTCAGATAATTTCCTGCAGAAACGAGCCCCTGCACTTTTGGATAACCTCATTCAAGCCTTTATAATGGCTCCCTTCTTTGTGCTGCTGGAGGTATAACTTCTAGTTTAATCTTCTTCGTCATTTGCATGCATTTTTTTTGACAATTTGATCTCAAAACTATGGTGGTTATGTTGCCTTGCTTCAGGCTCTTCAAACCTCTTTCGGTTATGAACCGTACCCAGGGTTCCATGCTAGTGTTCAAGCAAAGATTGATGCTGAAATAAAAGAGTGGCGAGAGAAGAAGCTTAAGTTGCTTAGTTAAACTGGAGCCTTTTCAATAAACATGATTGATCAGTTTATATCCCCTTGCCACCAAACAAATCATGCCACATCTTCTAAACAATATCACTGATCAACACAATGTACCTAGAACTTTATTGTGAGTTGAGTGTGATTATATTTTATTCCCTGTACTTATTTTCTGTTGATAAAGCTTCGAAATAGTATTGGATACGAAATGCATTTCTTCTTTCCTCTTCTCAACCCTGGGAATATCTGTGATTAGTTTTTAATCTCTGTGATTACTCTCGCGGAGGGACAGCATCTTTAGCGAAGCTTTTTTGCTATTTTACCCACTTTTTACCCTTTTCTTTCCCTTTACTCAACGTGATTCAGAATGCCGGTCTTGTTTTTTATTTTGCAACTCAGATGTGACTTGTGAGAGAACAAGTTCCATTTTCTCAGATGCAATATTTGCGCCGACATAATAACTGGAGTAACATGAAATGGTTTTTAACTATACGAGTGGAGCGGCACAACTCTACTTGAGAACAGGAATGTATACCAGCTGCTTGCTGTTTAAACCTTAAACCAATTGTCATTATATTTAGCTCGAAGTGATATGACTTCGAAATTTCATGGAAATTGATTGCATCTATCTCGGATTAACATCAAGATAACGCCTTCTAGACTTACGATTTCCTGGCTATCCTAAGCTTCAGGCCATGTGCCATCGAGAGTGTTGTCATCATTCTGTAATCTACTGAATGATTTGGAACTAAACTAAAGCTGAAAAATCTACACAATAAGGCCAGTGCCATCTTCATTTGGAGATATGCAGAGTCCTTACCCAGGCATATCCTTGGTCCAGCCTGTGGAATATCAGAATCAATGATCGCGAGCGACCTTAATTTTCAAGAAAACACAAATCATACGGAACAATGATTAAGCATTAACATACTGGTTGTGAGCGTGAATTCTTTTTAACTTACTTGAAATGCAGTGAACTTGAACGGAGATGCATTTTGGAAGAAACCATCTTTGAGCCATCTCTCAGGCTTGAATGAAGCAGCATCAGGACCCCAATTATACTCCATTCTACCCATGGAATAGGGAACATAAGTAACCATGCCTCCTGCTTTTACTTTGGTTCCATCAGGCAAGACATCGTCCTCCAGGATACCCTTGGGGTCCTGCAATCATTCAATAACAGTTATTGAGCTGTCTACTGTTGTCATGTTTTCTGTGAAAAGCTTGTATATCATAACCAAGATTTCCAGGACTAGATTCCCCTTTTCTCTAGCTATATGAACTTAATCATCTATGTTTTCTATTATCCGAAGTTTTTAGACGGTTTTCAGTGAATACATTAGGCATACCTGAGGGACTGCTGGATACAAACGAAGTGTCTCTGTGATCACTGCATGCAAATAGTATAATCTTCCCAAGGAATCATAAGTCAGAAATCCTGCAAATTGCATTACCCTTCGACTGAAAGATTCAGGATCTTCTGTGTTTATCTGATGCAACTTAACATTCTCTTCCTTTGCCCTATCCTCTTCAAAAAATTTGAGCTCGGAGTAAAGCTTCTCGGCTACATGGTTATGTGTCATTACCATGTATATAGCCCATGAGAGAGTTGTTGCTGTTGTATCTCTCCCTGCTATCACAAAGTTCAGGACAACATCTCTTAGGCTTTTGTCTGTCAAGTTGCTTTCCGGGTCTTCACCTAGCTCAATGAACCTTGATAGTATGTCATGCTTCATCTGACAGCGACCATAAATTTGGTTAGTGAACACAATCCCTTCTATCATTCTAGAGACTAAATCTTTCACAAAGATGACGTTACCTTGTTATTTTTACCAGTGCCACGCGCTTCTTCTATTTCTGCTTTCCTTTTGCGAATCATGGAGTAGGTGAAATCATCAACGATTTTAATGCTCTTATCAAGTAGAGCCTCTGAACCCACATTAAGAAATTTCTTTACTTTCCACAATGGATCGATGAACCGAAGCGTCACGATGATGTTGGCAGTATCAAATGCCTGAGCAAAGCGATTGTCTGGTAGGCTGGGAGTCAGCGTTCCAATTTCTACTCCAAACCCAACTTTGCATATGGAGTCCAAAGTCATCCTCATTAACAATCCCTATAAAAGAGAAATTGTGAGCTTTATTTATAACCAGAGAAATCCTCGCAAGTTCTATTCGAAAATCAAAAGTAGTCTGAATAGCTTCTTTCACAATGCTTTTAGGCTCGACTTCTGTGAGGAAAACTGAAAATTCGACTATAGTTTTATTTTCAATGTTATGTAGAACAGGGTTGGATGATTTTATTTTCATGGTGTTCAAAATGTGCTCTAACCTTATGGCAATAAATGATACTGAAAACTAAAAACTTTTAAAAGTTACCTGCATTTCTACTTCTTGATTGTGGAAAGATGCTTGACTAAGAATAGAAGAGAGCTTCAAGCTATACTCCCTGAAGACTACTGTGCTAAAGTCCCTTAAATTCCTGGAAGCAAACTCAAAACTAGCAGTCTTCCTCTGCTTCCTCCAGAGTTCTCCATCTACATTAAATATCCCATCTCCAAGCAGGACTTCCATATATGAGTGGTATGTCTCACCCTTCAATGAAATTTCATATCCCATTATTATCATATATAGAAAGTTACGAGAGATCCTTAAAACCCAAAAACTTGGTAGAGTGAAAATTCAATGTCAATGCAGATGCGTTATTGAACTCAGAATAGATGAGTAAATAATATATTGTTTTACAAGCGATTACCTTGGGATAATTAGCAAAGTTGGTCTTGAGGACATGTTCTACATTAGCAGGATCTGCAATGTAAGTATATGTTGTGAATGGCATTGGTACAACCACCGTTCTTAACTCAGACAGGTATTTAACAAGCCAGTCATGCATTTGATTATAGTTCATAAACTGCTCAATTGCTGCTCCTACAATCGGCCATGTTTTCGGGCCTCTCTTTTGCCTCTGGTTCCATCTGTGGATAAAAATCCAAGACAAAACCATGCAAGCTAGCATCAATACCATTCCCATGTTGTAGCCATCTGAATTAGAAGAAACTAATGGAAGATTCTTATCTTCCTCCATTGATTATAAAATTCAAAGGGCAAAAATATTGAAAGTATTGGTAGAGAAGGCCTAACTGGAATTGATTCTTATAATGGAGTCTGGCAAAGGTAACTGAGAAGTTGGTAAAGAAGTGGTGAACCTTATGAACAACTGAATTAGCTCGTTTTCTTTGTCAACAATCTTTGTGTGCTTTAGGCATCCTCTAGATAAAATAATGCCTCATCTCTTTTTTGCTCTTAACCTAATTTACCGTAGACAAGCAATCACTCGGGCCATAACTTGATGGTTGCATTCGCTCCTTGAGGCTCAAGACTTGTGTGCACACCTCTAACTCTACAGTCTGCATTTGCCAATGACCATCCAAAAGTAGTGCTCAATAATAATAATGATAGCAACGATTTCCATAAGTAGCGGCAATTACTCTCAGTATACGTAGAATATCAGAATTAAATTTCTGACCCGGTAGAGTTTATAGCTGATCCAATATTGACTCGGTCTGAGAAGCAGGTAATGGATAGAACCTATAATGGAATTCAACCTTCCTAATGCAACTAGCTGTGCTGATGATGTGTAATGATCGGAATCTAAAGCCTTTAAAGCTCTTACCTGTATAAATCGCTATCAAGCTAAAGACAAATTAACCCATGCACCCACCGAAACACCTGGTTAGTTGCATCAATAAAATTTGCTTTCCACATTGTTTTTGACCAATCTTAAAATTAACATTTCAATATTTTTCTTAGATAGGTGAGATTTACTTTCCAAAGTTCGAAAAATAATGATATAAAGTGCATGACCGGCTGCATATCTGCTCGATATGGTGAAAATTACATTTCTGTATTGTTTGTGGCCATCCTGGGTTTTAGCTATAACAAAAGAACCAGCAGCAAAGTCTTCTGACTTTCACTAACAGAAGCACCACTTTAATTTACATAAATCTTTGGGAATTTTTTTATATATATTGAGGCTGGCTGCCTTGGATTAAGGGATATTTATAAATTGCGTGCCCAGAACAAAAGGAAACACCTTCAAGCTTGTCCTATAAGTGTGAAAATAATATATATTTTTTAGATGCCTAGTAGGTGCCACATTAAAGAAACTGCAAGTGTCTGGTTCACAGTTGACAACTGCGCAAGATAAATGTATATATGTCCTAACAAACAATTTGTACATTTTTAATTGGATGTTAACCACTGTGTTGTCTTCAATATGATGATAAACCCAAATTTTCTTGATTCAATGGTCAAAAGACTCAAAACCATGCAAGTCACTGGAATGGTTCATAAATAGTGGCTGGTTTAAGGTACTGCCCTGCAGGTTCCCCTGAAACTTCCCACGATCTGTGTGTTGGAGAGACATCTGTCCTAGCTGGATTTTTTCAACGTGGTCAGTTCCAGCATTGCTCATGAGGTTTTGGAGATCAAGATTTGAATTGTATGTGTCACCACTCAAGAGTTGGGAAATTGAACCCAGGTACTCCAATTCTAACAGATGAGAAAGAGAACATGTTCTTGGAAATTTCATCATTTGTTGTTCACTAACATCATTAGCTGGGGTGACGTCCAAATGGGCATCTACTGTATTTTCTGTTTTCTCCTCTAAATGTCCTATCGTGTGCCTCTTTTTGTAAATTCTACATAGGACCCAGTCATCCAACTGAAACACAAAAAACAAAAACCATGGTCAAATGAAAAAAATGCACAAATGTAAATTGAATGGCAAATAATCGTAATAATATCCAATGATACATATTCACCGTAGGGAGGAAAAGAAGCGAAAAAGGGAGCTTACTCTCATGGATCCATTTTGCTTGTTGGCTTGTTTTCTTGGATCATTTAAGCGATACTCATGCATAATCCAATCTGTCTTGGCACCCTTTGGTGGCCTGCCCTTGTAAAAAACAAGAGCTTTCTTGACACCAACATATTTAGATCCGCTGTGGATGGCCTTGTCTGTGCCCGTGGCCTTCCAATACCCCGACACGGTTGCTCTGTTAGGCCTCACTCCATTTGGGTACTTGCGGTCACGAGGGGTAAAGAAGTACCACTCATTTTCTCCAAATTCTGCCTTCTCTACACATCACATAAGTTAAACAATCAATATCACAAGGCCTAGCTAGAAACAGTCAAGCATGATTATGAATTACAAGGACACTTTAAATTGCATGTGCGCAGAAAAGAAAACCCTTTAATTTGAAACCAACCAGGTAATTGCCAGGGATCAAATTTGTAAATATCAACTTCTGGGATAATAGATGCAGGGCATGGCCTGGAAGTGGCTTGGTTACGAAGGTAGTACACGATCAATTCCTCATCGGTAGGGTGGAACCTAAAACCAGGAGGAAGCTGGTTATAGATGGTTTTTCCTTGCATTTTTTTTGCTCAAACAAGACAAGTGGTGTTTAAAAAGAAAGACAGAAGCTTGGGGTAGTTTGCTAATAAGATTAAAGAGACCTCATGATGAAGACTTGGCTAAGGGAGGGAGGGAGGAGAGGGGATGGCTTGAGAGAAATGAGGGTGTTTGAAATGTTTGCAAGGAGATGGCTGGCCCTTTTATTTTTGAGGGTTTTTTGTCCTGTTGTGGATGCATGGTTATTGGTTGTTTTGTTGACTTGAATACCTCGGATGATACCTAGGTAGCCATAGTCGCATTGAGTGTAAAGATTGAGGACACCTTCTAAATCTGACTTTTATGCTTCATTCTTTGCACTTGCTCTTTCGAATCATGATATAATTGTTGTTTTTTTTATATTTTGTTATTAAAAAATATCTTTTTTATTTTTAAAAAATAATTTTTTATATTAATATATTAAAACAAACTGAAAATACTAAAAAAAAATTAAGTAAAGAAAAACTTAAAAAAAATCAATTTTTTTCAAAAGTATTTTTAAATATAAAAACAAACCTTTATGTACAAAGAATATCCAATAAGATATTTTCATTGAAAAGTCCAACTCTTTTGGCACTATTGTTGTTCCATGTATTATATCTATATGCTTCTTCAAGTATTTTCAATCGAAATTTTCCTCTTTTGGAATTCTTCTTTATATAAAGTGGTCAAATTAGACATGATCAAATAATTTGATGTTCAAATGCTATGCAATGACTTTAAAGTTGGGATTAATTGTTTGTTTTCGGAGAGTGGTAGAGCTTATTTTCCTAAGTGTTTTTTATTTAAAAAAATATTAAAATAATATATTTTTATTTTTAAATTTTTATTTTTAACATCAATATATAAAAATAAAAAAATAATTCAAAATTTTAAAAAAAGTACAATTAAACCGTAATATTAAACAACACCTAAACAACTTGTATAATAGACCATGTTTTTAAGGTAGTGTTTAATGTTATGATATTAGTTATGTTTCAAAGTATTTTTTGCTTAGAAATGTATTAAAATAATATATGTTTTTATTTTTTAAAATTTACTTTTAAAATCAACATATTAAAATAATTTAAAAATATCTAAAAAAAAACCAATCAAATTTTAGCCAAAACTTGGCAAATAGTTGTTGCCAAACATATTCTAAGGTAGCTAAGCATGTACTTTCAAGAGCTTTGGAACAAATATACACCTTGTATATTTTTTTATTTTGTAGAATGATAAAAAAAAGTTGATTTTTTTTATTTTAATATGAATATCTAAGTTAATTTGAATGTATCTCAATTAATTTTATAGATTCTAAAATTAACAATTATATAAATATCTAATGATCTTAAAATTTATAAAATTTAAACTAATAATTTTTCAAGTGTAAATTTATAACTAATAAGTTAAATTACATATATGAAGATTAGATTGAAATTATTCTTGCATCCAGACTTTTTGGCGGAGGGAATTTGCTTTATAAAACCATTCTTGCAGGGTCGTGTTTTGAGTTTTTCTTTCAAAACCCAGTCGGTTCCTCGTGCGAGCAAGGTAATGGTTGAGAAGAGAGTGCGCTCCGTTTTACAACTCGAGAGACTAGGAATGGAATCATGGCGGAGGCTTTGTCCGAGTCTGGGGTTGCTATTGAAACGACACGTGTCCTGCCAAAAGTAGGAGTAGTAGACTAGGGATAAGCATCGGGGGAAATTGTAGGCCAGTGTTTTATACTCTGTGGTTCTTATCTAGCCACCTCACGCACTCTGTCCTGATTGGCTTAAACCAGCATCCTTGATCACTGCATTAATCAATCTTTTAATGAATACGTGTTGATATTATGAGGTCATCCGGATTAACATCAAACCAACCCTTCCAGTGATTACTTTTATAGGATGTCAAGAAATGGGACGGAATATTCTATGAATCTCAGCCGTTAGATGCAGCCTCCTTTTTTGGGCATAGCATGCGTCACCAGTTGGTGGCTTGTTTTTATTGACCCGCCCAGGTTTTGTTTTCTTGTTTTGTCCTCTAGGATGGAGATGATGGAGCATCCACGTACGCATTACAGAAATGGGAATAGAATAGCTTTGGGAGCTAGGTTGATTAAGGAAAGGATTAGGTCATGACCCCACTACGATGTGGGTCCTTTCTCGAGATTAGGAGAGGATTAAATCATGAAGGTGCCGGTTTTGGAAACAAAACATGACAGATGTGAAGTCGATTAGATCCTAGAAGTTCATCTGGGAAACAAAAAAGTTTGAGAATTGGCTGCTGATACATGGCATAAAAAAAATCAAGGTAAAAGTTGCGGCCATCCTTCTTGGACTTTCTCTCCTTGTTTTTTTTACTTGGTCCAAGTTTGCTGCTTGGTATTTGGATAGATAGAATCATAAAAAAAAAATGCTTGTTAGGTGAGTTTTTTTTATTGTGGAGTGGGTTGTTTTAAAAAAGTAATTTTCATTAAAATAATATAATATATTAAAATAATTTTTGTTCTTATACTTTTAGTTTTTAATATTAACATATCAAAACTATAAAAAATAAACTAAAAATATATATATCTAATGCAATTTCAAGTGAAACATATTAAAAAATAGAAGTTAATTATTACATTCTCAAACACATAATAAATATCTTTATATATATATATATATATATATATATAGCTTTTTTAAAATAAAAAACTATATTTCAGTTCTTGATTTACAACTTTTAAATTCATTTTTGTGTGTGTGTGTGTGTGTGTGTGTCGGTGGTTTTTCTTAGTTTTGAGTGTATTAGCTGATTTTTCTAAAGATGGACAAAATTACTTTTACCCGTTAACTCCCTTGTATTAATTTATGCACTTTTTATTTCAAGTTTTAGAAAATGCATTCATTTGTTTTTCATCTTGACATCAACTATAAATGTACATGCATTATATTTTTTTCATTGCTACTCCCTCCTATCAATGGACGAGATTAGTGTTGTTAAAAGACTTCATGTCTTGTTAAGATTGTTCCGGACAATTTAAAAAAAAAATCGGTTGTAAAATATTAGTTCGGTCTCGGTCTTCTTGATGTTTTGTAATGAACTTTTTAATTATTGGATTAGTTGTGTGACCATTTTTTACGATTGCGATCAATATTGTTGTAAATTTATCATGCTTGGAGGGTTAGTTAGTTGACTTATGTTTGTACGTAATGGAGTTGGATTTAGATTGAGACACTTTTTGTTTTTGCTTATGAACCTGTTTTTTGAACAAAAAAACATTTCAGGAAGTATGAAAAATTAATGTGCACTTAGTTTTGCGAGGTTGTAGTGTTGTTATTGGGTCATTGGGTTTTATTTTTTACTTTGATTTTTCATCTTGTTTTCTCAATTTTTATTAAATAAAAAAAGGTTGCACGTATTTAAACAATCATTGTAATTAATTTTTTATAGATAAATGAAATCGAGATATTAAATCGAACGACAACTTCTTGCATATGATATTTTAAATATATGTATTTCTAGATTCACCATCAAGTATAAAACCTATGTATTTGGTTTTTGATCTAGCTTTGAAAAAAAAATCATCAACAAAAATCTAGAGTAGAAGGGAGGCTTGTAGCTCAAGGAGCAAAACACTATTTATTATATTAACAAAATTGCCCTTAAATTATGGAACTTTTGAACTAAATTTTTTAGACAAGATGGTCTTTTCATAATATAATTGTTTTTTATAAATTATATGGGGTTAGATTAATCCTTTTATTTTAGATTAATCCTTTTCTTTCTTATTGCATAGTAAAATCACTAATATAACCCTAAAAAAATATCTTTCACTACAACAAGTTTCAGTCTTTTCAATTTTTTAAAGTGTTAATACTTTACAGCTCTTTAATTAAAAAATCCAAATAAACTCTTTGATCTTTTTACCAAGATTTGTTTTTACCGTGATTTTTTTTTTGTAATATTGAGTTAGTTTATGGTCATTGTTGTATTGTTAGTAAATATTAAATATTTAAAAAAACTTGCTAACACATGGGGTCGTTTAACAACCAAAACCCGTCTTCATCGACGATGTTGAAATCCTCACAACGCCCCCTCTTCGTGATGGGACGATGTATGTTTCAAATTTCCAACCGGTTTGGTGGTGGCAACCAACCCCTCCTTTTCTCTCTCTTCTAGATTTTCATGTTAACCTTTTAAAAATTCCTTTTAATTTGTTAACTTTTCATATTTGGTCCTTGTTATAAAAATTGTATTTTTTTAATTGTTGTTTGTTTTTTTAAATTGATTTTTTTTACAATTTACCCTATTTGTTTTATTTTTCGATAAGTTTGATCTTTATTTTTTTGATTTTTTTATTTTTTTCTTTAGAAATTTTTTAAAATTGGTTGGCAATGAAGTTTTTTAATTGAACATGGAGCCAGGGTTTCATGAATTTAGAAGGTTCTTCTAGGTTTGTTTGGTTTTTTATTTTTCTTTATCTAAGCTAATTTTTTTTTCTCATTTCTCATTCTTCAGCAATCATTTAATCGGAGACCAAGTTCCCCTCTTTTTTCAACTTGCTTTATGTTTAATTTTTTGTTGGTTTTGAAAATGACTTGGTTATCTCGAGTCTTTTAATTTACCGTTCTTTGTTTTTTTTATAATTCTTTAAATAGATACCCTCAACCCTATCCTTTAATATTTGAAATGATTCTTTTAAATGATTTGCAAGATTATAATTTTTTTTATTTCATCCTATTTTATTTTTCTTTTATCTTTCGAATATAATTCTCATTTTTTCAGTTGTTATTTGTTTAATTTTAGATAGGTTTTTAAATTTATTTTTGTTTATTTGCTTTTCTAGCTCTTATATCTTTTTATTTGTTGGATTTATTTTGACTACCCAATATTAAATTGATTGGGAATTAAGATTTTTAATTGAGCCCGAATCTAAAATTTAATGGGTTACGAGTTTGGAATATTTGCTTATGCATTTTTTTTAAACTGATATTTTTTTAATTTCACCACTCAACATTTTATATTATTAGTGATTGAGCTTTGTTTTTTTTCTTTAACTTCCTTCTATATCATTTTTTTAACCTTTTTTTTAGATTTCAATGTTTTTTTTTAAGGTTGGTCTATATAATAGTTTTTTTTTCTTAGCTAATCGTATGTCCCAAATATATTTTTTAAAAATAAATTAGAACACATTTATGTTGCCTAAACATATTTTTTTTGTTAAAAAAATATTATGTCCTGTGACTTAGCGCTCGAGGACACACAAATCTAGTAATAAAACTAAACCTAAACATGTTTTTTTTTTTGAAAAAAAGCCCCTCCGTTCTGCAAAAACGGGCACTTAGTTTTGGAGGGTTGTGCTGTTGTGTTCGTTTTGATTTTGTAACAACGCGTCCTCTCCTTAACTACCCACTCCCTCTCTTAACCGCGCGGGATCTGCCTTCACGGTTGATAGATCACCGTATATTACTGGTCCAAATCTCTTTTTTTTTTTTTTTTCTTCTGTCCTATTCTACTATGAAATGTAATAATTATTGTTTTTAAAATAATTTTTTATTTAAAAATATATTAAAATAATTTTTTTGATATCAGAATATTAAAATAATTTAAAAATATAAAACAAAATTTAATTAAAAAAATTTAATTTTTTTTAAAATATTTTTATAACACACAAAAACAAGAAATATTAAATGAGGATGGATTTATATCGTTTTTAAAAGCCTAAAACAAGTAATATACAACTATCCAAATAGTTACTAGAATGAGAACATGGTAGTAAATCATTGATTAGGATCTACATGAATTTCTAAGAAATAATTATTACCTTGATGCTATGATTAGTTTTGTACTAGAAAGGATTGGATTATTGACTTGGATTATAATGGAGGTTCAATGAAGTGTATGATTTGCCCTTCTCTTTCATAAAGACTTTCCAGCCTTCGTATTCGTCCCCGTTCACATCGAAGGAAATTCTATTCCTTTATGCTCATTGTCACCAAAGAACGAACCTCAATTGAAGTTCCATGTGATTTTTTTTCACTTTTAATTCCCATTAAATAAAAGACTTGGACCATAAAAGGTAAAGTATCTTTTATATATATATATATATATATATATATATATATATATATATATATATATATATTAAACAAAGTTGGTCATGGAAATTTTTAAAAAATACCTATTCAAATTGTTTTATTAATAAAACATTAAAAATAATAATGATGGACCACCTCATGAATTACTATTTTTTTTAAATCTATCTATAGATATAATTTTAATTTTATCATTCAACTAGTTGAGAATTAAATTTTATAATTTATTTTAATTTAATTTTTATAAAATTATCACAACCTTGTAATTATAGTTACTGATTAAATTGATTGACTTATTTTTTTTATTGGTATGTTTTTCAGTTACATCATTCAATACTTTATTTATCATGAATCAGGCTTTCTTGACTTATTTTTGTTTGCTTTATATGAAGTTATCTTGATCTCATGACTCGAATCATGAGTTTGACGAGTTAATTTAAGTTATTTTTTATTTTTTTTAAATTGATTTTTTTTTATAATTTCATCTCTCAATATTGAGTTAATCAAGAATTATATTTCATAATTTATTTTGGTTTGTTTGTAAATCTGCTAAGTTGAACAGATTCAATCTAATCAAACCCCATACAATCTTTTTTTCAGCTAGAAAAAATATTAACAAAGTCTTTTTTTATTTTTTTCATTTAAAAAGTTTTGATCCAGATCATACCACTGCATAATCTTGAATATAAATAATCAAATTGGTCCACCTCCGGTGTAGCTAACAACTTTAATAATAAATTCAAATGTAGAGGTCCATCAAGCTGGATGATGCTACGTCTCCCTTCATATTTGTATAATTCGGAAATTTTTAACCGCCACCACTTTCACCTTTATAGAGATAAAAGTCCCTCTACATGTTAATCCCTTATTATTTAATCCTTCCTAATCTTATTTGGTAATTTTTAGGGACGAGGAAGAAAAATCAACGGATTAATGATTTAATACTTAACATTGGTTTCTATCTATTCCATCGCAAAAAAGAAGAAGAAGAAGAAGAAGAAACCTGGCCACCTAGCCAGGGCCCAGTAAGACAACTTAGATCCACTGGATTCTAACTCCAATCAACCAGGCCTGGTTCAAGAACGAGCATAAAAACTTTTTATCAGGCCAGGAGGAATTAAACTTTCAGGCCTCACCTTCATGAACCAATCCCTGAAATGCAAATGCAAACCCGTGAGCCGGTCTGAGATGTAAACCTACACCGCTTGTTTTGCCAGTCTTCAAACCCATGGGTCTCTTGTTTTAGAGATTTTAAGAAAGAGCAAAAAAACCCACTAGCAGCCGTATCAATTGCGGGTTGGTTGTTATCATTTTCTTCTCTATTCTCTAATCACTGGCTGTCTCTTTCAATGTTTGTTTTTGTAATATGTTTGTTTGGCTTTTAATTGCAGGTATTTTTTTGCCATGTTTTTATTCATTGGTTTAAATAATATGTATTCTCCGAGAGGCAGCAATGCTTATGGTGCCCAATCTGCCTATCCTCAATATGTAAGAACTTTCTTTTACGTGTTGCTCACTGCAAAGTAAAAATTGCAGCTTTTCTTGTAATTAGGCCAGATTAATATTTTTCACCTTCTTTCGATTTTGATGACATATGAATGACTCTGAAAATTGCTGTTCTTGGGCAATTTCTTTCAGTGTATGTTAGTGTGTGTTTGTTATTGCGATGAGGTGATTTTCAAAATTGATTTTCAATTGAAAATGCATTAAAATGATTTTTTATTTTTATTTTTGAAATCATCACATCAAAACCATTAGAAATTACTTCCAAAAGCATCAATTTGATGCTTTTGAGGTGAAAATCAATTTGAAAAGCAGAAGCAAACGCAATACCAAAGCTTGATTAGTTGATAATTATCCATGCTGTGTTCTGGTGTAATTTTTTTCTGCCTGTGTGAGTGGTCGTGGAGTAAAGGTCTCATTTTTAAATTTGAAATCTCGTCTTCTCGCTATTTGTTTTTCTTTTTTCACAACTGGGAGCTGCTTATTCTATGAGTTTTCCTTTGTAATTCGAGCATATTGTTCTTTCTTACTGCTTGTTAATTTTGATTGTACGCAAATCAGTAAAATTATTGTAGCTTTTCTTGTAATTTGGACAATCACTCTTATGTGTATTACTTTTGATTGATTCGGGATATACGTGTCTCATGCTTTGATTGATTCGGGATATACGTGTCGTTTTTTTAATTGAAATCTGGTTAGCTGGGAATGACCTATTCTGGGAGCTCTGTTGGGGGGCATGATGGGGGCTCTCAACATTCATTGGCCTCTTGGCATTCATCGATTCTAGGTGGTCCTCGGGAGGCTGATGTTGGTGGATACAGAGATTATGCTTCAGCTATATCACATTATGAGGGCCAACACAGAGCTGTTTATGGCTCAGCTTCCATGAGTGGTGCTCAACAAGTCTTTTTTACTCCTATTCATGGTCATTTCAGAATCTTTTTTTTTTCTAATTTAAGGAAATCTATACCCTGACATAATCCTTATAGTTATGTGTTCTGTTTTTCATTAACTTATTTGCATGTTTTCTAGTAATTAATCAGTAATGTGGGTTGAAATTCTTGCTACTGCATGTATTAAGATAATATCCTAACTTAATGTCAAGTCACTTCTTGAGATTGATAAAATGCCTGCTCACAGTTTTAACAAATACGATGATTGTCATGTTGAATGAGCAAGTTTGGCTGAAAGTTCTCTATATGGTTTGGATTGGCAATGTTCAGTCACTTCTTGAGATTGATAAAATTCCTGCTCACTGTTTTAACAAATACGATGATTGTCATGTTGACTGACCAAGTTTGGCTGAAAGTTCTCTATATATGGTTTGGATTGGCTTTTTATTTAGTATTTCACGGGCTACAAGTTAGGAGTTTGACTGGTAGTTTTCACCTCTCTTCTATACGCAGGGAATTCTTACAGAATCACCGGGCAAAGACTTGAATGATCATGTATTTACCCTAGTGGAAGGCATTGTCGATGCTGGCAAAAACAGTGGCAATACTGGTAGTTGTGAGGAGTTGTTAGGAGGTGATGAGGAGGGAGAGAGATCTGTAGCCTCTGTCGAGGACCAGATACGCAAGGAAATGACCATCTATGAGGTTTGTGACGTGAATATTCTTGATATCAGATAGTTTTCACCTTCTCAATGAATGCTTAATGCTTGAAACCAGTGTCGAGTGTAATGTAATTCAGTGATTTATTCTCAGTTGAACTCAGCTCTTAAAGAGCCTGCTGTTAAGGATATGGTCTTTCCCCTTGTGGATTCGGGTCCGAGGTCTCAATTCCTCTAAGATTAGGAAGAATATATCTACTCTCCTTCTCATCCTAACTGCAGTTTATCATTTCAGACACATTTTTAATTGTCATAAACTGGTTCAACTGTAAAATTGAATTTAGTGTAGCTGCTTCCCTGCCTGCTTGCCCCTAGTATTGACAGGTTAAATGTTTTAATGAGCTGTTGCTTCTGCTGTATTTAAACTTCGAAGAAGATGTCAGTTTTGGTGGGGCGTGGGGTGGGGCTGAGGACTCATATCTGGATAACAGCTTCCCAAGTACAAATACTGGAAATTAAATGAAAATTAGATGTAGTTGTGCACATTAAATTGTGCTCAAACCTTTTTGAAGTATCATTGTTCTCTAACTTTCTTAAGTTGGTGTCTTGTAGAAGTTTATAATGGGCATGCTCACCAATTTCGGCAGCATGGCATTGGATCGCATTCACAATACTCTCAAGGTGCGAATGGTTTAAGATTTTAAACATGCCCCATTACTTTTGTTGGATATATTTGAACCAAATCACTCCAAACATCATGTTGCTCCAGATGTTTTGCGTAGCTGATCCTCCTTACGACAAGTCACTCCAACAATTGCAAAGCTTTTTATCAGGTCTGGTTTCTGAAGAGAAGTTAGAACTTAGAGATGGGATGTACTTCTTGAAGAAGTAAAAGCTGGCATTCTTGTAATTCACCCATCAACTATTGAAATAGTAAGCAGTGAGATTCTCTCTCAAAACCTTGCTGTAGACTGCGCGCAATGTTTTTCATTATAATATAGAGTAGTAACTCTTTTGTAATATTATGCTATCTGTTATAAACTTGGCACTGATGGTCACTGGTTTCATGTGGGGCTTTTGAAAAGTGTACAGGAAGATATTGATAGAGCTTATCAGAGGGAGGTTTGGAACAGCAAATGCAGCTTTATGAAGATGGAGATCTCTGTAGCAAGACTGTCTCCCTTCCAATTATCAGCAATCCCAACTGTCCTCTTGAATCATATCCAACTCCCGTTATGCCAAGCACTCCTGCTATGCACGTCGGGTGATTTCTAGGAGCTTTCCATACATTGATTACAGGACAGAAAACAAAAGATGAGTTACAATTTCCCAACAAAATTTATAAGGGTGTCCTTTTGTGGCTTCCTTTATTAATTAAAACCATTCCCCTCGCTGTCACCGTTAATTAATTAAATTTGTGTCATATGTGGTTGAAAACATTGATCGGCCCAGCAAGAAGAGGTGGATTCACTGAGTACTAAAAACGGGAAGGGAGAAGTGAAGAATGCTGCCCGATCCAGTGATGGAAACCCATGCGCGCGATAAGTAGTCATTACTCATTACTGTACACAATTACTCCACCGGCCTCGCCAGTGAATATAAATAATATCGCTCTCTCTCTCTCTCTCTCTCTCTCTCTCTCTCTCTCTCTCTCTCTCTCCTCTCTCTCTCTCTCTCATATATATATATACTAGATACATGACCCGCACGATGCCGCGGGTTAATTTTTTTATAAAAAATATTAAAAAAAATAAAAATTTAAAAATCTTGGGGTTTTCTGCAAAGTTATACTCAAGAATCTTGGTTTGGCTGCAACGCCTGACCTAAGAGTAATATTTATAATAATAATAATAAAATTAAACTTGCATGATCCAAGTTTAACTGATCATGACTGCAATACCGGACCTAAGAATATTGGATGTGGATCTGGCTATAAGTTCGTGTTATAAAAGTGTGATAATTAAATAGATTAATAAAAAAAACAAAGAAAAAAAATCAACATGAAGGAAAAAACTAATGAAGAAAAAGAAAAAAATTGAATTAATTGGGTTAACCCTTTAAACCAGGTTATCCCGTAAAACCTGGGATTCGCGTCATGAAAGTTTGATAACTAAATAGAAAAACAAATGACCGGTTTACCCAGAATTAACCGGGTTAACCCATCAAACCAGGTTAACCCGTCAAACCTAGGATACGTGTCATGAAAGTATGAAAGTTTGATAATTAAATAGAAAGAAAATTAACTTTAACAAACTAAACTAAATGAAAAAAATAACTCGTCAAAAATTAAAAAGAAAAAACAAAAGAAAAAAACAGTTATATAATATAATATAATTATAATTATAATTATAATGAAAAAACGTGGGGAAAATTTAAAAAAATGAAAAAAAAAACGTGGGGAAAGCTAAAGTTAAAGCTAAATTCTCAACCAACTCAATATTGAAAAAATAAATTTAACAAAGATAATTTAAAAAAAAAACATGTGGGGAAAACACTGCAGCCAAACAAAAACCATGTAAGGGAAACACTGTAGTAATCCATAGTGTTTTTTTTTTATAAAAAAACTACAAAGCTAAGTTTTCAACCAGTTCAATATATATAAAAAAACCGACAAAGACTATTTAAAAAAACAAAAAGTCAATTTTGGGTAAAAGAAATGAAAAAAAAAACATGTAAAAAAAACCGAAACAAAAGCGGAAAAAAAAACACGTGGGGGAAGCTACAATGTTTTGAAAAAAAGACAAAAAAAACTAAATTTTCAAATAGCTGAATAGTAAAAACATAAAATCAACAAAAATAATTCTGAAAAAAACAAAACAAAAAAAAAAGAAAATATGTAAAAAATGACAATTTTGGGAAAAAAGAAAAACAAATAAAAAAATAAAAAAAACATGTGGGGAAAGCTAAAGCTAGATTATCAGCCAGCGTAATATTGAAAAAATAAATTCGATAAAGATAATTTTTTAAAAAAATATATGGGAAAACACTGCAACAAAACAAAAATTATGTAGAGGAAACACTGTAGCAATCCATATTTTTTTTAAAAAAAAAACTACAAAGCTAAATTCTCAACTAACTTAATATAAAAAAAATAAAATCTACAAAGACCATTTTGAAAAAAAAAAAGAATAAAGAAATCATAAAAAAAGAGAAAACAATGTATGAGAATATTATAGCAATCCACAATGTTTTAAAGAAAAAAAAGTTAAATTTTCAACCAGCTCAATATTTAAAAACAATTAGCAAAGATAATTTTGAAACAAAAAAAATTAAAAAAAAAGAAACAAAAAAAAAGAAGAAGAAATCAATTTTGGGTTAAAAAAACTACAAAGCTAAATTTCAACCAACTTAATATAAAAAAAATAAAATCTACAAAGATCATTTTGAAAAAAAAAAAAAGAAAAGAAAATAATGTATGAGAATATTATAGCAATCCACAATGTTTTAAAGAAAAAAACTACATAGTTAAATTTTGAACCAGCTTAATATTTTAAAAAATTAGCAAAGATAATTTTGAAACAAAAAATTAAAAAAAAAGAAAAAAAAGAAGAAGAAATCAATTTTGGGTAAAAAAAAAGGAAAAAAAAACATGTAAAAAAAAAAACAAAACCGAAAAAAAAATATCCTGCTGCTACAGTAAAAAACTCACGCGTTTTAGAGTTCTTACTAGTTATATAACCCGCGCGATGCTGCGGGTTATTTTTTTCATAAAAAATATATTAAAAAACTAAAATTTAAAAGTTTTGAGTTTTTCTGCAAAGCTATACCCAAAAGTCTTGGATTTGGCTGCAACGCCTGATCTAAAAATAATATTTATAATATTAATAATAACATTAAACTTACATGATCCAAGTTTAACTGAACCTGACTGCAACACTGGATTCAAGAATATTGGATGTGGGTCCGGCTATAAGATCGTTTCATAAAAGTGTGATAATTAAATAGATTAATTAAAAAAACCAACAGGAAGAAAAAAAACTAATAAAGAAAAAGAAAAATTTTTTTGAATTAATTGGGTTAACCCTTCAAACCAAGTTAACCCGTAAAACCTGAGATTCGCGTCATGAAAGTTTGATAACTAAATAGAAAAAAAAATTGATGGGTTTACCTAGATTTAACTGGGTTAACCCATCAAACCAAGCTAACCCGTTAAGCCTAGGATTCGTATAATGAAAGTATAAAAATTAAATAGAAAGAAATTTAACATCAACAAACTAAACTAAATGAAAAAAATTAATTAAAAAGAAAAAAATCCGGGTTAACTCGTCAAATCAGGTTAATCCATCAAACCCGAGATCCGTATCATGAAAATATGATAACTAAATAAAAAAAATTAACATTAATAAACTAAATCAAACAAATAAACATTCATTAAAAAACAAAAAAAAAAATAAAGACAGTTCTATAATAATAATAATAATAATAATAATAATAATATAATATATTAATAAGTGAAAGGATGTGAAAGGTGTGGGGAAGCTACAGTGTTTTCCCCCACGCCTTTTAGTATATTGTTAATTCTCACCGGTTAACTACGCATTGATTCTTTAATTGAATAATTGCTAACTTTCTTTATTAAAAACAAATCCTCAAATTATTTTCTGAAAAGTTCCAAGTGCTATTACATCTAACAAAATATACTACTAAAACCCAGAACGATGAATGTCATTTCTCTTTTAGAATTGTTGTCAAGAAAATATATTTCATTAACGGTTTTCTGGTACTGGGGCAATGCTCTTAGACAGAGTTGTGGAATACCCTTGTTTCTATTATATATATCGTTTATCCTAGAAAATAAGGCTTATATTGCTAATTTTTTACAATTTCATTTCTTTGTTTTTTGGAATATTAATTTAAGTGTTAAAATCTAAATACAATAAAGTTTCAGCCTCCCATTTGATTAAAAGTACGTAGATAAAGTCCCAAAATCATCTGTCAATGTAATGGAACAGTTTTCAATTCTTAGATGCAATGATCGATATTTAAATTCATAACATGCATCATCATGCATTAGATAAAGCAACGGTTAGATAAAGCATACCTTTAAAAATTCAAAAATCTCCATTCAAATTGTATTAGATTAAGAATCTCATGCATCAAACTTCTTCCCAAGGTTGTCAAAATCACGATTTTGACACGGCATGGAACATGCAAACCAAACTCGGATCGTAAAATCGTAAGGAATTTTAAAATACATTAAAAAAAATTTTATGTTTCAAATAAAAATTCATAGCACCTTAAAATATATGCTTCAAATAAAAATCCATACATAGTTCAAGCACCTTAAAATACACGGTTAATACATGGTTCAAATAAAAATCCATACATAATTCAAGCATCTTAAAATACATGTTTCAAATAAAAATCCATACATAATTTAAATAACTATTCATTAGCTAATAATTAACAAATTTAAAACAAATAATCTGCTGGTGTGTCATGTAAACTAAAACTAGCTTCATTGCCTTCATCTTCCTCATTATTCCTCAAACACTCATCAAGAGGATTATTAGTGTCACTACTAGTACCAACACCAATATTATGAGTATTAGTGCTACTACTAGTACCAACACCAATATCATCAATTTGAATCTCCAAATCATCTTCAGTACCATGAATCTCTATTTCAGCATCATTAGGAATTTCTTCTTCATCACTTTCATCTTCATTACCATTTTTTCTTCGTGTTGCATTGTCAATAGCACCAAACAAATCAATGTTTGAATGTTTTTCTCCCTCGGTTATCCAATTATCATCAGATGAAAGATCATCTTCTACACCAAAATCATCTGCTTGCTTTTTGACTTGATTATTATTCAATTTCAGATTGCACATTACAAATACCAAGTCATTCATTTTTCTCTGGTGCAAACGATTTCTTCGTTTTGTATGAACCTAAATAAATAATTCAATTCAAATTTATAAGATTTTTATCAAATATTTCAACATTTAAAATAAAAAAATAAAAAAAACTCACCATTTCAAATGCACTCCAATTACGCTCACATCCAGATGAAGTACAAGTCAAGCTTAGAACTCGAATTGCAAATCTTTGTAGTTCTGGACATTCATCTCCATAAGAATCCCACCATTGAGCTGGAGTTTTTTTTATCTCTTGCTGTCTTGGCAGCCTCAATGCCAAACAACCCTTTTGCATCTTTGAATGATTCAAGTTGCAAGTCAATTTTGCACCTTTCACTTGCATTAAGCACCATCCTTTCTAAGCATTGATATAATCTAATTTTAATGTTGGCATTAACCTTAAAATTGAGATTATAATGATAATGAGGATTCAAATAATAAGCTGCTGCATGTAAGGGTCTGTGGAGTTGAAGTTCCCATCTTGCATCAACAATATTCCATATAGGTATATAACTATATATAAAAAAAATATATCATTACACTCAAGGAATATCTCAATTGAAAGTATCTCTAAAGACATTCATATTAATAGATGACAACATCTAAAATAGAAATTAGCAAGATATATACCTTTTTTTCACAGAACCAAAATTCACTTGTATCTTCTCTTTTGCTTTATCCATTGCTTTATATATAAAACCCATAGCTGGTTTCTCATCAGAATCAACTAATCGAAGAACTTTAATTAGAGGTACGCTGCCTTAATACATATAGTAACATCATGCCAAAACCTGCTCTGTCCAAAACACAATTTTGAATTCGTTTCCCTTCTTCTATTCTTGCAAACCTACATGAACTCCACTTATTGGAAGTAAACATAGTCATCAACTGCATTTTATGATCATTCAAACATCCCAAAGTCAAATATGCAGTAGCAAACCGTGTGACAGCAGGCCTAATCAAATCCCTTCCTTTCGTAAAGTGCCTTAGCATGGAAATAAGAATAGTTCTTGAATAAATATATGAGGCGATTCTCCTTCCCTTAGCAATAGTTACTTGATGAATCTCTAACTTCTTCTCAAAATCCTCTAATATCAAGTCAATACAATGGGCAACATATGGTGTCCAAAACAAACTCTTTCTTTTTTCCATCAATAATTGTCCTGTTGCCTTATAATTTGCAGCATTATCGGTGACTACTTGGACAATATTTTCCTTCCCAATCCTCTCCATAATGGCATCTAACATCTCAAATACCTTATCAGCAGTTTTGGACATATTAGAAGTATCAACCGATGACAAAAAACTGTCCCTTTAGGACTATTAACCAAAAAATTACAAATACAACGTCTTTTTTTATCTGTCCATCCATCAGACATTATTGAACAACCAGTTTTTTTCCATTCTAGCTTGTAATCCTCAAGCAAATTCATAGTTTGGTCCACTTCTTGCTTCAAATACTTCTCTCTAATATCATGGTAGGATGGAGGCTTGAAACCTGGCCCATGCTTTGCAACCAATTCAAGTGCCTTAAGAAACTCAGGGTTTTTTACACAATTAAATGGAATTGCACTAGTGTAAAAAAACCTTGCAATTTGTCGACATGCTTCTTCTCTAATAACTTTTTTTAGCAATTGATTTAGAGTTGTTTGTGTACTTCCACTCCCACTAGCTACTCTCTTTCCTTTGTCCTTGGAGCTAATTTCTTTTATTTCATCATCATCATCATCATTATCATTTACACTATATTGATGGGCCTTTCTTTTCTTTTCAGTTGCTTCTAGATTTTTCACCAAAACACCTAAAATCATCTGCTTAACATTTTCTGGTACTTGTTGACATGGTTCAACATCCTTACGAGTGCAAGCCAAATGCTGTTTAAAACGAAAAATATCTCCATTGATAATTTTTTGACAATACTTGCACTGAACTTTTCTAGAATTCTTATCAATATCTATACCATGTTGCCATCCCACATCAAGCCTATTACCAGAAGAATTTTTCCTAGATGCCATAAGTTCAACAATTCAAGAATCAATTCAAATCAACCCTGTAATCAATCCAAACATTTTATGCATATAAGGTAACCATTACAGCTTCCAAAAAAAAATAGAAATAAAAGCCAGAAGGAAAGGGCAAGAAACAGAAACATCAAACACCCAATACATGATAGCAAATGCATGCTGGGTGCCGGTGCATAGGCACACAGAAGCAACATGCATTTTCAACATAATCACAATTCACAGGCTTCACAGCTCAATTCACTAGCAACTAACAGTCACGATAGATTACTAACAACTAACAAGGACTAACAAAATTGCACATGGATTACTAACCTGACTCCAACTTGTTCAGATCAAGAAACAGAGACAATTGATTTATGTGAAAAAACAGAGTCACAGACTCACAGAGTCACACACACACACACACACACCGCACGGTTTAATCCAATTGATTTTCAATATCTCAATAATAGACAGTCACAGAAACTTTGAATCAAAATCTCAATCTTTAACATCATTAAACTGTAAAGATTAAAGCACCTAATGGTCATAAACAACAGTTACGACAGATTACAAACAAGGTAAGAAATGGACATGGTAAGAAACTCTTACCTCTGTTCTGAGCAGTGAGCACCGAGGAGATCATTATTGCAGTCAAACTTGGAGCCTGCAAATTCAATCAAACAAATATTAGCATACTGGCTTACTGCATTAGAGTAAGAAACGAACAGGGGAAAAAAAGCACCCCCAGCCGCTGGTAGTTACCAACAGAGAAGAGAGAACCAGAGAAACAAGATGAACAGTAACTTACCTGGTGGAGACTGGAGAGACGTCGTTGTTGTTGGGTGGACTCTGGTTCTCACGGTGGCTGGTGAAAAGGACGTCGTCGATGAGAGGCGAGGGCTGTTGTGAATGATGAACTGGAATCGTGGACGGCTGAGAGAAAGAGATAGAGAGTAGAGACTGAGACACTGAGTGACTGAGGAATCCTCAGTTTAGGGGCGACTGGAACTGGAATTTTGGGATTTCAATTTAGGGATTTCAACTGGAACTGGAACTGAAATGCGAAGAAGACTGAAGAGAAAGTGAAAAACATTGCATTTGCTTTGTTAAATCCAATAGGCGGTCGACACCTGGCAGATACAAGGCTTTTTTTTTCTGTGGGCAAAATCGTTAAATCGGTGGTAAAATCGCGATTTTACGCGATTTTGACCCGATTTTACCCATTTTCGAGTTTTACAAACGATTTAGCACGTAAAGCCTATATCAACTCGTAAAAACGTACGATTTTACGAGTTGAATCGCGATTTTGACAACCTTGCTTCTTCCCTTTGCTTTCATTGAATGAACATTTCTCTTCGTTGATCACTTCATCAAACATATTTCAATATGAAGCTTTCTTCCATCACATGATTTATTTTGATTGTGCATCTTTCAATATGGTCACTCGATTTCACCTTCAAATACTCTCGTCTACCATCTTGCCTGCTGGTTTTTGATGCAATGGGCCTATGTAGATTTCGAGCTCCAGGGAGTCTGTTATCGCGACATTTGATAATCGTTTGAGTTACCCGTTACCACGTGAAATGCTTTGGCTGCTGGACGTATGCATCATAAAATTTAAAGGAGCGAGGACCATTCCTCAGAGTCTGCATACAAATGAATGAAATCACTTCATGCACGAAGAGGGGAATGCATAATTTTTATCCTTGTGAATCCACAAACACGTCACACCTTCGAGATATTGTTGGAAACTAAAAAAAGAAGAAAGAGAGTGAATAGAGGCAAAGCAGGGATAATTAGATCGATATTTCTTTTCTTAATCTTCTTTTGTTTTTCTAATATTTCTTCAAAGACAAGTATTTTTAATAAATAATGGGATTTGAAATTGGATCCAATTTTTTTAATCCTTTCGTTATTATCGTTGGAAATAAAAAAATTTAAAAGAAAGCATGCCATTTATGACCGTTGCTATCAATAATTATATTAAAGGTTGTTTTATTATTTTATTAACGTATAAGTGTCGATTTGGACGAGTTTGCATGTACATTAACTAATATTATAGGTTTTGAAGTTAATGATCATGTAAGTCTCCAGCAATTCTAAGATTAGTCGAACTCATGATTATTAAAAAACAAATTTAAAATATAATGAATTAAGATATTTTTTAGAATTAGCTGCTGTATTGTATTGTATTGATAGGCATGAAATAAGCCACGCATGTTCACACCTCCGATCCATATATACCCAAAATCACAAGCCAGACAAGAATTTAGGTGGGTTCTAACTCTAATGACATCAATACTCTTTGTTATCTTGAATTAAAGACGAAGGGAAACAGTTTCAACTCGTTTTTCATCGAACGTCTTTTCTTATTAATGTGCTTAGGACCCATCGCTCCCACAGAGTAAATACAGTATTCATTCGAAAATCAGACACTCAGCAGGACATGTACCTGTAAACATAAATACACATATAATAATACATACAACCTACTATTGTTATAAGAAAAATAATTGATTAGTATTTTTCAAATTTCTGCAATGTAAGAAAAGATCTCGTCGGTAACATGTGCTGGCTGTATCACTGGTTTTGGACAATTGGACAATAGACTTCGTCGCCCTTGTTTCACATTGCATCTCAAATGGTTCCAGCAAAATTTGAAATTTTTATTGATATTTTTTAAATCATTTTAATGTATTAATATTAAAAATAATTTTTTTTTTTTTAAAAAAACTCTCTAGCTATATATGAAAGGAGTTAAATGCTGCAGCTACGGAAACTAAAATCCTTCAATCTGAATTTATCTGCGATGACGTTGACCCTTCAATCCTCCCTGCTTTTCTAAATAATAAAAATAAACTCTCATCGATCTGCTTCTGTTTTTTTTTTAAAAAAATAAAATAGCCAGAAACATTTTAATCTCTATATCTATTGATTTCACCCCAAAATAAAAAAGTTTTCTCAAGGTTTATCCTAAATGTATACTCTGTTTCGCAGTGTTGCACTTTCCATCCACGCTCTCCACTGATAGTTCATGAAATCATCCGAATTACATGGATAACGGCGGCTCATGCACTTTAACTCCGCTCAAAATTAAGAAGATGAAATCAGCCTTAATTAAAAAGTCAAATTCCTACGCCGTATAATTTTTGCTATTATATATGTGATGTAATGTGCAAACAAAGAATCCCAAGTAGCTAGCAGTTGAGATCGTGTTAATTCGTTTGCCTTTTCTTTCCCATTTCAGGCAAGGATTAGATCGAATATTTCACATGTAATTTCTTCTTGGGGGGGTATACATGCAATTAAAGCAGTAGTATTTATTATTTCATCTTACAAAAATAAATCATTTATGGATGATAAAGAATATATAGCTCAGGGAGTTTTAATACTATCAACTGCGCGCCAAATGTATTGCATTAGAAAAATAAATCATGAATGGCTCGCTCGGTCATGTGGAGAGAGAGTGACCGCATGACTGGCTGAAAAGGCAAGTAAATAACTGCTATCTGTCGACATGTAAATTACTTGTAAGTTCCAGGTGGATTTGTACGGATCCATATCGATAATATTTATTATATTACCAGCGCGCCTATATATTCTGCATGTGTTTTTCTAATTCACTTGTCTCCCCCTGATATTTCTCCTTACTTTCCACGTTATAGTTTATCTCTCTCTTTCTCTCTCGGTTGGTCTGAGATATGGTTAAGTCTCAATGCTTTGAGAAGGTGGGACTGAAGAAAGGGCCATGGACTCCTGAAGAAGACCAGAAGCTTTTGGCTTACATCGAAGAGCATGGGCATGGAAGCTGGCGAGCCTTGCCTGCCAAAGCTGGTGATTTACATTAACAGACCCTTTATTTACTCCCAATTATTTATTCACTTGGTGGCGCCCTAGTCTTTATTAAACGATAGCTTTATTGTTATCCCTTCCTTTTGTTTTTTGGTGTGTCTATATATATATATATATAGGACTTCGAAGATGCGGGAAGAGCTGTAGACTCAGGTGGACCAACTACCTTCGGCCAGATATCAAGAGAGGAAAGTTTAATTTGCAGGAAGAACAATCAATCATTCAGCTTCATGCTTTTCTTGGAAACAGGTGAGATGTTAGTTCCTCGCGGTGATATATAGGATCTTGAAATTGACGGTCGTCACACTCTCATCATGTGTGGTCTCATGGTTTCCACTTAATTTGGTATTATTATTCCTTCGATGATCTTTGGTCTTCGGATTTTGTGTCTGTCTTTGCAAAGCTACTATGTACGAATGCTTTTATATTTCAAAAATATTTTTTAAAAAATTAAAATTTCTTAATTAGTTATTGATATTGTTGCTATCATAGAAATCACTACGTACCAAGTATAAACTCTCTAGGTATTGCAATCAATGGTCGCATTGCTTTAGACAGCGACACAGGCATGATGCTTTGTACGTAAAGATGACCGTCTTGTTTTATACAGGTGGTCAGCCATTGCTACTCACTTGCCGAAAAGAACCGACAACGAGATCAAGAATTACTGGAACACACATCTTAAGAAAAGATTAGACAAAATGGGCATTGATCCTGTGACACACAAGCCAAAAGCTGATTCTTTCGGCTCAGGAAGTGGCCATTCCAAGGGTGCTGCCAGTTTAAGCCACATGGCTCAATGGGAGAGTGCTCGACTAGAGGCCGAAGCCAGATTGGTCCGTGAGTCGAAGTTAACTGTACCTAATCCTCCCAAAAAAGTACTAAGCTCTGTAGTTTCAGCTCAAGTCTCCAACAAAGGTAGTGCAGCTCCAACAGCAAGACCACAGTGTCTTGATGTTCTCAAAGCATGGCAAGGGGTCGTCTTCAGCATGTTCTCGGTAGGCGGCCGTGACTCTCTCGAGTCTCCAACATCCACATTGAATTTCTCAGAAAATGCATTAGCCATGATCCCATTCATTGGAGTTCAGAAAAATGCAACCACCACACTAGCTTTTGCCACAAATAATGCTACATGCAACAGAGGGGCTACGGCCAGTGAATTTGACAGCGGAAACCAGTTGGAGTGCTTTGAGAAACTGAAAGAAACAGCACAAGTGAAACGAAATTTGGACAGTTTAATGGCAATTCATGATATAAGCCCGTATGCCAGCGATCATAATGCTTGGTTTGTAGACTCTTCAGCGAATGAAAACGCACCTATGGGGAATATCATTGACGGATTTTCGGAAATTTTAGTGTGTAATTCTCTGGACCCCAGCCCGACCTGTTCTGGAGAGAATATTAATGATTGGTATGCTGGTAGTCTTGAAGATAATTATTGGAATAGCTTACTCAATCTGGTGGATGCTTCTCCAACTGGGTCCTCTGTATTTTGATTATCTATTCTATAGCTACTTCTATAGTTCTAGTACAATAAAGAAGAAGAAGAAGAAGAAGAAAAAGACCTCATTGTAGGGTTTGACTGAGGGACTCGTAATGGTTAATTTCATTGCATCAAGTGTAACATTAGATCTTTATAAATAAAGGTTGTTTAGATGTTCTGTCTGTAATTAATTTGAATGCTAGCTGCTAGGGATTGGAACTAAATTGTGGTCATAAATTACTTGATATGTTACTGTGTAAAGATTGCGTGCCTGACTATTTCGCTGATATGTGTGTGGGGGGCGGGGGGTCGCAGCATCTTTTATTTATACAATGCTACCCCCACTTTTGAGCTCCTTCCTCGCAGATCGGAGGATGAAATTAGGGAATATGATGGGTGTTAATTGGTAAATTTCTTCATATTTATATTTTATTGAGTAAAAAAAATTATATATTTATAAATTATTTATCAATATTCCAGTATCTATTATTTGATTATTATTTAATATAAAATAAAATAGTGTATATATATATTAAATAATAAAATGATATATATATATATATATATATATATATATATATATCTCGATATTAAAATATATATATATATATATATCATATTATATTACAAAAATCTAAATATTCTATAAATATATTTATATAATATAAATATTTAAGTTAGTTTGGGCGGATTTTAGATTGAATTTAACAATATCTATATTGTATCCATTATTATTCAAGTAATGTAATTATTTTTTAAAAAATCTATCATTTAAATCATGTCAGCTCAATATTTATTTATTTTATATTAAATTAATTAAATAGGTAATTTTTATTATTTTTATATATAAAAACCGAACCAGTGGCTATTAAATAGCTATTTATTACACAAGCTTAGTTAGATATACAGATAATATTTTCCCTATACCAAAGAAGGAAATTGAATATAATGTAAAGAGATTACTATAGAAAGATTTATTGCGATATGGAATTTTTTGAAGTAATTAATCAATTCAATATCATGCTTGTATAAAATTTATGTTCATGCATCACCTATGGTTTTTCTTAACCCAATTATTAATTTAATACGTTAGATAATTATTATTTCATATGGCAATGCTTTAAAATATTTATAATTAACTCTAAACAAGAAAAATACATGAATTGATCCTAGACACCCGAACCCCGAAACTTCTTCTTTTTTTTAAAAAGAAAAAAAAAGTGATCATCTCCCCCAGTTTCTCATGCCTTCCAAATAAAGATTGCATTTTGTTGTCTTTACCTAATTCCATCTTCTCAGCCATGCGAAAAAAGAATCCTGGTCGCTGTTTTGAAAAGGCATTAATGAATGGAGGTGTCGCATCACTTGGTCTCTTATCATGCACAGTGTCTCGCTATTTCAGGCAGAGAGCAGTACCCCTCGAGTATCTCAGGCGGGTGACTGATATGAGGCAACCCAAGTGACATTACACAGACCGTCTGAGAATTGCACGGAGCAAGTCATTAATTCACGAACCAAGGTTGTCTTCTTTATCTACACGCGTCGTAATATTGTGATTATTATTTTTCCACGCGAGTCAAGCATCTATCTGTAATTTTATTTTTATTTTTTTTCATAAGCCGAGATCAATTAAAACAGTGATTAAGTGGGAATCTACATGGAGAAGGGAACACAAAACAGAGGCTGAGAAAAAACAACAACCGAAAACAGAGCAACAAAAAGGGAAGACATGAGTGAAATAAAAGTGCAGAAACAAAAAGAAAAACCACCGGATAAAGGGAATGGGATTTGCCTAAACACAGATGACGAGCCATTTGTTGCCACCATTGAATTAACTAAAGGATCTCTCCCTGGACGTAGAAGCCACTCGGTGGACACTATATTAACAGACATGGTGTCTCGAGGGCAATAACATTTTCCCGTTGCGCTATTATTGATCATCGCAATAATGTCTGCATATGCTATCCCATCTAATCAGGGACGGAGACAGGAAAGGCTGGTAGGGGCTGGACCCTGCAAGGAAAAAAATTTTCCAACCCTTTTTAAGTTTGTTTTTAGTATTTTTATAAGACACCGCACAAATCGCATAAATTATAACATTTTAATTCTCTTTAATTTTATGTTTTGGTTCCACCCCTGCATCTAATCCTACTGCCGCCATTCAATGTTTGTACATATATTTCTTAAATGCCTTTGCCTCTTAATTACGATCTGCTCGATCTTTTCCTTCGTGTTTTCCGGTGCTAGTTTTTTGCGGGTTTTTTAAGAACATTTTGGCACGTCACTTTCAATTTCCTTCTTTTAATTATTATTTTTGTTTCTTCAAATAAAATTACATAATATTTGCAAAATTATCCAGGACTATATATTGAATAAGATCATATTTTTTCTTGGTAATATTAGCAATTGTTTTAGAAATATTCATGCTTGAAATGATAACAACAACAACAATATTTTCAGCATCTTTCCTTTTCTCTTATGCATACATCACTGTATGTGGTAACAGGTGACGGTTCACGCTATGGCTTGGAAATCTTGGTGGCCAGGGGCATTGCATTTTATTTTATTTTCCATGTCAAAGATTATTCTTTAAACTAGATAATGCATCATCAATCAAGATTAAATCTGTTTTCTAAACAATCTTAAACACACGCTTGTTTTAATTTAGTGCGTTTACAGAGAATAAATCTATTCAAATCTTAAATTCAACAAGGTAATGAATGAAGCATACCTCTAATTTAATCGCTCGGCTAACTTCTTAGAATTCATTGCATTTTAAACTAAAAGCATTTTCTTTCACTTTGATTCATACAAGCTTTTATGAAGATTTAGTTTCAAAATTCTAAAAAACTTATACATTATTTAGGCAATTCATTGTAACTGCACATCCCAATGTTGAACCTTCGTGGGATAATTTCAAAATACAATACAAATGGAAATAATATTAATATACAGATATTATTAAAAAAAAACACACTCAACGTTCTTGATCTCTAGCATTTGCAATTAACCATTCTTATTCACGGGTAACATGTTTTCAGGGTGTCTGAAGTATGAACATACTGACCGTCAAAAGAACTCTTTAGTGAAGCCTTGTAGACTCGAAGTCCATTGGACCGGGATCATGATTGCAAACAAGAAAACATATCCAAAAGAAAATAGATGCAAGTTTGGTGGATATGGGCCCTCCTAGAGATTAAAGCGAAAAGGATATTTGAAGACCTTATTTGAAGAAGCTGTGTTTGCACAGAGTTGTTTAAAATTTGATTTTTTTTAATTTTTAAATTGTTTTAATACGTGGTTGTTATAAATTATTTTTTTTTTTAAAAAAAATATTTTAATATATTTTAAAATAAAAAACGCTTTAAAAATCCCATTCCAAACAACCCAAGAAGCTTATGCAAGCTAGGGTCTTGGATGCATGTAACCTAGCTACTGTCTGAATATATACATGGAACATCTAAACCTGTGTTTCAAGTAACCGCAGATTATCATGCTTGTAGGAATGGTGCAAAACAAATTAATTTACTTAAACTGAGATTATAATAGCTTCGTGCACATGAGCAAACTACAGTAGATCTAGATGATGATAACAGGTAAACAAAAGAAAACGAAATCACTTGGTTCACATTATCTTATAAATGGAATCCTGTCCATCGTCTAAACTGCTAACATCATTCCCTTGAGAAATTGCCATTCCAATTCCAGTCCTTCCCTCACTGCCACCTCCTCTGTAATACAACCTCCATTCATCAACTTCCCCGTCCATTTGAACCAAACAGGGAGATCCAACTCCCTTGTTATCCCATCCATCTTTCACCGATGACTCCAGCACTGCCTCGTCTTGAAGTCTCCTCCAATCTCTTAATCCATCAGGAGACACTGCCAATCCAATACTCCTCTTTCCACCAGCAGCGACACCCTCATAAGCCATCAAATACTTCCCATCTTTCTTGTTCCTCACAACACATGCATTTATTGCACCAAACTCATCAAAAGAACTAATTTTTCCTCCCCCAATTATCTTCCCCAACTTCATCCAATTAATCCCATCTCTTGACCTTGCAATCCCAATACCAAATTGCCCACTTTCCACATCAAACGAGTGATAATACATTCTAAGATCACTGTTACCATGAAAAACAACCCGTGGACCAGCAATAAACAAAGAATCCCACTCTCTCTCAAACCCCACATCAAACAGAGCTCCACTGTGATGCTCCCCTTCAATTCTAGCCCAATGCCTCCCATCCTGACTCATTGCCAAACCAGGCAGAGACTTAAAGATCTTTCATTTATCAACATTCCCATTATTGAGGCAAAACCTTTCTGGGTTTTCTAAACTGAACTCCAAAGAATCATCATCCGTATAATCCACCTGCTCAGAACTAAAACCAGAGTAGTAAAGCCAGTAAACAGAACTTGAAGCTCTTACTTTTGAACTTGACTAGAAACAGTTTGTCTACGCGTTAGCGTTCGTGTTTTTTAAAAAACATACTAATTAGCTGTTTGGTTATGAATTATTAAAAAATAAAAAAAATGAGTCCCACTATTTATTTACGCAGGAACTCGATTTTTAGAAAGCAGGGAATTCATACTTTTTGAAAACTATTCATGCTAATTATACTGTTTACTTAACAGTACAATTAACATAAACAGTATATATTGATACATATACTATAATTGTATTATTTAATGAAGAGTGTAATTACATGAACATTTTATTTATATATTTTTTGAATGTGTTAATTTTTTTAATAATTCTTTAGTTTGTGAAAAACAAATCTCTGGATAAATTTTTTATTTTAATTTCTAGAATGATTTTTTAGTTTTTTTTATATTATTAATGAGTTTATCACAGTTTCTAAAATATTTTAAATTAAAAAAATTAAAAAACAGATTCTTTAATAAAAAAAACTTCAACTCTAATTTTCTAGCTATATCAATCACTAAAATCTAAGCAAATTAAACAACACGTTATCTATTTTTTTTTTAATTCAGGGCCCAAATGCGAACAATGGTCTCTTGTTTTAGAGATTTTAAGAAGAAAAAGAAAAACCCCACTAGCAGCAGTCCGTATAATATCAATTGCGGGTTGGTTGTTATCATTTTCTTCTCTAATCACTGGCTGTCTCTTTCAATGTTTGTTTTTGTAATATGTTTGCTTGGCTTTTAATTGCAGGTTTTTTTTTGCCATGTTTTTATTCATTGGTTTAAATAATATGTATTCTCCGAGAGGCAGCAATGCTTATGGTGCCCAATCTGCCTATGCTCAATATGTAAGAACTTTCTTTTACGTGTTGCTCACTGCAAAGTAAAAATTGCAGCTTTTCTTGTACTTAGGCCAGATTAATACTTTTCACCGTCTTTCGATTTTGATGACGTATGAATGACTCTGAAAATTGCTGTTCTTGGGCAATTTCTTTCAGTGTATGTTATTGTGATGAGGTGCTTTTCAAAATTGATTTTCAATTGAAAATGCATTCAAATGATTTTTTATTTTTATTTTTGAAATCATCACATCAAAATCATTAGAAATTACTTTCAAAAGCATCAATTTGATGCTTTTGAGGTGAAAATCAATTTGAAAAGCAGAAGCAAACGCAATACCAAAGCTTGATTAGTTGATAATTATCCATGCTGTGTTCTGGTGTAATTTTTTTCTTCCTGTGTGAGTGGTCGTGGAGTAAAGGTCTCATTTTTAAATTTGAAATCTCGTCTTCTCGCTATTTGTTTTTCTTTTTTCACAACTGGGAGCTGCTTATTCTATGAGTTTTCCTTTGTAATTCGAGCATATTGTTCTTTCTTACTGCTTGTTAATTTTGATTGTACGCAAATCAGTAAAATTATTGTAGCTTTTCTTGTAATTTGGACAATCACTCTTATGTGTATTACTTTTGATTGATTCGGGATATACGTGTCTCATGCTTTGATTGATTCGGGATATACGTGTCGTTTTTTTAATTGAAATCTGGTTAGCTGGGAATGACCTATTCTGGGAGCTCTGTTGGAGGGCTTGATGGGGGCTCTCAACATTCATTGGCCTATAGGCATTCATCGATTCTCGGCGGTCCTCAGGAGGCTGATGTTGGTGGATACAGAGATTATGCTTCAGCCACATCACATTATGAGGACCAGTACAGAGCTGTTTATGGCTCAACTTCCATGAGTGGTGCTCAACAGGTCTTTTTTACTGCTATTCATAGTCATTTCAGAATCTTTTTTTTTCTAATTTAAGGAAATCTATAACCTGACATAATCCTTATAGTTATGTGTTCTGTTTTTCATTAGCTTATTTGCATGTTTTCTAGTATTTAATCAGTAATGTGGGTTGAAATTCTTGCTACTGCATGTATTAAGATAATATCCTAACTTAATGTGAAGTACTTGCTAGTTGCTACAAATTTCTTAGGATCTAAGATTACATCACACATTGATGTTGGAGTTTTTTTTTACGCTCTCATGTTTGTGGTCCCTGAAATCTTGAATAGGACAAAATGTTCTGTATCCAAAACTAACTTCATCTAAATAATATATGTTCTTCTTTGTTTGTCCTCCTAAATAGTTTGGCTGCAAGTTTAGTCTGCTGCGTTGTAAATCTACTCAAAATAAAGATAATGGCTTGCAGTCTGATATGAAAGCTGAGAAGGACTGCAGTGAGGATCAACCAAAGAATACTTCAGATACCATCAGTCCTGTAGTTGCACAAGGTACTGGTATCAAAACTACCATAAAAAAGAAAATAATTAAGAAAGTAATGAAAAGAAAGCTCAACGGTTCAGGAGCCAGTGGTGGGTGACCTTAAGAAAGATGACAAAAGGGATGAGGAAAAAGTTGCTCAGGCCGTGAAGGATCTCGAGGAGGATAAGAAGGATGAAAAGGAAATTGACCAGAAAAGCAGCTCAGGGACTAAAACTGAAGTTAAGGCTGACAAGCAAAAGGTTGCCCTGAAGGATAATGCTAATAGTAAGGGAGGAAAGTTGAAGGATTATGAAAGATTGAAGGAAGAAAACAAGGACAAAGGTGAAAATGATGAGTCCTGGAACAAATCAAATAAAGAAGTAAAGGAAAAGAGGAAGCCTGAACAACCTCCTAGACACCCTGGACTTATTTTGAAAACAAAAGGCAACGAGGAAGGCAAAATAGGTTTTGATTATTGCTTGGCACATATTTATGTTACTAACTGCTACATTAAAAGGCATAAGCAACTTATATTAATTGTCAGTGTTGTCCAAAAAAAAAAAAGACCAATAATATGAAACACTTTGCCTTCACTTAATATTATTGCCTAATGATACATTCTGTGCCACAGCTGTGCTCTTTATCACTTTCCCTGGACGCACTTTTGGATTACACTGGTAAGGATGTTGAGGAATCAACATTTGACGTTTGCCTTGTTAATACCGTGTTATATTTTCCCTTTATGTATGCCTAAATTCAATGAAACTCTGTGTGCTGAGAGTTATGTAACTGTTGTTTTGCAGCTCTCACTGTTTGCTGAATCACTATATGAGATGCTTCAGTATCAAATGTGATCTCGTCTTTTGACATTTCTCCAGGTTGGTTCACAATGGTTACTCCATCTACATGAATGTTACTTGATTCAGTTGCTAAGGCATTTTCCAGTGTTCCTCTATTAGATGCAGAAGCTACAAATAAAATTCGTAAGAAAAAGAAATCGACGCAAGAGGCAGTGGGGCGGAATGGATGTGAAGGACGACAAGAAATCATTAGGAAGGCGCCTGAAGACTAGTGAGCTCTACCTCTGAAAGCTAATCTGCTAACAGTGAACTGTCAAGTGCAGATCAGCCGGATGACGAAAAAACTGTCATGGAGGAGGATACTTTTGTTGATCCTATTAATAAGCCAAAGCAGGAAGAAGAAAGTGAAGCTGAGGAAGACCCAGAGGAAGATCCTGAAGAATGTGAAGAAATGGACGATCCTGAAGAATATGAACAAATGGATGACCCTGGGCATGACTCATCTAACGAGGCAAGAATTCTTCTTTATAATCTTTCAGACAAGCTCTCTCATGCAAAATAGTCGCATATCAAGTTGGGGAAGTCTAAGATGGATTGCATGTTAAAAGTTTCCAGTTCAAGTTTGATAATTTATTATAATATTGGTTTTCCTGTAAAAACATTGAGATTCCGTACGACATAAGTTGTTTTATTGGGTGAAATGCTAAACAGAAAAAAGATGAGGGGAAGACCAGTGGGGATGCTGAGCATGAACCTCGGTCTGGTGATGAAAGAGACAAGACAGAGGAAGCAATTGAGGACAAAACGGACTTAAAAGATGCAGGTACAAAACCCAAGTCTGTTTCAGATTTGTCTGAAAAAAAAGATGACAAGGTGGAGACAGAAGAAAGAGCTGTCTGGGAAGGAGGCTGTGATTGATAAGGAATTATTGGAGGTATGTTCTCAGAAACTTTAATTCCCTTTTCTTTGTCTGCAATTTGAGAATATCAGGATTGTTCTTTGATCTACCCACTATCAATAATTCTTTTTTGGGACAGGCTTTCAGGTGTTTTGACTGGAATCAAACTGGCTACATCAGGGTAGGACTAAAATTCCTAATTTTGCTCTTTGTCAGCGTCTGGGAGTGTTGAGGATTAACTGCTGCCTATTCAGGTTGAAGACATGAGGTTGATTATACACAGCTTGGGGACATTTCTTTCCCACACGGAAGTCAAGGTTAGAACTGTGCTTCTGTATCCTCTCAGCTTCTCCCATAAGGGTTGCACTCGTACAAATGTGCTGTTTCTAGTTTCCAATGGTTTTTTGCATCAGGAACTTGTGCAAAGTGCTTTGTTGGAGAACAACACTGGGAGGGATGACTGCATTCTCTATAATAAGCTGGTCAGAATGAATCATTTGATATTGTAGGTTTTCAGGCTGCTCTGGTCTGTACTGCAGTTACCCTGCCGTTACAATGCACCTTTGCTCCCTTGAGAGTGCATGTAACTGTATTAGTTTTGAGGTCACCATATCTTACTGTCAACAGAAATTATTTATAACTTTACTTTTGTAATGGGGGAAAAATAGATTACATTATTTCTTGTTAATGAAAAAGAAAATGGCAGGTATTGATGATAATGAAGTATTTTCATATGCCTAATTTGGAGTTATGCTCAAATCCCCTGTTCCAAGAGTGGCGAATTAATCCACTCCTCGTCCAAGGAGTTTTTCGGGAAAAAAAAGAAAAAAAATTTCTCTGCTATGCCGTCACAAATTGCTTCTAGGGGTCGATATGGCCATTATTAGAAGTGTCGCCGGATGGTTTTGGTGCTCAGGTGCATGCAGTCAGATTGCGGAACAAAACTGAGTTCTGCAGTCTGCCCATGATTCTCCCAGCGAACTCTAAATTTAATTTGGATGTTGCCATGCAGATGGGCACGCATTTAACTAAAATGCTCAAAACTACTTTTTTAGAGTTTTACCTGATATTCTGATATTGTAAGAGAAGTGCTTCCTTGTTATTTATGAATGGTAACACAAACTAATTTTTGGACAGTGCCAGAAAACAAAAGCTACAGATCGTGTCAATATGGCACAAAACAAAGTAAAAAATGACCTTGCAATAGTTAAAAAAAGAAGGAAAAACAGAGACAAAAAAGAAAAAAGAAAAAGAAAAAACTTGGCATCGCTACTAGCTCAATAGCCTATGTTCAAGCATCATGAGTGCCAAAGTCAAGGAGGGACCTTAAGGCTTGTTGTTTCTTGACCACCTTTCCATGTACTCCTCTTCCCAACTTGAGTGATTTCTCCATATCCACCAAGCTAACGCCGTTTCCTTTAAATGCTTGCATAAAAACCTTCAGTACTCTCTCATCACACCCCACAGCTTCTGCAACACTATCCACTACTATATCGACAGCCGGAATTCGTCTTCCCCACCTCGTCAAAGATTTCTCAGAGCCATAAGCTTCAAAATATGCAGCCCAAAATGATGCCCTCATATAGCCTTTCCCCCTCCCTCTCACCATCCATCTTCTCATACCTTCCTCTAGCCTAAAAATTGCACTGCCCACATCAATCCCTCTTTCAAGTCCTATCTCTATTTCCTTCAGCTCTTGCTTAGAACACATTTCTTCTTCAAATTTGCACCTCTTGCAACTGCAATGAAAACCCCATGTCTTTGACATTTCGTTTCGCTTGCTTAATGGAGAAAGCACGTCAAAATATGCAAATGTGATTTCTTCACCCGCCTTAACATCCCTGGAAGCATGAACTAGCACATGATCCCCAACATGCAAGCGTCTAGCATTAGGATTACATGAATGGTTAATGAATGAAGCCAGAACCCATAATCCGACACCATAATAATCACTATTCCTCCCTAAGACTTTAGCTGAAACTGAATCCTCAACAAGAGAATTCACATCCAATACGTTCAAAATTTTAACCTTATCAAGCTTCTCATTTAACTCTCCAATCTCCTCTGCCTCAGGCCTAAATAGACTCATTTCAGGAGCCTCAAGCTTATCCTCATCTTCACCACTTGACAATGTGCTAATCAAATGGTGAGTTCTTTCACATTTAGTAGCTGAATCTACAACTTTATCAACAAAATTCTTCCACATGACCAACCGTGCATTCTCACAAGAATCTTCACCTGATAATATACCTCTCTCTGTGGCAATTGCTTTAGTCACTAACAGCAAAGTCCCTGCATCAATGTTCTTTGTTGCAAACAGGCCTCTTCCACTGAGCTCAGACCTCTTAATCTGCACTGGACCAGTGTACTCAGCAAGCTCTGGAGATTTGCCACGAAACCCACTTAGGATCCAATCAGAGAGATCAAAAGCTCCTGTCCTTGATTGAAATTCCAGTTTCTTGCATTTCTGCACGTACCCATTCAGAGTTTCAAGGTTTCCACTAGCCTGTGGATCAAGAACAGCAGTTTTGAAGCAATCCAAGGCCACTGAGTACCTGTTCAAACTAAGCAAGATTTTGCCTTTGCAAACAAGGGACTTGAAATGTGTACTCTCAATTTTCAATGCTTGATCACAATCTTTGAGCGCTCCCGTGAGATCTCTAAGCCTGGACAGTGCTTCAGCACGGTTTGACAGGGCTAAGCAGAGGGATTTTTGAAGCTTGGTGAGGAGGTCTGGGTCTGGGTGATTTTGATGTGACTTGACAGAGATCTGGTCTTGACAGAGATTGATGAACTGGGTGTAGACTTGAACGGATTCTTGCCATTCTTCTCTGAGAAGAAGCTCAGTGGCTTTGAATCTGAGCTCTTGCATCAACTCTTCTGGTGTTAATGGCTGTTGCAGTTGGTCCTCTTCTCTCATTTTTTTTGGCAGTGGTGGCCAGTAGGGTATCTCTAGTGTTTTGACTGGTTTGTTCTCTGCGGATTTGAAATTGGGGGCTTCTAACGGTCACATCCTTGAACGCAACAGCTAGATAAATGAGTCAAATATCAATCAATAATTTTTTTTTAAAGGATAAAGTTAAGTTTGGAATGTTGTCGTCAAAAAAAGAGATTGCATGTGGCAGGCCACCGTGAGCATGTTTATTTTTTCAGAAAAAAATTGAAATTTATATTTTTTATTTGAAATTATTTTTTAATTATTTTAATTTTCTAATATTAAAAATAAATTTTAAAATATAAAAACTAATACTTCAATACATTTTGTTTTTTAAAAAATACTTTTTTTAAAAAAACACTGTTATCTTATAACATGACCAGTTAATTTGTATAAGGATTGAGCTTGACTCGGATACTAATACCTACGTGTCAGCTGGACCTGAATTGTGGGCTTTCAGGTTAAAAAAAAAAAAAAACTTTTTTTGAGGGGGCATGACCACCAAATTTTGAAAAAATCAGTAAAGTCCCTTAAGTTTATGCATGTTTTCAAGCTAATCCCTCGGAGATTATTACCCTGTCCCTCCAAAAATTTTCAAAACATCTTTTAATACTTACGAAGTCTCGTGATAATTCTAATTTAGCTTCCACAACAATTTACTTTCTCCGCCACTGTCTCTAGTTTGAACCTCTTTAATAATAATTAAAAAAAAAAAGCGCATCCATCAAAGTTTGTTTTCTCCGAGGACAATCTGGAATGGCAAGAAAAACATAGAAAGGGCTAAAGTGAGATTGACTAACCTTTTGTAATAAGCTGCGAACATGGTGATGACACTGGTGAAATGGGCTTCAACCCGAGGAATCCATGCTAGCTTCCTTGTTGTTCTCTTGACGGCCATAACAACACCATACCAATAAAGCCCAGAGATAAGTAAATTACCAGCAATCATGGCGCTTGATCTTGAGACAATAGAGTTGATGTTAAGAGAGGTGAAAGAAGCCGGTAACATAACTCTGCCGAGTTTTGCTTCCAGAGAAGAGACCCGTCGCATGCTTAGACTGCAAAGATGTATCAATCCCAGCTTGAGAAATAAAGGGCACCATGGGAGATCGCAGGAGCTGCAATAACAATATACCTTAGCATAAGGCTAGTGCTAGGGATATTGCAAATATTTCATGTCACTTGACTTTGTCCCACATGTTCTGATGAAATCCATCAGCTCATGCATGCAGTGAATATGATCTAAATACTCCTAGCAATCTTAGACCATCATGTTATTAACGAAATCATTGTACTTGACACCTCTCTTTTTGGAAGAGAAATCAAGCTTAAATGCAAGATTGCTTGTGATTAGAACAAAATATGAAAACTGTTGAAAACAGAAGAAAATCTGGACATGAGAGAGAGGCATTGCAATCACAGTCAGAGAGAGAGGAGCCTGTGGATATACCCGCCCACGTTAACCAACAAGATGTACTCAATCGACAACATTGCTTAACGCTATCACTATCTTCAAACATTATGTATAATACGAGGACCAAGGTGCAAAAAGAAAATAATCTCTAGAGATGTTCGATTTTCACGCTCCCTCCCAAAACCCACAACTCTTTCTTTCTAGGGTTTTGTAGAGAGAATGGAAGAATCAATTCTATCATTAGTAAGCAATCTAGAAATTCTAGACACACTCAGCGCTGATTCAGTTCAAGAAATTGTTGGCAGCTATGGCAGTTTCTGTTCCGCCACCCTATCTCTTCTCCACGGAGGCGACGCCTCCGATCTCTTCTCCCACGTTCAAATCCTCTGCAAGCACGGCCTCCTTTCTCTCGTTCGCGATTTCTTTCTCAAGTCACTAGAGGTATCGTATATAAATGCTTCTCATACGGAACGCTTTAAGCATTTGCAATTTAATGTGTTTTTTTTTTTCATGACAGGAAGCTTTCGAGAGAAACCTAGCGTCAAAATTTTGGCGGTATTTTGATTGTTATAGCAATGTAGGAGCTAATTATGAAATTGAGTTGCAGCAAGTTTTGTGCAGAGCACTTGAAGAGATTTCGTTAGAGAAACAGTATCAGGAGAAGTGTTTGTTACTGTTAGTTCGTGCTTTATTACTGGAAGGAAAAACTGATTCTGATGTCGAAAGAGAATATCTTTTTTCCAAGTATCGATTGATGGTTTCTTCAGTTCTAATGGCTAGTCTTCCTCGCCATTTTCCTGGTATGCGTGCCTCGTAATTAGTATGCTTTTTGTTGTTAGTGATTTATGTGCGGCTAAAGATGTTTTGATAGTAAGGTTAATTTGTAGTGTTGTTTCCGTGATTTATAATGTTCTTAGAACTACTACACTGGTATTTTAAGGGAAGGCTGGAGGAGCTGAGTACAATAATGGATGGAGAGTTTAATGGTGGTGATGATGATGGTGGTGATGATGATGCTTCTCAAGATAAAGATGACATGGATTTAGATGAGATGGGGAAAATGTTACATAGGAATGGTGCGATGGATATTGATGAAAGCTGCCTACAAGGGAAATTTACAGAGAATAACAATTTAGTGAAGAATATTGGAAAGGTTGTACGTGACCTCAGAAGTCTTGGATTCACATCTATGACTGAAGATGCGTATGCTTCTGCCATCTTTTTGCTTCTGAAGGTGAGCGTGTGATTTGCCATGCAATCAATGCTTGGCCAAATTAATTTGCTTCCACTCTGACTTTCTGTTGTTTTAACATATTTTGTCTGACAACCTTATAATTAGTACACACTCGCATGTGCACACAAAAATAAGAGCAACTTATTTTAAGTTAGTCTGCATCATTTATCTTCTGAATTATGTATCCCCATTATTTGTAACAACATATTTCCTATTTGGATGGCAGGCTAAAGTACATGATCTGGCCGGCGACGATTACAGGGCTTCAGTTTTGGGCTCCATTAATGAGTGGATCAAGGTCGTTTCCAGTGTTTATCAGCGCTTACATTTCTTCCACCTCATACAATTGCTGCATCATAGATATTTGTACTATTGACTCGTTTATTGTGTCGTAACACCATCCATGTGCTGCATTAAATTGACAAACTGCATTTGTCAAGTTACATGAGGAATGCACAGGGAATGTCACGCATCAGATGCATGATCATGTATTGCACTATAAAGACAAGCTATTTTAAATGGTAATGCACTGCAAAGAGCAGCTATAGCAAATCTTATTGTCATTCCGTGTGAATGCGATACTCAGAACCTGCAAGCATTAAAAATGCTCATCATGCCATTTCACGCATTATTTTCATTGTATTTTTTATTTTAATTTTTATTTTATGCCTTACTTTTCTTATCTGTATATTCTTCTATTTCTATAATATTGATTGACGATTCCTTGGGTAATAATTACAGGATGTGCCTCTCCAATTCTTGCATGCACTCCTTGCTTATCTTGGTGAGACTACTAGCTATTATAGCCCTTCACCAGGTCACAGGTCACCTCTTGCTTCTCACCCTTCAGCTTGTTATCCTGCAATTAATGCTCCCTCTGAAGGACTTGTTAGATGGCATTTGCGACTAGAGTATTTTGCTTATGAAACATTGCAAGATTTGAGGATTTCCAAACTATTTGAGATTATTGTTGACTATCCTGATAGGTAACTCTTTTTTGGATTCTTAATCTCATATTCCTCAACAGAGTCTTCTTAACCTCATTTTCCTCTACAGATTCCTATTCATAAGGCAGCAATGACAGTTACTGTTATCTGATGTTTTATCTTTATAGTTTTGCCTTAATCTAAACGATGATTATGAGATTCCTGTGTAACAAACAGAATATGGTGGGGGTTGGTGTCTACAGTCTCACATAACGAATCCAGAATGTTGTGTGGTTGCTCACATTTGTGATTGTGCATTAAAACTAGCACTTTTCACTGGGCATATTCTCACCTTCAAAAATCTTGGTCATGGTGTTGTGTTAGAAAGTGATTTTGAAATTTCACAAATTACTGTTTAAATTTATAAGTAAATAGATTTGGTAAACTGGCACTGTTGGTGATTCATCAAAACTCTCTCTCTCTCTCTCTCTCCATATTGTTCATAGATATTAATAACCAATATATTAGTATAGCATGAGAAGTCTTGGATCCCATTTTGATGGGGACATGCATTGGTGAAATTGGATCTTGTGAATGATGTCTATGTATTATTTTCTTGAAAACAAGTGTTGAAACTGGAAACCATATCAATCCAATTTTAGTTGCTATTCCTTTCCTCTTTGCTTCTAGGATCTGAATCCTGCTTGTCTTTTGATGCTACAAGTGCTTGATAATGTTTATGTAAGATGCTATTGGGAAAACTCTTATCTTTCCTAATTATTTAATGACCTCGCAGCTCTCCTGCAATCGAAGACTTGAAGCAGTGCCTTGACTATACTGGACAGCATTCTAAACTTGTGGAGTCTTTTATTTCTGCATTGAGATATCGCTTGCTCACTGCAGGTGCCTCAACCAATGATATATTGCATCAGTATGTTTCGACTATTAAAGCACTGCGGACAATTGACCCGGCTGGTGTCTTTCTTGAAGCTGTTGGTGAACCAATAAAAGACTATTTAAGGGGTAGAAAAGATACAATAAAATGCATTGTCACCATGCTCACTGATGGGACTGGTGGGAATCCAAATGGATCTGGAATTACTGGCGATAGTCTTCTTGAAGAATTAAATAGGGATGAGGAAAGTCAGGAGAATGTTGGTGCTGATGATGATTTCAACACAGATGACAAGCAGGCATGGGTCAATGCTGCAAGGTATGCAAAAGTTGTAATTTGAAAATGGAGTGTACTTTGTAGACTTAGCTGATTAGTATATATCCTTCAACTACTTGTAAAGCTAACATGTTGCTCTCCTTGACTTTTGCCCATTCAGCTGGGTGCCTGATCCTGTCGAGGCTGATCCATTGAAGGGCAGCAGGAATCAAAGGAAGGTTGACATACTAGGGATGATTGTCGGCATAATTGGTTCAAAAGACCAACTTGTCAATGAATACCGTGTTATGCTGGCTGAAAAGCTTCTCAACAAATCTGATTATGATATTGACTTGGAAATACGTACTTTAGAACTCCTCAAGGTAGATTCCCACCAGTCCTTTTACATGTGATCTTTGTTTTAATTAGATTTACCATGTGGGGCATGTTCATTTGTGTTTAATTGGGTATAAAATGCTCCAGCCTTTTAATTTATTTTTTCTTGTCATGTTCCAGATACATTTTGGAGAGAGTAGTATGCAAAGGTGTGAAATTATGCTTAACGATCTTATTGATTCCAAGAGGACAAACCACAATATTAAAGCAACAATTAAGTCAGCTCAAACAGGTAACCATACAAAATTAGAAGATTTTAAATGCACCAGATAGCTCTTGGCTACTCTTGCAGATGAATTCTAATTAGCATTTGAATTTTTGTTGATGAATTTCCTTATGGTGAATGAATTCTTAGGTTCAGAACCAGCAGAAACAGGGGCATCTATGGATATCCTTAATGCTACAATCCTATCTTCAAATTTTTGGCCTCCAATCCAGGTACCAAGGAAAACTTTTTGTTGGTCTGTTGCTGTTATTGAGATGCATTTTCAATTATTTTAAAAGGTACCGGGGCAGTGGTGGCTCATAGTGATATATTAAGACGTGCTTTTTGATGAAACTTTGGAGGGCTTATGTAAAAGCCATCTTCTATTGTGGTCAATGCTATTCTAGGCAGGGCCATGTGCTGTGTCTTTCACTTTCTGAAGTTAATTGTAGCTGAAAACAACTAATCCATATGAGGACCTTGGTTGCTTTAGATTTTTCCATTTGGTGTCAGCTTTAATAAAACATTCTGCATGATTCCTGCAAGCACATTGAATTATTGTGTTATTAAGTGCTGATATTCTAATTTTCTTTTGTGACATAAATATACCTCCAGAATTTGGCCCCATATTCCCCCCTTCTTGAAAAAAAAAAAAAAAAGAACATTCTCGAATTCCATTTCACTGTCAGAAATTGACAAGCTTGATATGTTCACATGTCACGTATTATGTTTTTGGTCATCGTATGCTTTTCTTTCAAGGCCACTCTTTTCGATACAAGTACATTTTGACAAGCAACAAATCTTGTTGCACTTGATTTCAGGATGAGGCTCTTAATGTACCTGAACCTGTAAACCAGCTACTCACTGATTATGCAAAAAGATTCCATGAAATCAAGACCCCTCGTAAGCTACTCTGGAAGAAAAATCTTGGAACAGTCAAGGTTAGGTGCTTCAAAATCTCCATCCAGTTCTTTATTTTATTGCATCACATGATATATTACAATGCTTTATTTCATCTCATTTATTTTTGGTCTTGGGATTTGCTGTTTTAGTTGGAGTTGCAATTTGAAGATAGAACAATGCAGTTAAGCGTGGCTCCCATACATGCTGCAATTATCATGCAATTTCAAGACCAAACAAGGTAAGCTCAGGAATCATTTCCATTGCAAGACTGGATGTGTATCTCATTGATTGTGTAAAAGTGTGCTTGTTTCTGCTTCAGTTGGACCTCAAATAGGCTTGCTACTGTTATTGGAGTACCTGTGGATGTGTTGAATCGGAGGATAAATTTTTGGATAAGCAAGGTATATTTGAATTCTTAATGCTCAGTCACTTTTTGAGATTGATAAAATGCCTGCTCACAGTTTTAACAAATAAGATGATTGTCATGTTGACTGAGCAAGTTTGGCTGAAAGCTCTCTATATGGTTTGGATTGGCAATGTTCAGTCACTTCTTGAGATTGATATAATGCCTGCTCACAGTTTTAACAAATACGATGATTGTCATGTTGACTGAGCAAGTTTGGCTGAAAGCTCTCTATATGGTTTGGATTGGCAATGTTCAGTCACTTCTTGAGATTGATATAATGCCTGCTCACAGTTTTAACAAATACGATGATTGTCATGTTGACTGAACAAGTTTGGCTGAAAGTTCTCTATATGGTTTGGATTGGCTTTTTATTTAGTATTTCACGGGCTACAAGTTAGGAGTTTGACTGGTAGTTTTCACCTCACTTCTATACGCAGGGAATTCTTACAGAATCACTGGGCAAAGACTTGAATGATCATGTATTTACCCTAGTGGAAAGCATTGTCGATGCTGGCAAAAACAGTGGCAATACTGGTAGTTGTGAGGAGTTGTTAGGAGGTGATGAGGAGGGAGAGAGATCTGTAGCCTCTGTCGAGGACCAGATACGCAAGGAAATGACCATCTATGAGGTTTGTGACGTGAATATTCTTGATATCGATAGTTTTCACCTTCTCAATGAATGCTTAATGCTTGAAACCAGTGTCGAGTGTAATGTAATTCAGTGATTTATTCTCAGTTGAACTCAGCTCTTAAAGAGCCTGCTGTTAAGGATATGGTCTTTCCCCTTGTGGATTCGCTCAATTCCTCTAAGATTAGGAAGAATATATCTACTCTCCTTCTCATCCTAACTGCAGTTTATCATTTCAGACACATTTTTAATTGTCATAAACTGGTTCAACTGTAAAATTGAATTTAGTGTAGCTGCTTCCCTGCCTGCTTGCCCCTAGTATTGACAGGTTAAATGTTTTAATGAGCTGTTGCTTCTGCTGTATTTAAACTTCGAAGAAGATGTCAGTTTTGGTGGGGTGTGGGGTGGGGCTGAGGATTCATATCTGGATAACAGCTTCCCAAGTACAAATACTGGAAATTAAATGAAAATTAGATGTAGTTGTGCACGTTAAATTGTGCTCAAACCTTTTTGAAGTATCATTGTTCTCTAACTTTCTTAAGTTGGTGTCTTGTAGAAGTTTATAATGGGCATGCTCACCAATTTCGGCAGCATGGCATTGGATCGCATTCACAATACTCTCAAGGTGCGAATGGTTTAAGATTTTAAACATGCCCCATTACTTTTGTTGGATATATTTGAACCAAATCACTCCAAACATCATGTTGCTCCAGATGTTTTGCGTAGCTGATCCTCCTTACGACAAGTCACTCCAACAATTGCAAAGCTTTTTATCAGGTCTGGTTTCTGAAGAGAAGTTAGAACTTAGAGATGGGATGTACTTCTTGAAGAAGTAAAAGCTGGCATTCTTGTAATTCACCCATCAACTATTGAAATAGTAAGCAGTGAGATTCTCTCTCAAAACCTTGCTGTAGACCGCGCGCAATGTTTTTCATTATAATATAGAGTAGTAACTCTTTTGTAATACTATGCTATCTGTTATAAACTTGGCACTGATGGTCACTGGTTTCATGTGGGGCTTTTGAAAAGTGTACAGGAAGATATTGATATAGCTTATCAGAGGGAGGTTTGGAACAGCAAATGCAGCTTTATGAAGATGGAGATCTCTGTAGCAAGACTGTCTCCCTTCCAATTATCAGCAATCCCAACTGTCCTCTTGAATCATATCCAACTCCCGTTATGCCAAGTACTCCTGCTATGCACGTCGGGTGATTTCTAGGAGCTTTCCATACATTGATTACAGGACAGAAAACAAAAGATGAGTTGCAATTTCCCAACAAAATTTATAAGGGTGTCCTTTTGTGGCTTCCTTTATTAATTAAAACAATGACCCCTCGCTGTCACCGTTAATTAATTAAATTTGTGTCATATGTGGTTGAAAACATTGATCGGCCCAGCAGGAAGAGGTGGATTCCAAAAGACCATCTTAAATTTTGAATGGTGGAAAACGAGCAAGTAAAGTAGACATTGAATGAAGATGTTTTGATCATGATGGTCTACTCCATTGACAAAAAAAAAAAACATAACAATTCCACACACACACACGCTGTATTGCCATAACAATTATATGTATTACAAAGATAAATCAGTTGAGGCCTTGAATTGCTCCAACCCATCTCAAAACTAAACTAAACTTGGTTGATTCTTGTAATATGAAAAGTCAACGTACTTTCTAATAGTAATGGTGATGGTGTGACGGCTATGCTCCAAAACGTAATAGACAAACAGTACGGGACGGGACGGGATTGATTTGTGCTTGTTAGGTATATAAAACATAACTTTGTCTTTGTTTTGTATGGTTGTAGAGCAAGAAATAAAATTAAAATGTAGATAATATCTAGTTTGTCTTTGTACATAATCTTGTAGTATATGAATTTAAAGATTTTTTTATTTAATTTTCTCTATGTTGTATATATTTTATATGTTTCTTACATGTCCTAATATATTTTCATTGAATTTAATTATCCAAAAAATACACAAATACTTTTATACTTTGTTTTTATTATTTATTTTGTTTTCAATATTAATTTAATAATATGATGGTATGGGAATAAAATAACATAAAAGATCGCCATGTTTTATTATATATGTCATAACCTAATTTTTGACCATTTTATTTTAATTATTATTATTGATGAAAAAACAAGTAAAATGAAATAAATGAAGAATGAATTAAAATTTGGGTTAAAGGCAACATGATTGGAAGTTATGAGGTTTAATTAAACTTTGAAATTAATCTAATTAAGCTTGGAATTAATTTAATTAATCCAATTAAGAGTTTAATTGGAGAATTGATAAGTTTTGAGACTTAATTAAGCTTGAAATTAATTTAATTCATCCAATCAAGGGTTTAATTGGAGAATTGATAAGTTTTGAGACTTAATTAAGCTTGGAAATAATCTAATTAATTCAATCAGGGGCTTAATTAGAGAATTGATAAGTTTTAGACTTAATTGGACTTTGGATTTAATTGAATTAATGAAATGAGGGACTTAATTGAAGAAATAGCAAAGTTTGGGGTTAATTGGGGGTCCAAATTGCGAAATTAAAATCCAAGAGCTACATTAAAAAAGGCGCGCAAATGCAGGGGGCCAATTACAGTTTAAACCAGGGGTTTAATTACAAGACTTTCAAAACTACATGGATCAAAAGGACAAATGGCCGAATGACGTCGTTTTGAAGACGTTGTTCATCTTCTTCTCCTTTAACCCAGTGACCGTTTTCTACAGTAAAGGACGTCGAACGTTGCAGCAGTAATCGTCGTCCGTTGGCTTCAGTAATGGGCGCCTTAATGGTGGTCGACCCTCAGTCTGCCGCCCGTTACCACCCGCCGAACTCTATATAAACGGAGGAGCATCGAAAAAACAAAGGTTGGTTAGAGAGTGATAGAGAAAGAAACAGAGGAGGGAGAGAAGAAAGAAACCCGAAACACAAAGACACCAGCTGCATTTTTTGAGTATTTTTGGAACCCCATACCGAAAACGAGCTTCCCCTCACCAACACTGGCCTAAAACTACGAAAACGGAAATGAACTGAGAGAGAGTTGGGAGAACTTGAAAAACAGAGCACGAGGATAATTTTTCAGAAGAAGATAGAGGAAACATGGGGCATAAAGGCAAAGGTTGAAGGAGGGATTCTAGCTTATTATTGACGAATGCCACCACTGATCGTCACCCGACACGCTAGCACTCCGGCGAAGCAAACTGTAACAAGGTAGGCTTCCTCTGTTTTCATCGTTTTTTTTTCTTTTTGGAAGTTCAATGCATTAGGCACTGTGCCAAGGTAATTAATTACCTTGGCACAACGCCATGCACGCATGAAGCTAGTTCATGTGTGCTGTGGCCTAGCCAGGTCACTGGCTTGGGCCAGTGACTGGGCTAGGCCGACTGGGCTTAGTCCAACCCATATGGGCTGAGCCAAAAATAATTAAAAAAAGAGAAATAGAAAAATAGAAAAAAATATGTTTAAGCATGAATAAAAATAATATAAATTTACCGGTTTATTCACCAACGCCAGAGTCGGGAGTAAAATACTAGTTTAAGTTTATATTATTCTTATTCATTATATTTTATTTTATTTATATAAAAAAAATATGTGCATGTATGAAAAATAAATTGATTTATTTATTCACTGACGCTAGAGTCAGGAATAAAAAACACTGATTTAATTTTTTTTTATTTACATGAGAAATAAAAAAATATGTGAATGCGTAATAAAATGAATTTAGTTTATTTGTTTATTTACTAGCGTTAGAGTCAGGAATAAAAAAATATATTAATCTAAATTTATTTTTATGGCTACGTAATAGTTACCAACGCCAGAGTTGGAATTATCCATAATCGAATATTCATTGACGCCAGAGTCAGGAATATTGTCAATAAATCATCAGAACGTAAACCAATAAAAATTTAGCATTTTAAGACAAAAAAATAGCAATGCAGTTTGCCTTAGACAAAACGTTTAAGGGGTGATAATATCTTTCCTTTTACGTAACCAGTCCCGAACCATAGAATCTTTGTTGACCAGTTAGGATTCCTAGTGACCATAATACTAGGTGGCGACTCCCCAAACAAAATATTTTCCCCCTAAAAGAACAAGATGCCAGAAATCTATTTTTTTCATAATAGAATTATTTTTAAAACCGTCGCGATGTCGGTTGCGACAATATAAATAGTATAAATAAGAAAAAGTTAAGCAAACAAAAAAAAAACTCAAAGTAACAATATAAAAAAGAATACTTGGCTTGAAGTTAATAACGTGCTTGGATTGGAAGTGTAATTTTGATTGTAAACTTGATTTATCTAACTTAATTTATGATGTTTTATAAATTATAAACTTGATTTATTTATTTTTTTAACTTAAATGAGTTGGATATATAGATTGAATTAAATTTTTGTATAGATATTCAAGGGTTAGATTTCTATTACTAATTTTCATATAACTGTATTTAAAAATGAAATTATAATATAGATTGTAAATACAATTGCATCTCCAATGAAATTATAAATCTGACTTTTTTTTTTAACATCCCTAGCTAGTAGCTACCTATTCCGTCCAGTAAACTTAAAACTATATTGAAAACCCTTTGTTCGATTACGAGTCTATTTTGTATACAAACAACTTAAAACTTTTTATTCATAATCGATGGCGGATTTCTCCACTCACTTACGTGTGAGTCTCTCGTCCACATCAAAACACTACTTCAACCATTGAGTAGAATAATGAGAGCTCAACCAACCATAAATACCACACTCGTTCCAATTGAACCATCAACTTTGAAGTTATTTGCTAGGAAATGAGGTAGAATCTTCCTACTCATCTGTCAACACATCAATGAATACCACTTTAAGACATGACATGACCCGTGATAGAACATGCTCCACCCGAGGCTACATGAGAGCGTTACTCTGGCCTTGTTCGTCACCAACAGAAGATATGAGGAAGATTTTTTTTGGTGGTAGATTACTGTCAATTTTACTGACGAATTAGTTAGTTCTGTATGTGAGCTTGTCGGTAAAAGATAAACCGTTTGGGTGAAAGCATTTTTAAATTCACAACAGAAGATATGAGGAAGTGAGGAAGATTTCCAAAACATATCAGAGGCGGAGGTGGCTCAGCAACCCAGCCTATCGCCATGAGTCTGTTGAGTTGGAACTGCCATGGGTTGGGGCACCCAAGTGCAGTTCAATTTTTATGCAAGCTGCTTAAGCTTGAAAACCCCGAGATTGTGTTTTTATCGGTGACAATATAAGAACAAAGAATTTGGAAGGAGTTGAAAGAGAAGACTTCTTTTCTCAGTAGCCTATGTGTAGATTGTGGAGGAGAGGGTCATGGTAGAAAAGGTGGTTGGTTTAATTATGCCGTGAACAGAAGAATGGGATCTTCAGCTCAGAACCATGTCTTATCATTGTATTGATATGAATGTGCAGCAACTAGGTGCTAGCTAATTCACCTTGGAGGTTAACAGGTGTTCATAGGCATTCTGAGGAAATAAGTAAGCATAAGACTTGGACACTGTTCAGGCAACTCCGAAAACAATCGACTCTGCCATGGATGGTGTTCGGTGATCTGAATGAAATACTTTACTTTCATGAGAAAAAAGGAAGGCAGCTCAGAGAATACGAGTACAAATAACAAATGAGGATTGGACCTTTCAATAACAAAACAATTATATACAATTTCACATAAAAGAAATGACTTTCTCTTAAGTTCAAAATACATTGAAGAAGGATTATCTTCAAGTAGAATACTTTCTGGTGATTTTTTTCTTGGTATAACCAGTTTTTTGTTATAAAATACTTGCGAAGCATGCTTAAATGTCCTAAATATTTTCTATAAAATTAGATAACCACTCCTTCATCTCTTTTTGTTTATTCTCACCTGAATATCCCATTTCACGCAAATTATATCCCGTGTAATAGCGGTAACTATAACTAATTAGATGAACATCACTTTCACTTCCTAATCCTGCTTGCCAGATGCCAACAGAAGGAGGGAGGCAGCGGTGGTCGCGTGTAATAGTGGGAACCATAACTATAAACACTGTTTATCACTTTCTAACTATGATGAGCATTTGAATCAGTGCCGAATCATTGCTTACGCAGACCTGAACAAACCAAATTCACTGATCTGCAGTTTCCACTGACACGACGAAAAATATTATTTGAGAATTGAAATTAGCACCGTTCAAGAAGCATTTGAGAAAACATAACAATTCTGAGTTAAGCTGTTGCTGGTTTGTGAAATATTTTTTCAACATGTGATAGTTTTTTCTCAGGAAAAAAAAACTCGATTCACTGAGTACTAAAAACGGGAAGGGAGAAGTGAAGAATGCTGCCCGATCCAGTGATGGAAACTGTACACAATTACTCCACCGGCCTCGCCAGTGAATATAATATCGCTCTCTCTCTCTCTCTCTCTCTCTCTATATATATATATATATATATATATATATATATATATATATATATATATTCTCACCAGTTAACGAGGCACGCATTGATTCTTTAATTGAATAATTGCTAACTTTCTTTATTAAAAACAAATGCTCAAATTATTTTCTGAAAAGTTCCAAGTGCTATTACATCTAACAAAATATACTACTAAAACCCAGAACGATGAATGCCATTTCTTTTTTAGAATTGTTGTCAAGAAAATATATTTCATTAACGGTTTATTGGTACTGGGGCAATGCTTTTAGACAGAGTTGTGGAATACCTATATATCGATCGTTTATCCTAGAAAATAAGGCTTATATTGCTAATTTTTTACAATTTCTTTTTTTTCTTTTTTTGAATATTAATTTAAGTGTTAAAATCTAAATATAATAAAGTTTCAGCCTCTCATTTGATTAGAAGTACGTGGATAAAGTCCCAAAATCATCTGTCGATGTAATGGAACAATTTTCAATTCTTAGATGCAATGATCGATATTTAAATTCATTACATGCATCATCATGCATTAGATAAAGCAACGGTTATGATTTAACACTAAAAAAGGATTTCTAATTAGACAGCTAAACATAAAATGCATATTAGACGCTTCATTTTTTTTTCCAAGAGAAATCCTATCATATTATAACAAACATTGAGATCTATAACAACCATATTCATACCTTTAACCTTGTTATTGTTTCTTCAGCTTTAAAAATTAAAAAATCTCCTTTCAAATTGTATTAGATTGATAAGAATTTCATGCATCGAACTTCTTCCCTTTGCTTTCATTGAATGAACATTTCTCTTCGTTCATTTCATCAAACATATTTCAATATGAAGTTTTCTTCCATCACATCATTTATTTTGATTGTGTATCTTTCAATATGGTCACTCGACTTCACCTTCAAATACTTTCGTCTACCATCTTGTCTGCTGGTTTTTGATGCAATGGGCCTATGTATATTAAGAGCTCCAGGGAGTCTGTTATCGCGACATTTGATAATCTTTTGAGTTACCCGTTACCACGTGAAATGCTTTGGCTGGATCGACATATGCATCATATATAAAAAGGAACGAGGACCATTAATCCTCAGAGTCTGGATACAAATGAATGAAATAACTTCATGCACGAAGAGGGGAATGCATAAAGTTTACCCTGATGGATCCCCCAAAACGTCACACCTTCAAGATAATGTTGGAAACTAAAAAAAGAAGAAAACGAGAAAGAATAGAGGCAAAGCAAGGATAATAAGATCGATATTTCTTTTCCTAATCTTCTTTTGTTTTTCTAATTAATCTTTCTTCAAAGATAAGTATTTTTAATAAATAATGGGATTTGAAATTGGATCAAAAAGTTATAATCCTTTCGTTATTAATAATTATAAAAGAAAGAAAGCCTGTCATTTATGACCGTTGCTATCAATAATTATATTAGCTGCTTTATTGACACAGGCATGGAACAGGCCACGCATGTTTACAACTCCACACCCAAGATCATAAGCCAGGCAAAATTTTAGGTGGGTTCTAACTCTAATGACATCAATACTCTTTGTTATCTTGAATTAAAGACGAAGGGAAACAGTTTCAACTCGTTTTTCATCGAACGTTTTAATTTTCTTATTAATGTGCTGAGGACCCATCCCACAGAGTAAATGCAGTATTCATTCGAATATCAGACACTCAGCAGACATGTAATTGTAAACATAAATACACATATAATAATACATACAACCTACTATTGTTATAAAAATAATAATTGATAAGTATTTGTCAAATTTCTGCAATGTAAGAAAAGATCTCGATCGTCGGTAACATGTGCTGGCTGTACCACTGGTTTTGGGCAATAGACTTCGAGCGTATTTGGCAGTGTGGTTACGGGTGCTTTTCAAATAACTTTTCGTGCCAAAATACATGCCAACGATGTTTTTTCATTTTTTAAAAATTATTTTTGATATCAGCACATCAAAACGATCCAAAACGTACAAATCATATTAAATTTTTGCAAAAACAAAAAACAAAAAATTTTCAAATTTTTTGGGAACGCGGCCGCAGCCGCGTTCCCAAACGGTGCCGTCGCCGCTGTTTCACCCTGCGTCTTAAAAACCGGGTTTTGCGTAAAATTTGAATTTGAATTTTATTTTTTTTAATTATTTGATTTATTAATATTAAAAATAATTTGTAAAAAATAAAAAATATATTATTTTAATATATTTTTAAATAAAAAAATATTTTTTTCAAAAAATCACCCCTACACTCAAAATTTATTACAAATTAATATCACGCTATCAATCCAAACTCTCTTGCTATGAAAGGAGTTAAATGCTGCAGCTACGGAAATTAAAATCCTTCAATCTGCATTTATCTGCGATGACGTCGACCCTTCAATCCTCCGTGCATTTCTAATTAATATAAAATAAACTCTCATCTGCTCCTGCTTCTTCTTCCTTTTTTTTTTTTAAAAAAAAAAAACAAATTGGCCAGAAACATTTTAACCTGATAAATTGATCTCTATATCTATTGATTTCACCCCAAAATAAAAAAAGTTTTCTCAAGGTTTATCCTAAATGTATACTCTGTTCCGCAGTGTTGCACTTTCCATCCACGCTCTTCACTGACAGTTCACGAAATCATCCAAATTACGAGTGTGTTTGGCAGTGTGATTGCCGATACTTTTAAAATAACTTTTCGTGTCTAAATGCATGCCAACGATATTTTTTCATTTTTTAAAAATTATTTTTAACATCAGCACATCAAAACGATCCAAAACATACAAACCATATTAAATTTTAACAAAAACAAAATTTAAATTTTTTGAGAACGCGGCCGCAGCCACGTTCCTAAACGGTGCCTACATGGATAACGTACGGCGGCTCATGCACTTTAACTCGGCTCCAAAGAAGATAAAATCAGCCTTAATTAAAAAGTCAAATTCCAATGCCAAAATTAAAATTAAAATTAAAACCATACCTAAATGGAGTCTAAGTTGATCTTTTTTAATATATTTTGGCACTCAAATTAAGTTATTATTATTGTTGTTGGGCAGACTAGGGGTGCGTGTGTGTGTATCACGCGTAAGTTAATTTGAACTGAATTTGGTTTCTTTAGTATATTTTAAGTTTTCCATCTAACATGCGAGCGAATTGCCTCTAAATTTTGGGAGTGTGTGTTTACTATATAAAAAATGCATATATTTTCAGTTTCGGACGGTTTAGCTAGCTCCATAACCCACAAAAGCACGCGTTCAAGATCACGGGCAAGGGAATTTCCCCGGTTGGAACGCGCCGCCCTCCCAACCTCAATTTTCAGTTTAGTTCTGTTTTCCATTGATTTCGGTTTAATTATTTTTAAATGAAACAAATGTTCATCTACTTTTTCTATTTTGATTTGGTTTAGATTTGTTTTTTTTACCTAGGTAGAATGCAAGCCTGATAGACATATCTTATAATCAATTAATTTGTTTTTATACGATCTAAAATCTGATAGTTGGTTTCTTCTAAATAAAGAATGATTAGTTATGAATCATCTAGTAGGTGATACAATGATAAAAGTTTAGAACTAAAGAGTTTGTTTTTCCTGTGTTCTCAGGTTCGAGTCATATGGTTGCTAATATAATGACCACATGAGGTACATGATCGTTAATTTCAGGGCTCATGAAATTTGTCGAGGTGCGCACAAACTGACTCGAATATCCATGTTAATAAAAAAAATTGTTTAGTTATGAAGACACATTATTTAGTGTTACAAAATGCTCCATTGAAAAATTAAAGAGATGGTTTTAAGTTTTAAAAGTATTGAAAAATATAATATAATTTAAGGTTAATAACAACAACTTTACATTTTATATTTAGATTTGACATCAAATTTCTATGCAACAAAAAGACATTAAATTTGCAGTTGTTATAATTAATGCCCTTTTAGTTTTATAATAACACGGTAAAAAAAAATTGCACATGTAACCCAAAAATACGAGGGAGGTGTTCACTCGTAATGCATTCAATCTGAATGCAATCTATATATATATATATATATATATATATATATATATATATATATATATATATATATATATATATGTTTTTTCTTAATGCGTGTAACCTTCAAGGGCTTTTCCTTGAAAAGATGCTGCAAATTAATTTGTTACTCCCGAATTATGCCCTAATTAAAAATTTCATAATACTCTTGAACGTCTGCCTCTATTATTCCGAAGCCAAAACCATTAAGTCTCCAAGATCTGCCTCATTTATACAACTAGCAGTAACAATCATTTAGCGTACATGAAAATTCTTATGTCTGAACTATTAATATAAAAATTATCTAATTAAGAAAAGGTCTTGACTTAAATTAAGATAACAAAATAGTAAGTTATACATAATCAAATTATTATACTAAATTGTTTTTATAATAACTTAAGGTAATTTGAATTATTTTTTATATTCTTGAAGATCAATACACATATTAAATTGAGGTTTAAAGCATTCACAATTTATTTTTTATTTTTTAATTTTGATAAACGCAAACAACAACAAATATATGAAAGGAATTTGTACTCAAGATTTTGCATACTCGTACTAGTACTAGTTTGAGCTATAGTCATTAAAACCTAGACAGGTCCGATGGGTCGAACTGGGACTCGGTAACTAGACCGATTCAGGTTCGTCAAAAAACCGGCCGGTGCAATGACACGGTTGACTCATGATTTGGGCGACCCGGACAAACCCGGGCGAGACCCGATGTGTTTTTTTTCAAATATAATTTTTCTCCTATACTCCTTTTTTATATATATTTTTAGTTGGTTATTAATACTTTTTAAAGCTCACTATATAAATATTATAAAAATATTTTATTTTTTCAATGTGGGATTTGAAACCCTTTAGTATATATACTTTATGTTCACAAGAAAAAAATTATGTTTTTTCAATGTGGGATAAGAAACGTTTTTGGTTTAAATACTTTAACTTAAAAAGATAACATAATATCTTTTAAACTTCATTATTTACAACATGTATAGTTTATATTCATATGGATTTTTTTCTTAATTTTTTTATATAAAATATTAAAACTTTAAATATTTTTTTTAAAAAATTTTCGAGTTGACTCGAGATGATTCAGGTTAACTCATAAAATTTAGAATCTAATTTATTTGCCGGGTCAACTCCGGCCAGGTATGATAACTATGGTTTTAGCTTCGCTAACAAGCGGAACCTATCATTGGCCAGGTATTAAAGAATTTTTCTTTCCTGCAACTAGAAGTCAATAATCTTTTACCACAACATCAGCGGCTGAAACACTCTACTGAGATAAAAATAGCTAGGCTGTCAAGAACGTAGAGGAGATAGGATGGACAATTGGTCAGCTCTAATCTAGTACGGATCGTACATGGTATAGTTGAAGTCGGCAGCTCTCCTAGGGTTCCCTCATCTGGGATCCCTGTGGAAGAGGATCAAGTTGGCGAGGATTAGATGGAATATTTCATATGTAATTAATTTCTTTTGGGGGGGTATTCATGTGCAATTGAAGTAGTCGTATTTATTATTTCATCTTATAAAAAGAAATCATTTATGGTTGATAAAGAATAGCTTTGGGAGTTATAATACTATCAACTGCCCAATGAATGGCCTTAGAAAAATCGGTCGGTCATGTGGAGATAGAGTGACCGCATGCGTGGCTGGCTGACAAGGCAAAGAAATATCTGCTGTCTGTTGATAATTAAATATTTGTCTCACTAAAGCTGCTCACATTTTCAGTTCGTTTTTCACATTTGAGGTGCTTGGTTAAACCTGGGTATGAAAGAAAAATAATTTGAGAATTAGGTTAAAATACCTGGTTACATCGCTAGTAGGTTCAAGGTGGATTTGTACGGATCCATATCGATAATATTTATTATATTACCAGCGCGCCTATATATTCTGAATGTGTTTTTCTAATTCACTTGTCTTCCCCTGATATTTCTCCTTACTTTCCACGTTATAGTTCATCTCTCTCTTTCTCTCTCGGTTGGTCTGAGATATGGTTAAGTCTCAATGCTTTGAGAAGGTGGGACTGAAGAAAGGGCCATGGACTCCTGAAGAAGACCAGAAGCTTTTGGCTTACATCGAAGAGCATGGGCATGGAAGCTGGCGAGCCTTGCCTGCCAAAGCTGGTGATTTACATTAACAGACCCTTTATTTACTCCCAATTATTTATTCACTTGGTGCCCTAGTCTTTATTAAACGATAGCTTGATTGCTATCCCTTCCTTTTGTTTTTTGGTGTGTCTATATATATATATATATAGGACTTCGAAGATGCGGGAAGAGCTGTAGACTCAGGTGGACCAACTACCTTCGGCCAGATATCAAGAGAGGAAAGTTTAATTTGCAGGAAGAACAATCAATCATTCAGCTTCATGCTCTTCTTGGAAACAGGTGAGATGGTAGTTCCTCGCGGTGATATATAGGATCTTGAAATTGACGGTCGTCACACTCTCATCATGTGTGGTCTCATGGTTTCCACTTAATTTGGTATTATTATTCCTTCGATGATCTTTGGTCTTCGGATTTTGTGTCTGTCTTTGGAAAGCTATTATGCAAGTTTGTTTTTATATTTTAAAAATATTTTTAAAAAATATTGAAATCTTTTTATTTTTTTATTTCAAATTAATATTTTTTTTATGTTTTTAAATTATTTTAATATATTTTTTAAAAAAATATTTTAAAAAAATTCACAAAAACACTTTTAAACATGATATCCTGGGACTTGATATAAAGTTAAGCTCTCAGTCAGTTATTGATATTGGTGCTATCATAGACATCACTACGTACCAAGTATAAACTCTAGGTGTTGCAATCAATGCTCGGATTGCTTTAGACAGTGACACATGCATGATGCTTTGTACGTAAAGATGACCGTCTTGTTTTATACAGGTGGTCAGCCATTGCTACTCACTTGCCGAAAAGAACCGATAACGAGATCAAGAATTACTGGAACACACATCTTAAGAAAAGATTAGACAAAATGGGCATTGATCCTGTGACACACAAGCCAAAAGCTGATTCTTTCGGCTCAGGAGGTGGCCATTCCAAGGGTGCTGCCAGTTTAAGCCACATGGCTCAATGGGAGAGTGCTCGACTAGAGGCAGAAGCCAGATTGGTCCGTGAGTCAAAGTTAAGTGTACCTAATCCTCCCAAAAACATGCTAGGCTCTGCAGTTTCAGCTCAAGTCTCCAACAAAGGTAGTGCACCTCCAACAGAAAGACCACGGTGTCTTGATGTACTCAAAGCATGGCAAGGGGTCGTCTTCAGCATGTTCTCGGTAGGCAGCACTGACTCTCTCGAGTCTCCAACATCCACATTGAATTTCTCAGAAAATGCATTAGCCATCCCACTCATTGGAGTTCAGAAAAATCCAACCACCACACTAGCTTTTGCCACAAATAATGCTACATGCAACAGAGGGACTACGGCCAGTGAATTTGATAGGGGAAACCAGTTGGAGTGCTTTGAGAAACTGAAAGATCCAGCACAAGTGAAACGAAATTTGGACAGTTCAATGGCAATTCATGATATAAGCCCGTATGCCGGCGATCATAATGCGTGGTTTGTTGACTCTTCAGCGAGTGAAAACGCACCTATGGGGAATATCATTGATGGATTTCCGGAAATTTTAGTGTGTAATTCTCTGGACCCCAACCCGACCTGTTCTGGAGAGAATATTAATGATTGCTATGCTGGTAGTCTTGAAGATAATTATTGGAATAGCTTACTCAATCTGGTGGATGCTTCTCCAACTGGGTCATCTGTATTTTGATCATCTACACTATAGCTACTTCTATAGTTCTAGTACTATAAAGAAAGGAGAGGAAAAAAAGGCTAATTGTAGGGTTTGACTGAGGGACTCGTAATGGTTAATTTCATTGCATCAAGTGTAACATTAGATCTTTATAAATAAAGGTTCTTTAGATGTTCTGTCTGTAATTAATTTGAATGCTAGCTGCTAGGGATTGAAACTAAATTGTGGTCATATATTACTCGATCAAGGATCTCTTTCGCCAATTTCTTCGTGGGTTCCAAATTTTGTCATAAAATATTGCATAGTTTTTGAGGCTAGGATTTCGTGTAAAGGTTGCCTAGCTGACTATTTCGCTGATATATATATATATAGGTCGCATCATCCTTTATTTAAACAATGCTACCCCAACTTTTAGCTCTTTCCTCGCAGATCGGAAGATGAAATTAGGGATTATAATAGGTTTTATATTCTATTTATTAAAAAAATTAGATATTTATAAATTATTTATTGATATTCTAGTATTTATTATTTGATTATTATTCAATAAAAAATAAAATAGTTAGTATTTGTATTTGAAGTATGCATGTACGTATGTGTGTGTACATGTTTTATGTTGATATTAAAATATGTATATATCATACTATATTAAAAAAATATAAATGTTCTACAAATATATCTATATAATAGACAAATGTATTTATATAATATAAATATATATTTTAGGTAACGTGTGGATGGGTTTTATGTCGAGTTTGACAATATTCATATTGTATCCATTATTATTCAAGTAATGTAATTATCTTAAAAAAATACTCGTCCATTTAAGTCAGGTCAGGTCAATATCCATTTGGTTCAGATTAAATTGCTCTCTAGATGCAATAGCTAGTTTTTGTCTTTCCTATATATATGTCGTGACGTGCACGACATCGAATGACAGAGCTGCCTCCTGGAATTGAAATGAAAAGTTTTAAGTTTAATCATAAAGTTATTATTATAGGGTTCAAGAGTTGACACCCATTATTATGGTCACTAAAAAACCTAATGGTCTGCTAGAGATTTGGGTAAAGGAACTAGTTGTGTAAGGGGAAAACGCATCACCCCTAGTACACCCCACCTAAGGTAAGCTGCATTGTTGACTGATTGTTTTTCTAAGTCATATTTTTATCCATTGTTCACATCTAAGGTTCAAGACAGATCTTCTTTTATGAGAGAGTTTCTATCTTATTGGATTAAATTCTAACCATTCTTAGACTTAGATTTATCATTGCATTTATTTCCTAGATATAGCTAACTCCTAACGTTCTGAATAACAAATTAATTATTACAGGTTTTTTGGTATCTTGATCAAACCCTAATTGATAATAATAAAACCGATTACGATATCCATTTCTACATTTCTTAAAACAAGATAAAAATATGATTTAGAAAGTTTATGTTTGGATTATTTTTTTAAGAATAAAGTTTATGTTTGGATTATTTTTTTTAGTTTTAGAGAAAAATCATATTTTTTATACTGGATTTGTATCTTATAATGTAAGTCTACAACCTGATATTAGATAAAATTATTGGAAAACCCACGCGACGGTCCCACAAAAAATTATTGTCGTAACCCATTTTTAGGTCACTCCCAAATTCATTTTAATTTTCTAAAAAAAATTAATAAAAAAAACTGCACAATGCCATTTTGAACGGCACTATGCTGTTTCTTCTCCCCTGCAAAATGCAGAGACAGGGGAGAACAAGATTTTTGAAAATCTTTTCCCGTTATGCTCCCTATCTGTCTTGCTATCCTCACTTGCCCAAAAAACACAAGCCACATCCCATACCCTGCCACCATTAATGCAAGCCATGATCGGCCACCCTACCCTGTGCCAAGACATGGGCAGTGTAGCCACCTTACCCTGCGTCATGGCAGTGGTAAGGTGCCCCTCTCTTCCTGTGGCTATAAATACAGAGAAGGGAAAAGACAAATGGGGAGAGGAAAAGGAAAAAGGAAACCGAGGAGGGGTGATTTTTTGGCAGAGAGAAAGACAAGAAGAGGGAGGAGAAATTTTTTGGAGAGAAGAGGGAAGCAAGCTGCAAAAACGGGGGGAGAAGGAATAGAGGAGAGGGGGAAGCCATTACACCACCATCGATTTCTTCATTAGTAGAGCAGAGGCAAGCAAACCGAAACAAGAAAAAGATCAAAAGAAGAATACCAAAGACAGGCAAAGAAAAAAAAACGAGAGAAGGGAGAAAGGAATAGAAAATAGAGACTGCGGTCTCTGCACAGAGAAGAAGAAGAACCGACCTCACCCCCTGGGCACCACCGCTGTTTCTTCCTCCCCGTCGCCCCTCACAACAACTCCACGGGTCAGCAACCGCCACCAGCGCCACCGTCAGCCTCCCATCATTTTCCTTCCCTGCTGCAGCACCGTGAAAAAGAAGAAAAACAGCAGCACTGGTTGCCACAACCACTGAGCCGCGACAACAACTCCTCTGATACCAGCAGCGCCACCATTAGAAATAGAAGAAGAAAGGAGAAGCAGCAGACAGAAGCGGGGAGAAGAAGAAACACTGAAAAAACAGTAACAGAGAAGAACAAAGCAAAATAAAAAAAACATAGAGAAGAAGAAGAAAGGCCGACCACCGTCCGAGCCGTTCTCCGGTCAGCCACCGCCAGCAGCACAGTCTCGAAGCCACCGCAGGTCCGCCCCTCTTCCTTCTTCTTCTTCCTCGCTGCACTGTCTCCACTGTTCACGTAGCATGTGAAGTGGAGAGTGCTCCACTATTCACTGGGCCGGACAAGTCCGGGCCAGTCCAAAATGAGTGGGCCGAGTCCATCCCGGTCCAAAAAAAATTCAAAAAAATATTTTCCAAAATTTGTAACTCTTCTGCGTATTTTTCTACTAATTTTGCTTAATATTGATTTGTATTTTTACATTGTAAAAATATACATCCGGTATTAAAATACCCGGTTTTTGTCAAAACATTAAAAAAAAAAACATGTTTTTGTTTTCATGCATACGGCCAAGTCTCTAAGAATAAAAAAAAAACTCATATTGTATTTTCATACAACAAAGAAAACTTCAAAAAAAAATGTTTTAGCATGCATTTTGGCTTTAATAACCAATTTATTAAAGTCACGAGAACTTGGCCAATATTTCAAAAATTCCAAAAAAATTATTTTGTTTTCTTAATATCAGAGATTATGAATTTATACGTAAAACGTACTCCCAATATTAAAAAGGTAGTTTTCTTTTATAGACATTAAAATGGTTAGGCTTTGCCCCATAAGATAAGAACCTCCTTATTGAGGAGGGCTTTTCTTGAATTTTAGATAGACAAGACCAACAATTAAAAAACACGACCAAACCTTAGATTTTGACCAGACAAATAAAACAATGCAGCTTATCTTAGGTAGGGCCTATTTGGGGTTACGCAACCAGTCTACGTACCCGATCTCTGAGACCAGTTAGGGTTCCTAGTTACCATAATATTAGGTGGCAACTCCATTCCATTTTTCCACTAATAAAAGACAAGAATTCCTTGTCTTCCTATATTTTCCAAATACACACCGCACATTGAGTGGGGAGGACGATCGCTGCAACGTCGCACACAGGCGACAATTATAAAAATGGTATTTGAAAAATTTTAAAATTTTTATTATTGTTGTTGTTGTTGTATAGGCTGCTCAGGCCCAAACCCGACCTGATCAGATTGGGTTGGTCCAACTGAAGGTCCAACAACCTTTTTCTTTTTAAAAAAAATAGGTTGAACCCGACCAAGCTGTGTGGGGTGAGCTGAAATGGGCCCACCCACGTCACATGGTCACTTACCCCACTTAGTGACCATGTGAATTATTCTGCTGCGGAACATGAATTCATGTTTTGCATGCAAATGGTAGAAGCAGTAAGAGATTTAGAGGGGGTGTCGATACACGATGTTGCACGGCGACTCCACTATTTTTATTTTTAACAAAAAGATTAATTGGGGGAAATGAAGATTTTATTGGAGTTGCCATTTAGTAATAAACTAGAAATTCCAAATTAGACACTGGTCTTAGAGATTCAGGTACTGGGTTAATTATGATTAAGGGAAGATAGACACCGCCCTTAAAACATCATTTCAAGATAAAGGTTACCCTTACTTATGTTTTTTTTTTATTATTATTATTATTATTATTATTCAAATGCTATAATATTTTGGGCTTATTTGCAATATGTTTTTAAAGATGGTTAATGTCGGTCCCTAAAATAGGAGACACGTTAAAAAATGACATCAATCCCTAAAAATAGAAGACTTGTCTAAAATGTTGACTTTTAACCCTAAAAAGAAGAGCTACGTCTGAGTTACAAAGAGAAACAATGGACATAATTCATATTTTATTTTTAAACTTTTGACATCGGTCTTTTTGTTGTAAAAAAAAGACGTGTCGACAAACAATTTTGGTTCCTAAAAAGGAAGATTATGTGGGTATAGCTAAAAAATAAGCATAACCCATACTTGAAAATTAAGCTTTGGACCCGCTCACAATGACGAGATAAAATGGGTGTTAGACCCGCGTCATTATTCTTTTTTATATTTCTTTTGGGTATTTACAAAATACAAAGAAAATTTTACAAATACTTGTATAAAAAATAAATAAAATACTACTAGAAATCCCCAAAATTACCTGAGTTCCACTGTATAAGCAAAAAACTGAAATACCCTTGAACTTCTTAGAAAATTACAAAAATTCCCTTGATGGTGCGTGTAGCTCACGCGCGGCCACTGTTGGAGGGGTGTAATTCTTCAGCTTGATTCCGGACCAACAAGGGTAGATTATGGTAGATCTGGTAGAGAGGATTTTGATGACGGTGATTTCGATGGCCGTTGATGGCTAAGGAGAGAGAATCGACGGTTTGAAACTTTTGGTGGCCGAAGAAGTCGCGACCTTCTTCCTGCCGGATTCGGCGGTGAAGATGTTGAAAACTGCCTGTGTTTTACTTGAAAGGAGGCAAGTAACCTTTCTGTGGTAGTCCGAAGTCTTTAAGTGGCCAGAGGTGGGAGATCTGATGAGAGAGAGAGAGAAACGCCGACAGGAGAAGAGAGAGAATCTCTGAGATATGCTAGAGTGCGGTCGTTAGCATGGTAAATCGGTGCATCAAAATGTTGTGAACCACTGGATTATTGATGAGCTAATCCTTCGATTGAGGTTGGCTTAATCTAAAAGTTGATCGGATGGTCTTGAAGAACCGATTGTTGTTACAGTGTGGTGAGATGTACCAATAGCTTGGTACACCGGGTTATCTAGCACGACAGGATCGAAGAGCAGATTATTTTAAGGGCTAAGATGGATTCGGGTTTTAATTCAGTGTGGTGAGCCCTATTAGATCCTATCAAATCAAGGATCCAGAACTAAAGACTATTAGATCTAACGGTTAGGATATTAATTTTTTGTATTTTTCAAATTGTTTTTTTTTAAATCAATATTTTACTCGCATGAAGAAAAACTGAAAAAAAAAACATCATTAGTAATATCAGAATCTCTTTTTTTTCTCCTCCTTTTCCTTTTCTCAAATTTTCATTGCTTTTATAGGTAACGTTGAGGGTACATGAGAATATATAACCAGGAAATACTGTATTGAAGAAAAAATTTCACAATCCCAGTTGCACCAACTATTGCAATAAAAACTTCTGCATTATTGATTTTGTTTTATTATATATAATAATAAATATTTATATGGGTAAAACTAAAAAACTCAAATCAATATTAGAAAAATCTCGTTTCAGCCGTTAAAAATCAATTTTGATTATCGAAAAAAAAATTACAAACACCAAAAAAATATTTTTTAACCAGTATTACCCAATCGACCGGGTTTTTGACTGAAAAAAACAATTTTGACCTGAAATGGCTTCACAACTCAATTTTGACCTAGTCAACATGGTTTGACCCAGTGGACTCGGTTTTGACCAAAAATGATGGTTTTGACCCTAAATGGACTTAAATTTATTTTTTACCTTGGTCGACGTGATTTGACTCGTATTGACCTGATGGGCTCGGTTTCGACCGAAAGTGATGGTTTTGACTCGAAAATGACCTGAAACTTATTTTTTACCCCGGTCGACATGGTTTGACTCGTATTGACCTGATGGGCTCGGTTTTCATGGAAAAAAGCGGTTGACTCGAGAAAAATGTATTTTTGAATTTACAACTTTTTCCTTATTTTTTGGATTTTATGAATAAAAATATAAATAAAGTAACATTTAAGAAAATTTTGGAGAATTCAAAATTGGGTTATTAGAGGGGAGTGAGGGGAAGCGAAAAGAAGGTTACCTAGCGTGGAGGGGGTGTAACTACCATGGATAGAAGGTTCGGCATGAGAATGATGGAGGCTAACGTGTCTAAAAAGAATTGAAGAAGTTAGTGTCAACAAGATTGCTCCTATTACCGATAAGAAAAGGAACTTTAGAAGGTGTTGGGCCGCTGCAGTCACAGTGTAGAGGTTGAAGCTGTTGGGATTCACAGCGAAGGAGATGGTTGAAGTGGCGGTAGAAAGGAAGAACAATGTTGAAAATGCTAAAAAAGGTTGGTTTTTTCCTCACTTTGCACTCTTATTTCTTGCTCCTCAATGCTCGAGATCCACTCTTATTTATAGGGCTGAAAAGGGGACATCTTGTCTTTATTAGGGATCAATTTTGGCTCCAGATTCAATCAGGAATGATCCTAGTCGTTGGCTTAAAATCATCATCACAAGCTGCAAAAATTTGGCTGCTAAACGCTGATTGGGTTAGCCTATTTGGGGTGACGTAACGATGGCTGTAGGGGCAACCAACGATCAAGATTTACGTCGGGGTGTAGTACAATGTCAAGTCGTTATAGTGGTGTATTGTTTGCCCGGTTTGTTGAAGAGACGAGGTATTAAATGCTCTGAAAAAGTAGCCACCTGAGCAGTTTTTTGGTTATAAAAGGTTGAAGATGATGAATAATAGGCATGCGACAAGTCGTCTGACATCTCTGTTTTTTTTTGTTTCTATGTCGACTAAAACAACATCATTTTATATTGTAGTTATTAGAAATAGTTTTATGTTGTTCTCTTATCCATTTCTTCCAGTGAAAAGGCTTTTAAATTTAAAATCTACATGGTTCTAAAAAAATGAAATTATTAGTAATTGATCATGAATTATAATAGATAAAACTACCAATTATAAGTGTAATGAATGAAAAAATAAAAAAATAATGTGTAAAGTTGATGATGAATCACCTATTATAAGACTCGAATCTTTTTAGACAGAATGTAAACTTAACTATAAAATTTAATATGGTATTAAAGTCACTATAACTCAATGATCCTCGAGTCCACTTGACTAACCTCAAAAAAAAAATATAGGTTGTAAATGAAGGGAGTGTTAAAACCACCAATCATGCATAAAATAAATAAAAATACTATAGAGTAATATATAAAATTGAAAATAGATCACCTACCATACAACTTAAGTTTTTTAGATGGAATCCAAATTAAACTAAGAGATTCAATAACAATCAACTCAATGAGAGTTTATAAAGTAATACAACTAAGCAAACATAATTAAAATAAATTATATAGAATTCTTGATTTTTTTTCATTTGATTAGATTATGAAAATATTTTTCTAATTGTTTTCATTATTTGATTCCTTGATTTCTTTGTCTGGTTGATTAGAAAATGGCCAATAACATTTATATTGGCTATTTAATTAACATGTCCATCACTATTTTAGTTTTATATAATTTAATTAGAGAGAATCAGGTGTTAAGATTGGAACTTATAACCAAATTGTTCGGTTTTTAATGCTTAAAATTATATTAAAAATTATGTTAACTTAAAATTTTAAATTATTACATGAACTATCAAGAATAATGTTATTAATGCTTAAAATCATAAAGAAATTACGTTAACTTAAAAATTTAAATTATTAAATGAAATATCAATAATAATTTTATATCATTCTTATGTAACATTGCTATATTAATTATTTAGATTATGCAAAGGACTTGGTCTTTAAGCTTGAGACATGGCACAAATGCAAATGTTCTTGTGCCACGTAGACAAATTTTATAATGCTCAGTAATTTGGCTTTAAGAAGTATTCGTCTCCATTTAATTTTTCATGTTAGTAGTTGTTCTAAATAAAAAGTTTGACATAATTGATGATTTTTAGAATTTGCTAACATGGACCGATAACATGGCATATTAATTGATGACTCAAACTATAATTTATAAAATACTATTAGTTACAACTTTAATATTATAAAATCTACGTTGATTAATCAATTATGGTTTTTTTCTATTATTCAATTAACCCAATTATCATAATATAGGGAAATGAGTTTCTTGATTTGCACAAAAAATAGGCTTATTAAGCCTTAGGGCACACATTAAGTATTAGCGGAATGTGTTTATTAGACTTCATTTATATTTAAATTATGCTAAAAAATTTTAAAAAATAAACATTATTCAAATAAAAATCAATGATATTAATTTAATACGTTAGATAATTATTATTTCACATGGTAATGTTTTTAAATATTTATAATTAACTCTAAACAAGAAAAATACATGAATTGATCCTAGACACCCGAACCCCGAAACTTCTTCTTTTTTAAAAAAATAAAAAAAAAAGTGATCATCTCCCCCAATTTCTCATGCCTTCCAAATAAAGATTGCATTTTGTTGTCTTTACCTAATTCCATCTTGTCAGCCATGCGAAAAAAGAATCCTGGTCGGTGTTTTGAAAAGGCATTAATGAATGGAGGTGTCGCATCACTTGGTCTATTATCATGCACAGTGTCTCGCTATTTCAGGCAGAGAGCAGTACCCCTCGAGTATCTCAGGCAGATGACTGATATGAGGCAACCCAAGTGACATTACACAGACCGTCTGAGAATTGCACGGAGCAAGTCATTAATTCACGAACCAAGGTTGTCTTCTTTATCTACACGCGTCGTAATATTGTGATTATTATTTTTCCACGCGAGTCAAGCATCTATCTGTAATTTTATTTTTATTTTTTTTCATAAGCCGAGATCAATTAAAACAGTGATTAAGTGGGAATCTACATGGAGAAGGGAACACAAAACAGAGGCTGAGAAAAAACAACAACCGAAAACAGAGCAACAAAAAGGGAAGACATGAGTGAAATAAAAGTGCAGAAACAAAAAGAAAAACCACCGGATAAAGGGAATGGGATTTGCCTAAACACAGATGACGAGCCATTTGTTGCCACCATTGAATTAACTAAAGGATCTCTCCCTGGACGTAGAAGCCACTCGGTGGACACTATATTAACAGACATGGTGTCTCGAGGGCAATAACATTTTCCCGTTGCGCTATTATTGATCATCGCAATAATGTCTGCATATGCTATCCCATCTAATCTTACTGCCGCCATTCAATGTTTGCACGCCTTTTATGTACTATCTGTCCTAGTTTTTTTTTTATTTTATTAATGTAATTTTTAGGATCAATTTACATGTAATTCAATTAATTTTACAGGTTCTAAAATTAATGACTATATAAACCTCTAGTAGACATCATATAAACAACTAAAGGGTTCGAACATAAAACCACAGAGAAAATAAACCTTTTAATCTCAAGTTTTTATCACTGAGTTACCACGTAGATGGTTCCTCGATCTCTTTCTTTGTGTTTTCTAGTGCTTTCTTTGAGTTTTCTAGTGCTAGTTTTTTGTGGGTTTTTTAAAAACATTTTAATATCTTTTTTAAAAATTTTAAATTATTTTTTATTTTTTATTTAAAATAATTTTTTATATATTTTTAGATATACTAATATCAAAAATAATTTTTAAAAAATAAAAAAATTATATTTTAATATATTTCAAATTAAAAAACACATTAAACTATCATCACTGTCAAAATCTTAAAAACACCCTAAATACACACCCTGAATATATACTCGGAACATCTAAACCTGTGTTTCGAATAACCGCAGATTATCATGCTTGTAGGAATGGTGAGAAAAACAAATTAATATACTTAAAACTCAGATTATAATAGCTTCGTGCACATGAGCAAACTACAATGGATCTAGATGATGATAACAAGTAAACAAAAGAAAACGAAATCACCTAGTTCACATTATCTTATAAATGGAATCCTGTCCATCGTCTAAAACTACTAACATCATTTCCTTGAGAAATTGCCATTCCAATTCCAGTCCTTCCCTCACTGCCAACTCCTCTGTAATACAACCTCCATTCATCAACTTCCCCGTCCATTTGAACCAAACAGGGAGATCCAACTCCCTTGTTATCCCATCCATCTTTCACCGATGACTCCAGCACTGCGTCGTCTTGAAATCTCCTCCAATCTCTTAATCCATCAGGAGACACTGCCAATCCAATACTCCTCTTTCCACCAGCAGCGACACCCTCATAAGCCATCAAATACCTCCCATCTTGCTTGTTCCTCACAACACATGCATTTATTGCACCAAACTCATCAAAAGAACTAATTTTTCCTCCTCCAATTATCTTCCCCAACTTCATCCAATTAATCCCATCTCTTGACCTTGCAATCCCAATACCAAATTGCCCACTTTCCACATCAAACGAGTGATAATACATCCTAAGATCACTATTACCATGAAAAACAACCCGTGGACCAGCAATAAACAAAGAATCCCACTCTCTCTCAGACCCCACATCAAACAGAGCTCCACTGTGATGTTCCCCTTCAATTCTAGCCCAATGCCTCCCATCCTGACTCATTGCCAAACCAGGCAGAGACTTAAAGATCTTTCCCTTATCAAAATTCCCATTATTCACATTATCAAGGCAAAACCTTTCTGGGTTTTCTAAACTGAACACCAAGGAATCATCATCCGTATAATCCACCTTCTCAGAACTAAAACCAGAGTAGTAAAGCCAGTAAACAGCACTTGAAGCTCTGACTTTTGAACTTGACATTACAACCACTTCACCAGGCCTAATGCTCATTGTATCAAATGCCCACCAATCTTGACCACACTTCATAACCGAACCCACATCACCGCTGGAGCTAACGGGCCCTGCCCCTCTTTCCCAGTGAATTCCATTGCTTGAAACTGCTAGTCCTATTGAATCTGCTGAGCCTGAGTTTTGACTAGAATTCCCATGGTACCACATGTACCATCTCTCTTCCTCGTCACTCAAGAATCTTTTCACCACCGGTGACCCAATTTCTTTGCCGTCCCATGAATTTGAGGGACCCAAATCAAACACCAATCCCCTAGATAATGACTGTGATGGCAAAGAATTGGAGGGCAGCGAATCATTTGAAGAAATGGGTGTTGATGGGTATTGGGGCTCTGGATTTGAATTGGATTCAGGGGTAGAAGTTTGGTCAGTTTCGTTGTTTGTGTTGGTGTCTGGTTTTGTGGAGCAACGAGTGAGAGACAGAAGGGTGTTGATTCTTTGGACAGGATTCTTTGGGACATAAAGATGTAGCACTTTGGGATTTGTAGAAGAAGGCCATGTTAGGATCGAGGTGTTTAGTTTTTGAGTGATGGAAGTTGCAAAGACGTTAGCGTTTTTCAGTGTTGAAGCTGAAGCTGCTGATGATAGAGTGACTTCCATGGCAGGAGAGAAGTGGTGGAGATTGAGTGGTGTCTGTTTGTAGAAGCAAGGACAAATAAAATGTTGACAGCCTGTTTCGCAAGAGACGAGGAAGTTTTTAGTCACTTCGGCCAAGAAGTGAATTTCCATATGATCATTAGCCCGTGTAGGTGCGCGTGGTGAACTTGAGCCATAAAATGGTCATGGAGCAAAAGCACTCGAAAAAAAAAGCAGGGTATTATGTTCTTGGTTTTTGATCTGTAAAAATCACAATTTTGCCTGCATTTCGCTACCTCTTCTCAGGCATAAGAAGTTAAAGTTACATCGGAGAATGATGTTTCCCCTGCACATTTGTTCTTTAATATAAATTTTATCATTGTTCTTTCTTAGAGATATTTTGTTCTTCCTTCTCAAGAAAGGTAACTTCAGACTATTGTGCAAGCTTCTTTTTTCTTAGGCCCTTTCACTGTATCCTTTCGCTTTCGGCAAGAAAGCTAATCTGTTTGCATGTCCTCAGAAATTATTCCTATACAATGTTATAGATTTTTCTTTTCTTTTCTTTTTTAAACATCTTCGTACATAGACTGTAACAAGTTCAATCTCTTTGTAAGTCAGTTCCACTTGTAATTAATTTTTTATTATAGCAATGAAAAGAACAATCTCTCGTAAATTGATTTCCATAATATTTTTTTTATTTTTTATTATTAGAATCCGACAATCTCTCTTTATCTTTTCTTTTCAATCAGAAACTAAAAAAATAAAAATAAATTTTTATATCACAATTAATTTGAAAAAATTTCGAGACATTAAAATCGTATAATTTATATTATTTTTAAAATTCAATGACCAAATTATATCTTTTTCAAAACTTTTGGCACACCATCCATGTCTTATATTTTTTTTATTCCGGTTCCTTTTCTTTTAATTTCACTAGACTACAAAATCAAAAGTAATTGGTTTTAAATTAAAATAAAATTATTTAAAATAAAATTTAAAAGACCAAAATAAATTATATATAAAAATATAACAAAGTTATTTACAGTGATTTGTGTATGCATGAACAATACTAGCTCTTGTTGTAAAACACCCCCATGTTGTTATAGGTAATCACGTTAAAATAGTCATTATTTGTTTTAAATTGTTTAATTTGACGAAGAAAGTTTGTATTATATGCTTTTTACCTTTAAATTTCATGAAAAAACAAATCTCTAGGGTAGATTTTTTTGTTTCTGGGTTATTAGGTAGATTTTAATCTTTTTACCTTTATATGTTTAATTATTTTTTTATTTTTAGCTATTGTTTATGGTTTTTTTTATTAACATACATAATTTTTTATTTGTTTAATTACATATATTAAAAAAATATTTTCACTTACAAAATTATATTAAAAAAATTTATATATATAATTTTTTATTTTAAAAAATAAATGACTCGTGACGAGAAGCGAGAATTTAATTTATAACATTTCTTGTAGACCGGGAGAGAATAAAATATGGATCGGTGAATAGTCTCACGGGCCCTTTAATTACATTAACAAAATTGGGCTCTTCTATTATACTGACTTTGGGCTGACTGGTTCACCAACTGATTCAACGCGGACAAACTTATTATTATCTCCAAGTTTGTGGTTACTTCCTTCCCGAACTTACCTACTCCCCATTCCAAGGTAGAACTCAGAAATCAGAACTCAGGTCAGGCGTAGTAGAAGTCGTCTAATAATCAGTTGGGTTCATGTTCTTTTAATAGAGTATTAATAACTGTAATCAAAAGTTTAGAAGTCTTGGTTTTTGTTTTTCAATTTTTATTATTGTCTTCTAATTTCGGATGTATTGCCGTTATGATGGCGTGAGATTCTGTGTATTGATCAGCAAGATTTGATACTCGTTGCTTATAATTTCCACACGGGGTCTTATTATTACTGGCTAAATTCTTTCCTTCTTTCTTTTTTTTGAACTTGGGGGTTGTCAATTTGCACGTCTATTATTAAATACTGTGGTTTTAATTTACTGCTAGTTGATTTTTCTTTTAGATACCGTTCTTTAGTTTATTGATTTTTATGTAACGAGTCCTGTATCTCATGATCGATCATTGGTTTAGGATTGTAAGCTAAAATGGGAAAGGACTCGAAGGCAAAAGACGCTGGAGCGAAGGGAAAGGGTAAGGGAAAGCAGGCAGGGGGTGGGAGTGATGAAAATGCTTCCAAGGGGAAAGGAAAATCTGGAAAGGCTTCAGATGGGCTCGGCACTTGCACTTATGTCAAAGGTGTTTGTTGAATGCTCTACTAGTGGGTTTTTTATTTTATTTTTCTATCTGGTTTAAAAGTGAAATTTGATCTCTTACAATCCATTAGAAAGTTGTTTTTTTTCAATGTTATTGTTTGAAGACTGTTGTTCAGAAACTTGATTGTAGAAGATAAATTTTGGATTCCCTGGATTAGAAATTTGTGCTCAGGATGGCATGCTTATACACTATGCATCAAACTATGTACCTGTTTTATGTTTTACTTGTCAACATGAGCTTGGCTTTGTTCAAGGGGACACATATTCAATTATTATATCCCTTACACGTGATCTATCAGTCCTCCAGTTTCTGAGATTCTTAAATTGCCTTTAATTGTTTATTTCAGCGAGGCATATATTATGTGAGAAGCAAGGCAAGATCAATGAGGCATACCAGAAGTTGCAGGATGGTTGGCTAAGCAATGGTGACAAGGTTCCTCCAGCTGAGTTTGCAAAGGTAAACTCACTAGTTATGATCTATTTCTGCAAGACTTTGGTTTCTGAATATGCATCGAGTATCGACAGAAATCATTGTTTTACCCGGTTGAGGATGTTCCAACATTTCCTTTCTTTCTATAGCAAAGAGACTTTTTTTAAATCTGGATCAATTTTCTTCTGATATGATAAATTGCAAGCGGAAAATTGGATAAATTTGGCTTGAACTTCTGGTTATGCAAAATATCTAAAGGAATCTTGGGTGTTGCTTTGGTAGTTTGGTTATTGCCTGTATAGCCTATTGCTTTCCTGGTATTGAATTTATGTAATATTTTATCCTTTTATATTCCAGTTGGCTTCCGAGTACTCAGAGTGTCCATCAGGAAAGAAAGGCGGAGACCTTGGATGGTTCCCTCGAGGAAAGATGGCGGGTCCCTTTCAAGATGTGGCATTTGCCACTCAAATTGGAGCTACAAGTGCACCATTCAAGTCAACGTATGTAATAACCTTTTCTGATTATCCAATCCTCTCTACTTCTAGAATCATTTTGACTGCAGCTTGCTCTGCGGCTGTGTCTCTATGCCTTTATATGCAATTTATCCTTCACCACAAAGCATGACAGAATTTTGAGAATAAATAGCAATACTGATATTCATGCATGTCGTGAAAGTTTCATGTTGGACAAATAATCCCTTTTGTTTTTTTCTATCTATTAAAAGGCGAATCACATTCAAAACTAGTCGAGAACGTGACTAAATATGGAAAGTCATATAGTTGCACCAAACACTTGGAAATCATGTTACCTCAACACATGATTCCATGGAAACAAGAAGGATCCTAGGAGAGAGAAGCGCTCACATTCATGTCCAAATTGTCCATGAAACATTCAGGATTTAACTTACTGCACAGTATTCCATTGACAAAAATGATGCTACCTTGCTATAATCCTGATTATATTCTGATATTTCCCCTGCTGCCAACAGCATATGCTATTTTTATCACCATCCTTTGATTTTATAGTTGTGCCTGTGACATAACATTGTGATCTTGCATTGGTGCTGGTGTGTTTTCGTAGATTTTATCTTCACTACATTTTCCTGGTTTAAGATTCAGGATTGTCTTTCGTTAAACTCTGATTGCATGCAAATTTGCTAGCTTCTATACCATGACTAGTTATAAATTGGTGCAGACATGGGTATCACGTAATATTGTGTGAAGGGAGGAAGAATTAATCGAGCTGCCTTTCTGATGGAGAAGTCTTGGACCAGTGGCTTGTGCGATATTAAATATGTGTTTAGACACTTTTTGTTGCTGTGAACATAATGGCTCTTTCGCTTTTTCTGTGACTAAGGAAATGAATTTATTAAGATGAAGAAGACGGGTCATTCTCTGTCCACTTGCTGGCCTGAAGCCCAGCCAGAGGCGATGAGTGGACAGGTAGAACCCAAAAGTATTATTGCGGATACGATATCTAGTGATTTTGTGACATATCAACCTCTTTGCCTGTGTAATTGAGGCCAGAATATTTCTTATCTTTTGCGGGTGTTGGGAGGACAGTGGGACGGGGCCAGGAGCAGGTATGCTGGAGAAGAGCTTTGCCATGTTAATTCTCGCCGGGATAGCAGGGGTTACTATCAATTGTAGTTTCCATAAATTACAATGCTAATGCTTGCAGCGAGGGTGATCTCTACCTGAGCTCAATATCTCCATCAATTGCGGTCAGTCGTACTTTTTTCTTGTGTCGAACAAAGAGAGCATGTTGCTGTTTTGGTAAATGGTCTTCTGTGCCCAGCATAAAAGCTAGTTAAAGAAGTCAATGAAAACAAATAATGCCTGCCACTGTAGTGCGGATTCTTAAGAGCATGCTAATCTGCTTTTGCATATTCACCGATCCCTCGCAACAACCTTGGATCTCTCCCTCGCCTAATCCTCGTTTCTTACATTGCAATTCTTTTTTCTCGGAAACATTAGCGTAGTAGTAATTGTTTTTTAAATAATATTTTATATTAAAATATATATTAATAATATTTTTTTATTTTTTAAAAATTATCTTTTAACATAGCACATTAAAACTTATAAATTATATTAAATTTTAATAAAAAAAAATTAAATTTTTTAAAATCATGGTTTCAATCATATTTCTAAACAGTTTCTAAATCCAAACACACTCGCCATATAAATCTCGTACCTCAAGAAAATTTGTAAGCGACGTGGATAACAACAATGTTTGAGTATAGATGGAAGTACGGAAATTTTGTTAAACGGAAAACTCACTGACAGCAGTTCACTGTGGGGGTCGACTCTCCTAAATTTCCAGTTACAAAAATAATAAAAAATGCAAATTAAATACCTCTTACAAGGAATAAAGACACTAATTTCAGTTGAACGGCGGGTCATTGATGAAAGGAAGTCTGCCTTCAACACAAACACCTTTACTCGCCTTGTTAACAGGTACTTCACAGCAAGAAAATCACATCAAAGCTCTCCGAGCATAATTCATTTGAAAATTCATTACATTCTACATCTAAAACTCTATGCAAAATTGGTGAACTAATGAAAAATAACAACCGAAACTACAAGTCATTATGATCATCAACCACCTTTAGACCCCAGCTGATATCCTCACAGTGTCTCACATGAGGAACAAGTGTACCTGTATCAATTCCTTTCTTAGCCTTGCAGTCATAAAAGGGAGGAGCATGAAAACAAGGTTCCATCGACATGGCCCGGCGACAAGGGGGGTCGGGGGCTGTATCATTTTCGGTCTTGTACAGGATCCATGGCCTCAAACCTCCAAGACCTTGAGCCACATAGCCAAATGTTGACCATGCACTTGTGACCAAGACATCAGTCAAACTGAGAAGGTACATTTCTGCCCAGGCTTTTCTGTTGTGCATCTGCTTTTCTGTTTGTTGAAACTCCTCATGGCTAGGCTGGTAGACTCCAACGACTTCCCCAGTCATGGTTGGATGTTCCCAGTACATGTTCCTTAAATCTTCAGAATACCCTGAAAGCAAGGATGTCACCAGAACCGCCTTCAATTTGGCATTTTCAGAAGGATTGACAACGGAGTCTTGCATGTCTACTGCAGGCAATAACTTCTCTTTCAAAGTACAAGCTAAAATTTGATCCATGACGTGTTTAAAGGGGCCACGTCTTGAATCAAAAGTTCTTATCTGAATGCCAATTCTCTCATCAGCCTTGGCTAAGTAAGTTCGATAATACCTTGTTATTAGTCCCCACACATGATTTGAAGGGTGGAAAAGGTACCGTCCGAGGTGGTGGAAAACAGTTCCTTTCTCAGGAAACAAGTTGCTCAGTTCTGTCTCGAAAGATGGAATCAAGAAAAGTGAAGGAACATAGTAGTTATCTGTTTTCATGATCAACCAAGGGACATTTTCAAGAAAAGACTGTTCCCCATCACAGAAGAAAAGCTTATCATGATCGCCATAATCATGAACTAAATGGAGGTATAAATATGATGGTTTTGACATTGCTGAAGAGTTTATGGCATTATTCTTTAGCATATTCCCATGACAGTGAGGAGAATTCTGATTAAAGCTGTCGAATTGATCAATGAGAGGGAAGTCCCTGGGCAGCAACCAAGATTTATCAGGAAACGGATCACAGAAGAGATCTGCCATGTCCTTTCCTTGGTCAACAAGCAGGACTCTATTTGTCAGGAGAGCATAAAGAAATGTTGAAGCTAGGGATAATATCCTGTTGCCCAAGCCGCTAAAAGATATCCACACAATATAATTACAGTCAGTCAAACCTATTTTGTTGCCAGACTTGAGCTGTTCCAAGGCTTTATTGTAGGATTGAGTATTTGGTCCACAACGTTTATGAAGATCCTCGTAGCTTCTGAGTCTCGAAATGAGATATGATGAAGGCTTATGGAGAGAAATTTTGCGATATAAAAATGAACTGTACCTACTCGTGCAAGCAGCTTCGTCAAACCCATCCGCAAGAAGCCCTCCAAGCAGTTTGCCATTATACTTGTCAGCGTGCTGAAACAGAACGCCCTCCGAGCCTAACGAATCAGAGAAGAAAAGGGAAGTTATAACAACTCAGCAAGACATATAATTCCGATCCTTTACTGGGTAGTAAACTGAATAATATATGCGTAGACTTTCAACACGGATTTTGAATCTTCAATTTGAAATGCAGCAGTAACAGTAATGGTAGAAGAGAGCTGTGGTCCACGAAAAAAAGACCAGGGCGTTCTTGCTTTGACAAAGAAGGTAAATTCAGATCCTTAACTTACGCAATTACAGTTAGAAACCGCGTTTTTTTCCTAATCAATTAGATAGCTATAATTACAATTAAAAAAACAATAATGCAACCATCCAATGTATCAAATCACGGATCACTAAAGCTAGCACGACAGTTTTCAAACCAGGTCCCAAGTCATGAATTCGAATAAATCAAACAATCCTGGCAATTAAGAAACCTCGAAATGGTTTAAATTAAAAACTCAATTTCCAAAATGTGAACTCACCGCCTGCTCCAATTAGCGTGGCATTCTGCTTGACTCCTCTGTTTTCAAGAACTCTAGCATCCGCGAACCCCATCGTTCGATCAGACGACGGGTGTCTAAAGATCAATGATATTGCGAATATTATTGGCAAAGCTACCAAGCAATAAGCAAAGATCTGGGTGAACGTGATCGCATTGGATCCAAATCTCTTCGCTTGCATTTTTGAGTTTTGGGCTAGCTGTTGATCTGTGTCCTCCGACGGTGGTGATCGCCTCCTTGTGGAAGAATTCAGATCCATTCAATTCAATTCAATTCTGCATCTCTGAAGTTTCGATTTTCACCTCACTGCGAAGAGAAGGACGGGGAGAGGGTTGTCTCTTTTGAAAGAGTGTGCTCTGCTGTATAGAAAGAGAGGTTCATTTCGTTTTCCGCAGGGTAAAACTTAAAACGTATTTATTTACACATTCGCCATGTAGTCGGCAGATGGTGGAAAGGTCAAAAAGGGCAGACCGAAATTAGCATCCAACCCAAACTAGGAACATCTCAAGGGGGTCGTCCGAAGGAAAATTATTTGGTTTTAAAGGTTGGTTTGTTATGTGGAAAATATTTTATAGCTTTATAGAATATTTTATATATAAAATATATTTTAATATTAGTGATAAAAAAATTAATGGTAAAATTCTAGTATTGATGGATGAGATGATAATGATATAATTATGATAAAAAAAAAGGTAATGGTGGGATAATAAGTGGTTTGATCTTAATAGGCCTTTTAGTTTGAATAGCGGTGGTGACAGAGAAGACAATCATGGTGAGATGAAGATGATGGTAATAATTGAAATAATTAAAAAATATTGTAAATAAATTATTGTTTGTAGAATATTTTATGAAATTTCACAAGTTTAAAACGGACCTAAAGTATTCAACGTGGAGGGGAAAACTTGTTTGTTGAATTTTCTTTTATTCTCATTGTTTAGTTGTAATTTTGAAATGTTTGACATAAAGAAAATAGCACACGGGCACACACATATATTCTAGGGGTGAGTAAAAAACTAAAAAATTGATTAAATTGATAAAACTAAAAAAAATAACCGAAAAAACTGAACCAAAAAAAACCGATTAAAATTTTAAAAAAATTGGCCGGTTCGGTTTGGTTTGGTTTCGGTTTTATAAACGAAAAACTGAAAAAACCAAACCTAACCGAAACCGAAAAAAACTGGAAAAAACCGAGCCAAACCAGAAAAAGTCGAGAAAACCGAGCCAAAATCAGAAAAACCAAGCCAAACCAGTTTGAACTAGTTTTTTGCCTTAAAAAACCAAACCGAAACCGATCGGTTTGACCCGATTTCAGTAAAAAAATTCGGTATGGTTATTTTTTTGATAAAAACCGAATCGAACCGAAAATGATCACCCCTAATATATCCTATTTAAATTAGAAAATTAATTGTATAGAAAATCAAAGGATCCAATAATAAGAAAATTAACTAAAATAAAGAAATCTCAACACTCCTTTTCAAATTAGTGTATAAATACATGCTCAACTTATCCGAAAACTTTAAGTACACGTGATATTGATCTTGGATTTGATTTTAGACAGCTACACAAATTTATCTTCTAACTTCTCTTTAATGAAAATATATTTATCTTTATATGTTTTGTAAGATTATATTACGAATATCATATATTACTTTATCATTATAATATAGTCGAATTGGTTATCTCAATTAAGAAACTCAAATCTTGCAATAAAAATCTTAAACATAATACTTGATAAATTAATAAAAAATGAACCACTTATCTCTACATCTCTTGCTCAATTAAGCATCAAAATATGTATCTATACCTAGACAATCTATATTTGCAGCGAACAAAATTCCTTTTCAAGAAGCGACCAAAATATGCATTGCTCTCCTTGAATATGCATAAATAAAGTAACAATATTCAAGGTCAAATATAGTCTCCTGGGAGCCAACTACACCAATCTCCATAAGTTTGTTGTGTTTTCTTGTGTCAGCTGGTATTTGAGAATTCAATCATGTTTTTAAAAAATTTAAATTTTTTTTGGTTAAAATTTAATATATTTTGTATATTTTAGATCGTTTTAATATGTTGATGTTAAAAATAATTTTTTTTAAAAAAAAATATCATTAGAATGTATTTTGGCATAAAAAATTATTTAAAAAGCAACTGCAATCATACTGTCAAATACTTTTTTAGTAAGTATTTTTTAAAAATTTTATTGGAAAATCGCTTAAAATATTTGAAATGATATTGGAGTAAATTAATGAAAATACGCTTGAATTGAGTTTCTGCTCAAATCCAACGAGTTTGTTTTTGTTAGGCTATAAAGTGTTGAAACAGGGGGCTTATATTTCTTTTCTATGTCTTTTCATCTGGTTGTAATAATTTATTACACTTTTTCAATACATTTCAAAATTTTACTATTTAAAGTGTGACCAGGCGCGAGTACTGTTTTTTTTTTTGAATTATATGATTTTTTTAGATAATTCAGTTTTTTTTAAAAAAATTCTAAGAGAATGGAAAAATCAGGTAATTCTCCAAAATAAATTTCAAAAAAATTGAGTAAAGGGAAAACAATTCCGAGGTACCCTAAATCACTTGAGATATTTTTTAATTAATATACAAGTAAATTGTCTAAAGCTCAAACTATCTAAAGTTTATTGGGTAAAAAAACTCAAATTATTTCGAAAAATATAGGATTTGTTCTTTTGAATTTTCTTAAATATAATCTGGAAAAACCTAATTCAAAAAATAAAAAATAAAATTTAGGTTGGAAATTTTGGAAAAAAAAAATTATGAATTGGAAATTTTTTCTTCGAATTACCAGAATGCTCATTTACATGTATGACCAAGAAATTGAATATCAATTCTAAAAAAAAAAACAAAGAAAGAAAAGAAATTTAATATTATCAACGACAATGCCATGAAAACTAACCTAGCCTGGAATAAAAGGAGAGAAAAAACAAAGAAGAAGAAGAAACGACACCGTATAAATTTTTAATAAATCTCCGCTGCTCGCTCTTGAACACAAGCAGAACTGAAAGGTTTTTATCACTTTACTTTCGTGCAACAATGGCGTTGAGACTGGGAATGCTAAAATGCGCTGCCGGCGGCAACAGTGGGTGCAGGTCAGGAATCAGGAGGTGGGCCCATGTTCCAGTCATGGCTCGGCCTTTGGATGGCGCCTTAGAAAGCTATATTGCGTCTCCACAATTGACTTTACCCGAGTTCGATGGAAACCAAGACATCAGCAGCAACAGTAGCAATTCTGGGTTCGGGTTGCCGGGTTTTTCTTTTGGTGGGTCCATGGAACTCATGGCTGTTCCTAAAAGGAAGGTAAAGTTATTCGCTCCATTTCTGTTTCTTAGCATTAAGCATTTGATTGCTTTTTTCCGGTGACTATGCCTTTATTGATTTATTTTTTTACGTGTTCTTTGATGTTTAGGATTTAGGTTTAAACTACCTGTGATGATTTTTGTGATAATTAGGGTTTAGGGTTTTAGAATGGATGCCTATCTGATTTGAGAGCCTAAGAATTCTTTCTTTTTTATCATTGAATTTTGAAATATTAGGGCGACGGTACTTCTTATGATTATTGTTTTAGTTTTCGGAAACTGGTCATTCGTGTATTAACATTATATACAGACTGCTGTCTGATTAGAACCATTCAGAGGATTCGGAGCTGCCATTTTAGTTTGTTTTATTTTAAGACTGAATTTTAAGTTCTGCAGTTTTTTTTTCCTTGTCCTTGAAAGGCCTTATTAAAGAACATAAAGCACGAGGTATAACATTAGGGAAGAACCCACTGCTTGTGTTTTCATCTATCTGTAAAAAGAGCGATTGGAACCTGATGACCCAACACTTCTAAAAGTCAATACTGCAGGAAAACCTCTCTGCACTATAGCATTACTTAACTACATATTAGGTATTGGTAGTTGAAATGAGTCGAAAGTCTGCCAGAGAAATTAATGTTTACTGAGAAGAAATTGTCCCTAAAGTCAGATATTTGATGACCCAACACATCTTGCTTTATTTCCTTATGGTTTGGTTTCATATTTGATGTGATAAGGGTATTAGGGGATTTTGCTGCAATTACTTGTTTGGTTCTGTATTTAGAGTGTGATGAGGTTGACCTGGATATTGTCAGATATTGTCCCTTTTTAATTGGGGATTTTGCTTTCAGCAATCAGCATATCTAATGTTTTGGCCTGTAGAGTGTTTTCCACAGGCATTTCATTTTCCCAGCTGTTTGATAATTTATTTTGTATAGTTTCTTTCAGTTGTCAGGTCTGTTGATGAATAAACTCATTATATATCCATTATCAGGTTGACAGTAACTGCTCGTATGCATGAATATGGTGCTTTAAACACCGAAATCTGTTCTAGTGTGCTTTTTTATGTGTCATTAAATTGGTTTTTGATTTTCTTTTCATGCTTATGTTTTGTTTTTTTCTTTCAATTTACAGTAGTGATTCTTAAATCTTTATCCTCATGCAGGTTACTCCCCATAAGAGAGGTATACGAAATGGGCCAAAGGCTTTGAAACCAATACCAGTGATTATTCGCTGCAAGTAAGGATTTGCCAATGTTGTTGGCAATTTATGGAAATCATTATATGAAGCAAAATCTTGACAGTCTTATATTATAAAAATCTGAAAAGATAAACCTAGAGAAATTGAAATAAAATAGTTAACAGTACAAATTGCTCATCCAGCAACTAAGAAAGAATTGTGGTTTCTCTCTTTTGCATTTTAACTTATGGGTTACTAGATAAATGAGTCAGAAGGGATCTGAGATATACTTATCACGTTATATGTCCATGATCTCAAACAAAAGGAGCGTCTTATAAAGTGATTAAACAAAGTTGAAACAATTCTGTACCGTGAAGCCTTGAACAAGGACATGACTGAATAAATTCAGTTTTGACTTCTGTTATTTTTAGTTGCCTTTTAATCTCATATACTATCTATCCATCATTGAATTTCAAACCCATTGTTAATTCTCATAACTTCTGCGAGTGTAGCATTTTTGTTTGATTCCAGCTCCTTAAATATTCACCTATGAGCAGAGTATGCCAATGCCTTGTAAGTGATGTGCTGCAATTGATTGTTTGATTGCAGGAGCTGTGGACAAGTTAAGCTGCCACACTTTTACTGTTGCAGTGGTGACCGGGGGAAGAATGGCGAGCGAAATAATTAAACAATCTGGTCAAGTAAACTGGCTATGAAATGGCTTCCTTTGATAGCCTATATAGCTAAGCATTTAAATTTCTATTTCCATGGTTGAAATTTATGTAGCTGTTAAGAACTTGAATAAATGGTTTTCTTGTGGGGATGTGGAATGCATTGTGTTAGTTGTTCTTTTACATTTTTCCCCTCTAAATCTTTTATGAGAAAATTTGCCTTCCCTATTGCAAGAGATATTAATATACACAATGTAAAACGAAGGAAGGAAAAGGAGTAGGGAAAAAAAATCCAAAATGGAGACTTCATGCGGTGTTGTGGCCAATGGATCAGTACGAAGGCAAAGACCTTCACACAGCTTGTATATTAAAGGATACTGAGGTGTAACACGGTTGGTTATGGTTTATAAAAGCTCTCTGGAATTAAGTTGTTGAGTTGAGACCTTAGCATATCTTATTTCTTATCAGGTAACTGGAGCTATTTTGGTCGCAGAATGCATGTGCATTTATTTCTTTTCTTTTTTGAACGTGCATGTAGCTCGAGTTAAGTATGTGCTTTCATCTGTGATGCTTGGACTCTTTGGTTTTCCCCGATGTACCCCTGTAGACATGGCACAACACGGATATGGTGGCGGGATACGAGTTCAACCCCGCCAAAAAATCCAGACTGGGCAATTTTGGCTCTCCGATCTCTGATCTAGTCGTTGCTGCATATTCTTGTTTTTCTATTTTATGTCTTGGCTGCAGATGGAAGGAAGGAAGGAGAAGAAACAGAGGCAGGCCCCCACGTTTTAATGATGACACATAGCTGGAATAATTAATCTAACCAGACACAGACATGTGGGCTTATTTATAGTACAAATTGGGACATGAACTAATGTTATTTGGAGTGGGGATCAAGGGCCTCGCTTAATAATAAGAAAAGTATTGGATCTTTTAATATTTTGGTAATGATCATATGTAAAGTGAAAGCATTCCATATCCAAAAAAATTTAACATTTTCATACCGTGTTTTTCGTCTTCTAAAATCTAAAATCTTGACAATTCCATACACTTTAAAAATTGAAAGTGATTAGTTTCTTAAAAGAGCGATTTGATGTCACCGTTGACTGTTCACAACGCACAAACCTTGCAAGGATGTTGAGAGTTGATGATTCTTATAGGCAGGGCTGGGCTGGACTCAAGACCGAGAAGGCAAGAAAGTTTCCCGCGTCGCCCAATTTTCTTATTAGCTACAATAAATATGCACGACGAGATAATATGCTCGCGTGTTGTCACGAGTTATGAAATAAATATCAAAGTTTTAAAACTTGATCTGGTAATCGACTCGGTTTAATAACCGGATCACGGGTTAGACAGGTTGACCCGGGTCAACCCAAAAAAACCAAACTTATTCAAAACTTGCAAATTTCAAATAAAATTCGAAACTTATTTTTTTATCTGTCATTTACTGAACCAGAGGTCTACAAAGCATCCTCACCCTCCATGAAAACTCACATGTCAGTATTAAGTCAAAGCATTAAATGCTATCATTTATTTAGGCGCCTCCCTTTCTTTGAATTCTCCTCCCAGCTCCTTCCACTTACCTCCACTTTAATTAAATTAAATTAAAACAATTAATGAAACAATTAATGAAAGGAGTATTGGGAAAATCAAAATTCACACAGTAATAATCAACACTAATCACTTTTCTAACATTTCATAACGTGGCATATATCCCTTCATTTATATTCCAACTCTGAACTCCCCTCTCATATACACGGATCAGCCAAGAAGAAGACTCTCCCTTTGTCTCTTTAGCTGCGAAGAAGAAGAAGAAGAAGAAGAAGAAAATGAGCTTTTTTTTCTTGTGAATATAGCAGCTGAGATGAGCTCTCTGGTTGAGTTGATACACGGATGATAGGAACGTTGTGAGCAAATCTGGAGGGGCAATATCTTCTTAGATATTCCAAGAAAATGATTTTGTCATAAGAAACAGAGTTTTTGATGCTCAAAAAGAGATTTTATATATTTTTCATGCCTGTTTAAAATTATGATTTTTTCTTCTTTTTGTTTTCTTTGAATTGAAATTTAAGGGCTTTACAATTTCTTTCTCTTGGTACGAAGATATATTTTTATTAAATGATTGGTACTTAAATGTTTCCTGATTTACTTTGAAATCCTCTACTTTGTTTGATATCCTCAGTTTGGTTTCTGAGAAAATGTAGCAATAGAAAATGAGAGTAAAAAACTACGTCGTTTCGCATCCATGTATATAAAAAAAGAGGCTGGGTCTCAGCCGGGTTTACCCGGGTCGCCTGGGTTCCGGGTTGACCCGCCGAGTCGACGGGGTTTCTCCGGGCCAACTCCCAAGCAAGTTTTTACCAAGACCCGGACCGGTTTCATGCCCGGGTCGGCCGGGTCCCGGGTCGACCTGCCGGGCCGGTCCGGGTTTTAAAACTATGATAAATATACTTGATAGTATTATAATTACAAATTAATATTAAATAAATAATGAAAACTAAAGGTGCAATTGAGCTAATATTTCATGATAAAAAAAAAGTTGTGTTGGTGATTAAAAACTTAGAGACTAAATAGAATGATTTGTAGCAATCCACAGTTTTTTGTGAGAAAAGACCCAACTTGGGGTTGGGTGGGGACGTGTCCAGGCCCAACTTCGAGGTGGGTGTGGACGGGTGAGCGTGGACACGTCCAGACCCACAGACTTTTAATTATAATAAAAATAAAAATAAAAATAATTATAACAAATAATACAATTTTTAATATTAATACTTTTAATCATAATAAAAATAAAAATAATTATAAGACAAATAATACTATTTTTATTATAAGTAATAATATTATAATAACAATGGGAATCAGACACGTGGCGTTTCGTTTGTCCTTGCGCCACATGGCGCTAGGGCGACCCTTCCCTAGCAATCAGTTGCGAGAGCCAAGTGGTGTTTGGGAGTGCTTGGGTGAGCCAGGGCATGCCAACCCCACCCCGAGCGCCAAGTAATGATGAGGCTGACTTGGGGTAAGCCAGCACATATGGGTCATTGCAAAGGACCCGATTATCTTGGGTCTGAGGTAGGGCTCGATTGTCTTGGGTCCGGCGTTATAATCCCAGCCCAATGGGTCGTGCATGACCCACTTCTATTAGGTCTTGATGAAGGATTTTACACATGTTAATTTTTATTATAATTAAAAGTATTATTATAAAAAATAGTATTATTTGTGTTATAAATATTTTAATTTTTATTATAATTAAAAGTATTTATATAAAAAATAGTATAATTTGTGTTATAAATATTTTAATTTTTCTTATAATTAAAAGCATTACTCTTAAAAATAGTATAATTGATGTTGCAAATATTATTATTTTATTATAATGAATAGTATTTGCATTAAATAATAATATTCATATAAAATTAGTATTATTTAAACTATAAATACTATTATTTTATTTATAATTAATAGCAAGAATATTAAAAATATGATCAGCTATGGTATAAATATTAGTATATTTATTAGAAGTAATAATATTATAATAACAATGAGAAGCGGAAACATAGCGTTTGGGTTGCTCTTGGGTCATGTGGCGCTGGGGCTAATCGAGCGCCACGTGGTGTTGGTGCTACAATAGCCAATTGGCCTTTTGCCATGGCCCCAGCGCTATGTGGTGCTCGATTCTGTCATATGGCGCTTGGGAGTGCTTGGGTGAGCCAGGGGGCACCAATCCCACGTACAGACCCGAGCGCCACATGGTGATAGGGGGTGGCTTGGGGTGAGCCAACACATTTGGGTCATGGCAAATGGCCTGATGATTTGAGGTCTGAGACAGGGCTCGATTGTCTTGGGTCCAGCGTCATAACTCCAGCTCAATAGGTCTTGCACTGCTCTAGCGCCACGTGGCGATGGGGGTGACTGTATTAATATAAAAAATAGTATTATTTATGTTATAAATATTTTAATTTTTATTATAATTAAAAGTATTAATAGTAAAAATAGTATAATTTGTGTTATAAATATTTTAATTTTCCTTATAATTCAAACTATTACTCTTAAAAATAGTATAATTGGTGTTACAAATATTATTATTTTATTATAATGAATAGTATTTGCATTAACAATATTATTATTTTTATTAAAATTTACAATATTAATATAAAAAATAATATTATTTGTGTTATAAATATTATTATTCTATTTATAATTAATAGTATAAATACTAAAAATATTATGAGTTGAGGTATAAATATTAGAATTTTTATTATAAGTAATAATATTATAATAACAATGAGAAGCGGAAACCTGACATTTGAGTTGCCCTTGCGTCACGTGATATTGGGGCTGCCATAACCACTCGGGCCTTAGTCATGACCCAAATAGGTTGAGTTTGGGTCGGAGTGCAGACCCAATAGGGTAGGGGGTTGGGTCCATGTTCGGACCTAAGGGGTCTAGGTCCTTCTTAGTTCGGACCCTAAAGGGGTTGGGGTGGGGTTGGAGTGCGAACCCAAGGGGGTTGGGGGCTAGGTCCATGTCCGGACCCAAGAGCGTTTGGGTGTGGGTCCTTTGTTGTCATGAGCCAAGAGGGTTGGGGGATGGGTCCGTGGCCGAACCTAATATGGTTGAGGTTTAGGTCCTTTCATGGCCAGGCCTAGGAGTGTTTGTTTTGGGTTTGGGGTTTGCGTCCGAACCCAAGACAGTTGGGTTTCGATGCCTGACCCAACATAAAGGGGTCTTGCTAGCAGACCCCGCTAGCTTGGTTGGGCAACTAGCTTGTGGGTATGGCCTCGGTGCCAGGCATGACAACTTAAGTGACAAGTGTCCGCAACCTGGGCCGCAACCCCTCCCCCCTGCAACCTTGGAACTTTTGTGGCTAGGAATGGACTGCCCTTGCGCCAATTGCATGTGCCTGGGCTGCAGCACACAATGCCCCCACAAATGGTGCAATCTATAATGTAACGAGTCTTGGTGAATATTGTTCATTTTTAACACTATCACAATCCACAATGCAATGAGTCTTGATGAACAGTGATTTCCCTACATGTTTTAGCTTTATGTAATAATAATAGCACAAACAAGCACATAGAAGGTAAAAATCAAGCCAAAAAAATAAAAATATATTGATAATAGTTAGCACACAGTAGAAATGTGCAGGATTAATCTAGCACATATTAAAATAAATATAATAGTAATTTGAATGCTACAAACCTCAGTGCTAATAAAAACTTATATGATCGTTAATTTCAGAACTTCTGAAAATTAATCGAGGTACGTGTAAGCTGATCTTAACATTCACACAGTTAAAAATTAATATAATATATAGACACACACATTCACACACACAGCAATTCAAGGGAGAGATAATCCTGTACACACCATACAACACATGCAAGGCGGCTGCTGCATCTAAGAAGATGGACTGGAGTTATCCCAATCTCTGACATGTATTTCTCCTCAAAGCAAAACGGTCGAAAAAGCGGTCTCAGTTCTATAAAATGCTCCCGACTGCAGCACCGTTCTCCCTTTTAAGAGACGTTTCACAATCTAAGCGAGCAGCGAAATACACGTGTCAAGCCACTAGCGGAAATCATACTGCACCGAAATAATATACTAATATACTATGGGGTTCTCTTCCATGTGTATGCTTCATCCATTCTCCGCTTTGGTTTTAGCCAATCATGTGAGGTCGCGTCCACTGTATTTCAAAATCACGGGTCTGATCGCTTGAAACAAGACGAGTGCATTGGTATTTGGAGCATCGGATTTTTTTTAGCATAACTAACTTGAGTGTAACAGAGGGCAGCTTTTATAGGGCACCTTATAAGATGGCACCTCTGCATGAAGAGAGAGATCGAGATAGAGATGTACACACTTAAGAAATCTTCAATGGCAGTGTTGATGCTGAGTCTGGAAAATTCCATCCGGCTTCATTCTTGTTTCATCAAAAGATAGAAAGGTAATTATCAACTAATAGTATTCAATCTCTCTCTCTCTCTCTCTCTGCTGTTTTTTTTTTCAGAAACTATTTTGGCTAGCTAGCTTATCATGATTGTTTCTTGAAGTAATCAACGAATGTGTTTCAATTGTTGTCGAATCAGTTTGTAATTCTTCACTAATTTATGTTTAGCCAATCTAAATCTAAGAGATAAATCCAGAGATTTTCTTCTTCTTCTTCTTCTTCCTCCTAAATCAGTTTTGCTTAATTTCGAATACAGATAATTAAGAAAGTGAAGGTGAATTTGGAAGAGATCAGCGAAAGATGAAGTTCGGAAAGCATTTCAAGCAACACAAGGTGCCAGAATGGACTGGTGCTTATATGGATTATAATGGTCTTAAAAGAATATTGGGAGAGATCTTGCAGTACAAGCAAAGCAGGCAGCCCTCGACACCTTTGAGAGCAGCAATGAAGCACAAATTAACTTCGCATAGACACTTCAGTGGACTAAACCTGCAATCTACCAATCTCTCCAGTAAGGGCGATATTGAGGACCAAGTTATAGATGTTAACGCGTCGCCTGAAGAGGGTTCTAGAAAGTTATATTATAAGACTGAGTTCCTGAGGGAGTCTGAAGAAGGAGGCGAAATAGAGGCGAAGTTCTTTAAGAAACTTGATGAAGAACTCAACAACGTTAACACATTTTACAAGGATAAGTCCGAGGAGATGAAGCATGAAGCATTTTTGCTGAATAAGCAAATGGATGCCTTGATTGCCTTGCGGATCAAGGTGGATATATAACCCTCATTTTGACGGCTCTGATGCGAGGAAACGTGATACAACTGGTGTCGCTACCACAAACCCCTTGAAGAGTCCAAGCAGAGATACAACTTCAGGTATGAGAGCACATACACGGTGGTAGTTGAGTTTCAAAGAAGCCTTTGAGAGATCAGAAAAACAAACCAGAATTATTTTAGTTGTTTAAGTTGGTTAAAGAGCAGAATTTGGGAAGTAGCTAATAACTGAAGGATTTTTGGTAGCCTGAGTTTAAAATCTTGACATAGTTTATCTATGGACCAAGATATTGTGATCTTGGATTTGAAATTATATCTAAGTTGTATATGTGACTCAAATCATTATGACACTTCGCAAATTCAACTATAATTCTAATAAGGTATGTAGTTCAGTATTATGTGCAATATTATTTGCAGGAGTGGAGGATATGAATGTTGAACGCGGAGCTGAGATTAGTAACGATTTTCAGCTGGAGAAATCCTCTTATGAACAGAGTGGTGATGCATCTCTGATCCTGTGATCACAGTTACAGTAACTTCCTACCCTTGAGAAGTTTAGATTTCTAATTTTGTGCCAATATGCAGGAAGGGAGCATATGGAATTGACCAGTGAACTGGTTAGAAGAACTGATTGTAACCAAGAAGAGTCTACTCGTGGTCCAGAAGTAATTGAAGTGCAAGCCAAAGATCATGGTAATGCTCACCAAGAGAAGGACAACCTCACTGACTACAACGAAGATCCTTTGAAAATCCTTGAGCGCGTGAAGATTAATAACACTTTTAAATCTCCACTAGCAACCATAAAAGGTGTCTTTAAGGACTCAAAAGAAGAAGAGCTGAGCTTCAAGAAAGAGGAACTGAAGAAAGTTGAAGAGCGACTGAGAGTTGCACTAATCGAATTCTACCAGAAACTTCTTCTTCTAAAGCACTACAGGTGGAAGTTTTTCAATGATTTGCACAAATTCTACTCTTGAATGATGTTTTCGTACTTATTGTGTGTTTATTTGTTTTGCAAATGGTCGAACCAGTTATATGAACCTTGCAGCATTTTCAAAGATCATGAAGAAGTATGAAAAGGTCAAGAATTTTACCTAAAAGGATTTAATCTTCTCTTACATTTCCACATTTCCAAGTACTTATCAACCTACATTGACCACAGGTCAAGAGGAAGCATTTCGTTCTGCATTTTTCTTTTTCTTTGTTCTATTTAAGGGGATTGGAAGGCGGGAGGCGGGAAAACATATTCTCAGCAGTTTTAAACTATATTCTTGCTTAAATTCCTCTGCTTAATGATTTATTCGCAATAGTTCAGATCTCATCAAGGAGAGCTTCTAGATCATACATGAAAACAGTGGACAACTCCTGCCTCAGCAACTCTGATGAGGTACGTTGTTTCATCCATCTTCCAGTTGTAAGATCACAGAAGTTGGACATACTGTATTTAGGATACTTGTTTTCATTTTACACATTGACAATGAACAAAATATTTCCCCTGCACTTGAGCTACATTTCAATTAAATCAGTGTTCTCCCAGTTCAAATTCTGAATATAGTAAAGTCTCTCTCTATAAGAACATCTTTTCTTCTCCAACAATCTGGAAAACTATTTGATACCGGGGGGGGGGGGGGGGGTGGGGGGCGGGCGGGCTGGCAAACTAGTTGATGATCTTTGAGTTATTATAGGTGAATGGTCTCCTTGAAAGGGTGGAGGCTACCTTCATCAAGCATTTTGCAAACTCAAATCGGAGGGAAGGTATGGACTCTTTGCGGCCAAAAGCAAAAGCACAGTGTAACATTCTTTTCAGGCAAGTAACAGTAGTAACTGAAAGATGTCACATCATACCTATGTACCAAGATGACATTGAGTTTGTAATGGATTTGCAAGGTTGGGGTGACATCTTGGACTAGGTGTCATGGTTCTGTGGCCTGAACTGATTTATTCAGATTTCTTGCTGTTATTTTCAGGATTCTTTTCTGGTTGCTCAATTGCACTTCTGATTGCTGTTGTTTTGAGAATACAAGCTCGAAAGCTTATGGATAAGGCTGAAGGTGCCTCATACATGGTCAACATTTTCCCACTTTACAGGCAAGTGACAGCCATAAACCTCCATGAAGATTTACATTTTTAACCGATCAGATGAAAATTTTCAAGAAATATTTAGCCAGGCTATGTTTTTATGCAGCTTATTTGCTTTTATAGTCCTGCATATACTCATTTATTCGGCAAACATATACTTCTGGAGGCAGTATCGGGTCAATTACCCATTTATATTTGGTTTCAAGCAAGGAACTGAGCTGGGACATCGTGACGTTTTCCTTTTGGGCACTGGTCTTGCAGTACTTGCACTATCCAGCTTCCTGGCAAATTTACACTTGGATTTGGGTTCTAAAGCTTCAAATTACAAAACAATCACCGAACTCGTTCCTTTGGGCTTAGTCACCGTAAGATTCTACTAGAAGCTACAGCTTCTTTTATTAAAATGTTCTACACGAGATGTAGTGGACAAACTACTGCTCCTTGGAAATTACTTGATATTTTGCATTACACTATGGTTTCATTGTAAATGGGATAATAGTCTGAAGACTTAAAGTTTGTATAACTCCATACACGTATTTCCTTATAGAGGTTGTTCTTGCCATCATCTTCTGCCCTTTCAACATCATATATCGTTCAAGTCGTTTCTTCTTTGTTCAATGTTTGTTTCGCTGTATTTGTGCGCCGCTTTACAAGGTAAACAAAGTTAAAAGGCTTTAAACATCAATAAATAGATGATATAACTAAGGTGAGATGGAAAAGTTTCTTGACAGAAAACGTTTGCAGGTTAGACTTGCAGATTTTTTCTTGGCCGACCACGTTACCAGCCAGGTTAATGTCTTACAGAAAAATTTCATGCAACGATGAGTAAAGGTTACAATTCTTACATTTTGATGGTAGTGTTTTCCTCTGTTTGACCCCTCAGGTCCAAGCAATAAGAAGTATCGAGTTGTACATTTGCTATTATGGTTTAGGGGAATACTCCAGAAGGCAAAACAAATGTCATAGCCATGGTGCCTATAATGCTTTCTATTTTGTTGTTGCTGTAGTACCATTCTGGCTCCGCCTTCTGCAGGTAACGCTTCTTTTCTCTACTCGTTTCTCATGTCCAAACTTTGGCCGCATCCTATGATATAATTTTCGATAGTATTAATGGTGATAAAGTATCAAATCAAACATTTGAGAGAAGTGTGCGTGGACCGATGAGTCTCTTGGAATACATTTGTTCTGGCACCAGTTTATTTGAGAGGATTATAAGAGTTCACTAATATAATAAATGAAATTTTCACATTAAATATGTCAGTTTTGCAGCTGGGACAACCAGAAAACACTCCTGATTACTATAAATTTAGCATTTCAATGATGTCTCAGCTGCAGCTTTGACCGGGAAAGGTCCTCATTTTTTCATAATCAAAGTGGGCCATTGAACAACAAATATTTTTCATTGTGTGATTGTTCACTCTTAAGAATTTCCATTCTAATAATTTTTGGAACTTGCCTGCTCAAGATAAAATTGTGCCATTGACTACTGTTCTGTTTCAGTTCCGTGTTTCGAATTCCCAACCAGTCACCTGGGCTAACTCTGAAAAGAAAACATGCTGTTCTGAGTTGGCGGGATTGGTGAAACTAGAACATTACTAGCAATAAAGAACTGAGGGCTTTTACTTTTTAGTTGCAATTGCTAACCGTGATATCTTTGATTTAAACACCAGAGGTGCAGCAAATCCAATTAACCATTCACCTTGTGTTTGCATAATCACAGTGCAAACAAAAAGGACTATGAATAGCCTCTGCCCATGCACCAATGCACAAAACGAGGACAAAGACCTTTCTATTGACTAAACTTCTTACTTCAATTCCATTTCAGTCCTTTATTAAAATTCAAAATGACAAGAAAAAACGTTTGAAGTAGCCTTCTTAAATGAATCACTAGCTATTAGAAAATATACTAACATATGATGCATATAATTTGTAGTGTCTCCGTCGATTGTGTGAAGAGAAAGATGCAGTGCACGGATATAATGGTTTGAAATACTTCTTGACGATTATTGCAGTTCTAATTAGAACCGCTTATGAACTAAAGAAGGGAAGGACATGGATGGTATTTGCATTGATCAGCTCAGCTGTTGCAGTAATTGTGAACACATACTGGGATATTGCAGTAGATTGGGGGCTTTTGAGAAGAAAATCAAAGAATGCTTTTTTGAGAGACAAACTTGTGATTTCACATAAGTGTCTACTTTGCAGCTATGGTAAGGTCAAGTACTAAAACATGTGGCATAATTTTGCAGTTTCTGACTTGCTACTGATCCAACATGTTAATGAGGTTTCATCACAGATAATGAATGTAGTTCTGAGGCTTGCTTGGATGCAATTGGTCATAGAATTTAATTTGCAGAGTATTCACAAAATGGCCGCGTTAACTACAATTTCATGCCTAGAGATCATCCGCCGCGGTATTTGGAGCTTCTTCAGGTAACTGTCACTCTTGATATTATGATAGGCATTCGTCGAGTTCTTGTATCATATACGCACTAATCGATATGGCTCTGGATAAAAACTAATTTTAGTAGCCAACTCCATTTACTTGGGATCAAGTATTAAACTCTAAATCATTTGAGTTCTCCTGTGTTCCTCTAAACTGTCCCAACACCTGTCTGTCGTTAAAGCCCTGTGGTAATGGAAGTTGCCTGTAGAATACAATGATACAAGTCTTGACACCTTAGCGGGCTAAAAAATTGTCTTAAGTGAAGTCTTCTCCAGTGATTTTTAATGTGTAATTCGTGCTTTGAGAAATGGGTCAAATTCCATCAGGTTGGAGAATGAGCACTTGAACAACGTTGGCAAGTATCGAGCATTCAAGTCAGTCCCTCTTCCTTTCACTTACTATGATACCGATGCTGACAAGGATGACTAAGCATCAAATACGACTTTATTCTGTTGATCAACAAGAATGACTGATCATGAAGATGAGCAATCATTGTATTCGACATTACTTCCATGAGGAAATGATATTGCTTTGAGGATGATGTGCACTGCCAACACCTTTTGATTTCCATGATGGGGAATGACACCTTTTCTAAAATAAGCGGGATTAAGCTACCCTAACCACATATACTCGCGGCAATTTGAAGAAACAGTTCGCCTGAAAAGTGGTCAGGATGAAAAATTGTTTTTACAAATTGAAAAGCAGTAATTGAGTAGATTTAGTTTGTTCTTTAAGGCTCCTCGAGGATATGAAAAGGCTTCAGAGTTCATCTTCTCTTGTGGTACATTTCAAAGAGCAAGATATGAAAAGGGTTCAAAGTTTATCAATGCCTTGAAGAATCATGACATGAGAATCTACTTCAACGAATCTCTGATTTGTTCTCTTGCTCGCAATGGATTATCTCTCGAGCACTGGCGAAGGCTTTTTCAGATGTTTAGATTGATTAGGAGGGTATGAAAGGGAGATGTAAAAGAGAGGACACGAATTTGAAGATGAGTGAAAAGTTATCGTAGCTAGCTGAAGGTTCGTGGAAAGAAGAGCCTTCATGATTTGAATTTATCAGAGCTTCCGTTTGTGGAATACCGACAAGTACGTACCTTTGCACGCGACTTGCTAAATATACTATCCGTACAGTTCCGACGCGGAAAGAATTGGTCCACTTTCATATAAAATGGAAAAAACGTCATTTTGACAAACATGGATGGCATTGCTTTACAATCTTGGACTTTTTTAAAAGTAAATCAAAGAATACGACCACGTTTGCAGAAAGATAATCTACGCTCCAAACAGGTATCGAATCCAGACCTCTTTTTGTAACATTTTTTCAAGAAATGCATTCTAGATCCCTCTGCCACCGCTAGAGTTCTTGTCTTATTTTGCTTCATCTTGTTTTCTTCCTTGTCAAATGTTGCAGCGTAGTTCAGTCATCGCTGTCATCATCTTCTACGTAGTTGAAAGGTAAAGGCACAGACTTAAACGCGCGATATTTTCCTACGTTGTTCAAATGTTCATTTTCCAACCTGACCGACAATTCAACCAAAAGATTTAGAGATTCTTGTTAATCACGGATCTTGAATTTTTCACATACACGTAAGATTTTTGTTACCTAAAGAAATTCCACATGCCGCGGCGAAAGATCTCAAGGCTGGCCACAAGGGCAGTCATGGTTTCTTTGTGCAAGGAAGTAATCCCGAAGTCCAATACTGTTTGCAGCCAAGCAAATCTGAGCAATACATTCAAGACCTGTAAATCAAGTGAAGGTTACTGTTAGGAGCGATTTAATTTTATGACAAGTTGATATTTATCAAATTTAGGTCTCTTTCTTTCCCTTTCTGCTCTTCTTTCCTTTAGGCTACGTACCATGGCTCCAAAATACACAGATCTGTGAGGGACAAGGAGTTTGTCTCTCAGCCATCGATTCTTAGAATGACGCTGAAGTAGCCCCCAGTCAAAAACAAGATCCCAATACGTGCTAAATATTGTTGCAATGGCTGAGAAAATCCATGCTATTGCTCTCCAACTAACTCCTTTGTTAAGGCTGTAAGCTGTCCTCAAGCAAACAGCTGCTATTGTCAAAAAATACTTCAATCCATTATATCCTTGCATTGGATCTCTCTCTTCAAATAGGCGTCGGAGGCACTGAAACAAGGAGGAAAACTTGTTGATAAGTGATTTCTATTGGTGGTCGCTGCTTCCACGTTTCAATCAAAAGATTGTGTTTGAAAGTTTTAAAAAGCTAGGCATGTTCGACACACAGACAACCAGGCTGGCTGCTTGCAAACCTGAAGAAGGCGAGACCAGTACGGAATCACAGCAACGATGAATGAGAAAGTTTTGAAGACGGTGTTGCCTCTGCAAGTGTTCTGTCTGTGTTTATAGTCTCCCCAACCATAATAGCAAATGTAGAACTCCAGGCTTCTAAGAGATTGAACCTGCATCAATATAATGATGCTTTCTATTACTTCTGAAAAACAGGTTTTTGAACTACCGAAGTACAGCCTAGGCTGATAACTCACCTGGCTAGTTAGTTGGTCTGCCAAGAAGAAATCAGGGAGTGTTACCTGCAGAAGAAAAATTTTACAAGAAAATTAGTTCGAAAAATCTAGCTTCCATATCTACATTTTGTGATTGTCTGCCACCAATTTTCACCTTGTAGAGAGGAGCAGCAATACAGTGAAAGACACATGTGAGGAGGAAGAAGCGAGCTGAGCGATAAAACATGTTGAATGGCAAGAGCAATATGATGAGGAGGAACTGCAGGGAAAGCAAAATATCAGTTTAATCGCGAAAAATGGAAGGTGGAAGGGGAAAACGAGAGAGAATAAAGGGGAAAAAACGAGTATTTGTAAGAATCTTACTATTAGCACATTCAGAGGGAGAAGTTCTGTGAACGCCTTGTAATCTTTCGTTTTAGGGTCCATCTCCATGTCAAGGTTTAAGAGCACACTGCATAGAGCTAGTACCGCAATTCCAAAACTGAAAAGAAGCACTTGTCTGTAGCCCAGTTCGGTTCCTTGTTTGAAACCAAAAATGAAGGAGTAATTCACTCGGTAGCGCCTCCAAAAGTATATATTAGCAGCATACATGAGCAGGTGTAGAACAATCAATCCAAACAAACTGCAAACATAGGTTGTCAAACGAAATTTTGGGATAAGGTTGTTCAGGTTGAACTGAGTGATAGAAGTAGAAAGTAATTGTAGACGCTATGCTGAAACAAAAATAGTGTTACCTGTAAAGAGGAAACATTGTTTCCATGTATAAGATTCTTCCTGTCTCATTCATGATTTTGCGGACATGCACGATTAAAACAAGGGCTATCAGCAGAGCGATTGTGCAGCCAGAAAAAAAACCTGAAAATTTTCTCATGAGTTATCAACTAGTCAATAACATCCCTGAAAAGATCAAGACAGCTTTTTTACACTAAATTGCGTGAAATCATGTTGTAAACCAAATCTTAATTAGTATCTTACCCATATAAAATGTTGTTCTATGTCTCTCTTTTTTTGCTTTTGGTCTTAAGACGCGCATGCCTTTACTGCGATTTGAGTTTGAGAAATGCTTAATGAATGTTGCCTCAACCCTTTCCATAAGCTTGGTAACCTGTGATGGAATGTATATTGCAAGTTAAATAAGGCATTGATCAACAGAATGAATCCTCGATAAGCAAATGTACTTGGATTAAAAGCTTATATATTGAATATTGTATCCTTCAACATTATGAAACGGAACCTAAGCTCACCTCATCAGAGCTTCCAAAGTAGGAGCTATCCACCATTTTCATGTAATATTTAGTTGCATTTCTTGTGGTAATCTGCCAGAATTATGCAAAGCGAATAGGGGAAAAAATTCAAACTCTCCTGTGGATTAAAATATAAGTTATGGGAGACAAAATCTGGATTCTCGAGGGATGATTTATATACCTTATCGTACTTCTTCATAATTTTTGAAAATGCCAACGTATTCAAGAAGTTGTAACTCTTAAGAAGGCGAAGCTTGTGGTAAAATTCAACAAAAGCACCCTTGAGTTGTTCTTCGACTTTCCTAAGATTTTCCCTTGTGAATCTCAGTTCGGTTTGTTGGGGAACTTTAAGGAAGTTTTTTATGGTAGAGCGAGGTGTCGCCAGTGTGTTGTTAATCTTCACGTTGTCTAGGATCTCCAGTGGAGCTGGCCTAAAGGTTCTGATCATGTTCTTTGGCTTCTGTACTTCCTTCTGGCCAGTGTTATCGCTTTCCTTCTCTACTTTATCATGGTTTGACTCATTTGATCGCTCGTGCATGCTTTGCCCTTCATCAATCGCATCCATTACCTGTAGACCTCTTCCTGCACATTAAGCGGAAGGATTTTCAAATAAATTAGCAAATTTAAGAAAGATTATTGAAATTCAAAAAAAAATGCTTTTGAAGGCTCACTGGTAACAGATGTAGTCACAATTAGGGGAACTTACTGCTTGATCTAGCTCCAGATGGGGTGGAAGCTGCCAATGCAGCAGTAGAAGCTGCAACATCTGAAGCAAGGCGAGTCATATCTGCAGTTCTATCAGACCACCCAGTGGGATTCTCCACTTTAATCCTGAAAGCAATCAAAGCATCCATTTGCTTATTCAACATTGCAGCCTCTTTCAATACCTCTTCCACTTTAGACCTGTAAAACTTGTCCACTTTATTGAACTCGTCATCAAGCCTCCTGAAAAACAAAAGCTCATATTCTCCTCCTTCGACAGTAGGCATAAGAAATGAAGTCTGGTAGATTTGAGATCCATCGAGGTTCACAGAATTCACCAAAATAGGTTGTTTTTCAATATCAGGAGAAGAAGGGCTCTTAGAGGTGTAGTCACTAGTCCTTTGTGTCAGGCCACTGAAAGCTCTATATAGCGAGAGCTTTCTTTTTAGGCCTACTGGATTAGCTGCGGGTGGCCTGGTTCTTAGCTGGAAACTCTGTACCTCTTTCAAAAGGGTCTTGAGAAAATCATAGTCCATGTATGCTTCTTGCCATTCAGGCACCATTTGGACGCGGAACTCTTTCCCAAACTTCATCTTTCAGGTTTTGTATGTCTAGTAAGTAGCAGCAACAACAGTTTATATGAAACGGTGTTTGGTTAGTAGTAGCTGGTAATTAATATTGCTGCTTGATCTTGCGAGAGTAGCTATGAGGTGGTACCTAGCCAACCGTTTGTAATAAGAATCTATATTATGGATGTTTGAAGGGATGCTGTTGATTAGATCAAGCAACTAGAAAATGACATTGAAAGCAGCTTTGATGGGTGTGAGGTTTCATCAGATGTATATATATAACTCCTTAGAGGTATCTAGCTTCGGGTAATCCTGTAATTAGTTGTTGAATTTTCTCCTTTCCTTGTCAACAGCAACTTCCAAATGGAAGAAAAAGTAAGGGGTGGGTGGTGGGCTACAGGTACGGAAACACTTTCCCCCCTGAGACAGAAATAGGCCAGTCGTGTATTCTTTTTGCAAAAGCCCCGAAAATAATAAAATATTATATCTTTCAACGCCCATGCGTGGCGTTCTATTAAATTATCATCCTTCGCAATCTCTGTCTGCTTGTATTCAAATTTAGAGTGGCTGGTTTCTTTATGGTTCAAAACAGAACTTTAGTTGACACTTTTTTGACGTGGAAGCAGTCACATCGACTAGCAGTTTCCTTCTCTCCTGTGCATAAAAACTTTGTCTCGTAGGTAAAAGTTGTATAACAACAGGGAGAACGTGCAAAAAAGATGTTTTCGCGCTTCAATGTGCAAGGATTTGTAAACGTTGAGGTGCTGGCGACAGAGGAAGGGTTGGTACCGTAAATTTAATATTGCCTTTGAATGGACTTGTATGGACAAAAGGCTAAGTAGCAACCCCTTCCCTTGAAGACTGTGCTTCCCTTCCCTGCTCCTTTTCCAGTCAAGTATGGCTGTGCCCCCGGATAGTAGGGTGGGGTGTCAGTAATTGTCTTGTTTCTTCTTCTCTCTTTCTTTTTTTTAAAAAAAGAATAAAATTGTCAGGTGTATCCTTATATCAGAACGCATGGTGCACATGGATGGAATAAAAAAAGGGAACCCCCAAATCCTATAGATCTTCCATCTACCCTCTCTATGAGCATACATTGAACATAAAATGGAGTCTCTCTCTCTCTCTCTAGGTCGGCTGATACAGGCCCGGAGGCCGTTTGTTTTCGGCTTCTCAGCCCACTTATTGTGATTTGTGACGATGTGATGGGTAATTTCCTACTTTGCTTTTAGATAGACAGTCACACGTTTTCAAGGTTTTCGGTAAAAACGTTTTGGAGTATAGTATTTGTACCGCACTCGCAATCAATCAAAGTGTTGTTTTTTTTCTTTAGTTTTTTTTCTTAAAACTACTAACCATTCAAAAAGAAGAACAGAGAAAATTCCCACCTCTAAATTTGTTCTTCTAAATTAAAAAAAGAAAAAAAAAAAAGAGAAATCTGCAAAACAACCGAACTTGTAAGAAATTTACTTATCCCTAAGCTTTTTTTTTATTTTATTTTAAAGATCTTTTAAAACCCATACAAAAATCCCTGATTTTTCTAATACCTGCCAATCTACCTTGCAATTATTACATCCTAGTAGTATGGTTGCCCGGCCGCCTGGCACTGAGAATTTGTAAACCTCATTACAAAGATTTTATTTTATTTTTCTCTAATCTTGGAAACGGAGTCGGAGACCTCAAATTTCTTTCAGAAAAACTCATCCAAGAAAAAAAAAACAGCATAAAATAAAATCAATTAATAAAAAACGTGTACTTACGAAAAAGGCATGCAATAATCAAATCAATCAACTTACTAAGGTATAGTTTTTTTTTTCTTGGTTTGCTGTGCCATCCATTATTTAAGGTGTTCATGATACGGAATACCGTCCCATAAATTATTCTAATATTTGTTCAATTTCTTCATCTTGTTTTCATTTCTTGGGTGCAGGGAACTTGTCGTTTTCGTCTTGTCTTTTCTTTTCTTTATAGGTATTCAAATTTCGAGAGGATACCTTAGAATAGTATTTTTTTTTTTTAATTAAAATCTGTTGAATGAAAAAGGAAAAAAAAAACATGTTGGAATATAGAATAAATCAAAAGGAAAAAATCAAGGAAAATCGTCTTCACAGTCATATGCATGTATGAACTTGCTGTCCATTATTATACAACAAATGACTCTAAATTGCTTGTGTTGTGTGCATGCACAACATTGATCCCGCCACCAATGACAACACCAGCCCCTGCATGCAAAGCAAGTGGACATAGAGCACGTGCAAAGTGTCCTTCCAGATAAAATTTGGCACGTGTCCAATAGCCTTGCTGTTCACGAAGCAACTTTACTTTGATGTATTGGGTAATTACGTATATGCCCTTTAGGTTTCTAATCAAACCCTATACTTTATCAGATAATAAAACATAAGGTATAAAGAGGATTAAAACATATGCGGAAGTGTAATTTCACTAATATTAGTTTACCAAAGAAAGAAAACGACATTTGTTCCCGGTGACTAATAAACGACATCTCATTTCTTAAGCAATTAATACGTCTCCCATGCAGTTAAACGACACACCGTTTCAAACCCTCGACTATGATCAACCACTAGCTAGCTATAAACTCGGTTTTTCTCGTTATCCCATTAACTGAAGGAAGTACTCTCGACTGTCCTAATGGCCACACACTTACCTCTCTCACTCTCTCCTTCAAAACCCTTCAAAAACTCCACTTTCTTCACCAAGAACCCATCTCTTCATTTCAAGAAACCACTCTCTATAACCTCTTTTCAGTCACCACCACCAGCAGCTGCTGCAGCGGCAGTGCAAACATTCTGGCAGTGGCTGAGTGATCAAGATGTGGTGTCAGCCAAGACTCCTGCAAGGCCTGGTTTGGTGCCTCAAGGCCTGGGGCTGGTAGCACAGAGAGATATTTCAAGAAATGAAGTTGTTTTGGAGATACCAAAGAAGCTGTGGATAAACCCGGATGTAGTAGCTGCTTCTGAGATAGGGAATGTGTGCGGTGGAGTGAAGCCTTGGGTATCCGTCGCACTTTTCTTGATAAGAGAGAAGTTAAAGGAGGATTCGACTTGGAGGCCTTATTTGGATGTCCTTCCCGAAAGTACTAATTCCACTATATTTTGGTGGGTTGGGTTTGGCTTTCATTGTTTCGGAGTTTTCTTATTGAACTAACTAAATGGTTTTTTGAATTGAGATTTTGGGGTTGATAAAATGTGGTTTTAATGGATTCCAGTGCAGGTCGGAAGAGGAGCTTGCTGAACTTCAAGGTTAGTGTGGTCTTTACGTTAGTTTATAATCGTATATTGTCTTAACTACTGTCGAATTAGTGCTATATGAGTCTTTAGAGCTTGCTAATTATAGTTTGGGAATAAAAAATGAGACTATTTATTGATACTTTGGTTAGCTTCATCTTGATCATGTGTATATAAATGATAAGAGTTGCGTGTTCCATATCAAGAACTTGGAATTTAGAACGCTTAATATGTACTGTAAATTCAACTGTTTAGTTCCGTGTAAAATTAGATGAAATTCGAGGTACAATCAACACTCCTATCTGCATTTTGTTATCTATGCATAGATACTCTTATGATTTTTTTTCTAATGCTAGATTTGTCATTTTTTATCCGCTGTTGTTTTGTCTTCGTCACCAATCGTTGTGATTTTCTTGATTTCAAGTACAGGAACCCAGCTCTTGAGCACAACATTGGGTGTGAAAAGCTATCTGCAGCGTGAATTTCTGAAAGTAGAAGAAGAAATCCTTGTCCCTCATAAGCAGCTCTTTCCCTCCCCTGTAACGTTGGATGACTTCTCTTGGGCATTTGGGATTCTCAGATCAAGGTCGTTTTCACGTCTTCGTGGTCAAAACCTTGTTTTGATCCCCTTGGCAGACTTGGTAAGCTCCTTCTTTTTCTTCATGTCAGTTTTCAGTAGCTAGTTAAAGCGTACAATGTACATAATACTTGTGGTGTGCTAGTTGCTGGTTTTGCTTGAAATAACCAAGAGATCTTCTGGAAATGGCCTCGATTTTTTATCAGTGCCCGTATTTTACTAGAAAAGAACTCGGTTAGGTTGGAGCCTGTTTTATACTTCAGCAAATAGAAACTTGACCTTTTCACTGAGCAATTCAGAATGTGTGATTTAGCCATGCAGTTAGTTTACTTCACGGAATCTTTGCTTGCACACAGCATTCTGATTTTAGCTCAGCATAACTAAGCAATGTTGATACACGAATCCCAATCATCACAAGGAAATAGTGAAGAAAATATACAGCTCAGAACTTTGCAGCTCTTGTTGCCCTAAAAAGTTTTCGAGAATGTTAAGCTTCAACCTTCTATACACAGGCTTTATTCACCAATAAAAAGAAAAAAGAAAAGGCAAATCCAATTTCAACATGTCCTGGCTAATTTATTATGATTTCCCTCCTCCTTAAAGTGTAATTTTCTGCAAACCTGGCTCTTGGATCAGGTCAACCACAGCCCAGACATTACCATAGAAGATGGTGTTTATGAGATTAAAGGAGCAGGTCTTTTCTCCAGAGATCTCATATTTTCTTTGCGGTCCCCCATTTCACTCAAGGCTGGTGAGCAGGTGAAGTACTCCAACAAATACTTCTACTGAAGCTTTCAAAAGTATGTTTTAGAAAGGTTTTAGAGACATCGATCACTTTGCGTGTATCCTTAGCTTGCAATGAATCTGAATGTGTATTTTCCGATGGCATCCTTGCAAAACTTTAAAGCATTTATCTATATCTACATCTATTTGGGAAGGGGGTTAAACAGAATTGGAGGGTTTTAAAACATTGGAAATAATTAAAAATGCATGAGGAATTAGTTAAGGGAGTCTCCACATAAACACCAAGAACCCACAACTCCTCGAGAGTTTAGTAGAAAAAAGACCTGATCGTATCGTTGATTTGTGATCCTGTCAATATTGTTATCGATTATGACTAAGTTGGAGGGATGTTCTGCAGGTACTTATCCAATATAATTTAAACATGAGCAATGCTGAGTTGGCTGTGGACTATGGATTCATAGAAGCAAAGTCAGACCGCAATATGTATACCTTGACACTTCAGATATCTGAGTCAGACCCATTTTTCGGTGACAAGCTGGATATTGCCGAGACAAATGGTCTGGGTGAGATAGCAGATTTTGACATTGTTCTAGGCAATCCTCTTCCACCAGCATTGCTTCCATATCTGAGGCTGGTAGCACTTGGGGGTACCGATTCTTTCCTCTTGGAATCTATTTTCAGAAACACTATATGGGGCCATCTTGAATTGCCAGTAAGCCGTGCCAATGAGGAGCTCATATGCAGAGTGGTCAGAGATGCTTGCAAATCTGCTCTTTCTGGATATCATACCACCATTGAAGAGGTGATTTTTCATCCAAGCAGATAAGATATTTGTTATTATGTGGTCCATGTTATGTGCTTGGCTTCAATATAGGAAGCAGTGTTTGTATATCTTACATGAACATTTAACAAGGTCACCAAGCTAAGCTTGAATAAATCATTATACAAATATCTGCATAACTATAGGCAACAGAGCTTGTGATGGCTCACGACACAAGTTTGCTGACACCTGTTTATGTTTATTTCAACATGCTTCCTATGAGAGAATCTTTTTGAGATTCTATCAGTCTTAAGTAGTAATGCAACTGAGCATCATGGAACAACTTAAGCTATACTCATATATTTTTTTCCTTGGTTACAAGTTATGTTCATCTTGAGACGATGCTTCTAGGATTTTGAGCTCAAATAAAGCTAGTCTAATGCACAATTTGATCAAGAAAGAATTAGATTAATTTCCTTTTTCAGATGATTCAGAGCATTCTACTTCTCTTGGCACACAGGGCCTTTCCTTTTCCCCTGTTCCATTGCAGTTATACTTTCCAAATTCTAAAATAGATAGCTTCTTCTGATGTTTAATTAATAGCGAAAAATGTGAAGTAAATAAATACAAGTGTGAAATGTAGGATGAGAAGCTAAAAGGAGGAGAACTCAACCCAAGGCTTGAGATTGCAATTGGAATAAGGGCAGGGGAAAAGAAGGTGCTGCAGCAAATTGAGGAGATTTTCAAGCAGAGACAATCAGAATTAGATGAGTTGGAATATTACCAGGAGAGGAGGCTCAAGGATCTTGGTCTAGTTGGGGAGCAAGGTGATATCATATTTTGGGAGTCCAAGTAATTGAGGCCATTACTTTCTGGACGCCCTTCATGAAGTTCTCAAGAAAGAACACCCTTGGCAGTCGGCACGCACATTAGTTGTATTCATATCCAAGCAATGCACTAAGATAGTTTCTGCTGCCCTAAATTCTCTTGCTTCATGTATTATTCCAGTCGGCACGCCCTGTATTTTTTTAGAAACAGTTGATATAACAAGAGTTCAAGGAAACGTAAAGGCATTTGTATGCCAAGTAGGTTCTGAAATTTGCATGCAAAGTTGAGGTCGGCGTTTTTGTATATTTCACTTTGCATTAGGAAAGAAATGGATCCGTTTCTTTCATTTACACTACTCTTGCTTCTCCGTTTTCCTGGGCCTATCCTGGAAATTGTTTCTGTTAGTTCACAGACATTGTTCTGAAGCCTTGTATCAGAGAAATGGCTACAGGTATAACTTTTAACTGTGGGATTATATGACATTCCTGAACAAACTTTTTAGCAGGAGAAGAAATGAATAAATATATCAACAGAAAAACTTGAAGAGCTTAGCCTTTGGTAGCCTAAATGGGCACTCAAAGGATTCTGGTCTGTCGTTCCTTACAAATCTCTAAGGTGTGTAGACGTTGGTCAATTAGGTATTGATGGAAGTCACACGGTATGTGCACCACACTATGAAAAATTAAGTAGAACACCATCTCGGTGTGCTTGGATTTGTTGCAATCACGGAACTGAACTTGAATTACCAAGTCCTAATAAATCATCACAGCTTGTTCCCTCACAGAGGCACTCTTGAGGGTTTGCGTAAAAATAATCTTCCTCTTTTGGTTTATCTGCAATAACCCTACGTCGAGTTGGCTGTCCCATCCTCTTCTCATGTGCTGATCGAACAGCAAACGCAAACTCATTCCATGTAAGTGTCCCATTCTGATGCAAATCCAGTAACTCCACAAGTCTTTTTCGGTCTAGCAGGATAGTCTTCTTAAACCCAAGATACCTGCACAAAAAACTAATCAGGAACTCTCCAAGATGCTTCAAATGATGACTTTTTTCCATGGTAAATTGATATCAGATAAACACTGCATGAGAGAAACGGTGTTTGTACCTGCGGTGACCTTCCACAACTTTTGCCATGTTTCCGTCATAGGTGGGGATGAAAGTGTCACTGGCTATTGAGACCATGAAATCGAGTGCAGCCATTTGTGATGAATGGTTCTGGAATTGCTGCAGTTCCCCTGAATCTAATAGCATTTCCTTTCTCACCTGAAATAACCTTTGGCATTGAGATCCAGAAGAAACATGCAATCAAAATGATAACTAACTAGTTTCAATAATATGGAATTAGTTATTGTGGACATGCATATTCCAAAGTCAGCTTAAACCATTTGATAGGGCCCTAAAAGAGGTCCTCTCTAGTTCATCGCTCTAATAAAAATCCAAAAGACCCAACTGCTCTGCTACTTTAGATTCAAACCCATCAGTTTGCATGCTGGGCCCATTGGCAAATGGACCACAAGCAACAATCAATGATATGGGATTCAACATGTACTGACCAATATTCTTCGAGACATTTCCGATTGTTGCAAAGCATTAGCCAGATCTGCTAGTGTTTGAATAACACGACAGAGAGAATGGTTAATAACTCACAATCCTTGGATAAGCAGCTCTTAGTACCACAAGTCTCCGCTCACTGCCATATATCTCACCAGCTGCAATATATATCTGTGTGTCCTTGTCAAAACCCAATGCTTGCAAAATCAACGCTGTCTCCTCAGGAGTCAATGGGCACAAACCTTGTGATCTCCTCTCTTCAGAAACTATCTCTTTCTCTCTCCACCAAGGGTATGCATACCTAAACGAAATGTGAAAATGCAATAAAAAAATTATTATACATCTCTACAAAAGAGATGAAAATAATGGATTACCTCAAAGTTGGCATCCTTTCTTACGGTGATTATAAAATAGTTAGTTTGTCAAATATTTAGCAATGACTACAATTTACTGATTCTCTTTCTCAACTTACGTATCTACTAGCAGCTACTGAATGAGGGCAGACCTCAAGCAGAATAAGAATGATGAAGATTGAAGACCGTTAGTTTATTTTAGAACAAGACTTTTAGTTGGATCATTAACTATATACCGAAAATGAAAAAAAGAAATGGCAATTTTCAAATACAACAAACCTTAACTGCTTGAGCTCCTCGGCTTCTTCCTTGGTGCAGCCATGAGTACAACCTGAGAAAGCCAACATGTCCATCTCATATCTCATATGCAAAGCCACAAAAGGCCCCCTTTCATGTAGAACACGAACCAATTTGTACCCCAAAGATTCAATCTCTGGAGTGAATTTCAGTGCCTGAAAAGTAACATGGCACCTGACTTTCTGAAGATCAATTGAAACCCCGTTGTTTGCCAAACGTGCATCTGTTTTATTGAAGTGCAACACCTTTTGCTTACTGAAAAGTGGCAAGATCTGCATTACCAGTTCAAAGTCATTAAACAAGAAGTATTACTAAGAGAAAGTAGAAACAGCATCATAACTCATACATTCAGCTAAAGGCTAATTTATCTTCCTATCCCACAGCTTAAAAGTACTTTGAAAGCCTTGAACCTCAAGATAAATAAATGAAACAATGCTTTTAAAAGTTTATATATCAGAACCAAATCCCTAATCCATTATTACACAAGAGTTTCGGCGGTGGCATTGTTGTGCCTATTATTCTTCAGTACAAGAATCAACCGAGTCTTCTAATTACCATATTCAGTCTACTCAAATCTCTTCATTTTGTTCTTTCATCCTCTGCAATTGATTTTCTAAGAGCTCATTTACCCAGTTGGTTTGATTAGTAATTCCACACCATCTGCTGTAACTTTACAAGCATATAACACACAAAAAAAATTACAATATGAAGATGGCCATTTCAATTCATCATCCACTTATACATCATAATTCAGGACATGCAAATCCTGTATCTGGGGAATCTCTGTATACAACTGGGAGATGAGGAGATGATCTCTGGCAAACTATAGTCTTTGACTAATTGTGAACTCCTCAGAAAGTTACTAAGTTGCATAAAGTTGATCTTCATGACAGTTCTAGCAAATCCCCAAAAGATCATACCAAAACTTAGGAGAGAATCAGAACATTCATTCTAAAGATAGTTGACCCTTACATAGAATCAACTTTAAGTGATGCTCTCACAGGTCAACTGCTGATCTGACTAGCCAAATTGGAGCAAAATTTCAATATCTAACGACCCAGCTTTAAGATAAAGAGATTGCATGATTATCTACTAATTTTTAAACAAACTGTTAAATAATGCCTGATATAAACATATTTTCCACTAATAGAAGCTAGTAAGAATATTTAAACCTGTTGCAGGTAGTATTCTTCGCTGGACCAGCTAACTGGGGGCATCTCAAATACTTTGTATCGATATTTACTACTAAATCTCTTTGGAAGCCTTCTGACAATTCGAATTTCATCTCTTAGTGACTCAATGAAATGTTTCACATCAAATATGTCCTCAAAAGTACTGCAGAAAGAATCTGCGTAGTTAATATTAAATAACTGTGAAAGAAGAAAATATCAAAGCATGCCAATAACAGAAAAAATACCTATTGTCAGCCCAGAAAGATGTTTTATCAAGTTCTGGAACAACCAAAGTGAGATTCAAAAGCCTGGCGACAGCCACCATGTCACAGATCTGAAATTCCAGACTAGCCAGGTTAGTGACCTGAAGAACAATTACGGCAAGTAGTAAAAGAAGAAGTACAAACCGCGGATCGCATTTGATTCAAGCCACCATTGCAGGACACTTTAAGATAACCATTGCTTGTATAGTTTCCTGCAAAAAGTTGCAGCTCTTAATGTCTTATTTACAGAGATAGACAGAAAGACCCTAATGGCGTCCATAAAAGAAGTCTTGGACTTTTGAGAGATTCTATACGTTAAAGCTTTAACTGCACATGAAAAATGTCCCACCACAATTTAAAACAGAACTTTTTTAGTATTTTTCCAGAAATGTTTTTCTTCAAAAAGAAATCATCATAGCAAATGCAGATGCATGTAAAACTCAAACAGAAGGTGTTTGAGATGTATATGATGAACCACCAACTCAAGAACTTTGGTTCAGAAGCTAGAATCAGTCACAGGAGAAAGCTAAGAGTTATGAAAGGACTACCAAGATGTAACTTCTGGATGAAACCACTCACGAGAGCTCCCAGAGAAGCAAGAATCGTGACTCAACCATTAGCACTTGAACTTTAGAAAAAAAATTCAAGACAGGTTGAAGGCCAAAAAAGAAACTTTTATTGATTAACAATTCCAAAACTCTTACATCATCGACATAACTTAAGATTATGTGTACCACCATAAACCAGCAATCCACACGTAGAATGAATGCTACAGGGATTGGGATTAATTCAAAATATAACCAAACTAGATGTTTTAAAAATCCGTACTTTAACCTTTCAGACAACAGAAATTAACCTCCAAACCCCACGAAAATGCAGTGTTTTTTTTCCCTTTTTACTGAATAATTGACTTGGCTGACTAAAAGAATCAACAACTTAACCAAAACCAAATTGCAGATAAACAAATCACCAAACCTTACAACTTATGATATATACACTAGTCCCGCTCTTAGTAATCTCAACTGTCCTCGTCTTCTTATAAACCAAGATCACAAATTGCCATGTCCCGATTAGAATTCAGAATTCCAACGTTCCTTTTTTTTTCAATAATTTAAATATTAAAAATAAATCCCTACAAAAATAAAGACAAAAAAATAATAATTTTCTTTTCAGACTTACTAAGGGGAAGGAGGGGAAGAGGAGGATGTTTAACGGAGGGGGCGATGATATTGATAAAATTGTGGTGCCATAACTCTCCAACCGTGAGAAGCTGAACCAAACAGGTCCATAAAAGAATACTGGAACAAACCCTGATAAACCAAACTTGTAATCGCTTAGTTCTAGCAATGACTGGAGCCACCGGCGCTGCTATTTTCTCGCTCCTTACTCCACTCTCAGATCTAACAACCTCCATTTCTCTCTTGCTCTCCTCATCGCCGCCTCTTCATTTACAATAAAACAACAACACTAAGATTTTAATTGGATTTTCAGATCAACAAAAGAGGATCCACATTGTTATTTAATCCAGACGAAAATAAGGGATAGGACGATCACGAGTTGATTAAATCTTTGAACAAGGGAGGGAAAATAGTGTTAAGAAAAGGAAAGCACGAGGAAAAATGTACTCATAAGGAGCGGACCAGTTAAAATTAATTATATCTCAGAAACCAAACTCTGAAAAGAGGTTTTTTTTTTTTTTCCGGGAAAGGAATTGACTGAATATATAAAGAAACTTTCTTGCCAGAGAATTTGGAATGTGATCAAGTTCTTAGAAGATATGCATGTTCGAGAAATCCGACGGCTATAAATTAAGTAATTTTTTTTTTCTAGAATAATGACTGAAAATACAGGGATTATTAGATAATTTTGTGTTAATCAGTTAAAACTCTCTCTATCTGTTACTGGATATTCGTACGAGTCTTTTAGCCACACCGTGCTAATTGGCTGGCTGTTTTGCTTTCGCGGTGCTAGTTGAGTGAAAGTTTAGAGCAGAAAAGGTAATTAAAATTAAAATTAATTTTTTTTAACTGGAACGGACCCGGTTCAATGCATTTAGCTTTGGACCGGACCCAGTCCGGCTGGAATAGTGGAGAGTGACTCCACTATTCACGTGAATAGTGGAGTCACTCTCTACTGTCTGCAGGATGCGGGGAAGCAGCTCTCAGCTGCTTTCCGCAAACTTGTGGTTCAAACCCATTTTATGGGTGTTTGTTTACGCGGTAGCTTTAGCTTTTAAAGCAAACCACGTAAACTAAGCATTTGGTAATATGAAAAAAGCAACTTATTGTTTGGTGGGACCTATAAATTTTTTCCTCAAACTGGTTTCGCACAAAGTAGCTGGGAGTTGCTTCTCGTGTAATTCACCTGGGCACTGTTCACAACAGTGCCCATGCCAGGTGAATTATAATTCACCTAGCAACGTAAGAAGCATTCACCTGGCACTGTTAACGTGAACAGTGTTCATTAGACCGTGTCCGACCCAGTAAAATATTTTAATTTTTGTAAAATTGTGTTTTATTTGAAAAACTAGTATTTAATATTATTTAATAACACTACATAAATTAAAAGAACATCGCATGATGACATAGCATTTGTGGAATTTAATCGCAATTTCAATTTTGTTTTTGATGATATTTTACCTGATTTTGTTGCATGCTCAAAAAACCATGAAGTTAATGGAATAATAAAAAATATTTGATATAAAATATTATTTATTTAATGATGTAATAATGGTAGTTAAATCTACAATATTTAAATTAAAAACCATCAATATTAACATACATCTTTTTTAGTTATTTTATAACCTCAATTTGAAAAGCATGTTTACCAAACACATTAAACTATTTTTTATTTAACCACAGTTTTAACCAAAAGCATGGAGATCTTTTTACATGATTTATTTATATCATTATTAGATAAAGCCGCAAAAAAGAAATCTATCTTGATTGTATAGTAAAATGATCCAAAAATCTTTAGAAACAATAAGATTAAACCCGACATCAATGAGTATTTTTGTGTTTTTCATAGTGGTTTTTGGGCTATTACTTTTGAAGTTGAGGGACACTTTGATATTTGTATAAATATATATAAAAAATATACAATGAAACTATAAAAATATCCTTAAATAAAAAATTTAAAGCCTAAGGTCAAATGGTGTTTTTGGCTTTTCATGGTGTTTGTTTTTTGTAGTTACAAAGTCAACTCATGGGCTGTCAAAAAAAATGTGAGCATGCATGTACGGCACCCAAGGTCACGTGGGAGGCCCTTGTGCCCTTCGAGTGGCTTGTGCAGCGCCTCTCAACGTCCAAAAATACCATTTTGTTTGTTATTGGAAGCGTTATCGTGTTCTCTTTCTATTGTTGCTGCATGTGTATCCATCGATGGTCTAGTTTGGTGTCGGTGGGCCTTACTTTTTCTTATTTAATTGAAAATTATAACTTGACCCTTTTGGTTATTGATATTTCAATTTCAGTCATTGTTCTTTTGATTTTTTATTTTTTATTCAAACCTTCTTGTAAAAGTTTTATTTTTTTTTCAATTTTATCATTCAATTTCAGTTTACCAAATATTATATTCTCCAATGTGGTTCTTATTTTTTGAATTTCTAATTTTTATTCCTGTCATTTTTTGTAAAAGTTTTAGTGGTTTTCAATTTCATTCTTCAATTCAAATTGACAGTATTATGTTTTATAATTTGGTCTTTGTTGTTTTGATTTCTATTTTTTTGGCCCTTTTATGAAAAATATTCTCTTTTTCAATATCACCCTTTAACTACAGTATTGTTTTTATTTTTTATGTAAATTTTGATCCTCATTCTTTTTAATTTCATTTTGTTTTTACTAAATTTATTTTTTTTGAATTTCTGCCTTCAATTAAATATAAGATTTATGTTGTATTTTAATTTTGATCCTCGATATTTTAATTTCTATTGTTTTGAGTCCTTTTATATAATTAATTTTTTTTAATTTTATCCTTCAACATTGATTGATTAGGAATTAAACTTAATAGTTTTTCCAGATTAGGTGCTTTGAATGTAATGACTTGAGACATGATTACTTTTTTTTTAAAAAAAAAAAGTTTTATAATCCTCTTTATTTTTTTATAGAGTTATTTAAGTTTCATGATTTTAGCTGCTAATTTGGTGGGATATCTCGGGTTGGCTTAGTCATAGTTACCAGGGTTACAGGTTTTTTGTGACCGGTGTTTTTCTATCTTTTTTTTAACCTCATTTTGGTACCTGAATATCATTAAAAAAAATAATTTAGCCTTGCAGTGAAGAACGGGCATCAAGGCTAGTGTGGTCCTATATGGCGTGGTGAAAAAGCCTAACAAAGTCACGACTTAGAGCTTTACATTTACCAATAATAGGGAAAAAAAATGCACTCAAGGCAAAAATATTGTAGCATAACAATGTAATTATTTTTTGCCCTTCTCAACAAAAATATTTGGCCTTTATAACAGGGGTATTTCAATAATTGTTTTATGATGCATTAGTCATTACAAGATTGACTGCATGTGAGTGTATATTCTCTATTTTCAAGCACTATAAAAATATTAAAATGCTCTTAAAACCAAAATGTTTTAAAGATTGCATCTAAGAACTTTTTTTATCTCTTTACCTCTCCAAGCACATTTAATGTGTATCTTATTTATCTTTTGAAGACAGGAAAGAAAAGGCCGAGGCGTCAAGGGGCTTTTTAGTCTTTTCATCATGTTTCTTATGCTATTACTATGTTGGTTGAGGACAATCAAGTCTTCCAATAAACATAAAATATTATTTAAATAAAAAAATTGTTGAAAAGTGTCAAGCATCCATGACTTTCTGGTTGTGGGTTGAGTTGTTGCCAATGAGGTTTTTTTTCCTCATTCCCTTGAAAATCACGTAAAATCACGTTGGTCATTCAATTTTAGAGTTTTACTCTTAGTTATTGATAGTTCAACCCCAATCTTTATTCTTTTGAATTTTTGTTTTTTATTTTTGGTTTTTTTAAGTTTTATTTTTATTTTCAATTCCATCATTCAATCTCAATTTGTGATATTTGTTTTTCATTTTAGTCCCTATTTGTTTTTCATTTTATTTTTTTTCTTGACTTTTTTGTACAACTTTTATCCGTTTTCACATTCATTATTTAATTCAAATTTATGATATATTATTTTTTTAATTTGAACTTTATTCTTTAAATATATTTTTTTACTCTTGTTATAGTGATTTTTCTTTTCAATTTCACAATTCAATCAAAAATTTATAGTTGTCCTCTAATTTATTTTATATTTTATTCTGATCTTCATTCCTTTAATTCTTATATCTGGTTTTGAATCTTTTTGTGTAATTGGATTTTTCTTCCCGATTTTATCATTTAACATTTGATTAGCTGGGGATTGAGTTTCGTGATTTTTCCATGTAAGGTACTTTTGGTCTAATGACCCAGATCATGGATCTTAATGCATGTTGACATTTTTTGTTTTGTTTTACTTGTTTTTTTTTTTTCTCGTTTTATCGTTCAATGTCGTGTTTTTTTCTTAAAAAAAACTAAACTCTATAGTTTTTTTTTATTTATTTTCTATCAGGTTATCCTAACATCGTGATATGGACCGTGAGTTTTTCATGTTGACTCGCCTCTTATTATCCATGTTACATACTTGTCATGATAGCTTAAATTGACCTAAATCAAATTTTTTTATCTATTTTTGTTTTTTTATATTTAATTGTCTACAATTTGAATTACAATATTTTTCATCTTTTGAAAAAAAAGATTTTTTTCCAAGTTAATATAACCGCTGTTTTTTTTAAAAAAATCTAGTATGTATATTATCATTACTTATTTTCTTAACATCTAATTAAAAAAATGGACTTATTTATTCTACTTGGGTTTATAATCCATGTAATTTTTTTTTTATAAAACACACAGCAATCAACTTATTTTCTAAATAAATAATAATAATATGACGCATCCGTATGTATCATGTCTAAAACTGTATTTGAGAATGAAGTCAAAATTATGTTTTTTAAAATTATATTTTTTTCTTTTTAAAATTATTTTTTTATATTTTTAAATTATTTTAATTTGTTAATATTAAAAATAATTTTTAAAAAATAAAAAATATTATTTTAATATATTTAAAAAATATTTTAAAAAATAATTATTCCCACACTGTACACTCTGTATATCCTCTCAGTGTACTAAACTAAACTAGACAGCTCTGTATCTTTTTTTAAAAAAAAATACGTGTCTCTACCAATCAAATACTACCAGCTGTCAATAATTCAATTGCTGGTCTGACCTCCTCCTCCTATTACCAAAACTGGTCCCGATTCATTTCAAAACAACAAACGTAAACCGAAAAAGCAACTCATTAACCAAAAACTCAAAAACTGAAACTCTCAACAAACGAAAAAAAAAAAAAACTCAGCTCATAATCCACCACCATGATTACCCCAAGACTCAACCTTTATCTCCTTGTAATAATGACTATAATTGGGCTTTTATCATCTCCATCAAAATCACTTCGTTTCGAGCTAGAGTCAGGACACACGAAATGCATATCAGAAGACATCAAAAGCAATTCTATGACTGTTGGAAAGTACAGCATTGTCAACCCCCATGATAGCCAGCCCTTGCCCGAATCACATAAACTCACTGTCAGGGTAGGATATTGAAAAAGACCCATGATTTCTCTTCTCGATTTTTTTTTCTGGCTATTTTAAAGTTTGTAATTTGTGTTTTTCTTAGGTGACATCGAGTTATGGGAATAGTTATCATTATTCAGAGCGTGTGGAATCAGGGCAGTTTGCTTTCACGGCGGCGGAAGCAGGGGATTACATGGCGTGTTTTTGGGCGGCGGATCATAAGCCAACTGTGACTTTGTCTGTTGATTTTGATTGGAAGACTGGTGTGGCTGCTAAGGATTGGTCTAATGTTGCCAAGAAAGGCTCTGTGGATGTAAGTCAACTTGCTTTCGTTATTGATCTATCTATTTTTTGCCCTGATTTTAATTTCTGAATTTGAGGCTGTTCTTATTTGGTTTTTGTGTTAATAGTCTTAATTATCATATACTATGATTAAGTATTAGGTGCGCTATAATGAAGGGGACAAAGATGTTGAGTTCAAGGCTAATATGCAGTTGGGTTTAGTGGATAGATCAGGGGAAATTCTCCTATTTTAGTTCTTATTGAAGGTTATCAGATGGATTGTGATCGCCTACTGTAAGATTAGATGATGTCTAAGAATAAAGAGATGTCGTTTTAGGCGCCCTAGGAACCTAATCTATGGAGCCACATAGCTGTAGCTCTGATCCACATAGATGTAAGAAAGAATTAACGATAGCAGAGAAATAATTAACTGTAGCAGAAAAGTTGGGCTTTATCCGTAGAACCAGTCTATGGTGGCTGTTTGATTTGCATAACCCTGACATGGCTGCCTGTCATTTTCGTAAGCAGTGTATCACTGAGTGTTGTAGGAAACTTGAATTGGATTCTCATGTGATAGCAACTAGGCTACAAGAGCAATACTAGCTTCAAATGATGTGTTTAGAATGGCTCATCAAAAAACTATGACGTATGCAGGAATGGCATGGTTAATTAAGAATTTGTGTCAGATCAGAGATCATTATTTAGAGTAACCCATGAGGAGCGGGAATTACAGTTTAAAAAAAAGGTCTTGGAGGGATTGTCTAAATTCTAAAAGGATGCGCCATAGAAATTGTCTTTTAGTTCAGCAAGTTGAAAGCTGCAAACCTTGTGAATTAGCTGAAAAAAGAAAAGGATACATGCCCCGGAATAAAACCTGTTGTTACTGATACCTTCTTCTATAAGCCGAGCTCGTGCTTTTTGTATCCCCTCCCCCAACAGCAATCCTTGCCACCTCTAATAGCTGACTTTCAAGCACCCTTTCATCCTTTCCCTGGGGTTTTAAGTTGAAGGCTCTTTCCCGTTTTGTATTTTCATTTTTAAGGGTTATCTAATCTATAGCATAGCATCTAAATTTCATAAAAGGGGTTCTATGAGTGGAAAAAACTGGCGATGGAAGATGATCTTAACCTAGAAGCGAGAGACATGCTGTTGTTCTTCTGAAACCATGGAATCTTCCACGCTTTAGCTCTTAGCTTTGAGTTAGACTATCAGTGATTTGCTGTTTGCAGCTGCTTAGCATCCATAAGTAGTGATTTGCAGACTGAGACAAAGACAGTCTCCAGTACTTGTTGTCTATTGTTTTATAACAGTACTCTCCTGTAAAATCATTGACACCTTTTGATATTGTGTGTTGTGTTGTTTTACCAATTCCACGTTAGTTTTCTATTTGAAAGTGCCAGGCTTGAAACAATGAAAGATTCTTATCCGTTTGCATCAATCTTAAACACCAGGTTATGGAAATGGAGCTGAAGAAAATGTATGACACAGTCATTTCCATTCAAGAGGAAATGAATTATCTCCGTGAAAGGTGAAGATTTATCTGTTTTCTCCAACAATCATGAGAGCTAATAAGCTTAAATATGCTATTTCTTGCAGGATTGTAGTTTATCTGGACATCAAACACTTTCTAACATGCTTGATGTTTGTTGCAGAGAAGACGAAATGCAAGATCTGAACACATCTACTAATGTAAAGATGGCCTGGTTGAGTTTTCTTTCGATTATTGTAAGTTTATCAGTGGCGGGCTTGCAAGTGTGGCACTTGAAGACCTTTTTCCAGAAAAAGAAGCTCATTTAATTTTATATATTTGATAAACAGTTATCTCATCCTTCCCCCCTTGTAAAATGTTTTTACACATGGTAATACTTTTGAGGAAGAATAACAATACGACTTTAACCAGCTATTCACGACTTTCGAGCCATCTTGTGTACAATTACAGTTTTCCGGATACAAGGGAAGCATTTCTTTGTAATGCTTTTAGATTCCTCGTCAAAACCTACAGTCCTTGCAGACTTGCGCTTGGTAACTTTGCTTGACCCGAGTGGGATGGTGTTATAAATTTTTTAGTTATGTGGGTTCGAATCACTGGCTAATGGCCAAGCATATGCGAAAGTTTGGTACTACAACACGGTACAGTAGCTATTGATTCTGCGTTGGGATGACCATTCAGTTGCTTTCACCTCCTCAATCCTATCACTATACTGTAGTTACCGGCAGATCTAAACGTCCTCGGGCTTCCAGCGGCTAAGAAGGGATAGATTTCCAGCTCAAAACAAATGGCTCGGGACTTTTCTCCTTTCGAAAATTCTTTTGAACTTCAAATTTATATATATTTATATTATTTTATATTTAATTTTTATTAATTAAATAAAAATAATAAGATTTGAACCCATTATTTAGTTATCAATATTCTAATATCATATTGAATAATTATTTCAATTTAAAATCTTAAATAATTAGATAAAATTTCAAATTATTTTAACACTTGTGATTTCCAATAGCTCCACCAGTTCATTTAAGACATGAAAAAACGAAGAACTTGCATTATATTACACACACCGCACTCTTTATTTGTGTATTTTCAACTTCCTTAAGAGTTTGTGGTTGGTTGAATATCTTAGGGGTTGTTTTCACCAAAAAATAAAATAAAAATGTAACAGGAACAACGAGTATTATATTGTCAATGACAAGAAACCTAGAAAATCTATACTGAGACAGTGACACCGACTTTTTCGCCGAGACAAAATCCTAGGCGCATTGATCTTGGTTTTCTAACTACCAACCGACACCCTCCCTTAAACCATTCTTTAAATTTCTTCATATTGAACGACGGCAAAACAACCTCCATTTGAATCACTCTACTACCACTGTCTCACAGAGAGCAATGTTCTTCTTCTTCTTTCGCTTTTCTTTCATGGAGTTTAGAAGTCGACAAAGATATCTGAAGTAGTGAGTAAATTGTGATTAGAGGGATTAAATTGTTTTTTGAAGCAGTTGAATGACTTGTATACCTTCCTAATTTATTTTATTAAGTTTGATATAAGAAAACTCTAGGATTTTTATTGGAATATGTATTTTTTTTCTCTCAACATTTCAATGAGAATATTTTAATCAAAAAGTTTTTTTTATTAATAGATCTACTTATATCTTTTTTTAAGTTCCTGCATTTTATATCATTTTAAATAAATATAAGGATACTTGTAATAAAAAAATGATTTATATAAAAAAATAATTTCTAAATCAAGAGTAAAATTATCAAGATTGATAATCCAATTCAATTCTATATGTATTCCAAACAATATAATTGAATTCAATTATATAATTTAATATTTTATTACAAACATAAAAATTATAATATATTATTAATTGAATTTAAATCATATATGAAATTGAATTTCATGCTATTAAAAAAGTTGAAAAAAAGCTTTATAGATTGTTTATAATCAATTCTAAATTATAGTATTTGATTTAAATTTAATAAATAAATAAATAAATTAAATTCATGTATTTGAAAAAGATAAAATTCAAATCATTTTATTTTTTATATTACCCTCATTACATTTATCTTATTTCAATTAAAGGAATTGACCTCTGATTTAGTTTTATAGTATTTTTAGAGATTAAATTTCATTTAAAATTCAATTCAAATCTTGATACTCAAAAGAGTTTCAAACATAAAATTTCATTAGATTCATTAGGTTAACCTACTAAACCATAATTAATCCACCAAAAGAATATGAATTTCAATGCAATAACGAAGTCTAGCATTTACAACTTGCACAAGAAATACAACCTAGAAGCTTTAAAAATCTCTGGACATGGAATATCGCTGATTCTCATGTCTTCTTAGCAAAATCTATCCACTACACTGGCGCAAATCATGAGTACAGAATATGACTGGCAGGAATGGTAGAAGGCCAGAATATTTGACCTTCTCATCGTGCTCCTCGTTCATGGATTGAATATATGCCAGTGATGATCTGTCGGCAAGTTTTCCTTGATCTTTTCAAGTCTCTTAAGAATTTCCAAGAAAGTAGGTCTTCTATTCATGTCAGCGGCCCAACACTGATCTGTCAATCTAAAAACATTGAACAGTAAAAAATTAGCAATCAAAGGTTCAGACACCTCCGCTGAAGAAGATAGAGCATTGACATGGACTGATATTTTGGTTGTTGAACAGCCGAAGGGCAGTTCAAGATAAAGAATGATGCTGAAAGATTTGATAATTATTAGACACAGGATGCCCATTTCATAACTATATCAATAGCTTCTTTCCTTTTTTCTTCTCAGGTAACTGTCAAATACTTAAAACCATGAAACTCGTTCCCATTTCATTTTGACAAATTAGATATGGCTTATCAGTTATTGTCTATCTAGCAGTGCAGTTTGGTTTACTGGCTTTGGAAGATGCCTACCAATTTCAACTTCGCTTTCCCTCACATACATTTACCATCAGTAGTTAGGAGTATGTTATGGAATGGTACAGGACGTGGAACTTCTGTAGACCTTCGTAGACAGGAAATATTTAAAAAACAAAACCAATGAACTTAGAACATCTTAAATCTGACATACTCTCTGAGTTCGAAGACATTGAATCCTTTGGATCGAAATGTCGGTCTATGCCCTTCTGCCACGTACTTGGCTGCTTCATAAGGCTCAAAATTCGAAAAAGGTGGTTCCCCTTCAAGCATCTGCAACGAAGAACATAACGCATCAAGACTTGTTTTGAATATAAAATTTCTAATTTTTATACTCAACAGAATCACAGTTACCTCGTATAGTATCATTGCGAAGGAGAAAACATCTACTTTTTTATCGTATTTCCGGTGCTTGAAAACTTCAGGAGCCATATACCGGTCTTTTGTTTGTTCAAAAAAAAGGGAAGAAAGAAAGAAGTAAGCATGAGATCATATTTTATTAAAAAAAAAAATGCAAGAGACACTCACAACTTCCTGTCTCGCCAGTCATTTTGTACACATCATGAGAGTTTTGAACCTTGATGAGCTTGCTTAGACCAAAATCTCCAACTTTCAAATGGTCTGCATTGGAGTTGACTAAAAGAACATTCCTGAGATTTGAAGAACAAATATTAACAGGTAAAAAAGGGCGGGTGCTGTAACTATCAACTACATATTCTAGATACTGGAAGGGCTCAAACATCTAAGAAATGCATTTTGCATGTCAGGAAAAGCTAAGTCTGTTAGCCAAGAGTTCTTCAAATAGGAAGGCGTCAGTTAAAGCATGGAAATATTAGCTAAAGAGCTATAAGGCATAATTAATGTCCGCGTGATTCGTAAAAAAATTGTACTCACTCACCTTGGTTTTAGGTCTCTATGAACAATGACATTTGGTTCGTTGTGAAGACATGCCATGCCTCTGGTCATATAAGATAAACAGAACTCAGATTAGCATGACAGTTTAAACCACTACAGTTGCATCCATAACTTGGATAAAACTTTCTGAGACAAAGCTTCAAAATACTTCAAATTTTCTAATGCTTCATTTTCCCAAATAAATGAAATACTGCAATACTATTTGCACAAAGCTACATGGCTTGTGCATGTTTCACAAAGCAGCTATGCGTGGAAAACAAGGGAAGTTAACAAAGAATACATTTCTTCACATTCAAGTACAATGATACGGATTCTTCAATTATTCTCATTCTTCTTTCTTGAAAAATATGACTGAAAAACTAGGAACGTTCAGGTAGTTGGACCTGAACAAAATACTCCTATTATTAAAGTGTCACCAAGTAACTGCAGCTAGGAAGGAAGAGAAGGCACATGTGATGTGAATAGGACCATATTGCCCTCACAGGGTCCAAAAAGCATCTTCTGGTGAGTAGAACAATTGATTTCAAGAGGCCCAAACCAAGAAGACATAGAAAGAGAAAAGGGGGCTTTGATTAGAAATTATTTGACAAGCATAGCTTCCTTGATCTATAAAATATTTGAAAAAGAATGATAATTCAATTAATTGTAATTAGCTTCACTATAATGGTCTTATATTAAAAAAATTATAAGAGAATCTCATCCAACAATTTTAAACAGTTGAATGAAAAACTAATGTTTCAATGAAAGAATAAATACTAGACAATTTACTGGTACAGCTCAGAAAGTGGAGAGGTTCTGCTATGCTTGGGTCATGTTACTACCCTTGTCAATTCACAAACTCCCTTATTTTCTGAAAACCCAATGAATTGGATTCTAACAGCAAAGGTATTAGCTTCCCTGCGAGATGAGCTCTTTTAGGTATTCATGCACACCTATAAAATGAAAGCATGGTCTAGTAGCTACAACAAACCAGATAAATGGGTAGAAAGGTGCTCCTTCCCCTATAGCAAATACAGAAGTATAGAAGCTTTTATGTACCTGGCAATGTCCAGCGCAAAGTTTATGGCTGTTGATGGACTTAGCGCGCCCTTTTCCTTGAGGTACTGATGAAGATCACCCTGTGTCACCACATGAATAGATTAAGATTGGCTTAGAAAGTTAATCAGTGATAAAAAAAAACCTTTTTCAAAGAGAATCCAAAATTTGGAATAACAAACAGATATTGAGTCATATACCCCTCGCAGATATTCAGTAATTAACATAAGAGGCTTCCTCTCAGTGACTGCTCCCAGAAATTGGACTATATTAGGATGACGAAGCTTGACTAACAAATTAACCTCATGCCTGAAGTCCTGACTGAACCAGTAAAGTGAAAGAAGAGTTGACAAATTGACAATATAAAAAACTAGAGAAAAAGAAAGTGTATTGCAGCAACAAAAGGCACCAGATTGATCAAGATATTGAAATATTGTCCCCATTTGAGTGAAATTCTCTTTTAATTTCAATAGAAAGTGGAGGTTTGTCAATATCAGAAGAAACTATAGAATCTAGAATAAACTTCATCCTTTCTGAGTGAAAAAATACATCAATCCTATCTTCTACCTGTTTCTGATTCACTGCTATGATATGGTTCGTAGCATATAGCATAAGCAAATAGGAAAACAAATAAATTATTGGTCAAAGTAAGAAGTTCACATATTAAGCCTGATTGTTGATGTTGATGCCATCTTTTGTTTTGGTATGAGATCAAAATTCATGTTATAAATCACCCAAAGTTTTTACTCACAAGGAAAAAATGTTTAACAAACACACAAGGGAAATGCAACTGTAATACACGCGCGCAATTCAACACTAGGAAAACGTTACAAAGAAAGGACTTACATCACCAATCTATCGTCTGAGAGGGATGGAAGAATGCGTTTAACAGCTACTGGTGTTCCACGCCAAGATGCTTTCAAAATCTCACCAAAAGATCCCTAACAGAATAAGCTACAATTAGAGGATATATTCGGAGAAAATAAACCAAGAACCTGAAAGTCGTGCCCCAAAGTTCAAACATTTGACATTAGAATGAAGCAAAGATGTCAGATGCAAAAAATATACACCAACAGTGTAAAATGGAAAAAGAAAACATATTAACCAAAACTTACTTAAGATCTTCTAGCCGAAAAAGTTATTCCCTTTATTCAAGTCAAATATAAGCTTAAACTACAATTGCTTGTTGAGAGATGGCTATGCATATATATAAGGCAAGATTAGAACAGTAAAGGTAATTTTATCATAATAAAAGACACTGTTTAAAAGACACGAACTCTAACATGTATCAAACTGCTGCAGAACTTCTACACACGGAACAGTTTTATAATGTCCACTAAAAACTTGACAGGATTGACCATCCAAAAACATCAAATAACGATTTCCCAGTTATACTCAAACTTATTAATACAATAGTTTGTCAACTTTAGACATTCTATTATCTGTATAATTGATCCTGAGAAATAGAATCAAACCTTTCCAATAATGTTTGAGTTAGAGAAGTCCAGCTCAGAAGGTTCAATTTCCCAGTCACACTTATTTGGTTGAGGGGGTGGAACAGGCTTTGGTTCAAAATGGCTTCCATTTTGTCCCTGCAATTTGAATAAACGAAGTTAGCTCTAATACAGGCAATTAAAAGACACAGAATGAGTGATGTGCAATTATATTTGTATAAAGTGTATGACAGCAAAGCACAAAGCATACGGCATTGGAGTGTTGAGAAGGAACATTGAGTTATCAAACAAATTGCCACAGTGGGTCACTACACATTAGTTACAGCTGACGAAAAGAACCAGATAACCAAAAAACAGTCAATAACCAATGCCAACACAGAGTAGCACTCATTACACGCCAGTCTTGCTGGAAAATTGCTAGGCTGGTCGTTACTTGAGTGATAAAGCAAAGGGTAAAAGCTTTCCCCTTCTATTACATGGTGTAAAGTAATTAGCTTGCAATTAATCCACCAATAAATGCCCAACAATCAAGAGCTACATAATTTCATTGTACCAATAGGTTTATACAATAGTATGCTGCCGAATATGATAGATCATATTAGCAGTGGCTATCTAAAACGCCCAAATCCCGAATGTTGGATGCTATGAACTGAAACAATACGTTAAAAATATCCAGCAAGAAACCTCCAAAGCTACAAATGCTAACACTAGTTATGGTGAAAACAGGGAAACATGGCTAGCACGTTCCTTGGTTAATTCATCACTGATTGTAGAATAAACATATATCCCCAAGAAACAAAATACTTTATTTTATCATCAATGAGACAGAAACATGTGTCAATAAAGGATTGGAGAAGGACTGTACTCACATATGACAAGCCACCGTATGATTTTAAAAGTTCAATCATGCTGTGCTTTTTAGCTCCTTCTGCATCAGCTAGTGGCTGCAATGACAGAAAATCCAAATTTACATGACAACTTATCAACTGCAACCATCACAAGCGCACTCCCATGCATATCAAAAAGACACAAAACAGGCAAATGAAACGGCATCCAAAAGAGCAGGGAAAGATGATGATGATGATACCGTGTTTTTCCAGCGATCTTGGGCGTTGACATCGGCGCCAAACTCAATCAAGCACTTAGCGACATCGATCCATCCATGGAGAGATGCCACGTGGAGAGGAGTCCGTTTATCGTAATCCCTAGCACTAACGAGAGATGGATCTTCCTCCAGAAGCTTCCGGACGGCAGCGGCGTCGTTTTGATGGGCGTGCCACAGTATCAAAGACGTCCTGCTCACTCTCGCCTTCTCCTTCTGCTTGCCTGCCGTCGAAGACGACGAAGATGAAGAAGAAATTCCAGCCGTGGAAGTGTCGGCAACGGAGGATGGAGTCTCGGAGCTCATGAGAAGGAAGATCGGGATCAGGATCGGAAAAGAAGAAGAGTGATTCTGGTTTTGTTAATATTGCTTTGAATGCGTGTGGATGAAATTTATTTTAGAGTGGGAAATGGGGAGGGAAATTGGAAGGGGAGGGAATTCTATAAAGAAAAGCGGAGGTTTGTATCCGTTATTCCGCTTTTTACTTTTTCAACAGAAAATGTAACGTTCGCTTCCCTCTCTCTGCTTTTTTTTTTCCCTCTTTCTTTCCTCGATCATCCCCCTTCGGTGTCTCGTTTTATATTCTCAGATCAAAAGACGGGCCGTAGCTGGGGCGGTGAGGAGTGAGGACCGTGTCGATTTTTAAAGATCTCGCCGCAGGGCGAATAATAAATATCATGAAACTATATTTTTTTAATTGGGATTTTAGGGGTTTGGATTTGGACGGTAGCAGTGTTTACCAATGATCAATTAATCGTAAGGTGCCCCCAAAGTAGGCGCTCGTTCATCCTCGATCTTGGGTTCGAATTATTTTTACTGTCCTTTGGTGGGCTCCACTCAATAAAGTACCCTTAGCTTCGGTCCCGGTGGGGCTCCCTCCAGATGTTTGGGGGGAGGGGTCCTCTGAGTGCCATGTTCCCTGTCGGGTATGGAATCAACCCATCTTCGTACCCATAATCTTACTAAAGAAAACAATTAATTTTAGGGTTTGGGGTTGAGCCCAATACCTTTCCTTCATTCACGTGTGAAAATATGGATGTAATAGTAGTATATACACCACGGCCAGCAACATTAATATTAAAATTAAACAATTTTTTTTTCTCGACAACTTCTGGCTGGAATGGAAAGGTAACGTTAATGCCTTTAGACAAGATAAGAGTGCGGCCATAACAGATGGAAAGTGCAATAGGAGCCTTGAGAAACAAGATTCGTCTGAGATGAATTATTATTTATGATTCTACCTTTCAACCGTGCATTGAATAATACATCCATACAAGGAGCAGCAGTGTTTGGAGCTTGTCAAGATCCAGTGTTTTTTTTTTTCCTTATAATTCAAACTTCAGTTCATAAGAGTTTCACAAATTGATAGTAAATTTTTAGCAAATTGTTGTTTTTTATTCTAAAACAGGCAAGTTGACTAGCCTTAATAACGAATCAGATCTATACACTGCACAGAAAGAGCAAGTTGCCACACCAGTCCAATTATTCTGGGTGAGATCCCAGTCCCTATTGTTACCAACTTACCGCCACCGAAAAAGAGAGGAAAGAATTCAATGGCTAGCAACTTCGTATGATTACATGCCACCTTTAGATATTCCAATTCCGTTTATATGATCAAATCAACTCCCAAGAATCAACACGCGTTTTGAATTTCAACTTCTTTCTATATATAGATTGAAAAAGAAATGACAACATGTAAACCATGTTCCTGTACATAAATTGCAGACGTTGATGTACAATACAATATTTACTTCCAATCTTCTGATTCCTTCATGTAAACCAAGTCCTCTTGGTCTTCAAGGGACCGCTTACGAGCCCTCAAGTTAAGCTCAAGGCTTTGAGGTAGAGGAGGTTTCCTACCCCGACGAAATAGAACAGCATGAGCCCTCATTTTCCGAAAAAGATCTAATACCAGCAGGAAAAGTAGGGAAACCATTAGATACCTTATCTATAAGCTGCAACAAGATTTTGGTGGGATTGAAAGTTTGCTCAAGACTCTTACCGATGAGGCTTCGATTTCAGCAACACCTTCACAACCTTGACCTCCTCCACAGCTTCATTTTCATCTTCAAAAACCTGCGGCAAGAGTGAAGAGTTTGTATCTTTGGCTAAGCAACCAGAGACTCAGTGGGATCTTAAATAAATAAGGAGACCTGATACAACAATTCACAGGAAGTGGCATGCAAGGTTATCCTAGTTTCCAAAGCATCTGATCAGGGGGTAGAAGTGAGGACTTGATACTTGTTACCATAACTTGTGATGGCACACTCTTAAAGTTTGAACAATGAACATGTAAGGAATAATCTGAAATGACATACCTCGTGATAGAAACAAAAAAGGCCACCTAAGAAGTTCAGTGATACTAGCAGTTGACTTAAATGCATTCAGGCACGACCAATCTTATGCTAATCTTGCTGAAGCATTTGGTTAGCATTGCAGAAAATTCAACAAGTAAAATAATCGGACATTTACAAGCACTCTCCCTAACATCCTCCACAAGCAGGGGGGGGGGGGGGGGGGTAATTAGATAATTAAATAGGAGAAAGTGTTATATTTTTTATTTTATTCTTTGAATTTACTCTTGACCTATTTAAAAAATAAAAAAATATAAAGATATTATTTTGTGAAATAAAAAACAGAGCCACCAATTTATCATAATATAAATCCTGCAGCCAATCAAAAACATAAATCGCGAGCAAAATTTTTCTACAAAAAGATTGAAGCAGAGTTACTAATTCATTTATCTTTCATCAAACAAAATAAGGTAACTTAAATTTAAAATATATTTTTGTTTTGTTTTGAGATGTTTGTTAATAATTTGATGAGGTTTTTTTAATAATTCTATCATTTTTGCTCTTTTTTTCCTTAGATCTGCTAGTTCTATCAATTGTTTTTTGAATTCTTGTTATATTGATTTTTTTTAATTAATTAGATATATTTTATTGGTTTGTTTTGATTATACTTGGATTTTTTTTGCGTTTTGTTTTTAGCAGAACCGCCAAAATTATCAATTTTTCTTACAATATATGTTTTGATTTTAGGTTGAACCATGAACAAAATAAGAAGAATTAATTTTATTTTTTTTAAAAAAATATTGATAACTTACAACCTACTGAACGAGCTTTTTCAGCGATGAAGATTGTTAAAACAAGACTTCGCAATCGGATAGAGGATGATTTTCTTATAAATTATTTGATTGTTTATATAGAAAAAAAAATTGCTGAAAGATTCACAATTGATATGATAATCGATGAATTCTATTATATGAAAGAACAACGAATATAATTAAAATAAATATGTAAGAATCATTCTTTATTATTTTTTGCTTTATTTCAAAGTTTATCAAACATAAATAATGTTTTATTTTAGCTAATGTTTCTTATATACTTTGTATGTTTATATTTGATAGGTATAAAGACTAACAATATTAAAGTGATGGATATATTATGAAGATAAAATTAACATCATTGCTTTGACTCAATTTGGTATTGCTCTAAACCTTTTACCTTATACAAATATTATTATATATTTATAGTAAATTATTTGAATAAAACTAAATTATATAAGTTTTGTTTTACAACTTATATATAATAAATTAAAATAAATATTATATTTTATTATATTAATTTTGATCCCTCCTACTAAATAATCCTAGCCCGCCCTGTCCATAAGCATCTGGAACTTTGTCCCTCTCCTCGACTGTTTAGCCTGACTTCCTATTTCCGAAGTCCACTTTCCCCCTTCGGAAAAAAGTAGCCCAAGCACCTTCTCAACTTCACTTATTCAAAAGCAAAACCTGAGTTTGGGCTCGGACAATTCTAACAGTTACTCAGGAGAATACAAGGTACTAAAACAACTTAAACCTGCGATTTCTTCGAGTTTTCCTTGTGCCCAACTGGTTCTCTCTTTGAGTGAGCACATACACTAGCTTTGAGGTTTCTCTCCATGGATTGGCATCCAGAACTGAATAAGAACGATAAGGGAGAAATTTGGTGAAGCTTTGTGAAAAAAGCAAATAAAGGACTTCATAAATCAATACAACTGCAGATTTACTCAAAGCAATACGTAAGAGTGTACTAATGTATCCATTTACCAACTGGTCTTCGGTCCCGCTCTCATTAAGGGAGTTGTGCTTCCAAAAACACTCACTCATAAGATAAAAGTAATCAAGTATCTGTGAAACAACCCTCAGACATCAATGAGAATCCAATATAGTTGAATACTTGAAATACTCAATTCAAGCAAACTGATGAGAGTAGTGATTACAGACACTGAGAACTATGTGCTAGAAATGAAGACTAAGACTCAAGTCAAAGAGGAAAGGTTAAATTGAAAGAAAGACAAAATTGACAATTGCTCTCGCATGCTTTAGGGAATGCCATTTTCAGAGTTGCACAACACTACACGTAAGCAAAGTGATTGTTTGATTTTGTGCACCAAACAAACACATTATTTATCTTAGATGTGATTTTAATGCTAAAAAAGCGTGTCAAGTCCAACACCAGCACACATTTAGGATGGTTTCTTAAATTGGAAATTCTAAACATCAATTTCATGGTCAATGTCCATGAAACATAGCCACCTGTCTTATTCTATTAATTAAAGAATGTGAAAGAAATACCATCTCAAAAGAACAACAACATGAAGAAGAATTATCAAGTACGTTGATTAATACGAGCTAACACCCCAGTTTAGCTTGGAGATCATCAGGTAGCATCATCAATTAAGCTGATACCACCAATTAAAGGAAGAAGATTTTTATTTTTTTTTTCTATTTTTCTTAATTTTTGTAAAGTGATAGAAAGGATAGCTGCAAAAGGCTGCTAAAATATAATGAACTCGTGAAGTCCATGACTTGAGCCCAAAGTAGACTGCTCGCTGATCAGTGCCACATTTTCAATTGCAACTCTTTCATATACAGGCAGGCAGCTACTGAAGATTGAGTTGTGTCATTCAGCAGCAGAGCGGAAGCACCTCTCCCACAAAAACAGAAGAGGGAGAGGCCAAAGCACCTCCCTCAAAAACCAAGTTCGGTATGCAGAAAATACATCACTTCACTCGATCTCAATGAATCAAGAAGTTATAGAATGCCTACAAATTTGTCAAAATTCCTAATTTCTTTACTTCACAAGAACAAAAGAAAACTAGTTCGCAGTTGAGGCTTGGTTGTTGTTCAATAACTAAACCTCTGTTTTCTTTTTTCACTAGAAATGCAAAATGATACATCATTCAAAAAAACTAGAGCAACGAATATGAGCTTCAGAATCCAAAAAACTGTGATGTAACGCTAAATTCTCGAGTCTAAAACACTTAAAACACACTAATCAAGAAAACACGCATGCAGTAGCAATTAACCAATTAACATGCACCGGAACAGAAGTGAAAGCAAAAGGGACGGAGAGAAGTCTCAGAGAAACCAGCTAAAAGTTAGCAAGCTAGCTAGAATCAACTTTGTTGGCAGAATATATAAGGAAGAACTACATGGCAGAACTAGTCAGGAAGGTAACTACCATCATAGCTGCTACTATCAAAACTCTGTTGAAGATGTCTACGCATATCATAAGCACGAGACGACACCTTCTTCACAATCTCATTTGAAGTCCCTGGAACTGTGCCGTCTGAATGAAACGCTCTCTCCACTTCCTCACTTCCATCATCGTTGTTGTGGTCCTCTTCTTTTTCATCTCCATCTCCACTACCGCTCGCTAATTTACAAGAAAATCGTCTCCTTGTAGAAAATTCGAGAGAGAGAAGAAAGCCGAGGAGGAAGAGGACGGTGGTTATGAGCGGAGAAAGATGACGGAGTTAAGACTCGACGACGTCGTAGAGGGAGAGGGAGAACAATTAGATGGAGAAACCGGGGTGAGAGAATCCATGATTAGAAGCTACTAGCTTTGAGTCTTCGATCACTCACTCACTCTATATAAATAAACAAAAGAGGGAAATGAATTTTGATTATTATTGAGTCAGTAGCATAGTCGAACAAGTTGCGAGAGTGTGGATTAAGAGAGAAAAGCGCTCACAAATTCTCGGCGTAACAAGACCCTGTAACCGAATCGTTGAGTGGTTGGTTGAAGGAACCAGGAAAGTTTGCATTGAGATTCTGATTCTTCTTTTAACTTCTTTCTCCTGTGGACGAATCTGCATTCTGCGGGATTTTTTTATTTTTTTTTGGTGCGGTGGGTCCAGGAATATTTGGGTGTGTGAAAAATTAGCGAGGGAAAATTTGATCAGGCCGCAGTTGGTCCACGTGGTTGAATCTCGTGATAGTTGCTGAGCGTCTCGATTCCTATACCAACCTGCAGCCTCGGCCTGCGCTAGAAACTCTGGTGGCCCAATGGGCCTTGTTTTGTATGGTTATAGCCTTCACGAGCACTTTGAACTTTGAAGGCTTGAAGACGCATGTGCATTTGTTCTTGCTGTAGTTGAACCCATACATTCAACTAGAAGATTTGATCACTGAAAAAAAAAAAAAAAACGATGTATATCTGCGAAAAACATTTCCTAGTTTAGCTATTTGGCTATAAATAAACATGACGGTGAAATGAGAGTGATAAACAAATGAAAAATTGATTGAAATGAAGGAGCCACTGTTAGGCTAAAACACAATTCGTTAGGAATTTAAAATAATATTTATTATTGCGATCCAATCATATTTTTTTTAAAAAATTACTTCAAATTAATTTTTTTAATGTATTTTTTAATTATTTTAATATGCTAATATTAAAATTATTATATATATATATATATATATATATATATATATATATTTTGATGCATTTTCAAATAAAAACAACTTTTAAAAAAAAACCTCTAACAAATAAACGTATAACCTGTAATTTCTTAATTTCTTCATTTGAAACTCTTCTGTAGCAATTTATGCAAGAGACTTGATGTTCGTCATCAAGTGTTTTTTGCCTGAACGTGACTTTATCAAAGCAACTTATACCATAAATAAAAATAATTAAGTGAATAGTTACTTTTTGAATGCAAAAAACCAATAAAGAAGAAAGGCTAAACATACAACACAGGATTTTCATATACCTAGTGATGGCACAATTACAACCGGCAGATGCTTAGAATTCGACTGACAAATTCTTTATACACACGTGCACGAATAACAGTGGAGTGAATTTAACAGACACCGGAGACCACCAACTGTAACAAATTTACGACCAATAATTTCAAGTGTTTATTAATGATAAGAAGTCTTAAATAAGATGATAAAAATGATTGCTACAACAAGAGCAGCAATTACTGAGCCAACGATCCACTTGTTTCTGGTCATTCTTCTTGACATGGAAGATAGGACTTTCTTACTCTTGTCAATAGCATCATCTACTCCATGAAGCTGGAAAAGGAACAATACATGATTCGTAATACAACAAACTCGTTAGTTCTGATGAATTTGTGCACACATTGGATCCATGGGTCATTAACTAGTATCACCAAGGAGCTTGTCCATTTAGAGGGGAAAAGATTAGATGCAATACCTTGTTATGAGCATGCAGGAGCGTCTGGCGCTGTTGATACAAATCTTCAAGAACTGAGACACCAAGCTCTTCTGTCTCTAGCATGGCTCTTCTGCTCTCCTTAATTCTATCGCTGGACTGATTTAATCTCTCTACTGACATAGTCAATCTTTCCCTTTGATCAGTAGAAACCTGTGCCGGTATTTGACCAATTACCAAAACATTCTTGATCAAATGCATTTTGTAATCACTCGAACAATAAGATATCCAAGGAACCCTCCAATCATCTTCTAGACATAACACCGAGATGTCTAAGGAGAGAAATCATTTGAAATACATCAAGTGAAACTCTAAAATTCCTGGGATGAATGTTAGGGATTGACCAACACAAATTACATTTGTGTTTTAACCTCTATCCTAACGTGTTTAGAGTCATTTCACTCAAGGAAAACAGGAAGACTTCTCATTTCAGAAGCCCACTAAGCACAAAGCACTGCTGCTACAAAGTCTACTTATTGCAGGCAAATACGTACGACCACATCAAACAGTACTGGCTCAGTAGTCTAAACAGTAGCGCACGGCAGAATTAATAACAAATACATCCTCAACTCCAGCAAACATAAAAATCAGAACCTCGCTCGAGAAGAGTTAAAACAGTGCCTAATAATAATAATAATAATTAAAAAAAAAAAACAGAGAGTTGAAAACACTCGCGCAAGGGAAAACTATGCATTGGTTCAACAAAACCAAATCAATAAAGAGACTAAACAAAAGAGTGAAAGTAACACCATGCAATCGAAGACCCAGAAGTAGACAAATAATCTAAAGGCAAGTTCTGCTAAACAGAAAAGGTGGTGTTTCATTATTGTAATAAAAAGAAGAAATGCATACCGAATGCGCATCAGCCATTCCAGCCTCCAACAACTCTTCACGGGAAGCCTGACTAACATCACCGGACGTTATCCTTTTAAATTCCCTCTTCAACTTATTCAGATCAGACTTATATTCCCTCAACTTGGCCAGAAACATAGCCTTCACACTCGGCTGCAAACTCCTAGCTTCAAGGTCCATTTTCCTAATCTACCCAAACCAAACCCCCCACGAAATTAGAAAATTCAAAACCGCATAATAATCAGCTAAAACTAAAATGCAAGACAGAAACTAATGAACAGCATACCAGAACATCACAATCATCCAGTCCAGATTTAATCTCATTGACCTTCGCGTTCTTTTCCACTGCGATTTTCAAGAAATTGATAATTATGTAGTTAATTAAAAGAAAAAGGATGGAGAGTTTATTTAGAGGGAATTGTAGATACCTCCATCGGGAAGAAGAGAAGTAGAGTTGCATTTTCGAGAGAGATTGGCAGAGAGCTCGCAGTACTGACGCTCGTATCCTTCGAAGACTTCACTCATGATTTTGCACGGAAAGAAAAATTGGTCCGGTTTGAATCGCGAAGTGACCTACCTAGATCTAGATGTCAAATTCAATTCTGTTCTCGACGAGTAAGACCACGAAGAAAAAAGTATCGTAAAAATGTTATGATTACTTACAGGTAATTAATTGCTCGTTGATTATCTGGAATTGAGATGAGAGCTGGTTGAGCGAAGGTAGGTGCCCGCAAAACGGATTGACCGCAAATTTAGAAATGGATATCTCTTGACTTTTATGTGAGACACCTTCAGCTTTGTCCGTGGCTGCTGCCCCAAGAAAACCGGAAATAGAAAACCAAAACGCACCGTTTTCCCTATTGTCTGTTGATTTTATCATGGGAGGTTTTGTTTTTTATTTATTTAATTATTTTTGTAAAGAGTGGAGTTTTAGAAATTGTTTCATTCGTCATGTTTGTGGTAATAATGATAGTTCCAAAATATATTTTTTTTATAAATATATTAAAATAAATTTTTTTATGTTTTAAAAAATTATTTTTAAAATTAACACACTTAAATAATTTAAAAACATAAAATAAATATTAAAAATTTTAAAAATTTCTTAAAAATAATTAATTACTCCAAAATCAGAATAAGGCTAGTTTGGGCACCCAAGTTCTCGTGTTTTGAACTAGAACCTATGGCAACTTTTGGCTAGCAAATCACAAATTTCTAGCAAATTTAGTTAATATTTGCAATCATACATAATATATATATTTTTTATTTTATAAAATCAATCTCACATGTGTGTTTATTTTTATTATTATTTGATTGAATAACAATTTGATTTTAATAAACGAATTCATCGAACATAACTGGGTATAACTTGTGTTGTGGGATCGAATATCTTAATCAATATGTATCTCTTAATTTTTTAAGTTTGATTTGATTTATTTATTTATTTACATAAATTATTCTTGTTTTATTTAATTAAATACATATATAAGTTTTTTAATTTATACTTTAAATTTTTTTATATAATAAGAGTATCAAAAAAGTTAGTATATTCATCTTTTTCTATTGAAAAATAAATCTAACAATACATGTAAAATAGCTAATTTACACACTAAATCTTCTCGTACCTCTTTAAAAAAACACGAACTAAATTATCCATAATTATCTTTGATTTTGTGTCAATCTGGACTTGATCACTCAACTTTAATTTTTTATTTGTATACTTCAAATTATTAATTGTTTAAAAAAATAGTTACTTTTTATCGATTTGGATCATAAATAATAGTTTAAAAACTCTTGCGATGAAAACACATAATTCAAGTGGAAAAAAAAGTTAACAAGAGAAATAAAAATCCTAGATCGAGAAGCCTATTTTTTACTACAAACATAATCAATGATACTTAACTAAAAAAAAATTCAAAGTTCGAAAATTAAATTCAATTTGACTCTAAGTAGCTATGAGTAATTTAATGGCATACAAATATTTGATAAATTATAACGAGGCACCCGAAACAAACTATTTAAGATACTCATTTTTGGTCTCTCGCTTGAATATCAGATTCCTATTTCGTTCATGTGATCACGCACGGGTAAAGCAATCAGAGTCGGGGGAGCCAGTCCCTGCACCGACACTTAAAAACACTATCATTTCGTCATGCAGACACGTACAAGGAATACATTCCCCGGCGGTAATGGACTTTCTGCTGGTTAAGGAAAACACCCCAGTGTACATTCCAACTTGAACGGCATGCTTCAATTAACACCGAGGGAAAAAAAATCAGTTCTCGAACTTGATGGATGATAATGTAACCCATACACGAAACATTAAGCCAAATCAATTGAAGAAATGATAAATGCATTTCCGCAACAAAAAACAGAAAGTTCTTCGGAAGCATGGATGCAAGCAGCAGATAGGCAGCTCCCCCCTGCATCCAGAACCTTAAGACCAAATATTGGCAGGCCTAACATAGAGGCTATCAACAAACTTGCCCATATTGGAAATGGTCTCCGATGCAGCTGGGGTCGGTTGCATCCGTTTTTGGATCATAAGAAACGACGAGGCATCCAGCACCTTGGTCTAAAGTCCCAATTTTCTTATCCAGAATCATCTGAGATAGTTTCTTCTCCAACCCTCGAAGAAGGGTCAATACCATTGCATTACGAAGCAGCTTGAGGGGTCAATCAGATCAGCAACGTGAGAAATCTCAACTCTTGAGAATGGCTCGATCAACCTGCAGAGGTTCTGCTCTAGTAAAGTGTCATGTAGGGATAAGAGATGCCGATGAACAATTGGGTCTTCCTCTAGTTGGGCCTTAAAGTCCATAAGTGCAGTCTCAAAGAGCTTCAAGGAGCGTTTTGGCAACAGTTTTCATCCCGCATATTATAGCCCTGTTTTGGATGATGTCATTCATGCAACATAATCAGCTTGGCTCACCATTATTTTGCGCAACAACGTATACCCGAGGCTAAATACTGCTCGGGGATCTTCAAGAGTACTGAAAGTTTAAAATGCTTCAAAGAAGTAGCTGTAAGAAGTTTTCTAATCCTTCTCTTTCGCGTGAAGTATCCACTCTGCTAATTCTATAGTACCCTGGCATATAAATTGCATTGGCTGCTGTTCTTGCTGCTGTCAGTACTGCAGCCTTGGCTTTAGAGAGGTTTCTTAGAGAAAAGTGGAGCGGACTCTCCAGCAAGTCTATATCCAAGAGAAGAAGCTTGTCGTCGAATTTCTCACCTCCTAAACCAATCTAGAAAGCAGATCCAACGCTTGTGAATACTCACCGCCGAAGAAAAGTTTGCTTTCCACCATCTATTTGCACAGAGAAATCTGGAGATCAGCAGTGCCTGGTATTTTAGCAACTGCATCAATTATCTCAGGAACAGTTTTAGCAGTTTTTGCCTTGGGAATCAATGTAGAAAAGGGCCTGAACTGAGTCAGAAGATCTGAGAGATTCATGATGGCTTGCTCCTTAAGCCTGAGGGATCAAGGAGAAGATGATGGGTTCTCTAGTATACGGTAGAAGATTAAAATGGCTTCAGATGGATTTTTTGCATCTAAAGCCTGGGCAATTGAATCCGTGGTTGCAGAAAGATACGATGCTGACATGGTGAATGCTTTTAAAATATTGAAGTCCTGCAAAATGAAAATTTATCTGAAATGTGCAACCTTGCCTCGAGAAAGGAAAAATGACGGTACAGAACAAAAGTATGCATATGTCCAAAGAAGAACTGCTTGCAGCATCTCCATCTAGAGCCTAGACAGTAACACAGGTATTGAATACCCAGGCAAGATTCCTGAGCAACTGCTAGCAATCTTGACAACATGATGGTGTTAAAACCTTTTGCTGCACCAGATTCCAATTATTGTCTCTGATACTGCCAATAACATTAGAGCTCGCAACACCATTTCATCCCTAAAAAAAAAGACAAAAAACCAACAATATCACGAAATCAGTATTTTTAAAAAAGCACTGATCTTAACAGCCAACTTCAACACTCAACGGGCGTCAATGAACACAATTTATGGCAATGTTAATGAGTGCGACAATGGCCTGGCTATCCAGATGTGGGAATGTGCGGCGATGAATGTGCCACGTGACCCACTTTTAAAAAGCTCGTTGACTTTCCAATTCTCTAGGCTTTCCTTCTCTTTTCTATTCTGGTCACAATTGAGGCTTTCTTTAAGGTCTGTTAATTGAGCTGGTTTGAAAAATATTTATAAGAACACTAAGTTGTAAAATATTCCTGGTAATAAATTCTCTAATAAATAATCGATGCGTGGTACTTTGGAAAATTTCAATGTCATCTCAGTAATATATTTAAAAGCTATGATCAGAAAGGAGAGAGTTTTGATGTTTGCATATCCTGCATGTAATTCGATGGAAAGTAATTTTAATATACATGTTTACTTATTTCCTATTAGAGATATTAGAAGAAAACTTATTAATGATAGAATATGATGATCAGTGATAATTTAAAAAGATTTTAAGCGGTGACCATTTTTGACCTTTTTATTCGAGTTTCAGAAAACACAAAATATGAAATTTCTTATTAACAAAGAAGAGTAATGGAAATATTATTGATTTACAAAATAGTGCCGACATGAACTAGATCGTGTAATTTATTTATTTTTTCTGTTGTCGAATGCATAGTTTATAAAATCTGACGATTTGATGATTCGATTTTGCAGACCCTCTGCCAATTCAAGGTAAAAAGGCTGTTTGCGATACATTTCTGCTGGGCAGGTAATTTACTTGGGCAGTAGAAATAGATTAAAGCAAAAAGAGGAGCTTGATCGCTTCCTAACATTTTTTCCTCCTCCACTAGGAGCTGTTCTTCCATCAATCATGAAGGAAACCCCAATTATGCACTGCATGTCCACTGCAGACGGGACTCCAGCATGGACCTCAACCAACCAAACCCTAGTCCGCCCCAATGGAGTTCGATCGTACCCAGTACATGTGCCAGAGGACTCGAGGAGCTACTAAAAACACCATGTGTCCAGCAGACTGGCTTGGCTGAGCCAATTACTACCACCAGAGGCAATAAACTAACCATGGGCACACTTAAACTACCGATAGCTAATCAACACAAAACCATCATCAATCACTACCGACCCCTGTCCTGTACAAAAATAATAACAGTTTTGAATTGAGCGATGTAGATCGAAAAAGGCTTAAAATCCCCATCTTATTTTAGTAAAATGAGATAAAAATCTCAAATTAATCGAAAATTTAAAAAAGATGTTTTATCGTTAGCCAGACCCAATTGGAAGGTAACCTAATTCGTGCCCAAGATTAGAGATACAGAAAGAATAAGTAAATAGACTGGGCTTCCGGTTTTGGTAGGGTTAAAGACCTCAATACGTGGACACCTAGTGTTAGGCTAAAAAGCCCTGATATTAAGGCTAGACCTGCGCGTTGTGAGGCTGTAAACACTTGGTGTTGGAGTTACTCTGCCCTGAATGTTAGGGCCAGATCCGCATACATGGTTGCAGACTCAAGAAAGTAGGTCTGCAGGTGTGCTTACCTGGATCTATAGGCCCATGTGCCTAGAGATGCAGACCCGCGTGTATGGGTGACAAACCAGAGTACTTGGGTTTGGAGATCACGCGCCGGGATTTATCTTTGTTTACGGGCCGACGCTTGAGGTTTGCAGACCATGCAAAAGAGGAATAATAAATTTAATTTTTTAAAATAATAATAATAATAATTGTTGTTATTTTTATTATCATTGATATATTAAAAAAAATTATTATTATAAAAACTTAAGCAAGAGAACTTTAATATCATTGTTAATATGATAAATAGTATTATATGTATCATAATGTTATTATTTTTTTATAGTTAATATAATAATTAATAAATTTTTTACAAAATATTATTAATATTGAAAAACAACTATAGATTTGATTTAAACAGTAAAATTATAAGTTATTATTTTTCTTATTGTTATTATCATTAGTAAATTTGAAATAAAATATTATTATTACCAAAGAAAAACCATATATTTGATTTGAAGGATAAAATTAAAATTAAAATTAAAATTATTATTATTATTATAGTACTATAAATATTATTATTTTTATTATAATTCTCTCGGGTCCAGCGTTAGGACCCGTTAGCCTTGGGTCCAGCGTCAAGACCCAAGGTTCTTGGATCTTAAGTTTTTAAATATAATTATTTATATTAGAATTAGAATTATTTATATTATAATTCAAAGTATTAACATACAAAATATTATTATTTGAGTTTTAAATATTATTGTTTTTATTATAATTGAAAGTATTAATATTAAAAATATTATTATTTGTATTAAAAATATTAGTATTTTTATTAAAAATATTAGTATTTTTATTATAATTAATATTATTAATAAAATAATTAATAAATTTTATAAAAATTACTATCAAGATTGAAAAACAACTATAGATTTGATTGGAAGAGTAAAATTAAAAATTATTATTATTATCATTAATAAATTTTAAAAAACTATTATTATTATAAAAAAACTATATTTTTTTAAAAGATTAAAAAATATAAAAATTAAATATTATTATTAATATTATAAATATTATTGTTGAATCTCAATGTTTTTGAATGCAATATTATACCCTAATCCAATACTCTTGAGTATTTAATTTTTATAAAATAAAAAGTAAACCATAACGTAGCGCCTGCCACCTCATTAATTTCATAACTACAAGATCCGATCCTTGATGCCGGGTGTGAAGAGGTAAAGTCAACTTGTACATTGACTGGTAGTTTTTATTTTATTTTTATTAAAATAATATTATTTTGAGTTTTTTAATAATAAAAAAGTGATTTGACATGAAATGACAGGCTACAGGTCATTGAATTAACCTGTCCAGTCTTATAACTGCGTATTTTAGTATTAAAGAGACACGTGGCTGCTTAACAACGGCACTCCAAAAGAGTGTCGGGTGGGATAGTTTGCTACCAGAGTATCAGGGAAATTATACGCTGCACATGGAGTAAATAGTATCATTTTCAAAGACGTTGATTACCAACCGTTCCTTCCTTTTCCCCCGTAAATCCCCAAATCATCCCTGCCCTCTTATTTGCCGTTCTGAAACAAGCAAATAACATGATACCACCAGGGGCATTACCGGTAATTACTCAATCAGCAAACTAAAATAAGCAAGCTCAGTACCATTATTGAATGCACGGTTTAGCCATCCACTACGTTCCCTGCAAAACAGTACCAAATTCTACCTCCACTAGTCTCTGCTCAATTGCTGCGAACTTTCGATCGCACCACACATTAGATCGCACCACACATTAGAGTAGTTGTTTGATTCAGCAGAGCATCTCGCTTCTCTCACAAGCAGCCAAATCCAAACCGTACGAGGTGTGAATTTTCTCCACTGACATTTTTCTTGCTTTCTATTTTCCAGGTTTCTTGCTTTCTTTCTCCTTCCTTTTCTTTTCTGGAGCATCATCTTTTACCTCTTGACTAACATATAGAAAGAAATCAAATTAATTGAGCTTTGCATTAGATTTTTCTCAATCGTTGTCAGCTTCTACTGAGAGTGAGAGAAGCAGTGATTAATTTGAAGTAACAAGATGTATTGTGATTATCATTTCTTAATTGCAAGGAGAGTGCAATCCGTTCAGGGGTGTTAAATATTTGTCCTGTTCCTGCTGCAGTTTAGGAGTTCGTTCATGCTTTGGAGGTTTTGAGATTGGTATGCTGAAATGCTCGTTTCCGCTATTCTAACATCAGTGGGGATAAACTCTGCTCTATGTGTTCTATTCGTTGTACTGTACTCTATACTGAAGAAACAACCAAGTTATTATGAAGTTTATATACCGCGCTTGCTGACGGAAGGGAATTCTAAACGGAGAAGCCGTTTCAACCTTGAAAGGCTAATACCATCTACTGGCTGGTTGCCCAAGGCATGGAAACTATCGGAAGAGGAAATGTTGTCTTCTTCAGGCTTGGACGCCGTGGTGTATATGCGAACTATAACTTTCTGGTAATTATAGTCCTCCTTGATGAAGCCTTTTATTCGCCATTAAACAAAGCCTTATATGTTCTTGCTTTATCTGAATACTGCAGTTTGAAAGTATTTTCATTCGCTGGGATAATAGGGATATTTATTCTTCTTCCAGTGAACTGTTCGGGGACCGAGCTTCACCAAATTGACTTCGAAGATTTGTATAGTAATTCTCTGGATGTATTCACCATTTCAAATGTAAATCGAGGCTCAAAGTGGTAAGTTCCATCTGCAGATTTGGTTCTAACTTGAATCAGCACCAACATTCAATTCAATTAAGAAATGTTAACATGCTAAATTTATCCATGTGAATATTCTTAATCCCCTGAGGCTCAGGATTGCTTCTAAAGTTATATTTGCTCTTAACTGCTGCTTCTTTTTATTCGTGCAGTTCCTATTTCACTGTCCACTTTTATTTTAGTTCTTAGTTGTAAAACTCAATTTTAAACTTCATTTCTCATTTTGAACATATGTAGTAGCAACCCTTGCCTGAAACCTTAATTCTGGAAACTTCACCACTCACATTTATATTCAGTTGCAAGACTTGGTTAAACTTTTATATAATTTTTAGCAATGTTACTGTGGCTTTGATGCTTAGAATACTAATTTGAAACTCTTTTTATGGCTTTTAGCAATATTTTGATTCTTATGATTTGCTTAATTGATGACTCTAAGAAACATATTTGTTCTTGCTTCTCATCAGTAATTGGTTTATATATTGATTACATTAGAAAATGTTGCTCATTTTGTCCGAATGGTGCTAGCTTATTTGGGCTTTCATTTGTAATGGAAAATGGTTTTCAACCAAAATTAAGAATCCACTTGTTAAAAATGATACATAACTCATATGCATAGTTAATTTGAAGTAAATCCGAGTGAGATGGTTCGCTTTCCCATTAAAATATTCACATATTTATGCCCTGGTGAGTATCTGGAAATGAATTAACTTCGTCCAATGTTCACAGTATCAGGCAGTGTAGTATTCTTATGGTAAGGATAGTGTGTGTTGTGTATAGAAGCTCACGCATTTTTGCCATTTTGGCAGGTTATGGATTCACTTCTCAGCTGTACATATTGCACTTTTTTCATCTGCCATCTACTCTATTATGCAAGTTAGTGTGTAGTGGGTAGAGAAACTCACGCAATTTGTCCATTTTTGCAGGTTATGGATTCACTTCTCTTCTGTATACGCTATCACTATTTTCATCTGCTATCTACTTTATCATGTAAGTTCCATTTTATGCAGTTATAGGTTATTGTCTACTCTTATTTTAGCAGAATTTGATTACCTCCAAAGTCTTTTTCCTGGTACTGTGACTGTAAGATTTCCATTTTGATGGTCAGGTGATAATCAGATATATATTTTGGTGTAGATCCATATTTATTGTTCACATGGGAAGGAAACTGTTAATTATTTAGCGGGGTGGCAATCATAATTCTCTTGCTTAATTAACAGATAAAATATATTAATAAGTTATTTCTTGATACATAAACAGCTGCTGATGTGTATTTGATTATGTAGGAATATAACTATATTTCTTCAAAAAGGATTGCATATTTTTATTCATCCAAACCTCAGCCACATCAGTTCACCATCTTAGTTCGCAATATCCCTGTCTCAGCTGGAAGCAGTGTCAGTGACAGTGTTGAGAGCTTCTTTACCGAGTATTACCCTACCACATATCTGTCACATATAGTTGTTCGCCGAACTAGCAAAGTTCAGAGCCTCATTGTAAGTAACTTGTCCTTTTCTTTGTCACCATTGTTTATAATTAATTTTTTATCTTTCTTTTGTTTTATATATTTGAGCTCTTGGGAAAAATACACGGTTCTAGTGTTGTGCTGAGTTGCATGTCACAGGGCAGCTTGATTTGGAGTGTTTGTGGTCTGTCTTGATAGGATTAGGCTGATTCCAAAAGCAGTCGCCAAAAGGAAAACTATATGATCATGGTGTCTTTATATCAAGGCCCTATGATGAGACCTTGCACTTACAGACTTGGGAGGTGGATTATAACAGTGGTAGGCAGATAAGATCATCATTACAGTTGTAAAACCAAAACAAAGTGGGGTTGTGAGAAGGAAATTTGTAGAAGGTTCTACCTTTCTGTTCTTTTTTTCTTCCTTGAATTAGCAGGCTTTCAGTCTTAGAACCTGTAATCGATTTGGTCATATAAGTCCAAGGCTTCTGTTACCATTGCGTTGGACATAAAAAAGAGTAATGGAACGAAGACTGGGTGTTTTATTTTTTTTGGATGGTGGGGGGTGGGGTTGTCCAATCATTTATTGCATATAGATCTACGATGAGAATTTCTTAAGGACTTGTTGAAATGAGATTGTTTTTATTATAAAATCTCTGCAAACTACAATTTTTGTGAAAGTTGGTTCCCTTGAATCATGTGGATTCTAACTCCCAGCTAGTGGCTGATAATTGTTAAATGGCTTGTACACTTTACCTTATAACATACATATAAATATCTCAATTGAAAATCAGTTTACCTTAAATTAAGAATTATCAACTTTTCGAATCAGACTAATTTTATGCACATCATTGTTGCAAAACTGCTGAAAAAATATTAATATTCCAGGGAAAGTAGCTATGAAGCTTTTTCTTGGTGGTTAATTATTCTCCAAAATTGTAGAAAACCTGCTGCTAGTATCCCGGGTCAGATTGTAATGATAAATTCCTTTGAAAACTGCACCTGGCATAATAGTTGATATTTGAATTGGATACACCTTTTTCTTTTTTGGAAACATGAGATGTGCTACATAAAATTCCTACTAGTTCTCTTTGATTGTTAAACATTTCTGGAATCACAAAACTAATGAAAATTGTAAAGCTGCTCAGTGTTATTCCAAGAAACCAGGTACCAAATTCTGGTCACGTCTCAGAGTGATGGCAAGAGAAAAAAAGTGAGCTATTCTTTGATGAGTAATTTAGCCATTAGATTAAAAACTGGAATGGATAATCAGTGAAACACCACTCCCCTTAGATTACTTCACATTTATTTCCTTTGTTTTTCTTGTGGGTTCAGAATGATGCAAAGCAATTATACAGGAGGCTTCTTCACTTGCAATCAGAACCATCTGAGCAGAAGTATAAGCAAGTTGGATTGTCTGAAAAAAAGGTTGATCTTTTGGATCATTATGGGAAGAGGTTAGAAGACTTAGAGCAGAATGCGAGATTGGAGCAATCTGAGGTATCATTGGCAAAAGTATGTGGTGCAATTTTCACTTTTATCCTTTCTGTTGTATTTAAATTCCATTTACATTCTTTAATTATCAAATTTATATCTTATTCAACAATTCAAATAACCATCAAACATACATGAAGGTGTTCAAATCCTTTAAATTTGGTTGTGCATCACAAGTATCAAATTTAGTAACATTCAAAGATGTGCAAGTTGCAGAATGCTTTGGCATGTATCTTGGTAAATAGTGTTTATGATCGATCAAAATGGTTATAGCATTACAGTACAATTTAGTTTTTCTCAAAAAAGAAAAGGCAGCTATGCTTGCATGATATTGTTGGTTCACATAATTTTCCCCCCCAATAAAACAAGGAAGAAAATTGGTTGAATTTTTTTCTCCTGTCAAGAATTTATTGGAGATCAAGAAGTTTCTGAAATTGTAATATTGCCATAGAAAAATGCAAAGACTTGCAAAAGAATAACCCAAGTCAAAATGGTAAAGCACAACTTTGGATTAATCAGTGCTTGAATGTTTGTGTCGGTTTTGGAGCTTATGGAGGAAGGAAAATTACAACCCTGCTCTTTCCCCTCCCTCTTCACCTCAAAGAAAGATAACAACCCTATGCTCTCTCCTTCAACCCACTTCCCCAAAGGAGATGACATTCTTGTCAGTGCACTGTTTGTGTCTAGAGAGGCGCACACTGGTACATGCTTGTGTGCTTGATAACAACCCTATGCTCTCTCCTTCAACCCACTTCCCCAAAGGAGATGACATTCTTGTCAGTGCACTGTTTGTGTCTAGATAGGCGCACACTAGTACATGCTTGTGTGCTTGCTCATACCAATTTTGGATGGTTTATTTTGGATTTCATTTTCGTCACAGCTCTAGAGCACTATAACTGAAACTTTGCAGTACATCATTTTTTCTGAAGCACTTCAAGTCTCATGGTAGCAGCAACTGTACTCTGAATGGAATGTTTCATAATAAGTTTATAACTCATCATCTTCAGGTATAGGATGACTACAAAAACCTGGCTTTCTAAAATCAAGCTGATGCCCAGATGTGTATTTTTTCCATTGATTTCCACGCCTTCTGATTAGTTTATTTAGATTGTCTATTTTTTAATAGTTTTGGTATTGTGCGGTGAATGCTATTAATTTACATTGTTTCTCTTGTAAAAGGACACTCATGCTGCCTTTGTGTCCTTCAAGACTCGGTATGGTGCTTCCACTGTTTTCCACCTGCAACAATCAACCAACCCCACACATTGGCTCACAGAAGAAGCTCCTCAGCCAAATGACGTCTTTTGGCCTTTTTTTTCTTCATCATTCATGGGAAGATGGATTTCTAAGCTTTTGGTTGTAGTTGCGTGTATTCTTCTTACAATTTTGTTCCTTATTCCTGTGGTAGTTGTACAAGGTCTTACTAACCTGAGTCAGCTGGAAGTTTGGTTTCCATTCCTCAAAAGCATTCTAACCTTGTAAGTAATGATCTCAAGTCCTTGTATTACCAGAGTTTCCATCATATCATCCTTGACATTTCAATTATCATTGCTGCTTCTGTTGCTGCTATTTTACTTGAAAACCCTTCCCCACTCTCTCTTGCCTTCTACTTTTCTCCCACTATAAATTGAAATTGGTACTGTCAACAAAGAATGGTGACTGGTATGTTAAGAGTATATCCTGGGGTGCTTGCTTCTAGTATGCATTTCATGAATGTCAATGTGATAGGATTTAACCATGATTATGAATTTTAAGGATTTATGCTGAACAACATCAATGAAATAATTCAGAATTTTTCATATGTAGTTTCTCCAAGGATCGTCTATTGACATCGTGGAACCCTTTTTTATACATTGGATGCTTTTATTGTTGACGTGGCATTTGGTGTTATATGCTGCCACTAGATTATCAATAATAAGTGCATTAAGTTCGTTTTTCATGATCTTGGAAGAAAAGTACTTTCTTGATGAACTGCATCAGCTCTTTACAGTGGGACCCTTCTGAAGTCCAATCATATCTGAAATGTGCCAAACAAATAGAATTGTTTCAACTACTATTTCATTCCAGATTAGAAAAAAATGTTTTTCTTCTTTGACACTTGACTGAGGTTATTAATAAGAATTACTCTGTTATAGCTGGATTTTTGCAAGACACTAAATTTTGTGAATCTTGCAGAGCATTTGTCAGTCAAATAGTTACAGGATATCTTCCTAGTCTGATTCTTATGTTGTTCCTAAAGATCGTGCCCCCAATCATGGAGTTCCTCTCCTCCATTCAAGGATACATTTCTCATAGCGAGATAGAGAGGAGTGCATGCAACAAAGTACTCTGGTTCACAGTATGGAACATCTTCTTCGCCACTGTATTTTCCGGCTCCGTGTTGAATCAGATTTCCATTGTTCTTGATCCCAAGAATATTCCTACAAAACTGGCTGTTGTTGTTCCAGCACAGGTGAATATATGCTAAGATTTTATTACAAAATTTTCAATTTGATATGAGAGAGAGGAGTGTGTGAGCTTGTGTGTGTTTTTGGTAGCAGAGAAACCTGACACGTTTGCTGAAAACTCAATTCTTTCTATCAATTATATCTTGCATTGTTCTCCACTCCTTTTCTCAATATTGAAAAGACAATAAAAAAACAAATGAATTTTTTTGAAGTGGAAGGATATCTAAGAGCATTTTGTCAACTGGAGTGCTTAATACAACTTCTTCAAGGACCGGGAACTTAAAAATACTGGGATAAAATACAAAAACCCTCCTATAGTTTGATCTAAACTTTGCTTTCCCTCCATCCTTTCAGAAATTATACTTTACATCCTGGATTAATCAAAAAATTCAAATAAAATGCACTGTTGACTGTTGAGAATGTAAACTATTATTAAACATATAAACTACATGATGGAAAGTGTAATTTATGAAGGTATGGAGGGAAAGTGAAATTGAAATCAAACTATAGGAGGATTTTTATAATCATCCCAAAAATATTTGGCGGCCTTCCACTATGAGGAGTGAAATAGCCAATTATGAGATTCATGACAGCTAGATGATTTTCTGATTGAAAAATTGCTGTGGCATATAACAAGAATGTGTAATTTTTATTTTTTATTTTTTGTAGGCATCATTTTTCATTGCTTATGTTGTCACATCTGGATGGACAAGCACTTCATCGGAACTTTTTCGCATAATCCCTCTAATTTGCAGTCTAATGACGAAGTGTTGTGCTGAGAGTACAGATGATGAAATTGAAGTTCCATCTATTCCTTATCACAGGGACATTCCCAGGATTCTTTTCTTTGGACTTCTTGGTATTGCATATTTCTTCTTAGCTCCCGTCATTCTGCCCTTCCTTCTGGTGTACTTCTGTCTTGCATACATCATCTTCCGCAACCAGGTTTCTTTTCCTTTTTTTTTTTATCATGCTTTTTATAATTTTATGACTTCAAAATATATCATGTCAGGGTAGGTTGTTTTGTTGTTATGTAGTTTCAGAATTTTATCATTGTCAAAGACAGTTAAAGTGTGGAAACACTAAAATGTTTACAGAATGAGTAACAATACAAGGTTCTCAGTTATATCTACCTGCTCAATTTTATTATTTTGGTAAATAGGGAGATATGAAGAAGGGGCATTACCTTTTTATAACAGCAAAGATTACCACTGAAAAAATGTGGTGAGCAGTATCAGCTAGTAAGAGTCCACTGTGGTCTTAGCTCATGCCTGTTTATAGCAGATATAGGGAATAGAATAATCATAATGAGAGTGCGGGTAGCTGCAAGCGTGAGTTTGTGTAAATTTTCCTCTTTCATTACGATGTATGATCGCTATGGGGGCTGTTCTTCAGGAGATGTTTGGGACTGTAAACAGTTGCATGAACAGTGTTTTAAGAGATTTTATGCTGTAAACAGTTAGGAAGGGACCATGATTTTTACAGTTTGTATTTCTGCGTTGCTCAATTTTAAATATTTTTATGTTAGTGCTAGTTTTACAGGTTCTGGAATAAGTTTAATACTGTGCAAATTTATGATGCAGTTCATAAATGTATATGCTCCCAAGCACGAAACTGCAGGGAAGTTTTGGCCTATCGTACACAATTTGGTGATATTTTCTCTGGTACTCATGCATGCGATTGCAGTGGGAATCTTTTCTCTGAAGAAGCTCTCTCTCGCATCAACCTTAGTCTTACCTCTTCCAGTTCTCACGCTTCTGTTTAATGAGTACTGCAGGAAACGCTTCCTCCCCATTTTTACAGCTTATCCGGCTGAGGTATGTTGATATTCAAATTTTATTACTGCACACCATGGCCAAGGGGATATCAATCCTTGTGCTTTCATCCTTTCATCCCCTCTCCGCCACCCTTTCCCCAAGTGTTCTTATGATTTCTTCTGCGTCCAATGTTCAACCCAAATATTGACCTGGATATGTGTTTTCAGATATTGATAAAGAAGGACAGGGAAGATCAAAATGATGCTACGATGTCTGAATTTTTTGATAAATTGGCCACCACCTATCAGGACCCGGCTCTAATGCCGATTCAGTACTCTGCAGACAGTGAAAGTCTTAACAGACCGCTTATATCATCTGCTGAAATGTCAATGTGAGGCTGTCTTTGCACTGTATTGACTATTGAGCTGAATAGTAGTGGTGGTTTCAATTATCAACCACCATTTCCATATGCTACCCTAGATTTATCTTTCATTTTTTCAAGTGAAATAGCAAGTGCCTTGAAAAACACATCCGATGCACATGTGAGCACATATTAGTCTACGCATGCTTGTATTTATTCATGTACATGCTTTCCAATTTATTGCAATGACATTCTAAATACTTGTTTCAACTGACTATTTTCATCTAATAGTTAGCTCCCCTCCTTTACATTTTACTCGCCATTGGTCAGTGAGCTAGAAAAATAGGAGAAAAACCAGAAGCACAGAGAAATGGCAGTCGAAAACATGTTTATTTTTAAAAAGTTGGTACTGGTTATTTTTTCAGTGCATGTAGGAGGTTATTTTTCACTTTAAAACTGTACTTTTAGTCAAATCTACACCATTATTAAATTAAGTACTCGTCTAATATCGCCTAGCTGGAAATGTTTGGTATCTACGAAATTGAAGAGAAGTTGAAATATAAAATGAATGATACAGGTCCCTGCAACATGGATTTTTCAGTTAAAATATCAGCCTTCTGTTTTTCCATGTTTTTGTTTTGAGAATGATATCAGTGTGGCAAAGGCTTCTAGTTGTAGAATGTCGAGTACCAAATAATTATATTAGAAGGATGGTTGGTTTAATGCAAGCATCAAGTTCAGCAAGCCTTTTGTTTTTTGGGGAGATCAAACACCGGCAGATTATCAATCCATGTCATGGACGATCCTTATCGGAGTGGCTTTATAAGTGTTAGAAGTCATCCTGGAAGGCAGAGGAGACCAATGGCTGGTGGATGGTTTGTCACGTGATAAAACAAATAATTCTAAAGGGATCGAAATGAAAAATAGCTGAACTTTAGGGACTGATATTGCATTTTTTAAATTTTCTTTTTCCTTTTTCCTTTTTTTGTGCTGGGGGTGGAGAGATGGCCCTCTCAAAGCTATACTATGCACCGCCCATGTGGGTGATCATTTTGGGTGATTTTGATGATGAAATGGTTTTGATTTGCTGCTGAGTAATTGTTTTAGTGGATGCTCCTACATGCAAATCATATTTCCACTTTTTTACTCTCAAAACCATTCTCTTACTATTTTCTTCATGATTTATCAAAGTCTGGAACTGAATCTAGGAGCTTTAGGCCATATTCGAAGTGGGAGATTGTTATTCGGCAGTGAAAACTAGAGGCATTTTGGCCTTGGAGTTCATCTGGGATAAACAGTACATGTGGTTTTGTACACCTGACAATCAATTAGCTAATGTATAGCATAACCCAAGAGACATTTAGGTACTTATGTACACTTTGGGCTGAGAAATGGGGTACTAGATGGAGTTCACTGAGAGACTGAATGTTACAGTTTATCTTGTCCCCCGATTTCATGAAGAATACCAGAAGCATACTGTATCCTTCCCTCCTCCCAGTTCCTCAAATTCATCGTGTTCTATGCTTCTAAACTTACTTAGAAAGAATTACTGCAGAAATCCTTTTCTTAGCACTAAACTGCCCCGAGAGCTCATAACCTTACCTGAAACTGTTCATGCTCAAGTTCTTTTGGCAGATAAATCTGACAAAGAACATAGAAATGTCCTTCACAATGTTTTCCATCATGAAGTAACAGTTATCTCTGCAATTTATCAGAAAAAGCAGAGATTCTTAGCTATAAGCGGGGTCTGCTCTGCTACTCCTGCGCTTTTGATATCCTATCGTTCAGTTTCTTCATAAATGCAAATCAAAAGGTTGGTGACCATTAGATATGGTGACCTTGCACTCGGATTGGTGAAGGCACGCTTCGTAGCTCTTGTTTAGGGAAATCTTCTCTCGCAGTTTGAATTGTTGGAGCTACAACAAATGAATGAAACTATTTTTTTTCCCTCGAAATTTCTGTTAAAATTGCATTAAAAATCAAGAGGGGTTAAGCCTCGAATGGGTTAATCTAGGATGGTAATATCAATGGAGCAAGGAACAAGACTAAGAACGCAGACGGGGAATTCATCGAGAGCATTGGGCTGTTTGTCTCATCTTTTGGGATTGTCTCCGCAAACATTGTTGTAGCTGTGCTACGTCTCATTTGTCAAGTTTCTAATTTTTCACTTTTCTTCCAAGAGGTTTTGACCCTAGTAAAACTTTCCAAAAAATAAAAAAAACGTAGTTGAACCACACAACAATTAACCAGTGAAGGAATGGTGTTAGTTTGAGCTCAAGCATGAAGAATTGAACCTCATTGATAGTCTGGAGACCAACCACCGAAAATATAAAATGCTAGAATTCAATTATTGAAAAGTGCAGCAGCAGAGAAAATGCCATGGCCGGGTAATTTCCATTACAGGTCTAGGAAATATGGCCAGGGTATTTGAAGTGCTTGCTTCGTATTGGCCTCAAAAACGGGATAAGCGTATAGAGACCGGGATAAAAAAAAAAAAAAAAAAAAAAAGCAATGACCAAACAACCTTACCCTCAATTTATCTGTGGATTTTATCTCCCTTGCGAAGTTGATGGTTTTGTATTATTTCTTGGAAAATCTTGCTTGTGTTGAATGTAACGAAGAAGAAGGGTAAATATTCTGAATTACAACAAGCACTATGAGACAGCATGTCCCTTTAACTAGATTGGTTTCTACAATGTTCATTGGTCATTACTTGAAAGATTATTTAGTGTTGGTTTTCGAAACAAACCACACATCACTGTCCCTGCGTGACAAGAGAGAAGTAGAAGGAAATTAAAACCCATCAAAATATGGCGTGCATGTTGTCACAAGTGATAAATAAATCAGTACACACAAACCGTACTCCTCTCTCGACTCATAAATAATTTAAGAAAGAGCTTTGACATGGTCTCATAAGATTTCATAGAACTTGCTCTACATTGAATTCTCCTCTTCGTCGAAAGGGATATCCCAGTGAGGTTTTGCTTAAAGAAAGAAAGAAAAAAGGAGCCGAATTAAACAAGGAACAACGAGGTAATTACAAGCAGTAGAATCCCAGACCATTAACAAGCTTCATGCAAGTGGACAGCACCCCCTCACCCTTATATACACGTCTGAAAACGTCGCACATAACACATAAAAGCGAGCTTACGTGCAAGCTCCATCAACCAGAACACCGTATTTAAACAAAACAGGAAGACTGTAAACTAGAAAACAATCGTCAGATCAGGAATATGGCGAGGAAGAGAAAGGCAGGTGAGGGTGAAGAAGAGAGGGTAAGCAATGATGGGAACGTGGGTTGGGACCAAATGATGGAGGAGGCTGAATCACTCCATGGAGTTCGGAGAGCTCGAAAACGATACCTTGGGGTGAGGCAGCGGCCGTCAGGCCGATGGGTGGCAGAGATAAAAGACACAATTCAGAAGATTAGAGTGTGGTTGGGGACTTATGATACTGCTGAGGAAGCCGCAAGGGCTTATGACGAGGCAGCTTGCTTGCTCCGTGGAGCTAATACTCGGACAAATTTCTGGCCTTGCTCCCCGTCTTCTCATTCAAAGCCAGCTCTTCCCCCAAAGATTGTCAACCTCCTGTTACTTAGGATTAAAGCTAGACACAATTCACTGACACAGGCCACTACTTTCCCTGTTAACCAACAGGAGCAAGAAGCCAGAGAACAGGAAAACCAGTTCGACCATTTCTTCGAAATGCCTGGAGATATCAGCATTGTTGAAAATAGTGATACTGCTAATAGCACTGCTGATACTATGACTATCAGCGATCACACGAGTGGTTTCTTTGAATCACGTTATGTTACAGAAGATCATGGGAGCACAAGCACATTTGAAGTGGATGATAGTTGGAGTAATGTTGATGGCAGTGGTCAAGGTGGACAGGAAGAAGGGAGAGGAGAAGAAGAGATTGATATGGGGCTGATTGATTTTCAATTTGATGATGCATTAGGATCATCTTTCTACCATTCTCCATTTGATATAGCACAGGAGATGATGGAGCCAATGGAGCAGGAACATCATGGGGATGAGCCACCAATGATTAGAGAGATCATGAAGCGGTGGAAGCACGAACGGAAGTTCTCAGCTTCTCTTTATGCCTACAATGGGGTATCCGAATGTTTAAGGCTGGCATTCAGACCAGGAATGCCAGCGATGGCAAATGGTGGGTATGAGTTGCCATCTAACCTTGGGATCAATAGTAATAACAACGAGGAGGAAAAGAGAAGAGATGACACGGGAAAGGATGCCAAAGAGGAGGTGCAAGAAGAAGTCGAGATTCCACAAACACCAACAGAAAAGGGGTCCTCATCTTCTTCCTCTTCTTTGAGCAAGGAAGATGGTGAATTGTCTCTCTGGAGCTCGCTCGATCTTCCTCCTATCTGCTTCAATAATATTTAGGCGATATTGGTCATAGTCTAAGCTAATTGTGTTACTCCTATTTTTGTAGCAACTTAAGGCAGAATTCTTAATATTTCATTTAGCATCAAAATAAGTGACAATTGTAGGTCAGCATTGCTGCATTTGGTTCATGCTACATTGCAGAGAACAATAATCAAACAAATTCCAATTAATTGTCAAGTTTGGATTATTTAATTATGTTCCCAATGTACAAGAATCTAAAGCAGAGCAAACAGCACTGCTAGAAGGAGGTTGCTTGCCTCGCCTCCATAAATAAGCTATGTGGTTATCACTTGTGTAATTACGCTGTACTTTCATTTTGGTACTCTAATTAATTACAAAAAAAAATAGGATTCAAATCCAGGGTTGCTCCTCTCTTTCCACTATCCTTGAGCACACCTAGTGCTTCTGCAATACCCATAAACCTGATTTTTAAACCAATCGAGAGGTTAACTAACCATCACTAATTGGGAAGATAAAGAACCTTATTAACTCTAGTTAATGTGATGATCCAAGACTTCTCCTAGCCTTTGTGCAGAATGTCAAAAGTTTAGTTCCCTTCCATTTACCTAAATCATGTTCATGGAGCGTTGTAGGCTTGACTTACAACTTTAGCTAGAGAAAGAGAGTGCGAGAGAGACTTTAAGATGTTTCTATTTGGTACCAAGTTCAACTCTAAATTAGTGGCTAGAGAGCGTATTCAAAGTGTCTATAATGCTAACAGAGTTGTGTTTCGTGAGAAGGTGCATGATTCCAAAGTGGTGATGGCAGATATTCATGTGAGGATAAAAAGGAACACCCGGGAGCACAGAATAGAAATGCAGATATTCATGTGACAGATTCTGAGACATTAACTGGCATGGCAGGCAAACAATTCGTGTTACAGCTGCTAGGCAGATGCATTTTATTTCTCTCATAGCCACCTATCTAACCAATCTTTCTTTTTCCAGGCTTCGTATAACTCTGAATTTTTTTTCCCTCCACGCCCCTTTTCGTGGCACCCACATACCCACTAGCATGGCCACTACCCACTACATATGTTGGGATTATTTTCACCGCATTATGGTACAAAACGAGCCATCTTGGAGGGTTTTAATTCTTTGTTTGTTGATAATTTGATCGTTTTGGTTGCGGTGATACCTCTCACTCCTTTTTCACAAGAAAGAAGAAGAAGAAGAAAAACATCATATGATCCTTGGCGGGAATTACAAACTATTGATTAAACTCATGAAAAATGCGTGCATACATCTCACTGATTAGCATACCTGGAGGGTGTTTGAATAATCCTCTTTCAAGAGATTGTTCTCTGCATTACTCTTATTTCATTTGCCTAAATGTTTCTTGAGCAGGGCACACTTGATTGGAAAACTTTAATTTTTAAGCCCCCTTTACAAGAAAAGAAGTAAACCCCCCTCCCACCTCAAGTTCAATACGATATGTTCAATACATTTGTGCCCTATTTGGCCCCCCGGATCAAAATCCCAAGCTCCTCCTGCTATCCTCTTCTGCCCCTGAATTTTTTTGAGATTGATATTGGTCCATCGTCCAAACCATGTGTTAACAACCGAAGCTTACATCATCGGTTCTTCGAGGTCACATGGATTCGTTTATACTGTTGGCTCTACATGCCCTGCTCTCTTTATTTGTCACCTACCTAGGTCGCCTGTTTTGCCCATAGCCCCAGTTGAGAGTCTTGTGGCGTAAAGGCTCAACGTTAAACAGGGAATTTTGATGGTGCCACATGTCTGACTCGTTGTAATTTGGAAATTTCGATTGCTTGTCCAATCTTCTGATTTTATCTTGCAAAACCACCACTACTAGGGGGCCTGATGTGGTCAGAATTTATAATAGTAATAATATAAAAAAAAGTTTGTATTATCCTCGGCTCCACTCTAATGACATTGTCCCATCGCCACATTTCAACCATGTTTTATCCTTTAAAAGAATTGGAAAGGCCCGCCTTCCCAAGTGCATGAATGGCCCCCAATCACATCCCCACTGGCCATCACCACTAATCATGATAACAAAAGTTTAGGGAAAAGGGAAAGCCGAAGGTAAGAATCAACATGGTGTTAATGAATCATAGGTATAGACAAAACCAAAAAAGAAACTTCCAGATAGCTATGTCGTGAGATCCCATTCCTTCTCGCCATGATCGCCAGTGGAACCTACTGGATAGCTATGTCTTTGAAGGAACTAGAATCCAAAGATGGGCACTGATAAGTTTTGGAGTCACCCTTTATCAGAAGTCGAACATTCCAAAATTCATAAACCGGCTATCTCAAAGGTGTGAACAATTAGGCATCTTCCTTCACAAGAACACCATAATTAGCCCTCAGTATGAGCCAACTCGCACTGCTAGCCCGTAACTAGGTTGGTGCATTATAGGAGGTGAGGGCAGATAATATTTGAGAATATGGTTGTTATTATTTTTTAAAATATTTTTTGTACCGAAACATATCAAAATAATATTTTTTTTATTTTTTAATAACAATTAAAAATATCAAAAAAAATTAAAAAAAAAAGATTTGAATTTTTAGAGGACCAGTGCGAAACTCTTAGTCCTGTTTAGTTTTTTTTTTAATTTAGCTTAAATTAATTTTTTTAGATGTTCTTGAATCATATTTTAATATATATATATATATTAAAAAAAAATAAAAATTGAGATCCTTAAGTGAGCCTTTACAGATCACTCCAGCCACTGATAGCATTCCTTTATGTTCTCAACAAGCTATCTAAAATCTCATTCTTTCTTTCCTTCCTTTCATTCTATTCATTTTGACAACTTAAAATACCCAATTCCCAAGTGTTTTTTTTTTAAAATACTATACTTGGTAACTGTATCACAGTTATGCTATTTTTCAAAATATTTTTTTAGCTTGTGCTAGTTTCTCATTCTTTTTTCTTTTTTAAATACCCATTCTTTTTTCTTTTTTTAAAAAAGTTTTAATTTTCAAAAAATAAATCTATATAATTATGTGACTTCTTTGTATTTCTTAATTACGACATGGGTGTTACAGCATCCCTGCTGGCAAATAAAAGTACCAAACTATATCTACTTCTACTTTATGTTTTAGCAGTTAAAAGTAAATTCAGCAACACTGCAAAAGGGACAACTTACAGAAGTGAAGTAACAGAAAAGCATCAACGCCGAACTATTATCCTCTACATCACAGAGCAAGAATCTTTTTTCACTCTCTTGGCCATCACTTTCCCGAGTGCAAATTATGAAGGAGGGTAAGTGGTTGCAGTACACTTTTAACTCGTAAATATTAAAAAACACGATGTGGTAAAGATTTCTCTGCCGGCAGTTGGAGCAACTCTCGAATCCCCTCACAGACCTGCGCGCAACCAATGATATAGTTCTCAAATCCCAGAAACTATCAAGAAATGCTAAGAAATAAGTCATAGTATCAAGTGCTTTCACCATGGATATGTCTGGTTAAAACTCTCACCCAAGAAAAGCTCTTGGTTCACCGGTGAAAGCAATTATATAGTTAATGCAATGTTCTTCATACCTCACCTTGTTTGTTAATAAGAATACAATTTACGTCCTGAAGCCCCTTTCGAGAAAAACACATACAGGACTAAGGACCTACTAAAAGTAGTTCCTAGCAGCATTCAGATGCTTTGAGAAAAAATGAGAGATTTTTTTTTCCTAAACAGCAAGAACTTAGAACAAAATGAGCCTTGATTACAACAAAACTTACCAATTTGATCCTGGCTTTAATTGATGATATTAACCGAGTGTACTCCTCTATTTGTCTGCAGAATCGAATTCAGTGAATCATTAAGGTTTTGAATAGAACACCCTTTCCTTATAGAGAATGAATACAGAACACCCCTAAATATTCACAGGACTTGAAAATGGCAAGAGTGGTGATACAGCCAAACACAATGGCAAGAGTGATGGATACAAAGACATTAGATGTGCAGACAAGAAACTGAAGGGAAGATGCAAGTGCAGTCCATGTCATTGATGGGACCTGTGGCATACCCTACAGTATTAAGCAAAAGCCTTTAAGATCATTCATTCCATTATTGAACTTCCAGAATTCGATCACAATGAAAAGTAGCCCTATTCCAGCATCCCCGCCCAAGGGTTCATCATAATTAATGCCAACAAGTTGTCCACATGATCAGGGACGAATCTAGACTTGGCAAACTGTAGGGAGGCATAACATACAATTCTGATTTTGAGGGGAGGGGGCATTTCATAAAAATGCCTTCAAATTTTTTATAAATGTAGGAGGGCTTTTGAAAAAATTTCAAACTTTGGGAGAGCCAGGACCACCCCTGGCCACCCCCTACATTTGTCCTTATACCTGACCACGTGTCAAGCAAAAGGGAAACACTCCTAAACATCCTCTACCCTCCCTCCTACTGTAGCTGAGGCCAAGCAAAATGATCAAAGAGAAGAATAATCTGACAAGCACTGCTAACTTCTGCCTCAGAGGCGCTTTGAGATCTCAATATATGCTATCAATTCAGGATTTAGTTCTGTGTCCTCTCTTAGTTATTTTAAGGGAGTCTAGAGATAAATAAGGTACACCATGTTCAGATGTAGGAACTTGCATGACAAGATATAATTTTTTGGTTCTTTGCGTTTGGTACTACCATGACAGAATATGTAATGACTAATAAGGTTTGTTATATTACGAACTACTTCTAGATAACACATGACAAAAGTAACCAGCAAGGATTTCTTCTCTCAACTCTGCCATCAGCAAGTTGTCTTGTTATTCAGGGAGCATTTTTTTTGCACAAAATATTTTATATTTAACCGTAACCTGTGCATTGACATATTTTCTGATGCTTGGTAAGTAATGGCATGAAAATTTTGGTGGCAATGAAAATATTGTTAAGTAAAGGCTAAGAGAAAGCTTTGATTAACCAAAGAGAAATTGCATACCTTGCTATTTTTTCCTCCCTTAGCGCTATGAAATTCAAAGCTTCAGTCCAGGTAAACTCCACGTGGAATCCAAGTCCAACATCCACAAATATGCGTTGTGTATCTGGCCTAATATGTAAAAGACATGGAGATCAAAGAAAGATAAATCATGCAGCTACTGATAGAAACTAGAGTACTTCAATGCAACAAGCACTTACACATCAGCTTGCATGTACACTTCAGAGCCAAGGTTGACCATTGTTCTGAGATTAGTTACACTGTTCTTCTCTAAGTTCTCTATACTCCTTCGCAAATCTGAGCTAGAAGTAAATAGTCAAGAAAACATTGATGCTATCAAGGATCATTAAATGAGCTGTAAAATTGAATTGAAAAACGTTCAATGTCCAAGGTGCACAAGGATATTTTGGTTATAAGCAGTTGGGTATTGACTACCCACTATTTATTTATTTTCAAAGTAAACATGAACAGAAACAAAAGGATACAAAATCTTTTGTTGCTCAAAAACCTTGTCCCTGCAAAATAAGAACATGGAAAACATTTAATAAGCATCCAACAACGCCAGCATTCAACATAGAGTAAATTATAAATATCTCTTTTTACTTGTGAACTCTCGATCCAGCAAATTAAAGAAGCAACATGCTAAGCATTTGATGTAAGCTATACTTAATTTTTTTAAGCTTCTTTTCCCATTCATTCTCACTTAAAAAGTAGAAAACTTTGAGATTACAATAGCAGTAACAGAACTTATGTAATAAGAATAATGGTAAAAAGAGGTGGCAGCCATAATTAAAAGAAAACAAGCAAAAAAGGAAAACATTTATCCATACCGTTCAGCAATAGCGCGAACAAGCTGTGGTTTCAAATGGCCATCGACAAATTCCTCAAATTTATGGATCTTTTCCTGTATGTAGCTGTCCATTATTATCCCTGTTACAAAATATAGCTCATTAGACGTCCTACTAGAGAAGTCACACTCTTCTTATGCAAACTTGCACATATAATATATGTATAAAAAAGGTTGACCTAAAGCATTTCAATCAAATACGAAACAAGCAAACTTTTCGTTTAGGCTTTTTGTCGAACAGTTTGAGTGCACAAACTCAGATAACCGCATGCTCAACTTTACGCACACAGGTTGATAGACAGGAAAAAAAATATATGCAATAGAGTTGAATATTAATGATTAGTATAATTAACAAAGAAAAAGGAGTTAAACAACTAGTCCGCTGTCAAGCCAAGAGAAAATACGAATTATATGTGTGTTAAATAACTAAATTGCTCACCTTTTCCCAGGTTTAGGTTTTGTTCATATATAAAACGCTGACAAGAAGTGGAGGAATCGTAGCTGTTCGGGGTTCTTACTCCTTATACGGTGATGGGCGCGAGGCGAGGCGTCCAGTTCTTTCCAAGCACTGCCACAGCTACAGGCTACAGCCGAAAAGAAGAAATATTATAGTTTGTTTTTTCACTTGCATATTATTAAATTAAATTATTTTACAAGGGAAAGCTCAACCTACGTGTCATGACACTACCCGCTGCTAGTTTCTGACAGTGTTTGTGATTTGCAGAGATTGTTTTTAAAATAATGTAATTTAAAGTGTTTTTGTGATTTAGGGGTTTTTTTTTGTTTTTATTTAAAAATATATTAAAATGATTTTACTTTTTAAAATTTATTTTTTATAAAAACATATTAAAATATTAAAAAAATAATTTGAAATAAAAAAATCATTTTTCTTTAAAAACAAGATTGTATTAAATAAAAACTGTTTTATAAACCAAAAATAAGGATTTTTATTTTTTTATTTCTTCGAAGGTATGTTCTATTTTTCGCATGAGCTAGGGGGGAGGGTTACAACAATTTGGCTTGCCACCGATTTATGAAGTCATTATTGAGATTTCCTTCTTTAACATTGGCAACAAGTAAAGCAACCACTGTCTGTGATGAGTAGATCGTTTAGACAGGATAAACGACATGTCATGAATATGAATGAGCAAATGAATGGCATGTCTTTTATTTTTCACGTCCAGTATGGAGGGTTTTTTCTTTTATTTTATTTATGAGCGACATGTCTTCCGCAGGGCGTCCTGGGTCTGTTACGCTGTTAGATTAGAGTTTAGAACTGAACCTTAAAATTCAAGCGGCACCTAGAAAAGAGATTCCAATGTTTCACAATACCAACATTCTTTTTTAATCAAATTTCACCATAGTTTCTGCTCCTCTATCACACTGATTTTAATGCTAAGCTCCTTCGGCCTTGCTTTGCGCATTACTCCTCCCACCATGAAAACATGACGTTCATTTTCCAGGACCTTCTAGCAGCAGGCATTATCTGAGGATAAAAGGAAACAAATAGCTACCAATATTGATCCAGGACCTTCTGGCATTAATGTGAACCCTCAAGAACTCCGGCAAACTATGAGGCAACGAGAAGCATCAACCTTTGTTAACAAGAACAAATCAATCTTGTGGGTATGACTTGCAACACTTAACATCAAAATTTGCTACCAGCAGAATTGTATTGTACTGTATTATCCTTGCTTTCTGTACATAGACTGTCTAGATGCGAGAAATCATCTTGTCTCACTTATATCGCTAGTTTTCAGAGAAGGAAAATCCAGTAATGGAAGTATTGGCATCTGAACTCAGCCTGAAGGGTCAACAAGCACTGAAATACCTGTGAGATTGTGCAACAATAACAGTGAAGCTCCTGGAAGTAAAGACCTGATTCTTAGAATTGGCACAACAACAAATCATCTAAAGGGCGTAAGAATTAGAGACTAGTAGACTTCCTTAATGTTGAAACAAGGATCGAGGTGTTAGAGAACCCAATGTTCGGCAAAAGCCTCATGCAGCACAAGCACCAGCTTATGTAGCTTATGTTCAACAAGAACAAAATAGTTTGGATACTTATAATAAAGGTACTGTGGTGAACATATTCGAGAAGAAGTGTGACCTATTGAATCTTGCTTCCACCTGGATGAAATTTTGGTGAAATTCACAGCATAAATGACAATTCTCAAAATTCTGATGATTTAGGCAATGAAACTACATGAATAAAAAATTAATCCCATAGGGTTGTTCATAAGTAAGTAGAATGGTTTTCAAATTGAAGGTGTGTCTCTTACAAGCAAAAAAAACTGTGATTTTCTCTTTAAGAGATGTTTTGCTTTCCAGCATGCATCTGAATATAATAAGGGATATCCGTTATTAAAAAAGAAAACCTGAGAAGCATACTTTGAAATCCTTTCCCCTAAATTTTCCAGCAACCAACAAGAGTGACAATAGCTATATGTAAGGATTTCAAAGTGAAAGACCGGGGGAACGGAATTATTATATCACTGACTGCCCATATGAATGCTACAATGATTACAAGTACATGAAATTACACACTTTCTCAACGACTTGGGAAACAGGGCAAAAGAAATCAAAATCAATCCTGAGCAAGATAATCATGAATTTCATTTGGTCCATCAGGCATTTCCAACATTTTAAACTTATGCGCGCAATGTCCTCGTGCGGAAAAGAATGCATATAACTGGCAAACTACATCCAATACAATGAACAAATTAATTTATAGAACTCAAATATTAACAAATTCATAGTTGCAGTTGAATACGTCTAGACAAATTTGATCATCCATGATTGAGGACAGCATATGCAAAGGACAAAAGGTAGCTGAAAAAATAAAAGAAGAAGCTAATAGGAAATGGATTTCCACCAGATGAAAGGAAAATGTTACTATCATTTTTAAAGGTTTATCTTCAAGGATTATCTTGTTTTACAACTATACTGTGCCCATCAAACTTCACATACCTGTTTTGAATTTTATTTTGTCTCCTGCAGAATACCAAGAATGTGATGTTCCGCATTCCAGTAACAATATTTCTATAGAAAACTAGAGATTCATCTGAGTTTAGCAACAGCCATAATCTTTGCATGCTAATGGCAAGTGAAGTTCCAATATGCGACTTCCTTATCAGTAGAGAGTTCCCATACAAGTCCTGCCTTCACTAACTGGAGAAAACTCTACAATGTCAATCGATTTACAAGATCACGTCATGGAATGCCCACAGATTCGGCAGAAACAGTAACTGTTCCTAAAATTGACAGGCATTCGCCATCCGAGGCGTCCATGCCATGAGATCTACAACTATAGTAGAAAACTGCACTCATCATCAAATCAATAAGCACCACAAATGAATACATAATAACCAAGAGAGGACCTTCCCAAATCCTGGAAGACCCATCTCCATAACTCAATGTCTTAACTCTATGCTCGAACAAACCTTCTATAAATGCCATCCCAATTGTTGATCCAAGAAATATTAAAAGACCCACCTGAGTCTGTCCCCTAATTAAAATACTGGACCGGAGCAGTGCCTGCGGCCCTGAAACATCCACCAACACAGAGATCACAACAGCAATATTGCAAACAATAATCGCATTGGCAAAAATAACCGAGAAAACTAGCCCCACTATCATCGCAGCATACAGATTTAACTCCGGCCAAAACCCAAGCACCAAAAATGTGCTACAAACAGCTAAAAGAAGAACAAAGAATAACGTGAGACAGCCGACGATCACCATACACGACCACAAATACGTCGAAACAATCCTCCTCCAAATTTTACTTATCATTGCCAAAAACTTTGAACCATCAACATCTTTCCTCGAATATGTGCAATCTACAGAATAAACCACCGCAGCTCTTGATAACAAAGACAAGGTAATAAACAACGGGAAACACGTTGCGGACGAAACAGCCATCTCGGCAAAACGATGACACAGCTGATTGATAAGAGGCCTCAATGGAAGTCCACTAGAATTCGCAACTAACAAAAGCCTAGTACTCAATCTCTTAACAATAGACTGATCAACCAATACATTCGACAAAAGAATGGCAGATACTGGACAAATAAGCAAAGCAGCAATTGTCATAAACGACCATGAATTACATCGGAGAATCCTCGCTGTTTCTCTCAAGATATCCAATGCACTCGTTGAATAGAACTGAAGATTATGGCTATCATTATAATCAAATGAATAAAGCTCAGAATTTTGGAGATGGGTTTCTTCAGATCCCTCCTTTTGCAGCTGATCCAAACTCATTCTAGGAGAAGCTCCGCAAGAAACCTCCATTTGATCGATATTTTTATAGACTCAACAATATAAAGAAACAAGACTCAATGCATACACAGTGCCACTATATTGGATCTTGAATTAAAAAAATTGCCAGGCAACATAACTTAAAGAAACAAAACTTAGATTTAGATTTATAGGGCAATAAGAGAAACATGGAAAAGATAGATCGGATGGTGAAAAAAACCCGGGAACTTGCAAAATAATTGTTGGAATTGGAGGGAATTAATAGTGAGGGATTCTGATACTGAAAGAGAAGAGTCGGTGGGTTCTTGGCGTGAATGGGATGGTGATTCAAAAGCGTGTGTGTGTCATAGATGCAGGATGCTGGCATTTTTTCTAAGGTGTGCAGTTGAAGATGCCACCATTGGAGCTTTTTTAGCTGCAGCCTGCGCTTGTCTTGGATGGGCGTTACGTGAAAGTGGTTAAAAAAAAATTGGGAATCTGAATCTAGTCCCCAAACTATATACCCATTTCCAATTGCATTTCAAACCTATAAATCTTATCGATTAGATCCCATACATTCTCAATTGCATCCTTTTGTCAAGCTCTTATAATAGTTTAAATTTCATATGCATGTTTTATATACTAAATAAAAGGACCTAATCTCAGGAAACAAATGAAGGAAAAATTAATAAACACTAATAATGTTGGTCTAATGTGTATATTTATGCACTAAATCACCATCAATTTGAGGAAATTTGATGAGAATGTCGATAAACATTAATTGAGAGTTTTTAAAATAAAATTGTGATCAAATTGGTAAAATTTATAAATCTGGATTCAATTGAGAATGAATATAAAGATTTATAACTAAACTGAGGTTTTTTCAACAACAAAAAAAAACCTTAGATGTTCTAAAGGAGAGAAAGGCAGTCACATCCTTCTGATTCTATCATGTTATCATTGATTAGTAATGATTATGTAGCAAGGCAAATCATTACCCTCTAGAAATTCATTTCATCCTCAAAGTTTAAAACTTTATTCTTCATTGATCTCCTACCATTTACAGTCAAAGGTGTTCAAAAAGGAAAAACATAAGTTAAAGAAGAAAAGGACAGCGATAAATTCTGTGTTAGTCTCTTTATAACTTAATTTTTTAATCCATGATTTTGTTATCCTTAGAACTATGAACATTCAACTGTTTGTATTCAGCAAATTTCATCTCTTCGATCATTAAATTTGAGTATTTTTGTGTAGAGAGGTTCAAGTCCTTTTCCTTTTTTCTTGTTTGTTAGATTCCAGGTAGCCCCAAACTGCTAGATTCATGACTTCACTCTTCGCCCTCTTTTAGTTTACAAGAACACAAGTCTGGGAACAGTTTTCATTCAAGTGGTGTAACTCTTCAAGCATCGCATCCTTGATATGGTTATTTCGAGTCTCGAGCTTTTAATTTTTTTGGAAATTTTAACAAGGTTTGTGTTCGATTATATAATACAAAATATTTAATTTCCACTGTTGTTTTTCTAGGAAAAAAAATGTTTGCCCAAAAAACAATTAATTTAAATAACTTTTTTATTAAGCATCATTCACTCACCCGATTAAGATAGTGTTTAATATTGTAGTGATGAATGTTTTTCATTCAAAAATATATAAAAATAATATTTTTTTATTTTTAAAAATTTATTTTGATATTAATACATCAAAATAATATAATATACAAATAAAAATTAAAATTTTGAAAAGCATATCACAATGGAAGGGAAAGACAAACAAGCCCTAACTCTCCTCGTTAGAATTATTTTATGACAAACTTGGCATCAAAACAAGACACATAGATCCTCGTTTCCTGTTAATTTAATGTCGAGGATCCAATTGGAAAACTTGTTTGTTCCCCATCTTCCGCGTCTTAAAATAAACCCTCCCCCTGCCATTATTGACATCGGTTCTTGAACGGATAGCTTAAGCTTCAGTGATCTGAAAATAGATTTAGTCTTATGTCTGTGTTTATGACTGGCAAGCCTGCTGAGATGGCGGTGAAATTGACTCGTTTATTCTCGGTTTCATGCAAGTTGACTAAGTAAACAACCTTAATTTTCGACCTTCTTGATCTCCCTGCAAAAACAACACGGTTTCTAAGGCTTATTTCTTTCCACATGTTCGTTAATTTATGCGAGTCTTCCCAGGACAAGCGACAATCGGGACTCTTTTATCCTTCGAAGAGGTAGACGGCTCCCTCTATTTCCAACTCGACCTCAAAAAACCATAACTAACTATTCTAGTTAGATCTAGTTATACAATCTCGGATTCTCCTTTCCTAGCCCAAATTGAAATACTTTTTAATGATAACAACAGAAGTTGTCTTTGCAGATTTTCTAGTCATCACTGCTACATGATGAACCAAGAACATTCATTCCCATCAATTTTGAGCAAAAGCCTCGTCTCCATAAGAGGATCTTCAACCTCATTGATATAGGAATTGGATTATTTCCAGGGTAGCTTTTCATGGGTTAACTTCTTGTAACGAATCAAGCCTTCTAGTTGACGTGTATCTTAAATAAATTTTACTGAGTTAACCAATCACACAATCAATGTCAAAATTGGTGGATTCCTTCAATCCAATAACTTAATATTTTTTTTTTTCATATATAGCGGGTGAGACCCCTTAAAATTCTATAATAATTATTAACTCTTAAAACGTCCCCGTCCCCGTCCCCTGATGCCAATCTAGTTTGATTGGTTTTAGCCGTCATATCACGAACAAGAAAATTCTTGGCGATCAAATGGTTTGTGCTGCTGTCTCCAATCTCCAATCTCAAGCCTGAACCACCAAGTAAGCAGCACACAAACAAAGTAAACGACCGGAAATAACTTCCCGTCTTTTAACTGTTCGATCTCTCCAGACACAAAAAAAAAAGACAGAACAAATCCATCTCTTCATCCCATAAAACAAGACCGCCACCACGACCTCCCTCCCCCTTCATCTCCACCATGGGATCAGCAGCAAACCTTTGCTCCGTCTTATCAGAATCACAACGTATAATAAACGCTCACTCCCGCCATTTCTTGGCTCTCTCTGTCCTCTTTATCCTCCCTCTTTCTTTCTTTCTTTCTGTCTACCCCGCCATCCAAAACATCATCTCTCAATTCTCCACTCGGGGCTCCAAAACCCTCCTCTCTCGTACATTTTATCAAGATGACCCATCAAATCTTTTCACTACAAATTTCATTATCCTCTCTCTTCTCGTTTCACTCTTTACCATCACGTTCTCAACTTTTGCTCTAGGTTCCATCACCTACAGTGTTATTCATGGATTCTACGGTAGACCTGTAAAGCTTTGGTCTTCAATCAAATCTGCTTTCACTTCTTTCTTTCCCCTTTTGATCACTGGCTCTTTTGTTGAAATTATCTTTTTGGGGGTCCTTCTCCCTTTTGTGTTGTTGTTGTTTTTTGTTATAAATGGAATTCAGCTTCCTGGATTTGAAATTAATGTCTCTTCGCCTTATTTTATTGTTTTTCTTGTGATTCTTGGGGTTGTTTTGGTCTTCGTATTGCTTAATTTGCAATTGAAGTGGATTTTAGCTCAGGTAATTGTGGTTGCCGAATCAAGTTGGGGTCTTGAGCCGTTGAGAAGGAGTGACTACTTAATGAAACGAATGAAGGGAGTGGCTTTGTCTATGGTTTTATTTTTTGGGTTTTTCTCTGGCTTGTTGGTAATTGCCAGTTCATTTCCTTGGGAAGGTTTGCATGTTGGTAATATTGACAGTGCATGGAAGATTTGGCCTTTTGTTGTTCGAATTGTGGTGACTTCAGCACTCCAAATGGTGTTGCAGCTTTACAATATCGCGGCGTTTGCTGTTCTTTACATGGATTGCAAGGCTGTGCACGGAGAGCTTGTTTTGGAGATTGCTGAGGAGTTTGCTGGTGACTATGTTAGCTTGCCTTTTGATGATGGAAAGACCCCTCATTTTGTTTCTGTTGCTTATATATGACATGCAGTACTAAGGTTAGCGACCTCGTAATCCCTTTTGTTTGCATTACATGTTTTGTTGGTTGTTCTTTTCTAGCTTATCCTAGTCTGTACTTGTGTATTTGAACTCACTTCTATGTAGATACTGCAATGAGTATGAAACTTGTGTGTACCATCATCTGAAATAAGATTTGAGTTGCTGGTGCTTATGAATGGATATTATTATAGCTCGTCTTTTCACATATATTTGGTTTGGCTAAATCTATGATGGAGAATGAACAGGTCCATACTGGTGGGATATTGATACATTTGATCTACATAAACTTGAAAGATGTATGTATCATATCCCTGAGACTCCGTTGTATCAATGCCTTGTCGAATCACAAACGCAGTTAAGGAACAAGGTGTGGCTTAAAGCTTTTTCACTATATTGAGGATTTTTAAGTGGTTTCAATTGTAAAGTGGTTAACCATTGGCAGCATTGTTATTGGTGGGATTGGTGATTGAAATAGTTCAGATTTTATCTCCTAATTGCTATGACCTTCTGAATCCTGAAGCTTCATCTGTGGGGGCATTTGTTAGATTTATGCCCCCCAAATACTGCTGTGCCTGGACGTGGAAGGTTTTTTATGTTAGGAGCTAGGAATAGAGATTGTAGGTGAGTTTGTTAGGTTTGTCTTTGCTTGTGGCTTGACAGTGACATAGATAGCCAGTTTGATTCAGTTTTGGACAGTTTTTCATGGAGGTTGGTGGGCCTTTTCAGTTCTCGTAATAAATCATTGCATTTACTATCGTGCAGTATGTTAGTTTTGGTGTACTACAGACTGCAGTTAATGTTGAAACTGAATCTTAAGATGTCTTGCTGTCATTTGCCAATCGTTAAAGCATCTGAATTGGGAAAAAAAATGGTACGTGCAAACCTAGAAACCCATTGAGTCCCCTGCTTTTTTTATTGGAAATTGAATTGCCCTTACTCTGTTCCGATTCAAATAGTTTTGTCAAATCTGTGCCATAGAAAGTTAAAGCTCGCAGAGATTAATGCAATGAAGTTTCTTCTTTTAGACACATGGAGCTATAATATTATGCCTTCACCTGGTACTATCGGACTCACGATGTCAGTGCTATCATATACTCTAATCACTACTATTCAGTCTGGCAGTGACATGCATGGAATAAGTCTGGTGTTGGAAATTCTAGCCATAAGACCTGCAGTTCATAGAGTTTTGACAGCCGAGGAATTGTTTTGTATCATTTTCATTTTTCATTTTTTTGTTTTTAGAAACGTAAAATATTAATAATTAGTACTCAAAATTTTTCAAAGCCAAACAAAACAGTCCTTGGAAAGCTATTTTTGTGGTTGTTGAGAAAACAAAGCCCACCAGAAGGTCATTTCAATGAAAAATATATTTAAATGTTGTTTTTTCAAAAAAAAAAATAACTTCAACATATCAAAAACATAAAAAAAATTAATATTTTTCAAGAAAAAATTTAAATAAATCCAAACCACAAAAACAAAGCCATGGAAGAAGCTGCAGGACGAGGTAACACAGTAGCAATTGGTAGCAGCAAGTTTTCAGCTTTGGCATTGTTAATACCGGAATACATGAATTAGTAATTGGGATATCCTTCCACCTAAATTTGGTACCCATTAATCAGTAGTTTATAAGTTGTACCTGAACCAACACAAGACGATCAGACAATCCAGAGTAAACAAGAAAATGAGGTGGAAAGGATTGAAAAGCTTATTGACTTGGGTGCATTTGCACTTGGTTTTTAATTGGCACTGAGCTTTTCCTCCTTGCTGGATCCATTGACAGAACCGGAAACAATACACTGTTAGTCTGTGAATGTTAAAAGTAAAATCTTAAATAGAAACCATCCATGAGAGTCCATTTCCAACAAACCCTTCCAATAGAATACAAATCAAGTATTATAAACAATACAAGATCGAAGTTTTGGTACCAAATGCAACAGCCAGGGACCGACCGTTGCCATGAGAGTGCATGAAGCTTCAGTGTGGCTAAGAGAAACAAGAAAGTTCAACGACCTTTTTGCATCAGTGTCATGTCTTCTCCTGGGGCCTTGAATCCAGAATCCATAGCAAAATACAAAGTCAATAGGCGAAGTAAGTGGCCAGTTATTTCTTGGCCCAAAAATGAAAGAATGCTCAACTTTTCCCCACGGAGAAACCAAAGCGAAACCCAACTTCAATGAGTCATTGTCAAGGTTTTCTATTGTGCCTGGCTGGATGAAGATGATGCTTTCAATCTAAAGACACTCTCATCCTGATCAGCACGGAAGAGAAGGTTACTCCAGTTATTAGACCTTTGAGCAATCCTGGAAGAAACCCTGTCACTATCTTCCCCGCCAGAAGCTTCATAGCCATCACTGGTAGACCTTGAAAGTGGAAATAAATTGTGAGAAACAGGACCACCCACTGATAGACCCATGAGACGTCTCGACTCTCCGGATGAGGAAACCCGGAAAGGGTGGATATCTGGGGAGTCTAAACTGCTCTCAGGAGAAGAAGCAACAACCCCAACTGAGTTTGACATTGCTCGGCTTGTTTGGAAAGCACTACGGGCCTCAAGCTGGAGAGGGGCCAAGCTTGTTGATGTCTCCGTGAAACCCTTGTCAGGAGCTATACCTGAAGCCTTAGTTACAGACTCCATGGGTAGGTCAGCTGGAATGCGTATTCGCTTACTAGCTCTCCTTCTATTACTATCAGTCCTTGGGACCATCCGACGGCCACTGCTGCCAAAGCTGCTATCCATGTCTAGCCCAAAAGGGGGTTCCCTTCTTGTCACAGGCTGCAGGATTTTCGACTTCTTTCTCGCCTCTGCTGCAGCTCTTGAAACTTCTTCTGCGTTTAACCTGGCCAAAGTCCAAGGACTGATCTTTACTGCCGCCGGGTTCTTTTTCTTGATTGGTTCTTCTCCAATAGTCTTCTTTCCTAATGAGCTGACAGATCCAGTCTCTGGAGGAACAACATCAAACTGAAAGAACAGGGAATGTTACAGTAGCATCAAGAAGTTTAGAAGTGTCGTTAAAAGTGTAAACTCGTGCTTAAGTGCAAAGCATTCAAAAAAGACAGCAGAAAAAATCTTAAAAATAAAACAAGTGTTGAAGTTATCGCCCCTCTTTTAATATATAGATTCACAATCACACAATACACCTAGTAGAAATATTGATTAGTGAGAGGTACCTGATCTTCCAGAAAAAGGCGAGGTGGTGTGCACCAAGCACCCCGGTGAAAAGTAGAAAATGAGCTTGCACTGCTTAATCCAGTAAGTGAACTGGCTGGAGACATTTGCGCACTCTGCTGACCATCAACACCTTGTTGCTCTTGTTCCTGCTCCCTTAGAGCTATTATGTAATCATAAGTGCTGATTCCCTGTGACGTGTGCAGAAATTATGTTATTATACCTAACAACTAGGCATAAAACTGCATGAGACCAAAACAATAGTGAAAGGTACCAAAACAAATATGTACGGCTGATCTGCCCAGAAAATACAAAAAGGAAAAAAAATTAAAAAAAGCTTTATCAATACTATATTTTTTTATTTAATAATAAAAAATAGCAGAAGGCGCAATTTGAAGATAAAATGACAGGCATCATTACCTTTTTTATAAGGAGGATATGAAAGAAGAAAAGCTGGGCAAGAGGTAGGGTTGCAATCATAGCCAAGATGGTGCAGGCCAACTACATGAATGTACACATTCTATTAGTTTAATGCAAAGAAATGAAGCGGTACATATAACAACATTAGAGCACTCACCACTACAATAACAAAGGGTGCCAAAGAGAAACTGCTTCCCAGTTTAACAGAGATATCAACAGAGAATCGCCTCCGTTCAAGAAAACAGCAGATAAGTACAAGGATTCCAGTCGACCATTGTAGAATAAGCTGCAATCTCAAGCCCAAGGTACACAAACCATGTATATACCTGTCAATAGTCAATTAAATTGAAAATGGCTTGAAAATTAAACGCTTACTCTGGGAAATCTTCAGTAATGGGAGGCTGCTTGGGGGGATCATGGTAGAAAGTTCAGGAAGTGAAAACTTGTTTAATACCAGGAATGATTCAAGAATCTCAGACATCATTGGGAAACTATTTAAGCACAAACAGTAAAGCCAGAGGCCAGTGGAACGTGATAATCAAGCAATTAAGCAAAGTAACCAATGGAATAAAAAAAAAATATCCATCTGTCTTGGACTCAACTGAAAGAGCTTTCAAAAGATTGTGTCATGCATGGATAAGTTATGTACTACAGAAGGCAACAGCATCATATGGACTCAGGATGAATTTTTTTGGTTCGCTTCACATGATTGGGAACGAAGACACTTGCATAGGGAAGAATGGAAAGATTTTGAGAATTAGGGCATGGAAAATCCTATTGACCTTCAGAAGCTGGGATTACAGTTTATTGATGCAGTCTGACCATCTGAAGATTCCAGGTAAGGCAGAATGTGGAGGCTTGGGCTTACCAGGAGGAGAGCAGAAACCATAAGTGTGAAAAACTGTCTGTAGTTCTTCTTGCCTATGCAGTTGTTAAGCCACTGCAAATGTCAGGGACCAAATGAGCATAAGGATTATAAGATGAAAAAGAAAATTTTCCAAAAAACAAGACCTCCCATACCCTGCAGTGATGATCAAAACGATCAACACATTTGTCACATACTCTACAGTGCTTGCTGTACTTGAAAACCTGGACAGGATTATAATTTCATAAGCAGAAACTTTCATGAACTGTAAACACAAGTAGTACAGTTGAACTTTAGATTGAACTCAAGATGCGTGCAATGGCTGTTAGCTTTTTGCAGGTTGAATGTATCAAAATGGTTTCTCTATAAAAATAAACATCCTCAGAAATACTTAAAAATTGCAAGCATATGCTTACATTATTAGAACAATAATTCTTGAGTGTCAAGCTATTCATTTCAACCAAGTCAGTGCGCATATTTATTAACTCTACTGGACAATTTAAAAATAAGTGAAAAATCTATTGACTTCAAGCACTCCTACCAACCTCAACTTCACACAAACTGCAATAGAACATCCCATCTTCGCTCATCTGTAGCTCAGAAGATTCATCACTCGAACTGCAGTGATTACAGATAAAAGCACAAGGAAAGAAAACCCACTGGAAACAAGATGCATTCCCTGATGACACCTTATCAATTTGAGTCTTGGGCTCTTTCTTAGTTGATTCTGCACCCACCACCTCTTTTTCCAGAGAATTTCCTACAACTGTAGAAGCATTTGCATCATGTATTGATGAAGTTGACCCTCCACCGAGTTTTGAATCCTTCTGTGGGTTATGCTTTTCACTGTCTGGAATCTTGAGATACTTTTTGGATCTAAACACTCCAGGGTCCGCAGGATCAGCAGCTGCACACCAAATATATAGACCAAAGGCACAGGTAATCTGAAAAGCAGAGGAGCAGTTATTAAAGTGCCAACTAGAGGAGAAGCGGAGAGCACACATCTAATGAAACCAGCATAAGAAACAGTGGTTGTGAAGTACATGTATGTTGCATTTACACTTACCTGTATTAGTTGTCACTAATAAACAAGACTAGAAGATGCAATTTCTATGCTTAAAATGGCTGACTCATGTCATGATTTGCTCAAATGAAATTTAGAACCATAGCATGACCGAAATAGAAGCCTACTATTTTTTTCCTCTAGCAAATGACTTATCGTTTAGAGACCACATTAACAGCCAAATGTAAAGTGTTTCGAATATATCACCAGGTCCAAGGATATCTATTTGACTAGCATGGGCTAGCATGTCAGATATAAATATATTGATGCCATAGCTACTACCTATTAAATTCTCATCCAGAATTTAATCAGTCGGAAATATATCAATCCAAAGGCATACAGTGAATCATGCAAGAGAAGTTGATTGTTAAACATGGAATTAGGTAGCCTGAAAATGCATAGCATGCACTAATAAAATCTAACCCAGTTCTGTATTTTGGTAATTAACTGCTTTCAGTATCATCGCGCCTATGTGTGTTGGCGGAATAGAAAGCTTGTTAGCTGTCTATTCAGTACTTAGCAATAAAACATTTGTTATACATAGACACCATTCATATTCTGCAAGTGACATAATGGTGATATGTTTTCATGGATTCCCAAGACCATGAAAGGGTAGAATAATGAAATTAATTAATGGTTATTTTGAGTTCCATGTTAATCCAGAAAGTCTTTTGACTCTCTTCTTAAAAAAATGCATGCTTTGGAGGGGTTTTGACAGTTTGTGAAAATCCACAAATAAAAAAAGGGGAGAGAGAGAGAGAGAGAGGCCACTGATTAAGCAATTACAGTCTAAATAGAAAATTGCAAGGACTGGCTTTATACTGCTTTCATTGGAAGACCACAATTAATAGCATACTGTATCAAATATCCCCGATTTGTTAACACAGGGATATGCCAAGGGCTAGCATTCACAGAGAAACAAATGGCACAGTGGCTTTGTTCCAACTAGTGCCACAATTTTGATCTTTAGGGGATCAAATTTGTAGTTCATTTGTTATGGTTTTAGGTAACAAACACAGGGACCAGACAACAATCAACTCAATCACATTTATCAACTAAAGTGACAGTATGTTTGAAAGGATCTATAGATAGAAGAATCCCTGAAAACAGAAACACACAAGGAAATCGAATTAGAGAAAATAAAGCTAAGAGCTTTGGAACCAAGAAGAGGAAAACAGATCTCGGTTGTGAAACCCGCTAAAAATAATGAAAGTACACATTAAAAAAAATGCAAGGAGAAAAAAAATACTATACGGAAAAGTGTGAATTCGCTTACAAGAGGAGTGTAGATTCCCATCGCTATGTATTGAAATAACTTCTTCCCCACAAAAGGAGCAAAGAACACATAAAAAGCAAACCCCAGTGCCAGAAATACAGCAACAGCCACCACCTTCACATCGACCACTCAAGATCAAAACTTTCAACCAATAAAGATGCAGAACACTGAAAAATAACACAATAAAAAGAAATAAGAATAATAATAAAAAAAAAAAAAGTACCTGAAGAGGGTGATAAGGAAGTTGCCATCCATGCTTTCTCATTTTCTAGCCAAATGAAGCAGCCCAGCACAAAAAAATATGTATTCAAGATAAAAGAGTGAAAATGAATGGGAAAGCAGGAGGAGTGGCTTAAGTTTTGCTTATTTTCTTTCACTTTCCCTCATTCTCCTAGTAAAAAAGGCTACTTTAAAATCTCTCATTCCACTGCATTACCAACCAGAGCAAAGGTTAACACATGGCCATCATTCTCATGAGTCTAGCCAAACAAGGAGAGGAAATGCGGAGAGAAAAGGACACTAGAAAAGGAGCTGGAGGTTGGAGATATGACTAGTATGGTGTGCTGGGTGGTGAAGAGGGATAGAGTCAATAGACAGGGAGGAAACCTTTGTCTAGTTCACTCAATCATTCATGGCCTAAGGTCATGGAATTGAAGGAGATGGATAAGAAAAATTAAGAAGAGAAGAGAGAAAAAAGAGAGAAAAGAGTGTGGCTTGGCCTGGCTTAGGATTTGGGTTTTTCTTTGTTTGTTTTGTATATTCAAGCAAAGCTTTTCACTTTGGGCAAAAAAAAAGAAGAAGACATGTGACTGTAGGGGAGAGAGAAAGAAACAACATTGGGGTCTGGATTTCTTTTCGTGCCTATAATTACCTTGCAACCTCCCTTTTACTTTTTCCCTGTTTCTAGCGTTGCCTTTTCTCTGGCCAAATCATGTGTAACAGGCCAGTGCAACAGAGAGTTGTTTGGTTTCACTTTTGTAATTGCCACCAACCTCTCTTCCCTTTTCAATATTGAACAGTAACACCCCATTGTACCTTATCTTGTTGTAGTTATTTACTGATATTTTCTCTGTGATGGATTTTTTTGTATTTACATACGCACTTATACAGGTTTTTTTTTTTATGCAGAAAAACTGGCAGGGAAGAAGGCCCACATCGACGCAGAATTGCGCCTTCCTAATTAAAGACTTCTTTCGTGGAAAGGAATAGCACGTTGAGGAACAAATGGAGGGAACAGAGAACCCTCCCCTCGAACCCCACTTCTTCAATGGCATTTCTTCCTTTTAGAGCTCCTGTATCCATCATCGCCATCTTGGCATGCTTTTTGGCTGGTAACTCATCTGGAGGAATTAAGACAAATACCTACTATATTTATTGACCTTGTTCTTTTTTTCATACCACTATAAATGGAGTGGTTGATTCCTAAAGGAAAATATGAAGCTTGAAGGTGGCATATGCCATAGGTGGGTGAGCTTTACAATTGACAAGATCCCAGTGTGGCGATGTTTTTTTATCCCTTTTCTCTGTTCTATTCTGTGGTGTCGCCTAGCAAGGAGCAATTATTGAACAAAAACATAAGATTATTGTGCTAGCTACCGCTTCCAATTAAAAAAGAGACATGAAAGACGGAGTTTAACTACCAATCATGTTCAGTATTCAGTAAGAGGGGTGGGACAAAGATGGACGCAGTCGAATATGGGGGATGGATGGTAGAGGGTTAATTGAAAAGCGCTTGCGCAAAAAGTCAAAAAGGCTATATGATATGGTTGCTTTGCTTCACAGTTGTGACCAGAGAAAAAATAGAGTAGATAGTGAACAGCAGCACATTTCAGCCCCGTGAAATGAAAAATTAATTAAACAGGATGGATGGATGGAAAGAGGTGAGGAATCATGGGAAAAAATGGGGCTGGCCAAATATTCCATGGCCTTGTGCACTTCGAAGCAACTACATACCTGTTCCGCACCGCTTTCTGGGTCGGGAAAAAAAATATTAAATGTGAAAAACGTTAATGCATTGCTAACATGTTTCTTGTTGGAATTAAAAAAATAATCATGAGATGAAAATGTGATGCATATCCGATGACATGATTTTTATATATACATGAAGATAGCTGATTATTAAATTATATTTCTTTTATATATATATATAAATAATGATATACTAGAATCATCTTTGATTAAGTTACTAAATTCATAATTCGGGTTATAAAAATACAATAACCTCATAAAAAACAAGTTGAAAAACAAATTAAAGTTCATTTATAAAGTCCGATTCACCGCCAGCTCAAACAAGATAAAACTTCAATGCATAATTGCCAACATATTTTTTAAATTCATAGACAATGACATGTTATATGACATTTTTATGTGTAAATTTTGATACAAACGACATATTAAATTAACTTGGATTAACTTTGATAAATTTACGGGTTATGAGAATACGACAACATCGTAAAAAGCAAGTTGAAAAGCATTTAAGAAGTCCAGCTCAAGCTAGCCTATTGTTGAAGAATTAAAGAGAAAAAAAACATTTTATTTTTTAAAATATAAAAAAAAATCAAATCAACTTTAGTTATATTATCAAACCTACAATACGGATCATTAAAACGAGATAATCTTATGAAAAGTAACTTTTAAAAAATTGACAAAGCTCAGTTTATAGGCAACTCATTATTGGATGGTGAAGTTGAAAAAAAATAATTTAAAATAAAAATGACATAAAACCCACAGCACATGTCATTAGATCAAGATGACCTCGTAGAAAAAAAATAAAAAAAATCATGAAGTTTAAATCTCAACTAATCTAGATTTAAAAAATTAAATCAAGAAAAAATATATTTAAAAAAAAACTCAGGTCAATCTAGCCAGGCCTTGCAAAACTACAACTAGTGTCATGAGACCGAGATTACCTCGTAGATGGAAAAACATAAAAAAAATATGCATTATAATTTTTAACTAGTCTAATATTGAAAGATAAAATAAAAAAAAAAACTAATATAAAAAAAAAACTTGAGTAAACTGTTGCTAACTTGATGAATTCACAAAACAGGATCAATTTTTTTTGCAAAAAAGTTAAAAAAATCATGAAATCAATTTTTAAAAAGAAAAATTACCAAAGGGTTAAATGGTAAAAAAATGATTGGTAGAAATATTAATCAAAATAATGATAGTTAAAATTTTATTTTTTAAAAAAATAATTTGGCAGCCCACTTTGATTTTTATATAGTGCTAAACGTAGAGATCCAGTGAGGATAAAGAAAATGGAAATAGATTAAAGAAAAAAAAGAGTGATTTGTCGAAGCCAAACTGGAGCCCTGCCACCTACACACTGCTCGTGGAGATAGAGCACGACGAGGCGATTCAATTGACAGCAAGAAAGGGCTGAAAGCCTGAAACAGACGTTGAAGGCTGCTATACATGCCGCTCAAATGCGGCGACCTCTTCCACAAGACGACACTTGTGCTGCACATATTGGCCACTTTTTCTAAAATTTCTCATTTCTGTTCAAAACAATTCTTGACTTAGCAAGTTTTGTTTTAATTCTTAAAACTTTAATTATTTTAAATTAATAAGATTGAATTTATTTTTTCTAAACCAGGCGACATAATTTCTTTTCCAGCACCACGAGAATCATATGCAAAGTAAATGGAAGTAAATCATTAGGTTCAATCATGAATTAACTAAACACAAAATATAATGAAAATGAGAAGATAAAAAACGTTGGTGAATATGATTGGAGTTATTTTTTAAATTATTTTTATTTAAAAATATATTAAAATAATATTTTTTTATTTTTTAAAAATTATTTTTAATATTAACACATTAAAATGATTTAAAAATATATATATAAATTATTTTTTAAAAAAATTAAATATTTTTTAAAATATTTTAAAAACACACAAACAATGAAATTTCGTCGTCACCTGTGAATGCAGAGTTGCAGCGGAAATTGCTACAGTATTTCAACTAATTTTTAAATGAGGGGCTCCCAGCCAACGATGGCAAAGAGGAAGGAGAGCGACCCAACAGTCAGAGAGAGAGAGATACATAGCCAGTTTATTTTACTTTTGAAAAATTATTTTTTTATTTCAGATTGTTTTAATACATTAATATCAAAAATAAATTTTATAAAATAAAAATATTATTTTAATATATTTAAATAAAAATACACATTAATATACCATTACGAAACAGGCTCATGGGGAATGGTGTTTACAGCAGGTATTATTTTTAGGGTTCTGCAAAAGCTTGGAAGATGTAATTGGCATTTTCTTGTCAGGTATTGGACTTGATGAGCGAAGTAAAATATACATAGGCTAATCGCAGGTAATTAAAATATTGTAGCGAGAGAGATTATCTTGTGTGGCCGAGCATACATATGCACTATCTATCAGCATTCTATGCTCTTATTTTGGATTATGGTCTACAGACTCTACACGGGGATGAGTTTTAAAAATAATTTTTTAAAAATATAAAAGATATTATTTTAATATGTTTCTAAATAAAAAAATATTTTAAAAATACAGTTACAAACACAGTATATGAAAATTCTACGTACTGAAACCCCTTTTGTGGTCTGTGATTAGAAGGCTCGCAGTGGTGACCAGCAAGATTAGTGTGATATTTGATACAATGGGCTCGTGATGATCATCATTACAGTCATCATTATTGTCTCCACGTAAGATCAGGGGTCAACTTTAATCTGATACCACTTGATTGTTTTTTTGGAAGATGGTCCGTGCATCCTGTGCAGGGTGTATGGGCAGCACTGTTGCATAAAGTGTGCACGCATAACACGTATGTATGGAATTTACATGCGTTCGGCATGAATACATGTCTGGGATTGGACAGCAGCATGGCCTGCTTGGAAAGTCATGTCCATGGCCACATCTCCCTTAACAGTTTTCTTTTTTTATATCCGGACTGCAAGACTATTTATTACGTGTCAATTTTCACATCCTGGTATTAAGGTTAATCGTTAGTCAAGATTGTACGATGATTGATATTCACTACCCTATATTTATGCTTGTTTGGATATAAGATTAAGCTTAGGAAATCAGGAATGGTTCGAGAACGTGGTACAAATTGTATTTTTAAAAAATTTAATTTTTTTTTATTAAAATCTAATATGGTTTGTATGTTTTGGATCGTTTTGATGTGTTGATGTCAAAAATAATTTTTAAAAAATAAAAAAAATCATTAACATACATTTCAGAACAAAAAGTTATTTGAAAAGTAACTGCTACTATATTGTTAAACATTTACTTCACATAATTTTAATTATAATCCAAGGCTAGATTTTTTTCAGAGTACGCTCTCATTTAATGGTATTAATTTTTTTTTTTAATTTCATTTAAATTAAACAGGTTCATTTATTTACTAATTAATTTGTATAATTTTAAAAAAATAAAACAAAAATCTTTTTATGGGATTTGAATCCCAAGCAGATGGAAATGAAGTTTTATTATATCCTGGCCTCCATATCCAATTTCATATTTCAATTCAAGACATCAACTTTTATCAGATTTCTCACATGCTTTATCACAATATTGTCCATTAATTGCAATTAACTGAATTAAATACGCAGTCCTCTTGAAAGAACTACTCGATCGGAGTAAAGATGTTTTGCACGCATGACGACAAATAGACAACATTATAAATAACTATATAGGTTATTCTAGATATGTATTGATAAAATCTTAAACATACATACTTGATGATGAATAGCGTCGGAGAATACCTCATCGATCTCCATAGCTGAGATCGTTGAGTGTTTTTGTGATTTTATCAGCCTCCACCGCGACAGAGACAAAAGTCCTTCCATGCACGATTGGGGAATAGTGGAAAGGCAAGAGGAAGGGCAGGGAGGAAAGAAGATTGACGGGGCAACGAAACGGAGTCCAATGAGCACGGACATCCTAGCTGCATGCTATCAGAATTCGATAGAAAAAACAGTTATTCTTGCAGCATTATTAACACGTAAATCATGAAAAAGAGAGAATAAAATAAGGAATTGAAAAGGGCGTTTACGTTGAATTAATTGATAGAGTGTTGGAGTGAAGTGGAAGGGGTAGATCAAGTGCGTTAATTTCTTTGGATCCAATCTGTCGTTCCTCAAAAGACACCTCTGCTCTCTCTCTCTCCCCTTCGCAGCACAGCGCCCCACAAATACCATACCGTATCCATCCACTGTAAAACCCGAGGTTGACCCTAAAGGGAATTTTCAAATTCAACTTGACAGGAGTACAGGTCACAGCTGAGCTGACAGTACTTGATGGTAATGACGAGATGATATTGAAAGAACGCTATGACGCTGATATTTGTTCCAAGAAGGATCTGACGGTGAAGGATGGACATGAGTGAACAAGTTCATGTTGCACAGGCTTCTCTGGCTGCGCGTTCATTTCGTACAGATCTCCGGTATCGCAAGAAATGGGTTTCATATGATCACGGGCCTTGACCAGACACAACATTAATGGAGTGACAGTGGTTACTTTTTTAAAAAAAATTTATGTTTTCAAATTTATTTTTATATTAATAGTTTTAAAAATTAAAATAAAATAATTTTAAATAAAATAAAAAAATATTAAATTTTTAAGAAATGCTATTTAAAAAACAATTACAAACTATTCCTAGAAGGTCAAGGTCAAGGACATGTGTATAATATTTGAGCCCCGCGCCGGGGAAGATGGAACCGGACTGGGTACAGGGTGGTGCTTCACACGCGAGTCGTGGAACTTTTTGTCATCGATTTATATTTATTAGGAAAACATGAATGCGGTGATCGTTAGGTACAATGGGGTCTTCTTTGTCTCGCGTGAAAAAATTGATTCCATGCTAAAATTTGTTCATTGTTTCTTCATTATGTAATATGTAGAACACAAGTCTGTGTGTATTAAATAATTTATAAAAAAGGGATCAATAAATACTTACGAGTATAAATCTCCTTGAGCATAAACATGTTTTTTATAAAAACGTTTTGGATCTGTTGCTAGACAGACTCAACCACAATCGGGTTTGGCAGCAATGTGGCTAATACCAGACTCGACCATGATTGGGGTTTGGTGGTGTGTCAAACCCCGGGCACGTTGGGGGTGGCCAATGCCAGACTCGATCACAATTGGGGTTGGTGGTGTGCCAAGGCCAGCTCCAAACATCAAAAGTGTAAATTTACACTTTAATCTCTTTTCTCCATAAAGAAAACTCATTAATTACAAATATATCACGAGATCTCCATAACAAAGATTCATAATTTTCATTTTAGACTACATATATATTTTCAAGGCATCTTTCTATAAAATATTATTGTATTTTTTTTTTAAAAAAGAACATTTATTTAAGTATCAGATAATTCACACATCCATTGAAGAGAACTATTTATAGGTATGAGTCACATGCCACCTTATCTTACCAAATACAAAATACAAGTTAATTATCAATCATTTTGATTATAAAAAATAAACAAGATTGCTATGCTTAACTAATTAACTGAACATCCAATCCAAAAATCTTATGCTACTTGGAGTTTTAGAAATTCATCGAGTAACAATTTTGAGGTCTCAGCGCCGAGGCAACAATGCAATATTCTTCCAATTGACTCTACTAATATAGTTTATCTTAACCTCTTGGCGCCGAACAATAATCTTAAAGTATCAATTTCATACTCGCTTTTACATCCATGAATATTATTTTTGTAACGATCCATTCATATACTCACACATGAACGTACCAAACACCATCTTGTACAAGGGGGACCCTATATATATATACACGCGGCGCCATATATGCACCTCCTAGCTAGCTGCACATGCATATCTTCGGTCTGGTAACAGGAGGTTGTTTTCGGATTTTTCTATTCCTGGTCCCAGAAGGAAATGGACCTGTGTACACGTGGCTGTTCCTCCAAGTCGGCCATGGGTTGTCTGCGGTAAAAATGGCTGGGTTTATTACGTACCATGCAAGAGAGTCGCCCAGAAAAAAAATTAAAAAAAAGAGAAAAGACTGGGGAACATTTTCATGTCCCGTTCACTAGTCAAGACGAAACAACATCTCCTGAAGAAAGCACATGCATGCATGGATGATAATTGCTACAGCTTGCAGTATTTTATAGCTTCGCTAATTGATCTAACGAGAAGCTGAAATAATACTGTTGCTTTTAGTGCTCTTGACCGATGAATTATATATGGTTTGTTTTTGTTTTTATTTTTTTTTTGAAATTAGGTTTTCGTAGGTACAGTACAGTCAGAGTGTAACTGGGAGTTCAAAATAACAACGCTGAGGTGGACAGTGTTCACTTTCATAGATTTGGGAGCAATTTTAACACCGGTGCTTTGAATTATTATAGAATATTTGAGGTATTGTTTGTTTTGATTCCGCGCCGTGGAGGAGAGGAACATGAGGCTGGTATGCTGGAAGGAAAGAAAGGGAAAAGACAAGGAACGAATACTGCGAAGGAACTTTATGTATTTTCCTCCCCACTAAGCTGTGACTCGTGATCTAAGATTTATTCAGTCGTGCCGCTGTAATGTTGACCGTAATTTATTAAGGCAAGCATATATCGCTTTAATGTGACAAAATAAAAGGACGTGGCCCGTGAGTGATCATTCTAGTGTTTTCTCTCTCCTTTATTTTCCATCTTTTCTAGGGCACGATCTGATCGATATCCGTCGCGACATCGTGAAGATAGAAGTGCCACCTATGGCCTTTCGCTCTCCTTTTGCATAAAGCTTTTTTTTCTTTTTTTTTTCCTTCTAAATCTTGATATTAGAAATTTACTGTTTTTACTCGCAAGATTGGTAAAAAGTAAAAACATTACATGTGTAATCAGTCGGGTAAAATTTTGACAGATAAGTTTAAAAACGCGTATCCATGTGTTTAATGCTGTTAAATTCGAATGAAAGTTTAACAAAAAGGATTTTTTAATGAAAAATAATCAGATGATGTTCAGTTAAGTTGGGAGTTGAAAAACTAATTTTCTGGTTGAGATCGCGGTAATTTTATTTTTATTTTAAGAAAATATTTCACTTGAAAAATATTAAATTTATATTTTTTTAATGTGCTATTGTTAAAAATAAAAGAAAAGCACCGTGTCTCTTTGTTAATTTATTCCAGCGACATTTTGTTTTCAAGTTTCTCTACCGGGATGCAGCCATTTTAATTAGTCGACTCAAGCAGGCATCGGTTTCCAAAACAAACTTAAGTCTTACAAATTAAAAAAAATTCACCAACTCAAGTCAGCGTCTACATTGAATGTGTTTTTCCGGACGTAAAACGGATCTTCTGGTTAAAAAAGACCCAATCCAACATCCAAAGGATAACGATGGAGAAGAAGTTGCTTCATCTGGGTGCAAGAGGGGAGGTTGGGACAAGAAAGAAAGCGCGAAGCTTGTACCTTACATTTTCAGTTGCTTTACAATGTCACAGATTTAACAGTGTGTTCATCGATCCCTACTGGCCCTGGCCGAGCGAGGAGGAGGAGCTATTTCTTTCACCACCATCTGGTACATGTTCAATCCCCACTTTCTTCTCCTTTCTGGAGCTCTGCCTTTTTTCCAAAGGTGGTCCTGGAAGGGACAGCGAAAAGACGTGGTCTTGGAGTCTTTTTATTTCACATCAAACGTTTTCCTTTCTTTTTTTCAGTTGAATACAAAAAAAAAAAGGAGAGAGTAAATAACAAGTAAGGAAAATATTCTTTAATCAACCCTTAAACTATACTTTAATTGCGTGGGAAAAAAATATAAGAGGATATTTTATAACTATAAAACCATCATTTTATTACAATCTAAACATAACACTATATTGCTGCTAATACAACATCAACAGCAACTGTTTCGCCTCATCACTACTACTATTTTTATTTTATTTTATTAAAATAACCATTATTTTAAAACTAGGGATGTAAGAGTAATTTATTACAGAGAAAATATTCTTGTATGCATCTAAATAATAAAAAATGACTTCAACCTTTTTTTTATTATTAGTTTTGTACAGAATAAACATGCCCTTGAGCTCGGTCAATATTGTACTATGCGTGACCCTATGGACCCTATGCGGCAACATACTGAGAAGTGGAAGTACCTTTCCAAAGGAATCAATCAATATCTCCGCAACAGGAACACAAGCGGGTTCCTGTATCTGCTGTCTAAGTTAACCAACCCAAGCACTCTTATCCTCCTCAAAGAGGTTGCGGAGCTGCCAGCATTTCGATATGCTGGAGAGAATTGCTCACAAAATGAAAAAAAAATTGTTGAAGGGGAACTATTGACGAGGATACTCTGGCAGCTACGACTGGGTTTGCGCCATCAGGGTGACCCTGCAGGTCTGGGCTCGACCGAGACAAGACCAATGATCTGGAGGAGTGCATTTCATGGGCTCGATTTCCCACTCCATTACACGAAAGCACAAGAAGCCATTTGCTTGGATCAGTTGCTTTCTCAAGCCCACTGCCTATCCACGACAAACACAAAGTGCTATCAGTTCCGCAAAGGCTTCTTTGGGGTTTCTGTTGACATGACATCTCATCCTTACACCATGAAGAGTGGAATCTCGGGATAATTATAAGACCATGGGGTCCGGGCCCCTAGTTTTCTAATGGACCCACTACTTGACGAGGGGAAGAGAGAAAGAAACAGGGGTCGTGCCTTCAGTGATTTTTACTTTAGACAAAATCTGAAGGCAGTTAATGATATCGAAGGGCTCAAGAGTGCTATCATCACAACTACATCTGTACCAAACTTTACGGGTATTAAATAGGAAGTTGAAATTATTTGTTTCTTCACTAATGTTCTTGAGGACACGCCTCGTCCATGATGCGTCAACAGTATACGAGTTTGAACCTTCTTAAGATCGTTAATAGTAGAGGGGTTTTATTCTCCGTGTTGAATAAAAAGTCTCATGCTCTCCAGCTCTTTTGCGGGATCCCATAAAACATTCATGAGCAAGCGGTCTCGTGTTACGGGCTGAGCCGGATCGAAACATCTTGTTCACCAAGTAACTTATGTAACTGAATGGACATGGATTCGAAGCTACTGCATGCAAACCAGAACTGACTTCAAGAACGGTCTTAACCTTTAACAACTGAAGAACTTTTTCGCCAAACTTGGGGAAAAAATCAAGTTAAACCAGCAGTAAAAGATGCAGAGTGGATAAAGGAATTCCTATATCAACGTAAAAGCGGGAAAGAGAGACTGTCAAACATGAAATTCCAAAGGCTGAAGTGGTCAACAATCACATGAAACATTTCTTTCATATTTCCATGTACAGAAGAATGCACAGAGCATAATTTCAAGGAACTGTGTCCGTTGAACTGTTTTTTACATATAATAAGAAAGCTCGCTTCATATTAACTTCTCCTTATGTATATCTTTTGTTATTGATTTATCTTCTGTATATTCGCAGTTGGGTGACATGGGGACCTTCATCAAAATAATGGCCAAAGCATGAAAATCCGAGAAAAAGATAACTTACAACCATTCCCCGGTCCGTAGCAAACGTTTGTTGTTATCTTCCTGCTATGATACGGACTCAGATGAACTATGTTATCTGCTCTTATTTTAACCGCAGACGTGCTATAGGCTGTTGATTGTTGCTGTTGTTTGATGCACTCTCCTCCAGAGTTTGTGGTTTCAGCTGAGATGCATTGCTATTGACTGTGATGTGGCTGCTATTTTTAGCTGCTGGTACATCGTGATTATGTTTGCCCTCATAGGTTGTTATAACGGCTCGAGGGTCTGCTGCAGCCCTCTCGACATGTTTACGGACTTTGCATCCTGGGGTTGTGCATTTATAGTAACTCCTGTAGATTGTACAGAAATGAAAACCGAAGGAAAAGATGGATTAAAAATATTCTATAGACATCCAAGGTGCAAGTGCCGCCCACATATTTTAGAGATAGAAACCAGACATTATAAAATGGAGATACATTTTCCATTTGCAGAATAAACAACGACAACCTATGAATTCAGCAATTACACTAGCAGCATGCCGCTATTTGGGCATCGAAATAGCATGCTGCTCATCATTATCCCACCACAAGCACATCCAGGCCCTTCTAACAAGTTTCTGAAACCGAATCTACAGGAACTACCTTTGTCCAGCAAAGCTATTGAGGATGCAGCTCGTGGATCTCTATCGAGGAATAAACAGCTTTAGAGCACGTTTCACATTTTAACGATTTTCAATGGTAACCCAAGACAAAATCTTTATCCCATTCCAAAACTCTATATCCCTTTCCAACTCTAGCAGAGCTGTTCACAACAATGATCGATGTTAACTAGGAATAAAATATGTGTGCCTATCCCCCCCCCCCCCCCCCCCACTGATATCAAGAACCAAGAGCTTGCGCTTGCACAACATTTAAGTGCAAGTCTAAAAGCAGCAAGTGGCCAAAATGCATGAGTAAACCAGCACAGTAACCAATAATATAACCAGATTTTACTAATACAAACTACAATCTTATGGAGTTAAGGAACCACCTTGGATAAGGATTGCCTTTGACAACTTTCTGCCCATACTTGCGCCATCTATAGCCGTCATCTAAGAGATCAACTTCACTGGTTGTCTGCACAACGATTCTAGACTCTGTCACAGTCCTGTGTGAAGAAGCTGGTTCTGTCACTCTAACCTCTGTAGTTATTCTGCACATGACATGAACTATTTCATTAGTTATACTCCAGTCCTCCAAGTAAAAGCACACTAAGATTTGCATGCCCAAAAGTACCTTCTCTTATGACCAGGCTCATCTTCATCAATCCGACCACCAGTTTCAGTGTCACTAACTTCCTCAGAATCACTCATCCCAGATACATGTTCAGGTGTAGCTTGACTGGATTCCTGATCCTTCCTATCTCTCGTTTTTCTGACATATCCACTTTGAAGGGTAGTCATTTCAAAATTCCCCTGACTGTTTGAATTGCCGTTTATCCCTTCCTTTCCACGCTTATTGGGTTGTGGTGGTTCATGATTGTGTTGCCCCTTGTAGATAATTTCAGTTACTTGACCATCAAGTGATCGCTCAACTTTTTTCTTGACAGGACAGTTAGGATGTGTACATTTATAATAACTTCTAGGAAATTCGCTTCCTTTCACCTGTTTCTGCCCATATTTCCTCCAGTTGTATCCATCATCAGTGGGCTTGTCAACAGCCAAAGAAGGAGATTCGGATCTCCGATCAGCGTGAGGAATGCCCGACAGTTCCTGCACTGTCACTCTAGAGTCCGTTACTGAGCCTGACATTTGCTGCTGCTGCTGCTGCTGCGCTGCTGAATTATTGATAGAGGTCAAAAACTGTGTCGAAGACATTGCCGGTGTCGAATACTCCTGTTGAACATGCATATTTGAATTGGCTTGTGCAGCCTGTGCCGTGACCTGTGCTAGTGCCTGCTGGTGTATCATTCCACAGCCCTGCAGACATCTCAAAAATCGTAAGAATACAGGTATAGCTAGACAATAAAAATACAGGCTTTCAATTACAAGAGCGGTGGCGTATTAATGATAGAGGGGAGAAATAAATTAATAAAATACAAACCTTTACCACATTGCAATCTTAATTCTTGAAAGCATCAATAATAGAAACTGCGAGCAAATAAATCACTTTGAAGCTAAAAAATATTTAATATTCCTTCTGCTAAGAATCCTCATGGAAACTAATCCATGTGACTAATAAGCACCTGAGCTATTACCAAAGGTAGGAAAACAAAAAAAATCTCCAAGCAAACAAAATGTCTATCTTAAAGACAACGAAAGACCTTCTTAGATAAACTTAAAATGTCAAAAAGATTTATTTCTTTCTAAGTAATCAAAAATAAAAATGAAAATAAAAAATAGTGTAAAACAAGAAAAAGACCGAAACTTTCTCAAGCGAAAGTAAACTACGAAAAAGAAGAGTTAATATATAACTGATGCAACCATCATATGAGCACTCGATTACCTCAGGAGAGAAGAGCCCGAACCCCGGTGAATCAGGAAGAGCCACCGGACAGAGCCCCAGCGGCATCGTGAACATCGGCGAGGGAGGGACGATCGACAAGTTTCCCGGCCTGCTAAAGTCCCCGGCGGAACTCTTGTCATCTGTTGGTTTGAAGTTAGGGTAGGCCGTGGCGCCGGAAAGAAGCTGAGAGAAGGACTTGCAGTCGTCGGAGTCGGAGAAGAACCCAGAGAGAAGAGTCACAGGACCTGGACTGAAGCCCATGGAACCAGGAGGCCCACTGGACAAGAAAGTTTCGGTGAAGGAACGTGGAGGGAGTGTTATGGTGATCGGGCGGGAAGATGGCTGCTGATTCTCCTTTTCATCAGCCATTCGATTATAGTTTTGTTTTCCGTGTGTTTGTTTGTGTCCAGTTTGTTAGTTTCGGTTTGTATTGTTTCTTTGGCTGTTGGTGGATCTGGAAATTAATAAAAGATAGAGAAAGTCCACGCTAGCTGCTGGTACGAGAAGAAGAAAACGAAATTAATATAGCAAAAAGGACTTGTCTCTGTTCTTTATTTTTTACGGGTAAATGAATCATGAACCAGTCTCCAGCCTTCATGATGATCTTGCAAGCTTATACTCTGCTATAATCCCAGTTGATTCACGCACACGCACGATTAATGAATCAGTCTCCAGCCTTTGTTTAAAATGTATCTTTTTAAAGAGTATTATTTTAAATTTTTTATAGCAAATAGCTACAGATAATTTACGGGGACAGGGACTTCATTGAAAGGAGGTGAAATCACTATTGTGTCCCCGACGACTACTGGATTGACATGAGTGCTAATCGGAGGATGGAGCTTTGGAGTCTGGTGTCCAATCGATTTTTAAAAGAGAGTAGCCGGAGAGGGAGAAGCATGCTTGTTTATGCCCATACTAAAGAGAATATTATACCTGCAGAGACAATTACATCAGCAAATCATATAAAATCTGTTAGTCCCATGCAATCTGCTGATTCCACTACATCAGCCTTGGAAGTCTCCTAATCGCAAGCAACTGCATTCCTTAGTTAGAATGATTAATTGACATTCCCTTTGTAATACATGTAATTGATTGGACTTACCTTACATTGCTGAGTTTGTACTAATATTTATACTGCATACAACTTAATAGAAGACATGGTTGTGTAGCAATAATTCTCAATCTCTCTGCTCTCATCTTTTTCTCTTCCATTGAGTTTATAATCCTTATATGGTATCAGAGCTCTTTGGAGCTAACCCTCAAAATATCGATCCTACCCAAACCAATGGCCAACACACCCAAATCTGGAGAATCAAGTAATCTTGATATGTCAAAACTGATTTCTGAAATGTCAAAACTTTCCTCTCCTCCACTCTCATCCCATTCCTTGCCCACCTCCTTCAATATCTCATCCTTGTTCACTGTCCCCATGGATCGCACCAACTACCTGAGTTGGAAATCCCAATTTGAAGATATACTGGAGATGCATGGCTTTACAGCAGTCATCAAAAACAACACAGAACCACCCAAAGTGCAAGAAGATGGTTCTGTGCACCCAGAATTAGCAAAAGATAAATTGGTCCTGAGTTGGATCAAAGCAACTTCCTCCTCTTCCATCAAAACACTTCTCATCCCATGTACCACTGCTCATCAAGCCTGGACCATGCTGGCCAAGCGTCTTTCACCTCTTGCTAGCACCCGTGTACGGATCCTTCGAGACCAAATTCGCACTCTCCGGAAGGACAGCAGCACCACAGTGGTTGATTATCTCAACTATGCCAAATCACTCTTTGATTCTCTCATACAATCTGGTGCAACCATGGACGATGATGAATTAATCAGTTATGTTTTGGATGGACTTGGTCTTGAATATAAAGAGCTAGCCACAACACTTCACCTGCATCCCGATATTGACTTTGATCAATTCTATGATTTAGCTCTAAGAGAAGAACATTTACAGAAACGCATGTCTCTTACCATGACTTCAGGAGTTGCTATGGCTGCTGACCGTATGCCCAAAGAACGCCCCTTCAATTCACGTATGCCCAGTCATAATCATGGATTTGGAAGAGGACGCGGTCGTGGCAGGAATTGGAATCAAGGGCGTGGACCAAGGCGAACAGGGCATTGGGAGCCGGCTCAAGGGGCTTGGTTTCCAGACCGCAACTCTCAGCCATGTGACCCTCAATCTGCTGTCCTCACTTCTTCTCCTGCTACTCTCTCTGATGGGCGCCCTCCTCTGCTTCCAACACCTCAAGGCAGATTCTCAAATACCCAACGCAGTGAAGTCATTTGTTTTCGGTGTGATAAGCAGGGGCATATAGCTCGTTTTTGTCCTGACCGTCGGCCTCATGCATACATGGCAGAAAACTTTACCACCTCTTCTTCTCCTACAGCTGATGTGGCAAATACCAATTGGTGTCTTGATTCAGGTGCTACTCACCATATGACAACCAACGCAACCTCTCTCCTCGATGCTCATCCTTATACAGGTACAGATACAATTGTTGTTGGAAACGGCAACCAATTAGCAATAACTCATATTGGCAATACACAATTGACCGGGTTGCGTAAATCATTAAATCTTAATGAAGTTTTGTATGTGCCTGCTATTCGCAAAAACTTGATCTCTATCCGTCGTTTTTGCTGTGATAATGATTGTTACTTTAAGATGGATGCTAATGGTTTTTCTGTGAAGGACAACAAAACAGAGAAGGTACTCCTTACTGGCAGTAGTTTTGATGACCTTTATCACATCCAGACATCCCCTTCTATTGCTCGTCAAATTGCTTGTTATGGAAAGCGTACAACACAAGATGTATGGCATGCCAGACTCGGACACCCATCTCATTCAGTTTTTACTACATTGTTGAATAAGTACAACTTACCACTTGATGGTGCAATTGTCTCCAATAAAAATTGTCATATCTGCCCGCTGGGAAAATCTTGTCGCTTACCTTTTGAAGACAGACAATCTCATGCTCAATTTCCATTAGCACTTTTACATCTTGATTTATGGGGTCCTGCACCAATCTCCTCAAATTTTGGCTATCGTTATTATTTTTCCATTGTCGATGATAATACTCGATTTACTTGGTTATATCCATTGGCTAAAAAATCAGATGTTCTTACTACATTTGTTCACTTCAAAAAGTTGGTGGAAAATCGGTTTAGCTCTCACATTAAACAACTGCAGGTTGATGGTGGAGGTGAATTTACCAGCAAATTATTTCTGACATTTTTACGTGATCATGGAATATCTCATCAGATTTCATGTCCGTACACTCCTCAACAAAATGGAGTGGTGGAAAGGAAACATCGACATATTGTTGCAATGGGACTCTGTTTATTGGCCCAGTCCCGCTTGCCCCAAAGCTTTTGGGTTGAAGCCTTCTCTACTGCGGTTTTTCTGATTAATCGCCTGCCAACTCCTAAGCTTGATCACATATCTCCTTATGAGAAATTACTTCAACGGACACCGGATTATGCATTTCTCAAAAGTTTTGGATGTGCCTGCTTTCCTCATATGGTCCCATACAACAGGCATAAATTATCCTTCAAATCTGTTTCATGTGTATTTATTGGCTATGATGATCATTACAAAGGCTATCGCTGTCTTGATCCTATTTCAGGTCGGATTTATATATCTCGACATGTGATTTTTGATGAGGCAAGCTTCCCCTACCCACAACTTCAATCTACATCAGTTGCCCAATCCACACCCACGGTTCACCTTGATATTGGGCCCGGTTTTTACTCTCAAGAAACCAACAATTCTACAAATCCAACCCACTCTACCCCCATTATCCTTGACTCCCCATCGGTCACTCCTTCTGCCAGCCCACAACAACCTTTCCCCACACCACCTCTCTCCCCTAGTCCAATAGTAGTCGTTCCTTCCCCTGTCTCCCAATCCAGCCATCCTCTACAAACCAGCTCTACAAACCCCACGTCTGTCACCCGCACCACAACCCCCTCACCCATGTCAACGCCTCCTCCTTCCCCTATTGACCCATCTCTCCTCCCCAACTCTCCTGCTACACCAAACCCTCCTCAAAAATTTAAGAGTCTCAAGACCATCATCCCATTTGGTCCTGAACCAAAACCCCTCTACTCTCACACCACTCCACACCCTTTACCTCAGGCTCTCTCTGCCGCTTGCTCTGATCCCATGTCCCTTGAACCCACAAGTTTCACCCAGGCCTCCAAATACAGTCACTGGCAAGCTGCCATGCAGGATGAATATGATGCCCTTATGCAGAATCACACATGGTCTCTGGTTCCCGCCTCCTCTCACATGAACATTGTTGGCTGCAAATGGGTCTTCAAAGTAAAACGGAAAGCTGATGGCTCCGTTGATCGCTACAAGGCTCGCCTTGTTGCCAAAGGCTTCAATCAACATGAAGGATTTGATTATGCAGAGACCTTCAGCCCAGTAGTTAAACCGGCCACCATTCGCACTATCTTGTCTCTAGCTGTGTCTTGTAACTGGTCTCTTCAACAACTTGATGTTCGGAATGCGTTCTTGAATGGCTACTTGGAAGAAACAGTTTACATGAAACAGCCCCCTGGCTTTCATGATTCCTCACGTCCTCAGGATGTATGTCAGCTCCATAAAGCTCTTTATGGCCTTAAGCAGGCTCCTAGAGCTTGGTTCCAACGTCTCAGTGCATTTCTCCTTGCTCAGGGATTTGCCCATAGTCAATCTGATGCATCGCTCTTCATTCATCGTTCCTCTTCCAGCACAATCTATGTTCTTGTTTATGTGGATGATATCATTGTCACCGGGTCTGACCTCCAATATATCCACAGGTTTCTTGATCAATTGTGCTCCACCTTTGACAGTCGCCGATTGGGTGAGCTCAACTTTTTCCTTGGCATGGAAATTACACGGTTCACTGATCATTTATTCCTCTCTCAAACTAGATATGCAGTTGATTTATTGAAACGGTTTAATATGATTGATTGTAAACCATGTCCTACACCGTTACCGTCTGGCACGCGACTATCTTGTTTGGATGGCGATCCCTTGCCTGATCCCTCTACCTATCGCAGCATGGTGGGTGGCCTCCAATATCTCACTCTCTCGCGACCTGATATTTCCTTTGCTGTCAATCAAGTGTGTCAGTTCATGCACAACCCTCGTTCTTCCCATCTTCAGGTTGTCAAACGCATTCTTCGGTATATTAAGGGTACAGTTGAGCAAGGCCTTGTGTTTCACAAGTCCGATGACTTCACTTTACGCAGCTTCTCTGATGCTGATTGGGCTGGCTTTGTTGATGATCGACGATCCACCACTGGTGCTTGTATATTTTTCGGCCCTAATCTTCTCACATGGACTGCCAAGAAACAATCTACTGTTTCTCGTTCTAGCACTGAAGCTGAATATCGTGCCCTTGCCCACACGGCCGCTGAAATCTGCTGGTTTGGATTCTTATTTCGCGAACTTGGTATCCCTCTTCAGACTACTCCTTGCATCTATGTCGATAATCTCTCTGCTATCCACATGGCTGCCAATCCAATTTTTCATGCTCGCACTCGGCATATTGAGATTGACTATCACTTTGTTCGCGAATTAGTTGCTCAAAAATCTCTCCATACCTTCTATGTTCCCTCCTCTCATCAGCTTGCTGACATATTCACCAAAGGCCTGAGTCGTGATCGATTCTCTTTTCTTAAGTCCAAGCTCAATCTTCGCGTTGCTCCGTTACGCTTGAGGGGGGGTAAAGAGAATATTATACCTGCAGAGACAATTACATCAGCAAATCATATAAAATCTGTTAGTCCCATGCAATCTGCTGATTCCACTACATCAGCCTTGGAAGTCTCCTAATCGCAAGCAACTGCATTCCTTAGTTAGAATGATTAATTGACATTCCCTTTGTAATACATGTAATTGATTGGACTTACCTTACATTGCTGAGTTTGTACTAATATTTATACTGCATACAACTTAATAGAAGACATGGTTGTGTAGCAATAATTCTCAATCTCTCTGCTCTCATCTTTTTCTCTTCCATTGAGTTTATAATCCTTATACATACCAGGTGGCAGTAACAGTGGAATCAGATGGAATTGGACCGTGGAATAGATCTCTATGATTGCTGGCTAGTTTCCACTCTTTTCTGCTTTTTTTAATCTTGTTTCAAGGGAGGTTAGCTTCTTCTTCTTTTATATATATATATTTCAGGTTATTTTATGTATTTTAATTAATTTTTGAAATTATAAAATTAATAATTATATAAATTTTTAATGATTTTAAAATTTATATTATTCAAAATGATAATTTTTTAAAAATAAATTTAGAATATATATATCTTATAAATTTATGAATATTATATATTGAGTCCTCGGGTTGTATTGTACATGAAGCAATGGGCAGCATTGCGGCTGCTATTAGATTCTATAATGATTATGACCCGCATGCATTATATATGTGATATATAAGAGAAATTAGTAGCCATCACTTGAAAAGAGTTTTGTATTACTTTTTTTTTTTTGTTTAAATTTCATTATATTCTTTTCAAAAACAAATCAATACCGTGCGAGTTACGAGTCTTTCTACTGTTTATATATATATATATATATATATATATATATATATATATATATATATATATATATATATATATATTCAAAATAGAGATGGCGCAAGAGAAAATATAATCTTTATACTTATTATTATTATTCTATACAGAATAGTGTTTATTCGTTGTTTTCTAATAAAAGAGACGGTGACATGAAAAATAAAAATGCATGTTCTGTGTACCGTCATTCTTTTTCTCATAACTATTTCTATCTTTTTTTTTTATACAGCGGAAAAATAAATAAATATAATTATTATTTTTTTATTTTGGTTGTTTAAAAAAAAATTCAAGATATAATTTATATTATTTTTTAATATTTTTTTTTACCACTTGCTACTAATTAATTAGAACAATGAGATTCAAATATAATTATTTAATCAATAAAATTATAATATCATATAAAATAATTATCTAAATTTAAAAAGTTAAACTCTTAAATAATACCTTAATATATTATTTTCTAAAAATTATTTCACACGGCTACTCTAGATTACCTCTGCAAGGACTTCCTCGAAGAATTCGCTAGTTCTTCGATGCTCTACATGGAGCTAACGGCGTCTTCCTAGTCCCAGAACAGATTTCTCGTTCATGTCAAGTCGAAGCTATATTGTGCTAGAAGCCTAGAATGTCAAGATCCAAGAGATAACACAACCTGTGGTTCTTGCCCAAAAAGATTTTTCCAAAATATTTGTCCGCATCAGGGGCTGGTTTGTAATGACATCCACAGAATCCTAAGACAGAGGTCTAGTTGTGACAGCGAGTGCATCTGTCATTTTATAATATTATATCCAATCCATGCAGGCAAACATATAGAACCGGCTAAAGGTGAAAGAAAGATTTTTAGCAAAACTACAAATAGAATTTCTTAAAATATTTTTTTTAAAATGTTATATATATATATATATATATATATATATATATATATATAGATAGAGTGATTGTTTACCGTATGCTCGGTGAAAAATAGAAAGGAATCGTATACTTTTGTAACTGCCACCAAGGCATTTATTTTTCAAACCCCAGAGAGGCATCAAGGAATCAGGCTGCGAGACACATGATTTGAAAAATTGGTGCTGGGACAAAAAGGGGCAGGTGGTGCGGCCTCCCCCTCCTTGTGCTTCACTTGACTCGGCGTGTGGAATATGTTGTTGACCTGTATATCTGCTCTGCGGGCTGGCATGCAAGTTGTCATCCAGACATTATTGTTTTCAGTTGCGGATGTTGATGGCTAATGGCAAATGGGTTCGTGCAGAGCATATAGGGCCACGCTCTGGCTGGAGAGAGAGGGAGAGACTGTCCCCATTCATATTTATTTTGTTTTATTTTTAGCAAGTACCTGGATGGTAACCATTGAACGTGGGAGAAATTTCGTGAGTGTCTGGAATTGTTATCGTTTTTGTTTATTCGTGTGTTTTATGAGTATGTTTTATTTAAAAATATATATATTAAATTAATGTTTTTTCTTGATTCTGACATGTCATATATATATATATATATATATATATATATATATGGGGTAATGCCACTACAAGACACAAACCTGCATTACAGTACCGGTACCACAGTTAATGCCATTGGTTTTGAAAGGGAGAACTCATGTCGAAGTGGGCTGCCTTGTGCCGTGCTTTACCAAGGTACCTGGTAAGAATTATGGTAATGAGAAAAGAGCTATTTTTTTTATAAAAAAAAAGGCCTAAATTTGATATGTTTCAACTCTTCTATTTTGATTTTTAAATAGTAATTAACAAAGCTAGCATTGACATTTGAAATAAATCGGAGCTTCAAGTGCACCCACCTTGAACAATTTTACCAGGCAAAAAATATTGTTGTTTCTTTTTTTGCAAAAGTTATTATCCAAATAAGGTTCTTGGTTTCTCAATCTTTTTTTTTTCATCACTATTCTCCTGCTTCACGTTTAGATGACATAGGGATGCAATTTTAAGCCATTTGAAATAATTTCAGGTGATTTTAGTTGTTAAACAAGAATACACACCGAAACGATGTCTTCCCCCCCTCGAAACATGTAAAAGTTGAGTTCAAGCCTCGAAAAGCTTGGCTGGGGAAGGCATGGAAGATGCTCTGTACTTTGGTTCGATACAGCATCAGGGAATCTAACACTTTTTCTTGCATCTTGCTACATAGCACGAGAACGAATTTACCACACGATGATCGACATCAACTGGTGAGTGGATGTATGGAATCCCATACATTCAAGTATCCAACGATCATCTAAAAGAAATTTCTTGACGAGTTGTTAACTCGGAGGATGTTGAAATGTAGAAGTATATGGCCCATGGAGACAGGCCCACATCCATAGATTGCATCATGCGCTGTTGGGAATATTCAATCTTTCTGTGTGCAAACGATACCTAACTGATTTGGGCCAGCCTCTCAAAAATTCCTGAACTTTAGAGTTTTATGTCCATGACCACTCTTGACCGGTTCTTCTTACCTCTTCCTTGTCGGAAACCAATAAATTAGTACCCAAACCATCCGCTTCAACCAATTGAAAAAAAATCGCTGGTAGGTCATTTGTTTTCCATCTGCTCTTGCTATGATTGCTGGGTTGTGATGATTATATATTTTTTTTTAGATAAAAAAAAGCCGTACTACTGAACACTGGACATTTCGAATGATCTTTGTCGACAATGGTCGGTGTTGACTGTCCTTTCTATGCTTCACTCTACGAGTATTGGTTGTATTTATTGACAGTTAGAAAAAGTGGATGAAATTATATTTTTTAAATATTTAAATTACTTCATTTAAAATTTTTATAGTATTTTTTTATTACTGTGATATTTTGATGTTAAAAATAATTTTTTAAAAAAATAAAAAAATATTTTTAAAAATAATTATCATCACATTTCTAAATATCATGTTACTGGAGTTAATATCTGATGTTAGCTTTTTTATAATGTTAATGAGAGTGTGTTTAGTAAATGATAATCTTTTATCTCCATAAAAGTTAATAGAAATTTTTTATGACCCCATATCCTCTCATAAAGATCGGCCTGGGACTGCCATTAGATTAGTTGGCTAAGGAAATAGTACCTGCTGAATTTGGAGATTTTGGTCAGAGGTACCGAAGCTTGAGCAAGAGGACCTAGGACATCTCGTGTCTCGCAAAATGTCAAGAGAGTGATAATACACTTTTAAGACCAACCTCAACAGGATTCCTTGAGAGTTGTAGGGTGAATTTTTGAAGAATTGCTCTGGTCATATCTCGTCAGGATTCCTAACCAGGCAACAACAAATGCTCGATTATTGGATCCTCTACGAGGATTCATACACATCTCTCGTGAATTCAATTGCATGCTACTTACGACAGTTGACATTTAAATCTGATTGCAGCCGTGAAAAAACATGACGAAACCAAGAACCCGTTAGGCAAACGGCGTTCCATTTTGCTAAATAGTTTACTGTCATAAAATAAGTAAATATGATTCAACCGGCGTGAATCCTTCGGCAAACAGGAAAGAACCAAATTTTCAAGAAGAACCTCAATTCTCTGCCATAGGTTCGGCTCTAACCTAACACACACAAGTAAAAACTTCGCTTACTAAAACATAACAAGTAACCGTAACATTAACATCGACGGGCAAACACGAGGAACGATGATGAGGAAAGGAACTGGAAACAACAAGGAAATAAAAACTGTAAATTGTTTGAAACCACCAAAGGTGCCAAGATGTTGTATACAGTCTTAATGGCAGAACAAACTTTCTCCACACCAAGATCCACATGAATATCATTCATTACAAATAAAAAGCCACTTAAATAATGGCAAGTCTTCATATAAGGCCGCATCTGGTGCAGAACGTTACTTAAATGGGCCCAGATCTCAAACCCACATAAAACCCCTTGCTAAAACTACAACTATCAGCAGTCAACCTTGGGCATGCGCTGCTTGCAGCCAGGCACAGACTACTTGGGACCGATGTCCTTGAGGGCGCAGATCTGCTCCTCTCCCATGGAAGACATCACCGTCACAACAAGATCTTTCCCCTCACCAAATCCATCCTTAATCTGCATAACAAAGAGAAAAACATGACCAACTAGATTCTGTATAACAAAGAGGTTCATGGATTTTCTGAAATAGACTGAATCGGACTTATCTCCTATAGATTGAAAACTACACTACAAAAATTGAAGCGCAAAAGCAGAATGTTAGGGCACTGTAAGATTTTTATACATCCAGCACTTGACCTTTGCTGCATTACAAAAATCCATCCAATTTCAAAGCACAAAATACACAAGCAGATTAAGCGACCAAAAAACAAAAAAGTTAAAATCCTGAGAGGCAGCACAATCTTGTTGCCTAATCGAATTCACTAGGGAGAACAAAATGTCAACTAACCTGAGTGAGGAGACTGTCATCAGTTGGGAGTTTCAGGTCATCCTTAGTATTGCCATTCTCAGTCAGTAAGCTCACCTGAAATTTTAAAAACAGATTAGACAAAAGTCCAATTAGCCTAGTTTTAAAAAAAGTGAAAGAGCAAGGAACGAACAAATCCATCCTCCGAGATATCAATCAGCTGGTAGTCAGTACGGGTGACGTGGGGAACCTACAATGCAATGGAAAGAGACATTTAAATCATGAAAAAGCTTCAGTGATGAATAACTCATTGATGTAAAATAAATTAGATAAAAAAACTGCATACATCACAGTTGTGGGAAGAAGGAACAATATCTTCAAGCTTTTTTCCATTGAAAATATCAATTGCAACGAAGTGACATTTAGCATGGCCATGCTTGCCAGTTTTGGAGGTTGAAACCTCCACGACCTGTAAAAGAAAATTAAAAGCATGTCCTTAATAGTGTCATACAAAACCCAAAAGTTTTTTTAAAAAAGGGGAAAGCAATCTCTAAAGAACCAATAGGATGATCTACACGGGTTAACAAAGCTCAACATCACTAAATGAATTATACACGTGATAAACAAACAAACACGCTTTACACCTGACAAGTAGAATTTCCATCCGAGTTCATAACTTGTTTCATATTTATAATTAATCAAAGTATCCTAAGATTTACCTTCACAAAACGAGCAGAGCAATGGCTATTTCGACCATGCTCACAAAATTACCATCAGCATTAGATTCTGCCTATAGACATGTTATTATTCAACAAACGTTTACATTTCTGAACAGTTTATTATCAAATCTAAATAATTTATTTAATTTTCCTCTTACGTTTTTAAAGTTAATAACAGCCACTAACACACTGAACATGACTGTAAGTAACCTTTAAACCCTAACTATCCATAACCAAATCAACTCCATAAAAATAATAAAATCAATTCTGATCCGACATTCATAAAAGGCATGTCTGGAACAAAACTGAACACACAGATAAAAATCAAAACAAAAAGATTCAAGCAGATCTAAAATTGAGATTGATAGTGAAACTTGACCTTGCAAGGGCGATTCTTGATGACTATGTAACCATTCTTGCGAATGGTACCAGCTTGCTGAGGATAAGTTTTTGAAGCTCCGGCATCGGCCTTTGACTCGAAGTGATGCTCCTCGTCAGACATGGCGGCGATTGATCAAGAGAACTAGAAAACACTTAACAATAAGAAAACACGGAGAGTACCAGGGAGGACAAGGAGATTTTATCAATTTATGCTATTTATAGGGGTGCGTTATTTAAAAGGGAGGGTCTTTAGGGTTTCTAATAGTTGGGCTTTTTTGTAAAACCACTTATTTTGAGTGAGTTTAGATCATTGGATTTAAGAGATGGACGGTGAAGGATTCGATGAAATATATTTTTGGGCCTCATGCGTTATTAGTACGCAGTCCGGCACGTGGGCTGCTTGTGATGATGCTGTTTGGGATAAGTGTTTGTGTAAAGTTCTTGACCAAAACACACATGCACGATTATGTTCTACCACGTGTCCTCCTTAGTAGGAGCGCCCCCCCCCCCCCCCCCCCCCCCCGGGAAAGCATAAACTAGTTTGCCACGTAACCACAAATTTTGACCTTGGCGGCCCCATGCGTCGATGACACGGTTTCTTTTATCCGTATTCCATACTAGTTTGGTTTATAGGGATGAGTTATGCTGCCACTTGATTTTTTCTTTCCAACATAAAAGAAATACGCAGGTTGGAAGAAATTATTTGGTATTATTAATAAATTTAGTTTAGTAGATTAATTTTGAAATTTTTTTATTAGCTTTTTTGTCTAATTTGAATTTAGTTTCTATTTGATATTATGGTCTAAACAAAAAATATTCTAAAAATTAATATGTACTGCACTCTCTAAACAAGTCCTTAAAATTAAATTATGTAGAAGTTACCTTAACATGATCTAATCTATTTAAATCATCAAAATATAACTTAAATGATTAAGAAAAAATTTTTTTTGACTTTAAAAGAAAACTTTAAAATGATTTTTTTTTTTGCTATTAAGACATGGATATATTATATTGCCATTAACTTTACAATTTAATCTGTTAATTTTGTAATTCATGTGATGTATTTCATTAGGTTTAAAAATTTTATTTATTTATTTTAAAAATTATCTATACTTAAATATATAATAACAAAAGTAAATGTTTATAAAATTAAATATAAATTAAATATCAGATTTGTTTGAGACTAGAATAAACTTATATAAAATAAATTAAAATATTTAATAAAATAAATTTAAAATTAATTAAATATTAAAAGATAGAATTAGAAAAAATTAAAAAAAATACAAGAGATAAGTCAACACTTGTATTCCATGCTCGATTGCGGCAGGAGAATTTATGTTTTATATTATAAAAATGGAATTTGGTTTATGAAAAACTTACGAGATAACTTAAAAAAAAAAACAAATAGACACTCAGGTCTGCATCATCATTTTTTAATTTATTATAACTTCAAATTATTTTTTTGAATATTTTTTAGTCGTTTTCATATGTTAATTTTAAAAATAAAATTTAAAAGATAAAAAATTATTATTTTAATATGTTTCTAAACAAAAAATATTTTAAAAATTAATATATACTGCACTCTCTAAACAAGTCCTTAAAATTAAATTATGTAGAAATTACCTTGACATGATTTAATCTATTTAAATTATCAAAAAATAACTTGAATGATTGAGAAAAAAGAGTTTTAACTTTAAAAGAAAACTTTGAAATGATATTTTTTTTGCTATTAAGACATGGATATATTATATTGCCATTAACTTTACAACTTAATCTGTTAATTTTGTAATTCATGTGATGTATTTCATTAAGTTTAAAAATTTTATTTATTTATTTTAAAAATTATCTATACTTAAATATATAATAACAAAAGTAAATGTTTACAAAATTAAGTATAAATTAAATATCAGATTTGTTTGAGACTAGAATAAGCTTATATAAAATAAATTAAAATATTTAATAAAATAAATTTAAAATTAATCAAATATTAAAAAATAAAACTAGAAAAAATTAAAAAAAATACAAGAGATAAGTCAACACTTGTATTCCATGCTCGATTGCGGCAGGAGAATTTATGTTTTATATTATAAAAATGGAATTTGGTTTATGAAAAACTTACGAGATAACTTAAAAAAAAAAACAAATTGACACTCAGGTCTGCATCAGGCAACTTGATTTTTAAGTCTGACCTTGATTATGTGGAAAATTCATAAAAAATATAACCTTGACACATACTGCCAGTTCTTTTCATTGAATACTCAGTACTAGGCACGAGGCAGCGCCCATCACTTGACAAAAAAACAAATCCTTCTTTATGAATATCCTGGTCCATTCGAAAACAGAAAAAGAAGAGAAAAGTGCAGAATCGGAAAAGGGTCCGCAGATGAGTACTGCATGACCTAACGGCGTCAAATTAAAGCCGGACAGGATAACCATTGAAGTGAGTGGCATATGCTACAGGTACAAGGAATTTCTTACATGGAAGAATCAAAACAAAATGTTTTGCACCTTCTCTCCCCCGCATTTTGCAGTTTGGAGCAAGCTCTAGAAAACGAAAGGGCTGAAGCAATAATAAAAACAAAAAAACAAAGGGAACTGACTCCATTATTAATACCCGGGCAGCAAATTGCATTGTTATAAGCAATTAAGCAAAAACTACAGAGCAGATTTATCTTCTAAATTAGATCTATTACCTCCTTTACCAAGCATCCGAATATTCATTTCCTACT